>NC_068920.1:43693931-44318931 GCF_023091745.1 Budorcas taxicolor | reverse complement strand
GCCCCCATCCTTACAGGCACAAGAATTGTGAAATGCCAGGCCCCCAACCCCTTTTACTCCCTGCTTTGTCTGCAGAAGCTCCTGGCCCTACTGGGCACCACACTGCCCCTTGTGGCTGGGGCTGGGAGTGCTGGAAGTCACAGGCTATTTCCTGGATTCCTAGAGCCCAGGCTCACGCCCACCTCCTCCAGCTCAGCCCTCTGACACCTGTGTACACACAGGGCCATGCACACCACACAGCTGAAGTTAGAGCAGAGAAATTCTGGGCCACCACTCCAGGTCTACCCCATAATGTGTAGTTTCTACCCTGCACAGCCCTCAGTGAGGACCCCAAGTACTGTCATGGGGCAAAATCTGAGCTATGAATCTCTCTGGATAGGTTGCAGGGTAACCGCCTCTCTCTGAGCCTCAGTTCCCATGTCTGTTCCATACAAGTTAGGCTTGATATTGAAGATTCTCCCAGTTTAAATATGCTGTGGGTCTTTGACTTTAGGTACCAATTGTAAGGGCCATATTCAGTGAAATGTGTTAGTCACTCAGTCGTGTCTGACTCTTTGCCACGTCATGGACTGTAGTCCGCCAGGCTCCTCTGTCTGTGAAATTCTCCAGACAAGAGTACTGGGGTAGGTAGCCATTCCCTTCTCCAGGGGTCCTTCGAACCAGGGATGGAACCCAGTTATCCTGCATTGCAGGCAGATTCTTGACCATCTGAGCCTCCAGGGAAGGGCCATGGAGGTGTTCAGACAGTAGGCTCCAAGAACCCTCTCCTTCCACACATAGAAAGTTCCTCTTGTGCTATACCTTTCAGCGATCCAGTTCAGTCAGACACTTGCCATGCTCTGGGCGTGGGAAGTCAAGGAGATCAGGAATGATGGTCCCTCTGTCTCCAGCTATTTTGAAATGTCTCTCTTTAGACTGTCAAGGAAGCTTGAATCTGATGAAGCAAAGACTCTGGAGCCAGACAGCCTGGGTTCAATCCCAGCTCCCTGCTCACTAGTTATGTGACCTTGGGCAAGATGCTTAACCTCTCTGTGCCTCAGTTTCCCCATCTGCAAAGTGGGGTTAACCATAGAACCCACGTCTTAGGGTGGATATAAAGATTAAATGAGAAAAAAAATATCGAAACCAGAACAGTGCCTGGTTCATAGAAAGCACTCAATGAATAGAAGCTATTGTTAATTTCTGTGGCTTTTCTAGTGGGAAGCCTATGGCAGCTTGTCTCTAAAGCTGGCATCTTGGGAATTTCCTGGTGGTCCAATGGTTAGGACTCAGCATTTTTCACTCTCTAGTTGTGTTCCATGGGTTCCAGAGCATGTGGCCTCAGTAGTTGCGGCGCACGGGCTTAGTTACTCTGCTGCATGTGGGATCTTAGTTCCCCAACCAGGGATGGAACTCTTGCCCCCTCATTGCAAAGCAGATTTTTAACCCCTGGACCACCAGGGAAGTCACTGCATCACACTTGAATAAAATCCAAAGCCCCCCAAAGAGACGGCTCTATGGCCTACCAAACATAACATGTGCCCCACTCTCCCTCCGACCTTGTCTCCCATCATCTCTTTCATCCTTTCCTCTGTTCCAAGGACTCCAGCCTCCTCATAATCTCTTGAACACACCAAATAGGCTCCTGCCCCAGGGCCTTTGCTAGTGCCTGTCCCTCAGCTGGCTGTCCTCTTCCCCCTATTTTCCCAACAACTCAATCCTCCACTTTATTGGGGTCCCTGGCCAAAGGTCACCTCTTTTAGGGGAGTCTTTCTTGATATAGTAACCCCTCCCCAGTCCTTCTCGGATAAGGCAATGGCACCCCACTCCAGTACTCTTGCCTCGAAAATCCCAGGGACGGAGGAGCCTGGCAGGCTGCAGTCCCTGAGGTCGCTAAGAGTCAGACACGACTGAGCGACTTCACTTTCACTTTTCACTTCCATGCATTGGAGAAGGAAATGGCAACCTGCTCCAGTGTTCTTGCCTGGAGAATCCCAGGGACAGAGGAGCCTGGTGGGAGGCCATCTGTGGGGTCGCACAGAGTCGGACACGACTGAAGCAACTTAGCAGCAGCAGCAGTCCTTCTAATATTCCTTTCTCTGTCCTTCCCTGCTTTATTTTTCCTCAGGTTGCTCATTGCTTGGGCTTCCCTTGTGGCTCAGCTGGTAAAGAATCTGTCTGCAATGCGGGAGACCTGGCTTCAATCCCTGGGTTGGGAAGATCCCCTGAAGAAGGGAAAGGCTACCCACTCCAGTATTCTGGCCTGGAGAATTCCATGGACTGTATAGTCCATGGGGTCACAAAAAGTCAGACACGACTGAGCAGTTTTCACTTCTCCACTCATTGCTACCTGCTATTTTTAAATGTACATTTTATTTAATTATTATTTGCTTATTTGGTTGTGTTGGGCCTAGTCGTGGCACACAGGCTGTTTGTTGTGGCATGTGTACTTCTCCCTAGTTGTGACATGTGAGCTTAGTTGCCCTGAGGCATGTGGAATCTTAGTTCCCCAAGCATGGATCGAACCCATGTTCCCGGAATTGGAAGGAGGATTCTTAACCACTGGGACCACCAGGGAAGTCCCGCTACCTACTATTAGACTGCACGTTTATTTATGCATTCATGCTCTGTCTCTCTTCTTTCCACTAGAATGTAAGCTCCCTGAGGGTAGGAATTTTGTTTGCTTGGTTGACCACTGAGCTCCAGGGCTTGGAACAGTGCCTGACACATAGTAGGTCTCAAGCAACAGTCATAGGATAAATGAAACTCCCCTATTCCAGAGAAGGGAACCGAGGCCTAGAGATGGGGCGGGGACTTGCCCAAGGTCCCACGGCTCCTTAGCCTGAGCCCAGCCCAGGGCTGTCTCTTCCTGGTTGCCTTCACCACACCGCCTGCCCCAAAGGGCTCCTCGCCCCTTTGCGGACAAGCGGCCACAGCCACACCCCCTGTCACTCAGGCGAGCCAATAGCCCTCAGTTCCTTCAGTTGTTTCTGTCAAACAGTATTTACAATAAACTTTGTTTGAACTTTTGTCTAAGTGATAATAATAATAACACGATAATTATATGGAGTATAACGTACAGCCAGCTGTATTTAATTAAAGCTGTAATTTCACTAAGGGTTTCTGGAAACAGTAAACCGCAAGAGTTGTACCACCCGTACCCCTTGGTGGGGGATTACAGCTGCTCAGGAGCGGGGTGGCTGGCGCGGAGGCCCCAGAAGCCAGAGGCCACCAGCAGGGTCCAGCTTCCGGAGTCTGAGCGCTCCCGTCCTGGGGCCACATGCAGAGGTGGGTCTGCGGTGGCCTCGGGCCAAAGGCCGAGTCTGGAACCGCTCAGAACGCCCGCACGGGTTTCTTCTGGCCTTCGCTGGCTCATGAGAAAGTAGTTTCTCTCAGCACTCTGGGATAGAGGGCTGGGGAACCAGAAAGACACCAAATAGCAGGGAAGATGACTGGGAAGGCCAGAGGCCCAGGGTGTGGGTCAAAGGAAGGAATTCGCGGTAACAGAGGGAGGGCAGGCCAGGCATGGATTCAGTCAGCACAGTTTTGCTTGGTTGCCTATCATGTGCCCAGCACCATGCAGGGTTAAGGAGACTTCGGTTTTGTTCTGCAGAGAGTTTGGTTGAGCAAGGAGACAGTCTCTTTAAAAAAAAAAAAAGTTCTTTATTCATTTGGCTGTGTTAGGGTTAGCTATTGGGTCTTAGTTGCAGCACACAGGATCTTCGTTGTGGGATCTTTCATTGTGGCCTGTGGGCTTAGTTGCTCTGAAGCATCTAGGATCTTAGTTCCCCAACCAGGGATCGAACTCACATCCCCAGCATTACAAGGCAGATTCTTAACCGCTGGACCACCAGGGAAGTCCCAAGGTGACAGCCTTGTATACCAACCACAAGAGGAACCCTCCAAGAGAGGGCCTGATAACCCAGTGGCTAAGAGCCCTGCCTCTGGAGCTAGAGTCTGAATGGTTCAATCCTGGCTCTGCCCCTCTCAGCTGGCCTTGCCTTTTCGCCTCTCTCTGCCTTCTTCTTTTCATCCACCAAATGGGGATAATCGTATTTACTTTAGTGTTATTATGAGGGTAAAACCAGGGAATCCCTGTTGAGTGCTTAGGACAATGGGAGAGTGGGTCAATAAATATTATCTGTTATCCTTGGATATTCTGGGAGCACAGAAAGAGGTGGAATCATTTTGACCTGGAAATAGGGTGACCAACCATCCTGGCTTGGTTGTGGAACATTCTGTGCTGCAACCAGGACAGTCACAGGAAAATTGGCCCATTGGTCACCCTGCCTGGAAAGTCAGAGCCAGAACTCAGAGAGGAAGTGACATCTGGGCTGGGCATGCACTAAGGATGACAGGGACTTGGCTCAACAGAAGACAAAGGATGCGTGGAAAGGTGTAGAACCCAGGTTCAGGCCCAAGTCAGCTGTGAGCTCCCTAGGTGACCCTGGGCATTCTCACAGACTCAGTTGTCCCATCTGTAGCCTAAGAGGGGACTGAATGCTCCCAGAGGCGGGCCCCTTGGAGGTCCGCAATCTGGGAAGACGGGGGCTGCAGGAACGCCTGGTGAGAGAGCATCAGGGTCACCCACTCCTGCCCCAGGCCTGTGCACACACACGCACATGCACACACACACAGACATCCACACACAACAGTAGGGCAAGGGTGAGGGGTCAGCCTCACAAGATAAGGGAGACACTTACCCATATGACACTTAGCCCTGTGGGGCCCGGAGCGGCCCCATCGGGAGGTCTAACTGGAGAGTCAGCTGTAATTGTCTAAAGAGGCTTGCTGCTGAGGGTGGAGGTTGAGCGAGAAGATCTCTGAAGAGATGCAGAAATATTCCTGGGTAATAAAATATCCCCTTTTCAGTGTCAAAGTTAATGTTCCAGGCCTCAGGTAAAAACGGATTCTTATCAGCCAGCGCTCTCCCTGGAGAAAGCTGGGCGGCTGCGAGGAAAGGAGGGGACAGATGGGTTCTCCTCATCCTCAGAGTCAGGGGCTCGGTGGTCAGAGGGGGCCAAGCTCCCACTGTGAGCCTGCCCTTTGGTCCCTTGGACGTGCCGCCTGGATGTCAAGCTGACGCCCCTCCCTCAGTCATTCTGCCCACGTGCCTGTCTCCATCCCTTCTGCATGTGCCGGCATCTGGGACTATTTATGTCTGTCTGTCCTGCTGCAGTCTGTCCCCTGAGGCCAGGACAAGAGGCTGGAGGCCTGGCACACTGCTTGGGAGGAACACACGTGCACCGCATGCTCATGCACCCCCTGCAACTCTGCACCAGCAGGTGGGGCGGGTGATGGCCTTGCCCCTGGATGCCTCGGCCATGCCCAGGGCTGCCGCCTGCACCCCTGCTTCTGTGCTGGGCCCCAAGCCCGCTGGCGTGTGCCAGCGGTGCAGCAGCTCTGACAGGCCACGGGTTTAAATATAGAGTTGCGTATGCAAGACAAGGCTAATTTTAGCAGGAATGTGCTGGAAACTTTCTGAGGGCTCTGTTCTCTAGCTGTCTCCCCTGTGCTCATCACTTGGGGCTGGGAGTCAACCTGCTGGTCCCCTGTCCCTCACCTTCCCACTTCTCTCTCCCAGGCAGCCCTGTCCCTTGCCTCCCCAGGGCTCTGCTCCCAAGGGCCCAAGCCCACCCAGCTGCCTGAGATTCTGAGTCCCTCAGGTCCCCTCTCTTGCCCCAGTCTCTTGGGCAATACCAAGGCTGGCCAGCCCTCAGGAGAATGATCCATCCAGCAAAATTCTCCTTCCGCCCCCACCCCCACCCCAGTGATGTGTCCTGTCGGAGCGATACCCCAGATTCCCATGCTCACCCAGTCACCAAGCAGTCACTGTGTGTCAGGCACGTTGATGAGTGCTTTCTAGAGTCACTTGTTTAATCAGTATGACAACCTTGAGAGAAGCATGAGAAATAGCCCCATTTTACAGAACAGCACACTGAAGCCCAGAGAAGTTGAAGAACATGCCCAAGGTCATTCAACATCACAGTCTGGTCATGAAATACATTAATTTTCCCAGGGAGGATGCTTGTGTTGTAAACGAGAACTCTGGAAGGAGGGGGTCACATTCAGCACGAAGGAATCACTGACACAGAAGTTCAAGGACTATGATTCTGGTAGAGCGCAGCTCCTTGGAGGCTGGAAGGGGGAAGCCCCTTGCCTCATCCTTCCTGTGCCCTGTTGCCTCACCCGGGGGCCTAAGGCAACAGGCTACGCTTCTCCTCCAATCAAATCCCGCATTTATTTTGGTTCCTCTCCTGTCCTGCATCTATGGGGCACCAACTTTGTGCCCAGCACTGCCGCATGTACCCAGCTACAAAGATAAAGGGAGCGAAGGGCCGGCCGGGATCTGAGGTCCTCCTGGCTCAGCTAGTGGCAGGCAGCAGCTTGCAGTAAACAATTAGCTGCACGCTCGACGGTAAGGATGATAATAGGAGCTGGGAGGACAGAAGAGAGAAAGAGTTGACATCCAGAAGGGACTGCACCCCCCGCGAGAAACTCCAGAAGGCATCAACTCTTCCTCCCCAGGCTGCTCTGACTGTTCTCCCCGCAGCGCCAGAAAAATGCCCTGTCTCCCCGTGGAGCTGTGTAACAGGCTGCGTGGTTGTTGTGCTTGAGCGTGAGGACAGGTCCCTGTAATGAGGATCAGAATAGTAACAGGAGGATGACACGCTGCAGTTAGAGAGCAGCGGAGCTCGGGGAGCGCGGCCCACCCTCGAGGGAGGGGGATGCCGGAGCCCCCACACACGTCTGACCGTCCCTGGGGGGCCCTTGGGGCTCTCCTTACGCCCGGGCACTGGGGGGCAAGGGCACCCCGGGAGGGCGCAGAGGACCCACTTAAGGTTGTCCCTCTCTCTCCCTCCTGCCCTGCCTTCAGGTCTGTCCACGGCACTAAATTCCTTCTTATACATGAAGTAAGTTCCGTATTCATTTTTCTTACTGTCTAGCGTGGACTCTCCAGGTTTTGTCTCCTGCCACCTCTCCAGGGACTAGTACAGTGTCTGGAGCATGGTAGTTGTTCAAGAAATGTGTGTGTGTGGACAAATAGTTGCGGATTTCCATGGGCTGTGTGGACTTGCCGAACCTATGGGACTGGAGATGGGTTTCCTGTGGCTGAGCTTGTCTGTGGGAGGAAGGCTGTGAGGGATGTGTGTGTGTGCGCACGCACGCGTGTACATGCATGTGTATGTCTGTGAGGGGTGTGTATATCTGTAAGGTGTGTATGCCTGTGAATTGTGTGTGTGTGTCTCAGAGGCACACACATGTCTCCATGAGGGGAGTGTGCGTGTGTGTGTGTGTATGTGTGTGTGTGTGCAGGCTTTCAGCCTGGTCACTGACTCCCTGCACACCACAGAGCAGGTGGTTGTACTGGCCTGGGTCTTCTTTGCATAGATGCTTAGGGAGCAGAGGGGTGCAGGTGTGTGTCTGCATGCCCTGGTGCATGGTGTCTCCCTGGAAGATCCTGGCTGATGCCCTCTCCCCAACCCCCACCACACACCGGGTCTCTGGGACCGACTCCATCAGGTGTGCCCACATTCAATCACATCCCCCCGGGTGCCGGGGTCACTGTGCCAGCTTTGGAGCAAAGGCCACTGTCTGCAGGAGGAGATACCATCCAGTGGAGCTGACGTCCCAAGCCGGTTTCCATGTGCTTCTCATGGAAAAGTCAAGGCCTCTTGTGAAAATAAGAGTAATGGCCTGACTTTGAGTCGTGCCTGCTGCATGCCAGGCATTGTGCCAATAGCCTTCTGATTCTCCCAGCCTTGTGGGGTGGGTGCTGTTGGACAAACGAGGAAATGGAGGCACTGGAGGAAGAAGCAACTTGTGCAAAGTCACACAACTGGGATGGGGTGGACCCAGCACCACACTGATGCCTCCCGTCTCCTGCTCTGGCCACCGTCTGAGGGCTTCACCCAGGTGAGGCAGCTTCCTTCCCGCCTTCCCCAGACACCCCACCACCTTGCGCAGGGATGGAGAGTGCATGAGGGAGCTGCCTGCTTTCAAAGAGTCACACGTGGGTTTATCACCAAAGCTTTACTGACAACCACCCCTGTCCTACAGTTGTGTCCCCCAAAAGATGTGTTCAAGTCCAAACCCCTCGTCCCTGTGAATATCATTTTATTTGAAAATAGGGTCTTTGCAGATTGGTCGAGATAAGGTCACACCGGATCGGGGGGGTGCCCTTAATCGAATGTTTGGTGTCCTTATGAGAAGATGGGAGCGCAGTCTCAGACGCAGAGACACGCGGGGAGAACACCCCGTGGAAGTGGGACCGGAGCCCGGAGTGATGCCCCGCAGCCAAGGAACACGAGGGGCGGCTGGCCGTTCCGAGGAGCAGGGAGAGCAGCATGCAGCAGACACTCCCTCTGAACCTCCGCACAGAACCAAGCTCGCCTCAGCCTTGATCTCGGGCCTCTGGTCTCCTGAACTCTGAATCAGTTCCCGTTGTTCTAAGCCACCAACTCCGTGGTAACGTGGCAGCCTTAGGAAACAAGTCTGCCCTCCCCTTCCACTATGAAAGGACACGTGTACACACACACACACACACACACACACACACACACACACACGGTAACTTAAATACACAATTACTGAGGCTCACACTGACCAGCTCACACAAGCCGTGTTGGGTGTCTCCTGGGTATGGTGCTCGAAGCTGCCCCACACCCGCCAGGCACATGCTTCCCTGCACGTCACTGGATGGAATTCCCTTCTCCGGGCCCACCAGGAACTCACAGCGGAAGCCTTGCTGAGGACAGAAACCGCACTCCTCCTGGGGCTTCCTCCCGGGTGTCCCCTTGGTTCACTTCCCAGCCTTCAGTCTCCTGGTTTCCCTTCCTTCCTTCCTGCCTTCCTCCCACCGTCCCTTCCTCCCTCCTCCCCTTTCTCTTCCCCTTTGAGTAAACACAGCCCCATTGCAAGGCCCTGCCGTGTTCTGAGAGCTGCACATTGCCACCTGTTGCTATGGAGAAGCCTCTTTATCACAAACACTGGGTAAACAGCTGCTGCTGGGAGCCCCTTTCTGCTGGCCAGGGGTTTATTTGGAGAAAGTCAATAAGGAAAAATAAACATTCCCAGCCCTGTGTATATACAGCCTTGGGACGAGTGCTCCACAGAGGCTCGGGGCCTGCCAGCTCCCCAGAGGGTCCGGCAGGCTGAGCCCTGCCCCTGCCTCTGATCCCAGAATCCTCAGTTCTGAGGCAGGGTGGGGGCCAGACAGCCCAGGACCTCCCTCCAGACTTACCCACCCTGCCCTAGGCCAGGCCCAGCTGAGGAGTCATGGCTTGGACCCCTCAGCAAGGGTGTGATGAAAAAAATCCTTTCAGGGATGCTCCCCCAGGACACCAGAATTCCTGGGAAGAAGCAGGCTCAATTTGGCTAGATTAGGTTTCTCTCTTTAAAAAAAAAAAAAAAAAAAAAATCAATTTCTTTAGCTGCATCAGATCTTAGTTGTAACATGTGAGATCTAGATCCCCAATCAAGGGTCGAACTGGGGCCCCCCAAGAGATGTCCCTAGGCTTCTCTCTTGTTTGGCATCTTAGTTTCAGTTGAATTCAATGTTACATGTTTAATACTATACCCATCCATTCATTCAGCATGTACTTATCTGAGTTATGATGTGTCTGTCAAGAGATTGTGCTGGGCTCTGCTCGCTCCCGCCCTCCAGGTGCTTACAGTCCAGTGGGAAAGACAGAGCATCAGTCACTGTTGTGATGCATTCCGCTAAATATTTGTAGGGGTGTGACGTGCACGGGGGAGCCTGGTGGGCTGCTGTCTATGGGGTCGCACAGAATTGGACACGACTGAAGCGACTTAGGAGCAGTAGCAGCAGCAGATGTGCAACACAGGAGACGTATAGATGTTGTAGGATTGTGTAAAGGTGCTCATCGCTCTTACATGTTTTAACTCAGTTCATCCTCAGAACAATCCTGTGAGGGGATAATATTTTTATTCTCATTTTACAAATGGGGAAGTTACTTTACCTAAAGTCAATTAGCTTCGAAGTGGGAAACTCAGGATTTAAACCCAGGACAGCCAGAGGCAAAACTCCCAGGCTCTAAATCACCGTGTAATTCTGTCAGGCTCACAGTAGAAAAGCCACAATCCCTACCCTCAAGGAATTCTCAAGGAAAGTTTTCTTGAAATATGTCCATGTCATTGTGGACAGGCAATGACCCGCGTGGTCAATGAGGAGCACCAGACATTCATTCAGAGAACATTGGTGTGACACAGAAGGCTCGGGGCCAGAGGAAGCCATCGGGTTGAGCTTTGCAAGCTGAACAGAATTTAGATAGAAGCCAGATGGCAAGGCAGGGATCTCCCAGGGGTGGAGCTGGGGACAGTCCGGCTAGGGTTGGGGGCCAGGAAGACCTGCTTTGGAGAGATGGGAGGAAGCCTGCCACCTTGCTTTTCACTCCAGACCCCTATGCATCTCTTAGAAACTCACCCCCATCCACACCACCCTGCTCTGGGCCAGGACCTCATCCTCTCCCTCCTGCAAATCTAAGCAGCTTCCTTCCTGGTCTTCTTGCCTCCAGTCTTGCTCACCTGTAATCCACTCTCCACCAGCCCCCAGGATCTTCCAGAAACACAAATCTTATTTTTTATTTTTATTTTTTGGTTGTGCTGGGTCTTTGTTGCAGCACGTGGTCTCTAGTTGTGGCGCTTGGGCTGCAGAGTGTGTGGGCTCAGTAGTTATGGACCCAAGGCTTAGTTGCCCCGCAGCATCTGGGATCTTAGTTCCCCGAACAAGGATGGAATCCGAGTCCTCTGCACTGGAAGGCAGATTCTTAACTGCCGGACCACCAGGGAAGTCCCCAGAAACCCAAATCTACTCATGTTGCCACCCTCCTACTTCCCAGCTCCAGATAGATGGAGGCCACGCCAGCTCTGCGTCTCTTCCTCTTTTCCATTAGCATTTGTGCTTGTGCACCAAACATGAAGAAACACTCATGCTTGCCAAATGCGTGGGTCCCTCCTGTGCCTTTGTGCTTTGCCCTCATGCTTCCTCCTGCTTGGAAATCCTTTCTGAAGAGTCACCTTCATCCACAAACTCTCAATGAGCACCTATGTGTGCCTGGTGCTGTCCTGAGCCTTGGGAACAAAACAGTGAAGAAAACAGCAATCCTTGTCCTCATGGAATTATATCTTAGTGAAGGATCTGCATTACAACAAAACAGAAGGACAATATGTACAAGAGTGGGTGCTGCAGAGTGCTGGGGGGAAGGGGTGGGTCGGAGCTAGAGGCCACTGTGATGATTCTGAGTGAGAGGAGGGAATAGTTCTCAGGTTTTAGGGAGATCCCTCTGGCTGTTGTGTTGAGAAAGGGCTGAAGAGAGGGTGGGGTGGAGGGGGATGGAGCAGGACTCCCTCTTCCTCACAAGGCTGGCAAGGGCTCTGTCCAGGGTGTCCTCCCCATCCTGCCCCAGCTCCCCAGGGGGTTCCTGAGGATAATCTGGGATGAGAAGACACCCGCTGCAGACCTCGTTCATCACCCTAGGTCCCGCCAAGGTGCTCTGGTTTATGGGCACATCCCTGCAGGTCTCCAGGCCTGGCATTACCTGATTCTCTCCAGGCCACCTGCCCATCTCCCCCGCCCCCACCCAACGCTCTGGGGAGGGCAGGAGCCCTGCAGAGCAGTGATCCACGTATCAGGAGCAGAGGAATTAACATTCCCAAGCTGTAATTATATCTTCCACGGGTGACACCTAAGGAAGCATCTTTTTATAAAAGCAGGTAAATTGAAGGCTTATGGGATTGTGGGGAATGGGTATATTTTTAGCATGCTCCCCTCACCGCCCCTGATTGCCAGAACTCTGATAATTGCTCCGGTGCCAATGCTCAGTGTGGGGTTGAGGGATCCTTGCGAAGGGGATCTGGGAGGCACTGAGAACCTAGTTAAGCCAAGTGAGAGTCTAGGAAAGAAGCCTGGAGAAACTCCTCTGGGGGAGGGAATTATGGGATGAGTCATTCATGAATGGGTTGGGTGTAACCCTTATATGGTACATATTAAGTGCCAGATGGTGTTCTAAGCGCTTTCTGTTAATCCTCACGAACGTAGGTACTGCTATTACCCCCATTCTGCAGATGAGAAAACCAAGGTATTGAAGGTTCGAGTGTGATTTTGAGTCAGACATTGGAGATATATACACACGTCTTACACACATGCCAACGTATGCTGACTTCAGTGGTGAATGAATGAATTCCTTCACTCTGTATTCCTCGGATGTTTACAAAGAAACCTAAAGCTCAGCCAATCAGAAAGCTCTGCAGTTAGGAAGTCCCTACCCTTTGGGGTGGGGCCTCTGAACACGCTTCCTGTTCCTGAGAGCGGGAGATCCCCACTCAGCGTAAAGTCGGCCATTTTTGTTGGTGGATGGCCCCTGTATGTCCTTAAGCGCAGAACACTGAAGCTTGAGGCTGTGATAAGATGTTTAAGACGCTAAAGGCAGGGACTCTCAGGCTTACAGGATCTTCTGCCCGTTTAGGGAACTGGTTGGATTCGTAGATCTGCTGACATTGGAGCAAATGGAGAGAAAGAGAAGGGAAGGAGGGACTAGGGTCTCCCTATGTGTTGTCCAGTGGCTGCTGTTGTCTAGGGACACCCCTTCTCCAGCAAGGACATCAGCCTAGAGAAGGCACAGGAGAGAGAGAGAGAGAGAGAGGCAGGGGAAATGTGATTTTTAATGCAAGCCTCGGTAATCAGCTATTTGTGATGGAATTTTATCTGTCCTGGTCTCTGAGGGACGTGAAGCGGGAGTGAGGGAAGAGGGGTCAGAAATTAGTATGCAGAAATATCTGATCAGCCAAAGTAATTTTCTTTAATAATCGTATTCATACTGCCTGCTCTCTGCTCACTAGAAGAATTAAGTATTTAATAGTAATATATTTCATCTGGCAGTGGTTCCGTTTCGTTAGGAACCGTGATGCTTCGTTGGTGTATGTGGGTGGGGGGACAGGTAGGAGGTGTCAAAGCAGAAAGAAATAGATAAGCGAGGAAGGGAGTGGGTATGGGTGGGCAGGAATAGAAGAGGGGAAGCTGTGTGCCAGGGTGAGCCCAACAACCCTCAGAGACGCCATTCAGGTGCTTTCAACACCTGAGCTGGGCTGTCCAGCTCTGTCCTCTGGCCACAGTTAACATGTCCCAGAGGTGCCCAGTTCTGACCCAGTTCCTTAAGCTTCATCCCTAACCATCAAAGATGGGTCCTTCTTTCTGACCTCTGATCTGTCCCTAGCCCCCAGCATGGAGACTTTCCCAAAGACTGATAGATGGCTGCATGGCAAGTCTTGCTGGGGGTAGCATGACACAGTGAATCCCAGATTATGCACTGACACCCATGTCTAAGCTTCTGGACAGATTCCTGGGGCTGCCTCCATGTATTTCCTGGGTTTATGCCGTTCCTGGCTCATGCCTGAGCAGCACTGGTGCAGAGGAGAGAAGCAGCTTATGTGCTGGCTAGCACAACTGACAGCTGCCTCTCTGCCCTGGGGCTGCAGAAGCAGTGTGCTTTAGCTATTACATGATTTTAATTGTTAAAAAGCAGGCCCAGCACGTGCCAGGGATGTAACTGATGACACCTAGAGCTTGGTAACTCGTTCTCCACTGGAGGCACTTGGAAAAGCTTTTGGCCTCTTTTGCCTGGCTCTCTGAGCCCAGCTGCCCCAGAGGAAAACGCCAGTGAACAAGGTGCAACTACGTTTGCCCGATGAGATGGAGACAAAGACACAGAGAGCTGAGCTACAGAGAGCAGAGTTCAACTTCTCACTGTTCTTGTAAGAGCAAGCTCCACAAACTGATGTGCAGTGATGCTGGCATTGCCAGGCACCCGACAGGCTGGAATTAAACACCTGTCCGTTAAACTGACAGCCCTGGGAAGGAAACAGAAGGGGAGAAAAGGGAGGTGGGGGGGGGAGGACTAGCTGGTAATCCAAGCACAGCCTGACTCCTTCCCCGCAGGAGGTAACGTATCAGCTGGAGAGACAGGTCAAAGTGGGAGCAAGCCACATCTTGGTCCCCACTCTCCAGTTTCTGAGGCAGAGTGAGGGCAGACTCACAGCAAACCAGACGTGGACGTTGGGGATGGAGAACGGAGCATGAGATGTCCCCAAGGGACTGAGCCAAGGAGAAGCTGGGAGAGTTAACCACATTTACCGAGAGCTCCAGCTCATGCTGTAACAGCCTCCCTAGCCTCTTCTACACAAATGTTCTTCATCTTCTCTGAGCCATTTCGGCATGTACCAGGCGCTGGGCAACTCATCCTGGGCTGCCGAAAGACACCTCCTGGGCTGTTGCTGAGCATCTGAGTGGGTCTAGCCTGCCTCCCCAGGCTTCCCAGATGGCTCAGACAGTAAAGAATCCACCTGCAGTGCAGGAGACCCAGGTTCTATCCCTGAGTCGGGAAGATCCCCTGGAGAAGGGCATAGCAACCCACTCCAGCATTCTTGCCTGGGAAATCCCATGGACAGAGAGGAGCCTGGTGGGCTACAGTCTTTGGGGTTGCAAAGAGTCAGACACGACTAGTTGACTAACACATACTCACACATCCTGGCTCCCCAGCTCAGGTGTCAGCTCCTAGAGAGAAGGAAGTTCTTCTGCTTCAAGATGCTCCCGTACAAGTGCTCAAGCCTGTACACAGTGGGTGGGGCTGAGGTGGACTGGGTTTATAAGATGGAATGAGAATGGGATGATTGATGGGTGCACAGCTGGATGGACATAATGCTGAGAGTTGGGTGGTATATACTGGTGTGCCTGTACTGGTGGTTAACATTTCCATACCAGTTAGTAAATAACCACTGCCCCAGCCCAATTCACTGCCCCTACCAGCCTAGCCATTGCCCTGGAATTTATTGGACTTCCCCAAGATTCAACAGCTAAACATTAGCACCCAGCCCAGCAGGGGGCCTCAGGACCCTGCTCCATTGGTATGATCAGTGTCCATCCCAATGGGCCAGTGTATGGGCTTATTATTTTAACCCACACCCTTGGGTGGGTAGATGAACAGAGGCCAAGACTGAAGAGATTAGATGGTCTTAGGGAAGGCAGAATGGGAAGGAAATAGGGTGGGACAGAAATGGCAAATAGCTTGTCAGGTGGCCAGGTTTTGGTTCTCAAACCAGCCACCACCTTGGGCTCTTCACTTGAGTTCTCTGAGCCTCAGCTTGCTCACCTCTTGAGTGGGGATGACGTCTGCCTTCCCTTCCTTGGAGTATGTGCGTGCCCAGTTGGAAGCTCCCCCTCGGGCCCCTGCTCATTATTCTTTGCCATATGCCTCCCCATTTCTCTAATAGCCGATGAGCTCCTTGAAAACAGGGATGCTGGGGCCAACATCTCTATATCCCAGCACATGCTTGGTAAATGTTTGTTGAATGGATGGATAGATGAGTAATGGAGAAATGAGTGCAGACTCTGAAGAGTATAATGGGAAAGTGAAAGTGAAGTCGCTCAGTCGTGTCTGACTATTTGCAACCCCATGGACAAGATCCTAGGAGCCTACCTGGTTCCTCTGTCCATGGGACTTTCCAGGCTAGAATACTGGAGTGGGTTGCCATTTTCTTCTCCAGGAGATCTTCCCAACCCAGGGATTGAACTCAGGTCTCCCACATTGTAGGCAGACGCTTCACCATTTGAGCCACCGAGGGAGTATAATGGGAAGGGGGTTACAAATGGGGGAAGCTATTAGGAAATAGATAAGGAAAGAGGGGAAGGAGGCCCTGGGATGGTGCTGCCAGTTATCAGAAGAGATTATCTCTCACCTTTGGCCCACCCTGCCACATGCCACCCCCCAGCTCAGGACCACACAATGCATCACTTAACTAACAATGTCTACCAATTATCAAGTCCTTACTATTACCTTCTCTTTTTTTTGTTGGGGGGGGGGGGTGGTTGCTGCACCACATGGTGTGTGGGATCTTAGTTCCCTGACTAGGGATCGAACCCGCATCCCCTGCATTGGAAGCTCAGGGTCTTAACCACTGGACCACCAGAAAAGTTCAGCATTTAATTCTTTCCCATCTGGAGTAATTCCCGATTTGCCAGTGTGAGTCTGGACTGCCCATGAGGGCAGTCTCCCAGGACATCCATCACCCTCAACTGTCTGGGCTGATACAGCTAATCTGTCTGGGCAAACCACTGTCCTCTCCATCAGGAATTCCAGCAAGATCGAAGCTGCCACAAGTTGGGCAGGGGGGCGTGGTGAGCAGCAGCTGGCTGGACCGCAGTGTGTTCCTGGCTGCCCCCCTGCCAGAAATCACATGTATGTGAGCATGGATGTTAGAGTCCTGGGTTCAACTTCCAGATCTGTCATTTATCACCTGGGTGACTATGGACAAGTTACTTAACCCCTCTGAATCTCCCTCACCCACCGTGCCCCACTTTAAAGGGCTGTCTTGAGGATTTAAGGCGAGGAGGGATATGAAAGCTCCCTATAACGAAAACGATTCGCAAATGCCCAGGAGCCATGCCGCCGTGATTGGTATCATTGTGACGGTCATCACCGGTTTGGGTGCAGCTGAGAAAGCAGGAAGGAGCGATGGCCGGATCTTATTAAGGCTCTGCCGTGGAGCAGGGTGATAATGTGCAGACTTCTAGGGGAGAAGAATTCTTTGCCATCTGTTTGTGTTAGAGCACAGCCTTTAGCTGCTGCTCCAGCCCACACCGGCCCCTCTGAACCAACCCTGAACCCCTTCAGGACTCAGCACTGCTTATCCTAACAGCAAGCTGTCCCCTGTCTCCAGCTGCTTTCAGCCTCTTCTGACTGGTCTCGTCTCCTCACCCGGACGGACTGTAAATCTTCCCTGGCCAGGATGGCTGTTAGTATATCTTTATAGCATTTATCATTTGGGGGGTGGGGAAGAAGGTAGATGGAAAGGAAGGAGGGGAATGCTGGGGGGCGGGGGGGCGGGGTAGGAAGAAGAGGGAGACCAGCCCTGGTTTTGGATCAAATGCTGGCTCCCCCTACTCTCACTAATTTGAGTGGCCACCACCAAGCAGCTCAGCCTCTCAGTGCCTCAGTCTCCCTATCTGCTCATGGACTCTCCAGCACCTTCTGCAAAGAGTCAGAGAACCAGAGACTCTCAGACCTCCTTTCTTGCCCCCCACGTCCTCTGCTAGCCCCATCTCTGCGGGGAACCAGCCCCCTCATGTTCACTTTCTGGACCCCTGATCCCCCACAGTCTTTCCTCCCCCGCCCCCCCACCCATCTCCTCACAGGGACACCCCGGCTCCAAGCCTGTGTTTGTGAGCTCACCAGGAACCGTGGGACACGGGCCTTTCTCTCTGCCGTAATGAAACCCTTTAATCATATTCAAATAGGTTACTGTTCAGGGGGAAAATAGAAATATGGATTTGATAGCAATAAATTTCCCTGGCTGGCTAAGCCCAGTTCTTAATTGTCCTGTCCCAGGGCTCGCACATTTCATTGTTCGTTAGGTGCTTAAGTCCCCACTCTCATTTTGTGGCGGTGACATTACCGTTGATGGCTCTAATACTCTCATAATTTGAAAGGGGATTTGCATGATAGAACGCAGAGTATTAAAAGGAAAAGAAAAAAGGGAGAGAGAAAAATGGGAGGGGGCAAGATGGGAGGAGGAGCTCAGAAGGGAAGAGGGATGGCAAGGGGGAGGGGGCGGGTGAGGAACTCAATCCAGTTTTCACTTTAAAAAAGTCACTTTCTTCAAAGTCAAATCATTGTTTTCATTAAAGTAAAAAGAAAAAAAAAAAAGGAAGAAGGAAAAAAGCCGAGGCTGCACATTGGGCTGACTGGGCACTGGTATTCCTTATTGTTCCTAATGGTTATTAATTATTATTCTCCGGCTGTGCAGGGTTCTGTGGACGTGATGTCCCCAGTGTCCTTGGAGTGGGTTGGGGGGGTGTCAGGGGAGGGACTGACTCCGAATGGGGGGATGTGCTCCTGGGCCACTGGAAGATGCCTGTGCCCACCTTGTGGCCGATGCCAGGAGGAGCCAGGTTTGGGGAGGTGGAGGGGAGAGGGGACACTTTCCTGGAAAGAAGGCCTCTGTCTGAGGAATCTAAGTTTCCTGGGTCACCGCCAACTCTTGAGTTTCCTAGAAGTTTCTTCTTTCTAAAAGCCAAGGACTTGGACACCACCAGCCTTGCTGGACATGAAACAATTTTGGTCACTGGTGGGGTCTTCCAAGTCCCTTTTACAAACTGAATTCCGCACTCCCCCACACCTTGCCCCCGCCTTTCCTGTTTGCCCCAGTCCAGAACTGAGTCCTTGCACATGTTTGACTGATTCCCAAAAAGGAGCTCTCCTAACTCCACCATTAGGGTCAAGGAATGCTAGGGCCAAGCTACCCTTTCCTCTCACTGGGGAGTCTCAGGTTCCCATGATACCATCACCCTGCCTCCCCCCGCCCCTGCCCCCCCTGCAACAGATACAAACACTTAGCATCTTTCTACCTAGGGGGACATAAGTTCTAGAAATCACTGCAGCCCTGGGTTTCTGAGGTTTGAGGGATGGCTAATTCAGCTTTTGTTGAGGCGATGGATCTGTGTCTCAAGGGCTGAGGAATATGGCCAGTCTAGGCTCATGAGTTTTGGTAATGAGTACCCTACCCTCTCTGCAAACCCCACCTCTTCAGTTTTGTCACTTTCTAATCATCACCCTCACTGGCCTGAGCCCCTAGTATGCTCCCTCGGGGGACAGAGCTGGGGCCCCCCAGAGAGCTCAGCCCCCCCGCAGACACAGCCAGCCTGGGAGCTGCTCATACCTTCATTTCTCTGGTTTCTGCCTGGCCCATCCTCACCCCCTCCATTTCCCGGGGACTCTCTTCTGGATTAGAACTTTAAATCAAATAAATTCTAGGATTGGAATAAAAGTCGTCTGCAGAGAACTTATTCAGCCTCCTGCTTCTTCCTCTTTTGGGCCTGCTGTTGGAATTCAGGGTGCCGGGAAGGCACACCCCCAGGGCTGCCTCCATCCCCTTGGCCCCAACACAGCCCCCCAGCCCTGCCCTATCTGCTAGTCCACCAGGCCGCCCCACCCCCACTCACCCCACACCTCACTGAGAGTCCAGGACCACCATCGGGGCTGGCAGACACCCAGTGTCTGAAGGATGGGTCTAGGATCGGCTTCCTCAGACGGGTGGCCATTGCCCAGCCCTCTGCAACTACAGAAATCTAGATTATCCCCCATTTAATGGGGCTAAAGTTGCAGGGAGAGGGAGGAAGGGGTAAAGGAACAAGGGGAGGTGATGGGAAAGAAATCTAGATCACCACAGAATGAACTTCCAGTCTATACCAGACTGGAAAACCGTGTCAATACATTTTTTATTGGCTTTTGTCCATGTTTTTTTCAATATTTGATTATTTGCCTGAGCTGGATCTACATTGCAGCACATAGGATCGTAGATCCGATCTTCCTTGCAGCATGGGAGATCTTTAGTTTCGGCATGTGGGATCTAGTTCCTTGACCAGGGATAGAACTCTGGCCCCTGCGTTGGGAGTGCAGACTCTTAGCCACTGGACCACCAGGGAAGTCCTCCCATTATTGTTTTCTATTGTGAGGATCCAAGTGGAGGATGAACCAGGGACAGGAGGCTCCTGTCTCTCCCTCCACACAAGCATGGCAGGGCCTGGCCTTTCCCACCCCCTCCGCCTGCCCCCCCACTCCACCCTGGAGTGATAGAATGCCACAGACCCAACCTGCTCCCCAGCCTGCTCCCCAGCCTGCTCCCCAGCCTGATTCCTGGACTTGTAACATTCCAGACATGAAGGGCCTGCAGTCTGAAGCTGCAGGGTAACAAACTTGGTGCCCCCCTCCCTGTATCTCACCCTGAGCCCCCCAAGGAGAAGCTGTCTCCAGGAAAAGGGAAAAAAAAAAAAAGCCAGAGAGACAAAGTGATTCTTAAATATTTTCCTTCTCTGCAGTCACTCAGGGAGGAGGGCGTGAGGGGCGAGGGAGGCTGGAAGGGGGGACAAAGGGGGTTTAATAGGCTCCGGTGACAGCACAGTGTCCACATTGGGAAAAGATTAATGACGAAAATTAATCGCCTGACCTTTCTTTCCAGGAGCTGGAGGTGAGGCGGGCCATTAAAGCCTCTTATGTTGTAATTAACGTTGGAGGGGAGAAGAGAGCTGCCTTCAGAATGGATGTGATCATTTAATTAGGCTCAGGCGTAGGTGCCACAACAGGTCCGGAGAAGTCATAATTTAACTATGGCTTTAAATTACACAGGCCGAGTGGGGATGGCGGACTTTGATGGCAGGAGAGCCTGGCGCGGGGAACTCAGGAAAACAATGACATAAACACCCCGAGTGAGGGAGAGAGACGGTGACAGACAGACAGACAGACAGAAAGACAGTAGGTGCTGACAGCCGGGGCTGGTGGGGGTGCGGGTAAGGACTGGGGAGAGGGTTGCCAACGGGGCAAAACTGGGAGTCAGGTGAGGCAGGGAAACGTGGGATCGCCAAGAGTTGGAGTGGCCTGGGGAGGGTGTGTGTGTGTTCACATGCGGGTTCTGGGGCGAGTGCCTCTGAGCACCTTCACCTCCGACCGCATTCCACGAATACATCTCGACCTTGGAGAATTTTGCAAAGACGCCGAGCTTCCAAAGTGAAAGTGGGCCAAATATTTAACTTCGCCCAGGCCCTCGCGGGGCGCCCCTCTCCCCGCAGTCTCGCCACCAGCGCTCGGTCGAGAGGAGATACCCCCTTCCTAACCTGGAGAGTCTAGGGGATCCGAGCGCCACGCACTGCCCGCGCGTCCTGGAAGAGGAGCAGGGCCGGGCCCCGCGTGCTCGGGCCGAGGTCGGGCTGCGGGGTCTAGAGCCCGGCAGGACCGCGTGAGCGAGCGGGGTCGGCCCTGGGCCGGCGAAGTTCAAGGCCGGGGCACTGCGCCGCGCGGTGGCGGACGCAGCCGCGGTCTCCAGGGCGCCGGGGCCGGCTAGTTGCTCAACCAGCCGGATTAGTCACCGTCGGAAAACCGCGAACAGGCGCTTCCGCGCAGGGGGAGGGGACAGAAGGGCCTGGAGGGCGGAGGAGGAGGGACTAGCGATGCGGCCCAGGCCAGCGTGGACCCGGGAGTGAGGGCCCGCGGGGCTTTTGCCGAGCGCCTAGATACGGTTGCTGCCGGCTTTGTTCTGGACGGTGGGAGGGGTAGGAGCTGCTTCCTTTCGGGTCCAAGAAAGGCCCCGGGCGCGGCCCTGGGACACCGGGTCACCGCTCTGCCTTCAGATGCCGGTCACTGTTGGGGCTTCCTGGGCCCTGGGGGACCGTGGTGACCTGGCTGTCCCCTCTTGCTCTAGAAGGGATGGAGTCGCAGACGTGAGGCAGGGTAGGACTTCCCTTAGGCTCCAAAGGGCTCCTGGGTCCTCCAGGCATTGGGCTGAAGCCAAGCCACCAACTTTTTTTTCTTTCTTTCTTTTCTTTTTTTAAATTTTTATTGAAGTTATTGTGTCAGTTTCTGCTGTGCGGCAGCTCTTGGTATACATATATCCCCTTTTTTATATTTCCTTCACATTTAGGTTGCTGCAGCACTGAATAGAGCTCCCTGTGACCTCGTCAGTTATCTGTTTTACACATAAGTGTATATATAAGCCACCAACTTTTAAAATCTGGCCTAAATTGCACTTCTCCCTCTTGCTACCATCTAGGTTGGAAGAAGAGACAGGAAGGATGAGAAGGAAAACTGAGACAACTCACAGCTTCCCATCATTCACTAGCCCCCACCCCAGATTGTCAAGTGATGGGACCCTGCCTCCTGCCCCACCCCCAGGGCAAATACAAAAAGCATCAAATGGTCAACTGTAGGACATGGATTCAATCCCTGGGTTGGGAAGCTCCCCTGGAGGAGGGCATGGCAACCCACTCCAGTACTCATGCGTGGAGAATCTCATGGACAGAGAAGCTTGGTGGGCTACAGTCCATGGGATGGCAAAGAGTCAGACTCAACTGAAGCGACTTAACACATCACAGGACATTCTGGGGCTTCCCAGGTGGTACTAATAGTAAAGAACCAGCCTCCAATGAGGGAGACATAAGAGATGTGGGTTTGATCCCTCAGTTGGGAAGCTCCCCTGGAGGAGGGCATGGCAACCCACTCCACTATTCTTGCCTGGAGAACCCCATGGACAGAGGAGCCTGGCAGGCTGCAATCTATAGGGTCGCAAAGAGTCAGACAAGACTGAATCAACTTAGCACTCATGCAGGACACTTTTACCCCACAGAGCAAGGCAGAGTTTCCATTTTGATTAGACGTCCACAAATTCTCCAAATTAGTGAAACTCTCAATTGGAGTTTTGTCCCTGCCTACCTGCTTAATTGATGGATGGAATGATTGATAGTCTAATGGGTATCTTTGAGCTCTCTTGCAGCTCTGACCTCTGCTCTGAGAATGTCCATGCTGTCCTGGGGGTGAAGGGGGAGCTGCAGCCTGAGCTGGGAATGGGACCAGGCAGAGGGGCAGGGGTTCCAGATGGAGGGTGGGGCTCTTCTCCTCAGACCAGGGCTCCAGCTGGCCCAGGAGGCTTGGGGTCATGTCTTGACAGTGCCCTGGGCAGCCACTGCTGTGTGGCTGACCTAAGGGCTCCACAGCCCGAATCCAGTCACCACGTCATGTCTGACTCTTTTGCGACCCCATGGACTGTAGCCCACCAGGCTCCTCTGTCCATGGGATTTCCCAGGCGAAGAATACTGGAGTGGGTTGCCATTTTCTTTGACCCTAATCAGAGTCAGATGGGGAGGGAGGTGGAGGTTGCCTGGCACCCAGAAGGCCAGATGGGGAGTGCAGAAAGAAGGTGGAAAATGAGGCAAGCAGAGGGGACTAGAGGTTCATGAACAGAGAGGAGGGGAGGAGGAAAACTTGACCAGGCCCACAGGCTTCCTTTAGCTCCTTCATTGAGACAGACAGGGAGAGTGCCTGCCCCCACTCCCTATGTGGGCAACATCCCTCACAAACCCCAGCTCATAGGAGACCTCTTGTGGTACCTCCATGTCAGGTGATCCCTTCCTCCCTCTACAAGACTGTGGGCCTCTGGGCACCTCTCTCCTACCCTTCTTGTTCTGATTAGAATAAAATCCGAAGGGGTGGGGACTTATAAGACCTCTTATAAGGCTTATAAGCTATGCCTCGGCCCTCTTTCTCCATTTAAGTCTCGTCTTCCTGGTCCCCTCTCACTCTCCTCCAGCCATACCTCCCAGCTTTCTGTCTCAACTAAAATTTAAGCTCCCTGATGCCCAGACCAGGCTGTCAGGATCACTCATCTTCTGCAGAGCCTTAGAATGGTGCCTGGCCCGTGGTAACCACTGAGTAATCAACGTTGGTTGATTAAATCAATCTCACAGTTCTGTTTCTGCAAGCCTCCCCCACCTCTGGCACACACAGGAGGCCTCTCTCTTTATGGACCCTAATGTCTGGCTTTAGCTCTTCCTACGTTTTTTATATAATATTTCCTTCTTTGCAAAGCCTGGAATTGAGTGTTTCTGGGAGGTTGTTGTACAGGGGCCCCAAATTACCCCCTGCCAAAAGAAAACCCTCCACTTAGGGCATCTGACCCAAACAGCCGGGAATTGCTGGGGCTCCCTTGGCCAGCAAAGTGCCCCCAACCCACCCTGTCCAAGGCCCCAGCAGGGCATCCCTGGAAAATGGGGCAGGAGAAGCAACTGGGATACTCCAATAAAATTGAAATAAATTGAAAAGAAAAGCAGCTGGGGGAAACAGCTTCTGGGCATGGACAGCAGGCTTCTCCCCTTTGATGAGCTGATGTGCTGAACGGAAGCACAGGGGCCCTGCCTGGAGGAATTTAGTTGGGGAGAGTCTGGGGCTGGGGGAAGGGAGGATGGGTCTGCTTCTCCGTGAGAACAGCCCAGGCCCTGGCCTGTTTGTTTTTCTGTCTGACTGTTTGTTGGATGGGGGGTGGGGAGATAAGGACATGGAAACAACCTTAAAATAACCTCCACAATTCCCTAAGCACCCATGGGGACCGGGCACAGGGGTCTAGCTTGGGGCCTGCAGCCTGGCTGAGGAGGGTAGGGCTCTGGGTCATTCGGGCCTGTGTGTCTGTCTGTCTGCACGGGCGCACTGTGCTCCTGCCCTGTCCCCGGCCCCCGGCTTGCTCCCTGAGGGTTCTGAGTGAGCCGGAGTTGACTTCAACCCTCTCAGCTGACACTAGCAGGAATAAATAATCCCATGACTTGAATTAGGAGTCAGGGCTCCAAGGAGGCCTAGCAGCTGCGTAAATCCTGAAGATGTGGGGCTCAGGTGGGCCCCGCAGAGCACTCAGGTCAGTCCCTGGGAGTTATGGTGCCTTAATTCAACTCTTGCCTCCTCCTCCTCCTTTATTTCTGCCCAGTGGTGTCCCACAGAGAACCTCTGCTTGGTGCCCTAGGAGGCTTACAGAATGGGCTGGAAGTCCAGTGATGTCAAGACTCCCTCTTGGGCCCCGTCTCCCCCACGCACCTCTCCTGGACTCCCGTTCAGGACTCCCTTCTCCCCTTTTCCCACCCTACAGAACATTCACAGCCAAGCCCTGGAAGCCAGACTCTTCCACCTAAGATTACACCTGCATCTAGGAATCCACAGGGAGGCTCAAGATAATCTACCCTTCCACCTGGGCCTCTCTTTGCCCCAGGGTCTTAGATAACAGTGCAGAATGCGGAATGTTTGTCTTGAAACCTACGCCCTTTGATTACCCTTCTCTAGGCCTGGACTGAGGCTCCCACTCTGCCACACTGGGAGCTTGACCTTGAGCAAACAGATTGATCTCAAAGGGTTAGGTCTGAATTTTAAAAGAGGGGCTTTTTCACCTAGAGATTTTGTCATTAGGTGGGTGTTTGAGGATGGGGGATATTTCTGGAGAGGGACTTTCTAATGGATGGTCCCTGGTCTTGGACGACCCCTTCAAATAGCAGACATTTGCCAGTTGGCCCCTTAACTTTGCAAAGAATGCACTCTCTGTCATCATCACCCCAAACCCAAAATAGCTGGCATTGGAGAATTTTTAAATGTTTCTAAACTCAGGGAGACTAGGGCAGTTTGGGTCCCAAACTGCCGAATATAAAATCATTTTCCAATCAGGCTTGAAAAGAGCATGTCACTCATACTTTCAGACATTAAACATTTATTGAGCAACACATTCAAAGCACTGGGCACCCACACCAAGATCAAAACTAAGATAAGTAAGACAATCTAGATTCCATCTGTGTGTTGATGGCTTACCGTCTAGGAATAGGAAGTCAGTACAGCCATTCGGTGAGACAGAGACAAGAAAAAGGACGGGACGGGGATGGGGAAGGGACAAGAGGAGAGTTAGGCCGGGCCCTTCTCTTCCCCTTGACCCTAAGGGGTACTTCTCTCTCTTGCTGGGTGGCTGATGTTCATTGCCTTTTTCTCCACCTCAACTATAACTGCTAGATTGAGCCTGAAGCTAGACTTGCAAATCACAGTTTCTGGGAAGTGGGGTGTTCTGCAGCAGGTTACACAGGCTATTGTTGATTCATTCAACAGGTATTTCCCAAGCACAGTTTAACAAAAGACTCCTAAACCACAGATGAAGGAAAGCTTTACCCAATGGCGATGCTGGTCAGAGTGTGCTCAGCATCCCACGAAGGGGAGGGCTGCAGGAGCTCAAAAGAGGGCGGTTGTGCCGAGGTAGGCTGGGGATGGGCAGTAAAGGAAAGCTTCTGGAAAGAAGTGGTACTGCTGTTGTCTTTTGGGGATTGGTACGGCTGGCACAAACTGGTATAGACTAGTATAATGAAGGGAGAAAAACTTCGGCCCTCAGGAAAGAGGAAGGATTGAGATGGAAAAGAAAACATTGAGTTAGGCAACTGGGAGCGAAAGGGAGTGCTAAGTCTCATGGGATGTTGGGTGGACTGGTTTGGCTGGACCTGAGTTGCTGGAAATGGGACTGGAGAGGTAAGTGAAGGGAGACCCGCTTGGAGATGACCTTGAGGCTATGTTAGTCAGCCAGCATCACAGTAATGCTGGCCAGCAAATCACATGAACACAAACACTCATGGTTTACAACAACAAGTCTTTGTTTCGCTCACAGACTGTGGGTGGGGCTCCAGACGGCTCTGTGTTCTCCTTGGACCAGCAGGAGCTCAGGAGACCAAGCCGAACCTCACATCCCTGTGCCCTGGCCACATCCACGGCCAAGTCATTGGCCAAAGCAAGTCTCATGACCAAGCCACCCAGACTGCAGTGGGAAAGTAGAGTCATGTGACAGGGGATGTGGCCACAGGATCCCTTTGCTGGGAGTGAAGGATTGAGACAATGATCCAAACTCATCTGCTATGCAACAGCCATCGAAAGTGCCTTAGCAGTGGACTGGTGTGACACCCTATGGCTTCCAGATTCCTCAGTCTCTGAAGCTCTTTTCCAGACACTACCCCATTTTTTCATCTTTCCAACAATCCTCTGAAGGAGGAGTCGTCCCATTTTACAGATGACAAAGAAAGATCTAGAGAAGCAATGTGGCTCAACTAGATGACACAGCTGGCAAGACATGGAACTGAGACTGAAACTGGGATCTTTGGGCTCCAAGCCTGCTCCTCCCTGACCTCTTCCCCACCATTTTCCCAACAGCTGATTTAGAAGGATGCATCTCCTGCTCTATGCAGGCTGGGGAGAGGCTGCAGATGGCTGACAGCTGAGAGATGAAACCGCCGTCCCCGCCCTGTGAGGAGCCCAAGCTAGGCTGGGGGCAGAGGAGGGGAGATGGTGATCTAAGTGTTTTTTGGTTTATTTTTGCATTTCCTTTATTGAGGTATAATTTTCATAGAGTGATAAACACATAGATCTTAAGTGTACAGTTGACGAGTTTTGTCAAATGTAAATGTGTTATCAGTACCCCGGATCAAGGTAGAAAACATTTCCATAATCCCAGAAAGTTTCCCTTGTGGCCCTTTCCAGCCAATCCTCCTTCCCCGCCAGGCAACCTTTTTTTTTTTTTTGGATCGCTTATCACCCTGGATTAGTTTTGTCCGTCTGTGTACTTTATAAGTGGAATTCTGGGTTACATGTTCTTTGTGTCTGGCTTTCTTCACTCAGTGTAGTGTCTTGAAGATTCATCCATGTTGTTGCATGTAGCAGCAGTTAGTTTTATTCTTATTATAATGCCTATTCCATGGGATGCATTTACCATAATTTAATCCATTTTCTTGTTGGTGGACCCCAAATGTTTTCGGTTTTTCTGTTTGTTTTTCGGGGAGGCCTCTCTCTTGTTGGTGGTCAGTGCTGGGATGAAATTCTAGTGCAAGTCCTTGTGAAGAAAGATTCTCACTTCTCTGGGTATATCCCTAGAGTAGAATTGCTAGGCCTGAGGGTAGGTGTATAAATAACTTCCATAGAGATTGACAAACAATTTTCTGAAGTGGCTTTTACCATCTTGCACACCATCTGCAAGGTGGGAGAGTTTCAGATGCTCCCCCTCCTCGTCGACATTTGGCAGAATCCATCTTTTTCACTTTAGCCATCTAGTGAGTGTGAGGAGGTGTCTCCTTGTGGTTCGGTCCATTTTCAAGTCCGGTTCTCCTCTCCCTTGCTCTTTTCTCAATCTCGGGCATCTGGTCCCCTAGACTGCCCTGTGTTGTCATTTAGTCGCTAACTCTTTGTGACCCATGAACTGCAACATGCCGGGCTTCCCTGTCCTTCACTGTCTCCTGGAATTTGCTCTAATTCAATGAGCACTAGTCGATGATGCCATCCAACCATTTCATCCTCTGCCTCCTGCTTCTCCTTTTCCCTTCAATCTGTGTCTCCGGCCACATCTCCACGAATCCAGACCCCAGCTTACACCTCGCCATGGTTGCCGCTTCTGCTGAATGACTCCCATCTGCGGGATCTAAGAACACTTCTTCCTTTTGTCTCTGTTGACAGTGCCATCCATCCACTTGTTTCCCGGATGCCTCTTTGTCTTTTCAGCTCTTCCTTCACCTGTGTAACCGTTTCTTTTCTTTTTATTGAAGTATAGTTGAGTTGCAATTTTATATTAATTTCAGGTGTACAACGTAGGCGGTGTAACCATTTCTTGCCTCTGGGATCTTGTATTTGCTGTTCCTTCCATTTAGAATGCTCTCCCTCTCCTCCCCACAGATAGCAACTCGGCTCTGCCGGTGTTTGCTCAGATGTCTCCATCTCAATAATGCCTCCCTCCTATCACCATCCAACTTAAAATTAACCTAGCAGCATCCTACCCCTCTGTCTTGCTTTTTTATATGTATTTCTCTATATTGTCATCTTCCTTCATACTCTTCTTTATGTGTTTTACTTATTTCTATTGTAATTGCCTTTCTCCCTCCATCAGAATACAAGGTCCACGAGGGCATGATTTGCTGTCTGTTTTCTTTCTGGCTGTAGGTCTACTGACCAGTGACCAGAGTAGGCAACCAAGCCCTTGCTGAGTGAATAAATATCGGTAGAGAAAGCAGAAAGTCCCCAAATTCTGCAAGAGAATCCCAGAGTCAGAACTCCACAAGGCATCTCTTCTTTTTTCTTTTCTAATTGTATTTATTTGTTTGCTGGTTTATTTTTGGCCGCATTGGGTCTTTGTTGCTGCCTGCAGGCTTTTCTCTAGTTGCGGCCGGCGGGGGCTACTCTCAAGCTCCGGGGCTCGGCTTCTCAGTGCAGTGGCTTCTCTTGTTGCAGAGCACAGGCTCTTGGGCTCGTGGGCTTCAGTCACTGCAGCTCACAGGCTCTGTAGCTGTGGAACGTACACAGGCTTAGTTGCTTCTCAGCACATGGAATCTTCCCGGATCAGGGATGGAACCCGTGTCTCCTGCATTGGCAGGCAGATTCTTTACCACTGAGCCACCAGGGAAGCTCCACAGGGCATCTTTAAATCTGGTCACAGGAGTCCAATGGGTGGTAGAGTCCCAGCTGAGAGGTGGGAGTGTGCTCCATCTCTCTCCCCGATTTCCTCCTGTGCCAAGGCACTTCCCAGAAAGAGGTGAGCCAGGCACAGTTCAGGACCACATGGGTTGAGAGTTCTGCCTTGGACCCTACATGGGGACCCAGAGGGCTGCTTCTGAATTTAACTGTGAAAGGGCACATTTGGACACAAAATCCTTTCTTGATTAAAATAGATCTTTCATTTGGAAGTGGATGAGGTAGGCCCAAGGTCAAGATGATGCTAGCCCATGTTTTAAAAATGAATCTTAAAAAAACAAAAATGAATCTTGACCCATTATCTCAGAGTATACACAAAAATCAACTCCAGATGGGCTAGAGATACAAGTGTGGAAGGCAAGACAATAAAGCGTCTAGAAGAAAACAGAGAATATCTTCATGACCTTAGGGTAGGCAAAAAGTTCTTTCTTAAAAATGTTTGTTTGGCTGCATCAGGTCTTAGTTGTGGCGCCAGCCTCAGTTGCTCCACAGCATGTGGGATTCTGGTTCCTTGAGCAGGGATTGAACCCGTGTCCCCTGCACTGCAAGGTGGATTCTCAAACGCTGGACCACCAGGGAAGTCCCCATAGAGTTCTTAAAGAAAGGACACAAAGCTATTTGTAAAATATATGTCCACCAAATGACTTATATCCAGAAGATAAACGTCCCCTATAGATCAGTAAGAAAATAAAAACAAAAACAAGAAAAGAAAAATGGGCCAAACACTTGATATTCATCCCACAGAAAGATGATATCCAAATAGCCACTATACATAAGAAACAATTTCATGAATCAGAGAAATACAAAACTAAAACCACAATGCAACTCTGCCGTACATGGAGCAAAGTGGTTAAAATAAAAAGACAGAGAACATCAAGTGTTGATGAGAATGTGGCAGCATCAGAATTCAGTTGCACTGCTGTTGGGAACATAAATTGGTTCATCGGTCACTGAGAACCATTGGCGTTATCTAATAAAACTGAAGGCATGCATGGTCTGTGACCCAGAAATTCTATTTGTCGACAAATGTTCATGGCAATCTTATATGCGGTAGGAAAAAAATCTGGAAAAACTCAACAGTAGAATGCAGCAATAAATGGAGATAATATTGAAGCTATGGAATACTAGAAAAGAATGAGAAAGAACATGCTATTGATATACAACAAAGTATATACAATGGCAGTACGCAACACTGCAAATGAATCTTGTCAACAGAATATCCAGCGAAAGGAAGAAGATGCAAAATGCCTACATATTGAATGAGTCCATGTATATAAAATTCGAAAGCAGGCAAAACAAATCTATGGTATTAAAAGCTAATACAGAAGAGTGGTGACTTTTGGTGGGCAGTGAGCGGGCAGTAACTGGCAAGGGGCACCAGGCAGTATTCCAAGGTACTAGTAAATGTTCTGTTCTTCCTCTGAGTGTCAGTTACACGGTTGTATTGGTTTTGCAAAATTTCTTCAAGCTGTACATTTATGACTTATGCACCACTCTATGTATATTGTACATCAGTAAGAGGATTAGTTTACAGAAGAAGGGTTAGACTGGGGAAAACTAGAGCAATGAAGGCAAGTAACTCAGAGGGGGAGGGTGGCACGGGGTAGAATGATAGAGAAGGCTTCTGGACTTGCCTCTCTTATAAAATCTGGTTCTTTCTCCTCGGGTATTGCAGCTATTCTTGGATTCTGGGGCTGAGATGTACGTAATGGAAATACAAAGAGGAACACGGTCACGGAGCAGCTCTGCTGTTCCCAGAAAGCATGTCATGTCTCTGAGCCTCAGGGAAACATAAAGAGGACGCTACCCTGGTGCGTGGCAAGGAGTGCCACTGGCGCCAACTGGTGAGGGCTGCACCAATGGGAGTGACAGGGGAGTCCCTTTTACTCCACAGGGCAGAAAAAGAGACACACAATTATAGCCTGGAGGTGGGGTGTGCCCCAGTGAGCTGGGAAACAGGGTGTCATCCGACAGCCATCCGCTCTTCCCCATCAGCCCAGCACACCTCCCAGGGCCCGAACATCTCACTGTCCATGAAGAGGCTCATGTTTAAAAGAGAATTTTTTTTTAAATTTATGTATGTATTTATGTTTGGCTGTGCTGGATCTTTGCTGCTGCACACAGGTGTTCTCTGGTTACAGTGAGAGGGGGCTTCTCTTGTGGACCACAGGCTTCAGGCGCGTGGGCTTCAACAGCTGCGGTGCACGGGAATAGCTGTCCTACAGCATGTGGCGCCTTCTGGGACCAGGGATCAAATCTATGTCCTCTGTGTTGGCAGGCAGATTCTTAACCACTGGACCAGCAGGAAAGTCTGAGACTGATTTTTCAATAAGTGAGGGCCCTGAAAGGAAGCCAGCTGCTTCTTGGTTGCCTCGTCCAGGAGTGGAGGCACTGGCAGTGGAGGAGGGCAAATGCAGGGCAGCAGGGAGGCCTCTGGAGAGCGTCGCAGTAGATGCAACCTGCTCCCCCACAGTCGAGCCCTCGGCGCTGTGTCCAGCCCTGCGGTGCCCCACACCACCAGCATGGCCCTGTCTGCAAAACCCCACTGCCCTTCAGCCTGCCCACCATCACCTGCTCCAGGGAGACCAAATGCTCATTTCCTCCCAGACTCAATCCCTCCATCTTCTGGAATCCCCCCATCCCGTTCTCAACTCCTGCATTGCCAGCCGTCAGAGCTCTTCTCACTGGTCTCCACGGTGGGATCCACCTCCAGTCAGAGAGCTTCTTGGGAGCAGGTTCTGTGTCTGATTCACTTTCGTGTCTTTGACGCTCAGCAAATAGGAAGTGAACAATAGATGTTTTCTGGAGAAGGGGAAGGGGACCATCCCATAACTAGGGTCAAATTATAAAGGATCTGCTAAACTCATTCCCGTGATGATGATAAGCCAGTGAATCTCAGGCATAGTTGTTTTTCTTAAAGAATAAATACCTTAACCCAAAATACTGATTGTGGCATTGATCACAAACTGATAAGGGAAAATATATTTTAGCTGGGATCCCTCACAGTGACACTCAGTGTTATTGTGTGAAGAGTTATCTGCAGGAAAGCAGTCGGCATACCCGTCATCATACCATCACCACCATCCCTGGTCGTACCCTGGCCAGGTGTGTTGTCCTGTTAATTCTCCCTGAGCCTACGAGGTGGCTGCTATTGTCATCCCTGTCTTACGAATAAGGAAGCTGAAGCACAAAAAGATGTAGCAACTTGTCCAGGGACACGGAACTGCTAAACAGCAGAACAGAGATCTGAACGGGGGCTGGCTGACTCCCAAGTCCATGTGCGAATCACCCAGCTAGCTCTGAGCCTTCCTATGACCCTGCCCAAATATCCTCTGCAAAGTGATTTAGGAGGTCAGGGTCCCAGCCTTCTGAGCATCTTAGAGTTTAAGGCGAATGTCCCAAATTAAGGCTGAAACATATATGGAGTCTGAGAGGTGAGAGAGGGCAAACAACAGCCCCGGGTGTGTGCTCGTGTGTCAGCATGTGTCCCTGTGTGCCTGTGCTCACATCCGCGTGCTTGTGCGTGTATGCACACACATACATGGGTTTGTGTGTGGATGCCAGAGCCGAGGGGAGGGGTTGGCCCATTAGGAGAAGGTAATCGATGTGAAGGCTCCTCACATGGTCAGCACACAGTAAATATTTGCAGAATTGAATTGAAATGCTAAAGAGAGGGCTCTCCAAATGTGCGGTGTTATTATTACTATTATCTCCAAATTGCAGGCTTTAGGAGAAGAGAGACAGGTAGGGAGTTGGTTCTTTGGCCTCCAGACCACACTGGGCTGACTGCCTGCCCCCCCGCCACCACGTGGACTCTCTCTGGCTGGTTGGCCTCCAGAGCTGGCTGGAGAGGGGGTTCTTGCAACCTGTGAGGATGGCGGTGACAATGACGAGGGTAACTAACAAGAGTGGAACCCTCCGTGTGGTCTGGCCCTGGGCTCAGGGCCTGTTCCTCTTTCCCAGCAGTCCAGGAGATGGGCACTGTTCATCTCGCTATCATCCTCAAGGTGCAGAGGGGGAAAGTGAGGCTCAGACGGGTTAGCCCCGAGAATGTGTTCATGGGTGGGTATTGAGAACAGACAGAGGCCTGAGGCAGTCCTTTCTCCACATCCAGAGACCAGTCCTCCTACACACTAGCACCTGACGGGTTTACAGGTGGTCGAGGCCCTGCGGTGGGCTGGCTAGTATGGAGCCATGGGCCCTCCATCCGGTCAGCCTAGAGCCGGGCACTTCATCCCCCAGGACCTTGGTGTTCTCACTGGCAAAGAGGGACTGAAGAGTGCCACTCAGAGGGTCGTTGTCATGACAGGCTACCTGTAAAGCCCCTAGCGCATTGTGAGTGCTCAAGTACATCAGCTATTATTCTAAACGTGCTTGAGTTTTCACTTGAGGCTAATATTCACTCCTCACACAAAGCCACGATGTTAGACGCAGAGGACTGGTGCGCTAAGTGCAGGAATGACCCAGTCCAACCCCTCTGGCGACAGGCAAGAAAAGTGAGGTCCCAAGAACAGCACCAAGGTCCCAGGGTGTGGGGACCTTTGTTGCTCCCAAGTGGGCCTCTCCACCTGCCAGGACTGCCTCAGGGCTGGCCTGAGGGCACAGAGGGCCCAGGACAAGTGTGGGTGGAGGGGGCACTGGGGTGTTGGGGCCCCTGCCCCAGCCTCCAGAGGAGGGAGGCGGGAGATTCCGAAGCACGGCTGCCACATACCCGGGAAGGAGACCAGAGCGGGGCGAGGACGTGGGGCTAACAGCTGGCCCAGCGGAGGGTGGGAGACCGAGGGTCTCTCGCCAAGGCCCCGAGCCCCTCAGCCCTCCTCTTCTCATAAGGCAAAGCCCTGTCTTCTCCCCACTCACCTCCCTCAAGAATGTGGGAGCCACTGACCAGGCCTGGAGCGAAGGGGAGAGCGCCCCTGCAAGCCCTGTGTGCCCCTTACCCTCTGCCCTGCCCCTGGACCTGCCCCCTGCCCACCGCTTCCTAAGGCCTGTGCCCGCATCCTCAGCCCCTGTCAGCCTCCCGGCTGCCACGGAAACCCAGAGCCCACAAAACGCCCCTGTCAACCTGCCTCCTCCCCGGAGGTCCAAGGCCTTAAAACTTAATAGTCTCTCAAATGCTGTAACGCTAGAGGGGGCTTTTATGGACTCAACAGGGATAATAATATGAAGGGGCGTTAGCCGCCTCAAGTGGGCTGTTCACAGTGGGCCACACCCCCCCTCAGCCCCTCACATAACACTTCGAGGGCCTCTGGAGGGGCCCCCTCCACCGCCTTCTGATGAGGTTATTACAGCCCAGTTCTCTGCGATAGGGGCCTAGTGTGGGGTGGGGACCCCTGTGGCCCTGGCTCTCGATGGAAACCGGACCGGTGTGTCCAGGGGAAGGATCTTGATGACTAATGAGCAGGCAGTTGAAAGTGCCTTCGTGTCAGTGGGGAGCAAATGGAGAAAGAGGGGAATTCCTGTGGCCTGAACTCAGAGGTGTGGGTGGCTGGGAGGGAGGGATGAGTGAGCTGTGTGGGGTCAGCAGGTGGGGGAGGGGAGGGCTTCCCTCCCCAGCTTCCACCGGCACACAGAGGCGCACAGGCTCCCGGGCCCAACCCAGGGTACCAGGCACTGAGCTAGAGGCCAGGCTCTGGCATCTTATGGGCCACTTGGCTTTATCCTCTTCTCCTCTTCCAAGGGCCTTATTTTTCTGTTGTTCCCTTTCTTGCCCCCTCAGTAAGTACCTCCTGGTCTGTCCTCACCGGGGCCTCTTCCCTGCTTTTCCCCCCTGTTCCCGCTTCTCACCCACCTCACCTCTTATTACTGGGAGACCTCAAATAGAAATTCTACCCAGTCTTCAGTAGAAGTAGGCGGCCCCTCCCCCAAATAAACAAAATACTAAATAACACTAAATAGAATACCCTGGCTGACTTGCCAACACCACACACACACACACGCACACACACGCAGGCCACACTCACACATATTTTCTTCATTACCTCCCCTAACACTGTCTTTCTTCCATCTTGAGTTCAATGTTGTTTTTTGTCTCTTTGCAACCCTCCCCCTCCACTTCCCCTCAATTTATTCCAGCTGTGAAAACCTTTTTCCCATCTCCTCTGTCACCCCGGCAGATAGGTGAGTGGCAGGCAGAGGAGTCCACTCCGCAGCCACCGTTGGTAATTGATGCCAGATGTCGAGCTGGCCCCTGGCCCAGCCCCAGGCAGGGCTCCCGCACCGCCTCCTGCATCTGGGTGTGAAAGGCGAGCCGCAGCCCAGCCTGAGTTCTCAGGGGGCTATGGAGCCAGCTCAGGGGATGCCCAGTGGGACAGGCTGGGACCGTGGGCTGCCACAGGGAGGAGGCTGGGAGCAGAGGGTAGGGGGTGGAGGAAGACGTAGGCCACTGACTACACCTTGGTTGGGATGAGCGAAGCCAGGACTGTCCAGGGGCAAGACGTGAGAGCAGCTCCCCTCGGCCCCTTGTCAGCCTTTCTATTTCCTGGGGATGAAAAGTTTGTTGTTCCTGCTCTTTATAAATATGTGTAAATTGGTAAAAAACCAATTAGGAAACTCCAGAATTCTTCAGGATTCTTCTACTACCCTTGGTACTGAAACTAGTAAATATTTCTGGAGCATTTTAGGTGCTTTCTCAGTCATTGACCACACTCTCATCCTCTCATCTCGTTTTCACAACAATCCTGTGAAGTGGGGCCCATAATTGTCCCCATTTTACAGATGCAACAAAAGATGCCTGGAACATCTAATAGGCCCAGCTAGGAAGTAGTAAAGAATCCACCTGCAATGCGGGAGACCCAAATTCCATCCTAGGATTGGGAAGATCCCCTGGAGAAGGGAATGGCTACCTGCTCCAATATTTTTGCCTGAGAACCCTACGGACAGAGGAGCCTGGAGGGCTAGAGTCCATAGGGTCACGAAGAGTCGGACACAGCTAAGCAACTAACACTTTCATTTTTCAGGAAGTGGTGGTACCAGGATTTGAGCCCAGACAGTCTGACTCCAGAAACCACATTAGGCTCTCTTGAAAGACTTTAAAACCTTCAAAGGTCAGAGATAGAAGGAACCTGGTCTAAACCCTTTTTAAAGGAGGAATGGAGGTCCAGAGAGGAGAGGTGACTTGCTCAACGAGGCACAGGGAGCTGGATCCTGAGCAGGACTGAATCTCAGTGCTCCTGTCCCTGTTCAGAGCCCTTAGTTCTGACTCGGGTTTGCACACCCTTGGCCAAGAGCCAGGCTTCCTGGAGGAGGTGCCTTTTGTAGGACTTGGAACAAGACAAGGATCAAAAACTGGCAGATAGGCAGAAGGAAACACTTTCAGTGCACAGCCTTCTGTTCAAAGGTGGGGCTGGCAGACAGCATTAACTGTGTCCAACTGCCAGGCACTGTGGTCACAACGGGGACTTAGAGACAAACTCTGCCCTCAAAAAAAAGAGAGAGAGGGAAAAATAAAAGCAGGGCGCGTGGGATAGGGAGGACCACGGTGGGCAGCAGCATGCAGCAGTAGATTCGTGGTAAGGTGATGTTTGGACAGACCTCAGATGAGGGAAGGAGCCATGTGGATATCCGGGTTAGAGTGTTTCAGGCAGAGGAATAGCACGTGCAAAGGACCTGAGGCAAGAGTGTGCACTCTCCCTCCCAGAGTGCAGGGAGTGGGGGAGGCATGTCAGAGAAGGGAAGGGGGCGGGCCGCACAGGGCCCCATCGTTACTGGGAGGGCTTTTACTCCAGTGCAGTGCGAGCCGTGGGGAGTGCTGAGCAGAGGGGTGACACGGGCCCAGAAACACAGCAGTGGAGGTGCCGAGAAGTCATCAGATTCTGGATGTATTTTGAAATCACAGCCTAAAAGTTGGGTGTGAGATATCAGAGAAAGAAAGCAGTCAAGGATAACTCCAATTTTTTTCTGGCCTGAGCAACTGGCCAGACAGAGTCTTCTGAGACGGGAAGACGCTTGAAGGAGTAGATCTAGGGGCAGTTCAGGAATTTGCTTCTGACCCCTCTGCATTTGAGGTGTCTGCTGTCAGACCACAGTGATTCATACCGGAGACCAAAGCAACAGGGCAGTCAGTAAAATGGACCATCTTTATTCAAAATTATGCCATTTTATTCATCATGGACGTTTTAGCATTGCTTTTGACTTTTAAAAAATTACATCAAAATATTTATCTTGATTACTGAGGTGTAGGGCCCCCGCTTAAATTTGTATCCTATTCTGGACCCTGTCTGTTACAGATATTCACGTGGAATGCAGGCTTGGGCTGCCCCCTCACCTGATTCCCACACTCTCTCTGTCCAGGGTGAGCCATGGTCCTCCCAACAGGATCCATGGCAGGCATGTGACCTTAAGAGTAGCCACATGCAGCCAGGAGGTGGTCCTGATGGGGACCACAGCCAGGGTAGGCAAGGAGAAGGTCTGTTTGGATGTGTAGCTGGCTGACCTAGAAGCAGCCAGAAGGGTGTGCGTCCATCAGCTCACCGCACCCCACCCGGGGCCCCTGTGATGGATGGCATCTGTCTTCTGCTTTATTAAACTCACGCCGCTCAGTTCAGCCCTGGATTTGCAAACGGCTTAATAAGCATTTGGAAGGGATCGGGGGAGGGAGGCTGGGATTTCAGGGGGTTACCAAGACCCAGACAGGAAATGGCTTGCACCCTGAGTGGGCCCCAGGAGGGAGTCAGGTGTCCGGGTGGGCCACTGGGGAGTGTTTGGTTTCACAGAAGGCACTGGGGGCGCCCAGAGGAGGGGGACCACAGGCCTATGGTGCCACCCAACCTCTGGCACTGTTGTTACCCCACACCGGTTCACAGCACCTAGAGGGGTGTTCTGGGCACTTGGGAGGGAAAGGGGTGCTGAAGTGACTAAGGGTGGCGGGGAGGGGAAGAGGCGGTCCTGACCTTTAGGAGTTCCAGCCACGGAGGACAGAGGGCTACACGAGACAGCACCACCGCCCCCCACACCATGCTCCCTTCCCACTTCTAAACATCTACAAATTCGATAGCATGTGCCCTTGGTTTAGAATCTTCGGTTCTGCCCCTGGCATGGGCACTGAGTGTGGGTACCAGGTGCCTCTACTCTCCTGAATGAGCCAGGAAGCTCCCAGGGGTGAAAGCAGGTACATGAAAGTCACCTTCTCTCTGCACAGGCAACCTGGGCCCCACTTACCCAGCCTACCCAGGCTTCGGAGCAGATTGCAGGCATCTCTTCCGGATTCCTGTCCAGTCAAGGTCACCCTGGTAGCGGGGAGCCGGCCATGGTGGGAGTATTTACACCATGGAAATTGGCAAGCACTCTTTTTTCCCTCCTGGAGAACCTCTGCCTCGCCTGCCCTTCCACCAGCAAGAACTGCAAGCCCCTTTGGTTGTATAAAAATCAGCTTCTCCTCCGGAAAAGGCAGTGGAGCTCTATCTGGACAGTGGGGATGGGGACCATGTGTCTCTTCTTAATAAGAATGGGGATGTAGGAAGCAGCAGTGGACAGTCCCCAGCCGGCTAGGACCAAATCACGGCTCCACCATGGAACAGATTGATTGTGATTTCACAGTGGTCTCCAGTCAGGTCTTGGAGGGGCTCGTCTCAGATTTAAATGAGATAACACTGGAAAGACTGTTTAGAACAGAGGCTGCAAATACTAAGTAGCAAATAGACATCAGTCTTTACTCTGGGTCTCAATGATGCCAAGACCTTGTCCTAATTTGAACCTTACAACCACTGTTGAGGGAGATACTGTTGTTATTACCATTCTGTAGATGGAGTGTGCCAAGCCACTTCATTTGTATCTGACTCTGTGACTCTATGGACTATAACCCGCCAGGTTTCTCTGTCCATGGGATTCTCCAGGCAAGAATACTGGAGTGGGCTGCCATTTCCTCCTCCAGGGGATCTTCCCCACCCAGGGATCCAAGCCCCATCTCTTATGTCTCCTGCATTGGCAGGCGGGTTCTTTACCACTAGCGCCACCTGGGAAGTCCTCTGTAAATAGGGAAAGGGAAGCTAAGATGTTTTTGTCCCTTGCCTAAAGTCACGTAGAGGCAGAGCACAGATTAGGACCCAGGACTCTTGTGGTCCAACAGCCCAGCTTTCTCACTGCTAAGCCATCAGAACTCTCCGACATGGAAGGCAGTGGGGCCAGGAGTCTTCATTGTGGTGGAAGTGGCCCCTGGTTTTCCTTCTGTCTCCATCTTGCCACCAGCAGGAGGGATGGATCCTCCTCCTACATGACCCCCAAAGAAGCCTCCTCAGAGCTGTGTCCCCCAGCCCATCACCCCCACACCTGATGGCACCCATCAGAGACTGGGGGCTACCTTATCAAGGAAATTCACATTTCCCTCGGGCATTGTCTATCTACGGCTTTTCCAATTCACTCCCTTTATCCAGCCCATGCCCCATCTCCACCCCATTCCTCCCAAGCTATAAAAATACCCGCTCCAGACTGGCCCTGATCCAAGACCAGGGTCAACAGAGCCAGCGCCAGGGAAGGTCAAAGGTCCAGCAGGCCCCTGTGCAAGTCTCTTCTGGGTCTCCATGCTCCCCCGGCTTCTTGCCAACTTCACCTCATCTCCTCCATTTGTTGTCTTCTCCTCATCCTCGTTTGCGTCTTTGGTGTCTCTGGCTTTATGTCTTCAGCCCCCCATCTTTCTACCTTTGTCCCTCTCTGGGTCTGTCTGGTGACAAGTGTGTGCATGTTTCTCTGTCTCCTCATTCTTTGTGGATGTCTGTGTGTCTGTCTTTCTCTCTCTGTCTCTCCCCTGACCCGCATCTCTGCTCTTTTTCTCCAACACCCTGGAACGTGTGTGTCTGTGTGTGTAAGTGTGTAAGCACATGCTGTGTTCTTGGGTCTCGGTATCTGACCCTACCTCGATGCTTTTCCTGATCTGTGTCTGTCTGTCTGTCTTCAGGGCTGTTTCTTGGGCTCTCTCTCCAGCAGCATCCGTTAGGGCTGTACTTTGGAGGCTCCCGGAGGAGACCCCCCACTCACCCCTCCCAAAGTTCACTGCCTTGTCAAATGGAGCTAATCTCTTACGGGAGGAAAAAGCTTCATTCAGACTTGGTTGGGGGGGGGGGGGGCGGCGGGCGGGTATGCAGGGGGAGCTGAGGGGGAAGGGGAGGTCTCCTTGGCTGCAGCCTGAAAACACCCGGCCCATAATACCCCTTTTGTTCTAGGCTGGTGGGAGGGGGTGGGCGGTGGAATGAAAGAGGGGGGATATTAAAGGAGCAGGTGAAAGACATGTGTCTTCAGCAGCCAGAGATAAGCGCTTACCCCCTTCTAATCTGACTGAGGCCTATTATCTTCCCGCCACAGTCATTACTATTAATATTAAACACCCCCCAATCCAGCTAGAAAACGACCTGAAAGGGCTGACTCTCGGCCCCAGCCAGTTCCGAGAGGGAGACCCTGCTCTGACACCGCCTGCCAGGACTTGACCACCTCCTCTCTCTCCCCAGACCCAAGTCCCCTTGAACTTCACCATGCACCATGACCTCCAGCCCCCAAGAGCCCCCCTCTCCCCACCCCTCCCCCCAACCAAAGCCAGTGGCCTCTCTGATCACCAACCCTTGCCTCTTTCTAAAAGAGCTCCCATTTCAGCTTCATTTCTAGGGGGGCTCTCTCTACCTTAGCCCTCTTCTCTGGACACCTCAGTACAACCTGAGATGGAAGACAGAAGCATGTAGAGGTTTATTCCCTGACTTTGACATCTGACAGAACTGGGTTTGCATTTCAATGCCACCATGAATAGACTGGGTGACCCTGGTTAAATAATTTAACCTTCTGAGCCTCAGTTTCTCATCTCTTAAATGGGGGCAAGGGGATTTCCCTGGCGTTCCAGTAGTGAAGACTCTGTGCTCCCAAAGCAAGGGGCACAGGTTTGATCCCTGGTCAAGGAACTAAGATCCCCCATGCCTCATGATGTGGAAAAAAAAATTAATTAATTGAATTGAATGGGGGCAAGTTACAATCTCTGTGACCCAGGGTTGTCTTGGGAATTATGTGAAAGAACAATGGAAGAGCTCTAATGTATGCCCAATACATTTTAGTGGCTCAGTAAGCAGAGAAGGAAATGGCAACCCACTCCAGTGTTCTTGCCTGGAGAATCCCAGGGACGAGGGAGCCTGGTGGGCTGCCGTCCATGGGGTCGCACAGAGTCGGACACGACTGAAGCGATTTAGCAGCAGCAAGCAGTGATGGTAACTCAGTCCTTGGACAAAAAGCAACCCAAGGCAGCAGGTCCATCCATTTATTCCTTCATTAAGCCATCAAACAGTCAATGGGTCCTTACTCCATGCTAGCTTCTGTGTTGAGCACTGAAGGGAGGTACAGGGATGGAGAAAACAATTCCTCTCTCTTAGAATTCACAAGTCATATAAACAGGTAAATGCATCATTGCAGTGCTCAGCTATATGAACCACAAGAGAAGTTAGTACAAGGAGCTTTGGGAACGTGGGTCAGTGAATTCCCCCTTGGAGGGTGATGTTTTGTCTACACTAGTAAAGGATTAATTGCCTATTCAGTATCTACCAGGTGGCAAAGCCAGTTATCACTGCACTCATGTCTATGATTATAGCTCCCTAGAGGAGACAGCCACAAGGCTTCTGCCAGGAGCAGCAGGAGGTTAGCTCAGGGCCTTGAGTGGGACTTCCTTCTCTGCTCTCATGGCCCTAGATTGCCAGAGCTGGCTTCAGGAGCCTGCAGACACAGGAAGGACAGAAGTAAGAGCTGACATTCACAAAGTGTCTTCCCTTCAAGCCAGACATGGGGCTGCTGCTGCTGCTGCTAAGTCACTTCAGTCATGTCCGACTCTGCGACCCCATAGATGGCAGCCTACCAGGCTCCCCCGTCCCTGGGATTCTCCAGGCAAGAACACTGGAGTGGGTTGCCACTTCCTTCTCCAATGCATGAAAGTGAAAAGTGAAAGCGAAGTCACTCAGTCGTGTCCGACTCTTAGCGACCCCAAGGACTGAAGCCTACCAGGCTCCTCCGTCCATGGGATTTTCCAGGCTAGGTGTTTCATTATTAGGTCATTTACTTCTAATGGTAACCCTTCCCCCAAGCAGGCAGCGATGTACCCATTTTACAGGGAAGCAAACAGACTCACTAGGAAAATGACAGAGCAAGATTTTAAATCACATCTCTCTGTCTCCAAGATCCACGTGAAACTCAAATTTCCTACCCCATTTCCATCCTATCTCCATCCTTAATATCAGAGAAGCTTGAAAAAATGAGTAGGAGGGGGTTAGGTAAGGAAAACAGCCTGCTATAAGCCCCCCATTTTTTGATATCTTCTGTTTTATCTTAGAAGTCTATATGAACTTTAAATTTTATTCCAGATCATAGCTATGTGTGTTATAAATAAAAATCATGCTTAAAATGTCATAAAAGCTTTTCTCCCCAAATCGTGAAGCTCTAAGAACACGTGCTAAGTCTATTCTATTCCTTCCTCTATCCCTTGTACTGGGGGCATCTGTTATTTGTGTCTGCCTGGTAGCCTCGTCCACGTTGGTGACTGCACCTCTTTCCTTCACAAAAGGCCTGCTTCCCCAATCCATGGGGCTGCCAATCATAATTCCCCACCCCTCCTGACTTAGGGTGGGCATATGCCAGGTCTAGCCAATCACTGCACACCATTTTCCCAGAAGTGGGCACATGACCCAAGCTAGGCCAATAGAAGTCCTCCCCTAGGATTTTATGGACAGAGGGTGTTGAGAGTGACAGATATTTTCTTTTCTTTGAGATGTGAATATGAAATTGTTGCCATGGTCTTTTACTGACCTCTCCCTGTCCTCTAACAGAGGAGAAGCCCTGACCTCCCTTTTTTCCCCATCCCCAGTCGGGGGGCGGACGGGGAAAAAGAGACTCTCACACAACAAACAACACAGCCAAGATATGGATGAACTCAAAAAAGAAAGAGTGAAAGTTGATGGTATCTTTATGTGGCTTGGGACTGTCTAAATTGGGGCCCCCATTGCCACCCCACATGTTTGTACGTGTACATACACCACTCCAGCCCTTCCTGCTTATGCTTATTTATGTCGATGAATCCTTGCCTTCTGCTTAAACTCGTCGGAGGTGGGTTTCCATCATTTGTTCCCAAAGAAATACCTTCTGTAACATTCAGTCCTACTTAATTCCTCACAGCTCACCAGCATTTGCAGGCACGAGAAAGAGCAAGGGGCCCAGCAGGCTTCGGGGGGCACCCTCCATTCATACATAGAAGTTACCTTCTTGAGAACCTCTTGAGAACCCTCCCTCCCAGTTTTGTGCTGGAAAGGACCATAAGCAGAGGGCTGACAGGGCATCTATCGCAACAAGAAAGCTCTCAGGATGTCCCTGGTGTTCCTGTGGCTAAGCCTCTGCCCTCCCAGTGCAGGGGGCCCGGGTTCAATCCCTGGTCGAGGAACTAGATCCCACATGCCCCAGCTGAAAGAACCCACATTCCACATGTTGCAACAAAGATCAAAGATCCCACGTGCCACAACAAACACCCAGTACAGCCAAATAAATAAATAATTTTTTTAAAAAAGCTTTCTGCTATCTTCAAGAAAGACCGGCTCAGCCTCTTGCCCTAAAAACACATCCCAAGAGCCCCTACTCCAAGTCTTCTCAGCTGTAAGTCAAGGCTGGTTCACCTTGCCCTGCCCCAGTGGAAGTGAACAGTGGTCAATTTTTCCTCCCCTTTTCTCTTCCTTCAAAGGTTCAACCCAATCTTCTCTTAACTCTTCTTTCCCCCTTGTTTGTATAGGTTCATGTATGTTGTGTGTACTGTGTACTGGCTAAGAGTCCAGACTCTAAACAGAGTGCCTGAATCTAATCTTGGCTGTTACTTACTAGCTATGTGACTTTGGGCAAGTTGCTTACCTTCTTTGGGCCTCAACTGCTTCATCTTCAGAATGGTTATGATTGTATGAATTAATGTATGTAAAGTGCTCAACCCATTCCTGGCACACAGTAAGTGCTCAATAAATATTAGCTGTTGTTATTATACATTCAAGTCTCATGTGTGTGTATGTGTGTTTTCAGCCTCTCCCATCTGACTAGGAGTTAGTTCCCCAATAGCAGAACAGAAGGTATGCCTTGTTCATCTTTGAAGACCTAGAATTTCAAAGTACTTGGCTTAGAGAAGAAACTAAAAAAAAAAAAAAGTTGACTGAATGGTGAACGGATGAAGATCGGCTGGCTGAATACCTTGAGAATCTGAATTCTCATTCCTGTTCTTAGGTCTTTCTATAATCGTGGGATGGGCAGTCATCAGTTCTCCCCACTCCTGCCCCCAGCAGGGAAGCTTTGGCAGGTAGAAGGAGTCTTGCAGCAGAGAAATAACAGTGGCAAGCTCAGCTCTTCCCTGTGTCCGGCCCTTGCCAGTGTCCAGAGGCTGTCACAACACCACACCATGCTCTGAGGCAGACAGAGTGAAGGTCATCCTTAGCCCATTTTACTGATGAGTAAACTGAGGTTTAGAGCAGTTGTGTGACTTTCCCAAGGACAGACATTGGGACCCAGCTGAGGCCAGAGCCCAGTCACCAGACTTGGCTAGATCTCACTTCTGTCAACCACCTGACCAGATGTTCCCTCCTTGTTCCCTCCTTAGCTGGGAGAAAAAGGGGAAAAACGAAACAGCGCTGGGGCCATGCAGCATCTACCACACCATCGTGGTCCCCTGTGATCTAGGTAAGAACGGGGCGGGGGGGGATCCCAAAAGTGGAAGACTCTGAATTCATCTTCCACACATCTTGATGTTTGTAAAGCCCAGCGGGAGGGTGACAGAGAGGAAGGGGAAGCCCAGAGTCCAGGAGGGACAGTGAGTGGAGCACACAATAGCCCATTGTACCCCTCCCTGTCCCCCTCCTCCTCCCCCACACAAAGCACACAGCATCCTGTTTACCTGCCTCCGGGACCTGGCTCCATCTCAGGTGCCACTCCAACTCGGCCCACGCACAGGCACTGCCAAACCCTCTGCCCACGAGCCTGGCTTGGCAGCAGCACACCCCCTAGTCTTTTGTCCTACCCGCTTCCAACAGAGACGCCTCCTCCGAGCTCAGGGCACAGTACATGGCCTGCAGTAGGCTCTCTGGAAGTGGTTCCTGACAATAACGAGTCAGTTCCTTGGGGACACTAATAACCTCCAGGCACGTGGGCCTCCATGACAGGCTCCTCCTAGCCTCAGAGGTGGGAGATGGCATTGTGGAGGAGCTGGGTGGGGGGCTGAGCATCAGCAAGCTTAGAAGAGGCTTCCTTTCCTGCCCCCCTTCCCCAAGCCTGGGATTCTGGGGGGGAGGCAGCGTGGGAAGACAGAGCCTGCCAGTCTCTGGGGACAGAAGACCCATATTAGGCACTCTCTTGGTCCAGCTGGGATGCTAATGCCCCACTCTCTCAGAAGTCAGAGGTCAAAGGTCAGGGTACCACCCAAGCCAGGAGGGACAGAGCCCCAGCCAGGAGGACAGGTGCAGAGGCCTGGCTTCTTGGGCCCAGATTCTGTTTGGGGATCAAAGAGCTGGGTGGAGTTGGGAGGAGGAAACCTAGAGAAGAAATCAGTTCATCCACACACTCTCTAGGTCTTAGGACTATGGCAGAGGAAGAGAAAGAGAGAGAGAAAAAGGAGAGCCAGACTTCCCTGGCGGTCCAGTGGTTAAGAATCCAACTGCCAGTGCAGAGGACGTGGGTTCAAACTCTGGTCCAGGAAGATTCCACATGCTGCGGGGCAACTAAGCCCGTGTGCCACAGCTACTGAGCCTGCACTCTAGAGCCACAGCAAGGGAAGTCATCACAACAAGAAGCCCACACACCACAACTAGAGAAAGCCCGTGCAGCAAGGAAGACCCAACGCAGCCAAAAGTTAATTAAAGCAATTTTTTAAAAAAGAGAAGCAGAGGAGGCCCAAGGGGAAGAAGAAGGGAGAAAGAGGGGATATCACAGAGAAAAGCCAGGAGGCAGGCAAGAAATGGAGGCGTAGAAACCACACCCTCAGATGAAAGGGGCAGCTTCCAGAAGAGACGAGAAGGCACCCCCAGCTCAAAGGAGAAGCAGAGTCGCAAAGCTGCTTGAGAACATTCACCCATTTTACCCACGAGGAGTCTGAGTCCCAGAGAGGGGACATGTCTTACCCCAGGACACGTAGCAAGTGAGGTCTCAGCTCAAATCAGAGTCACAAAATAGTGACTCTAGGCCAAAAAGACATTTCTTGACTTTCTGCTGAGCAGGGAAAGAGAGCTTCAGAGGGTCCTCCTCTGAGCGGCTTCCAGAGACATGAGAGCAAGAAAAACAGCCATTATGGCTCACCCAGTCCGTGGCCAGGTATCAGAGGGAGGAGAGGGCACATCCAAGTCTACCATCCAACTGCGCACAGCATTGTCCACCTGCTGTCACTTGAGCCAAGAGTTGACAGGTTTTCTATTTACTCTGTGTACCCAGCACACTGTGCCGTTTCCTTAGGCAGGAGGGAGAGGCTGCAGGGAGGATGGTAGGGAGGCTACGAGGTGTCCATCCATATCCCCTGGAAGAAAGAAAACTAAGGTGGACATTCACTCAGACCTCACCATATGCCAGCTGCTTGCTCTGCGTTATCCCACTGGATCCTCCCAAAACAATTGCTACTGTTAGTCCCACTTTACAGATGATGAAACCAAGGCTCAAAGAAACTAAGAAGTCCTAGATCCCGCAGGTGGTGTGGCGGAGCAGGAAGCTGAACCACCCACCTGGCTTCTGACCGCTTGCTCATAACCACTAGGTGTACTACCCCTAGGCTGAGCTGCAAGGAGGCCTCCCCACCAGCCAGGGTCCATCACACCCTCCTTCCAGCCCACCATGGGTGAGTCAGTCTCTCCACTGGGCACACCCTGAATCTTTTATAAATGTCTTACTTGGGCTCTTAGTTTTTTCTGCCTTGTCTTAGAATTAACTGTTGGCATGTCCGTTTCTCTGGCAAGTTTAAAGACACAAATGGTCTTCCGTCATCTCCAGATAGCTGGCTTTACCCCTGGTGGCTCTGGCGGTAAATTATCCACCTGGAATGCAGGAGACCTGGGTTCGATCCCTGGGTTGGGAAGATCCCCTGGAGAAGGGCTTGGCAACCCACTCCAGTATTCTTGCCTGGAGAATCCCATGGACACAGGAGCCTGACGGGCTACAACCCACGGGGTCGCAAAGAGTCAGACACGGACTGAGCAACTAAGCACACACGCATCTCCAGATCCCCAGGGCTTAGCGTGTGCTCAGTGACTGCTTTTTGAATGAAGACAGTTGGGTAATATCGTCTTCGGAACAGAAAACAGGGCCCAGTAGAGGCTTCATCCCCCAGGGGCAAGGATCATCCTGCAGCTCCATACCCTGACACTAGCACATTGCCTGGCCTACAGTAGGTGTTCTTAGATGCCTACTGGAACGATAGAGTCCATACGCAGGATACTTTTGTGGGCCCTGGAGGGCAGGGTCAGGAGGTGGGATTACATCCAGATAAGGGCCAGAACTAAGTCTGAGGCCCTGCCAGGCCACCATGAGAGCCTGCAGAAGACTGGAATTAAGGGTTCTGGGGGCCTCTTTCAGGAGTGCAGGCTGTTCCTGGGGGCTCTGCCAGGACACAGGAGCTGGAGGCCAGGGTGGCCTGAGTGAAGAACAGTGGGCCGGCTGCACTGGGGCACATGCTCCAGGCTCTGCTGTTTACAGATCCCTGAGGACAGTCCCCTAAGCCTATAACCTTCACTGCTCCCTTGCACAGCTGTCCCCAGCAACAGGGGACAGGAACAGCAAATGGCTGTGCCCTGGGCTCCGAAGTCTAGGAGAGGAGGCTTAGAGACTAAGAGACAGAGAGGGATGAGGAGAGACCCACTGAGGCCTTTGGGGGTGGGCGGTAAAGAAGGTTCCTGAGGAGGGAAGTCTGCGCTCCCGGCCAGCCAGGCTCCCTGGCACCAGCCCCACTGGGCCAGGGTCCCAGGGATTTATTGACTAATCCTCAAATGATACACTCTCCCTGATTCATTCTCCCTCCCGCTTCTCTCCCCAGATCCTAAAGTCTCCAAATGCTGCTGGCCCTGGGCCTCCACCTCGGAGCCTCCAGTCTCCATTAGAGGCCCCTGCCACCCAAGCACCAGGGGCCTCCCTCTGCTGTGCTGTCCCGGCCTGAGGGTCGAGATGCCAGACAGGAGGCTGGCAGCACCTAGCCAACCCGAGGAGCAACCGGTGAGCAAGCGGGGGTGACCGCCTGGAGCCTGCTGGCGTTGGTGCCAGCTGCTGGCATTGATACGCCAGTCTGAAGGGGGAGGCAGCTAGCTGGTTGGTAGGGGTGTGTCACCAAGGAAGTGGATGTCAGGGTGCTGGGCCCAGGGGGCAGAAGAAGGTCAGAGTGGAGTTTTTCACTGACCCGAGTGGGCAGTCATAAAGGGAATTCATAAAAAGTTTCTTTCTTCTTTAATGGTCTTTCTTCCCTATCCGAGGGCCGGCGGGCGCGGGGAGGGAGCAAAGACCGGCGGGGGTGGGGCAGGCCCTCCACAAGTGACACTTAATTCCCGGTCTGGACAGGGCCGGCGCTTGAAAGCAGCTAAATTAGCAAAACAGAAGTCAACTGTCGATTGCTTCATTGGAGGATTAAGTGTGATAAATGGGGGGTTTGTTCGCTCCCAGCTCCAGATGTTGTGTCTAAGAGAGGGTTTTTTCTAATTTTTTTCTTTTTTCTTTTTTTTTTTTTACATTCTTGGCCCAGGGCCCATATATATTTTGGATACTACTGGGAGTATATAATATCATTGGAAAATGATGCGGTCTGCTAACCTTTTAAATAACATTTCCTCCCTCCTCTATTTTCTAATAGTTTGTTTTTCTTTCCATGTTTGCCTTTTATTGGGGGAAATTTTTTTTGGAAATTAATGAGGCTCAAGTTTGGAGACCAAAATAAAAAAATGGGGGGGGGAGTGTGAGAGGTGGAGGGGTGTGGAATGGGGCTGGGGTGCAGTGGGGAGAGCTGCTCTTTGTATCTTTTTAAACTCTCCTGGTTTGATTTTTTTTTTTTTTTTTAATGTTCTCGGCGGAGGCCGCCGGTGGCCCTGCGGCGGGGCTGCGTGGTGGCGCGCGCGGGCAGGGCGCCCGGGACTCTCCGCCGCGCCCGGCGCCCGCTCGCTGTGCCCGGGGCCGCGGGGCTACGCGCCGCGGGCCTCCGGGAAGAACCTGCCTTTCCCCCAGCAGCCGGGCCCGACGTGAGAGGAGGTGGGGGTGGGGGCGCCTCCTTCCTGAGAGAAACCTACGGAATCCGGCAGGAATTCGGGCCTCCCAGATTTAAGAAAACAAACAAAGGAAAGATTGTCAGAGAGGGGCCGCCAAGAGCCGCCGGGCCGCCGCACTGCCCTCCGCGCTCACCCCCGGGGCGCCCGGGCCTCCCGGCGGGGGCGGAACAAGAGGCTGGGGGGGCTCCCCCGGGTGGTCCCCAGTGGGCTTCCCTGCCCTGGGCCTCGGCTTAACCTGCCATCCCCCGTCTCTGCCCCCTCAACCCCCCCGGAGGCCCCAGGGCGCCAGGGGAAGGAGGGTGCCGCCGCCGCCGCCGAAGTGCCTGCCTGGTTACAGGAGGGACACTGCTGGAGTCATTCCGGGCATCCCCCAGCCTCCAGGCAAACTCCCGCTGAGCCCCCCTCCTGCTCCAGCCCGCAACTTCTAAATCTCCCAGCCAGGATTGGTGGTGACCCCTCGACGGCTCAGGCTCCTTTGGGGCGAGGACTCTTCGTCTGCGCAGTCCCCCAGGCTCCTCGCAGCCAGGGCTAGGTGGCCAGACGGCGGGCCCAGTCCCCAGCTTCGCCGGGGTCTAGGAAGAATTATAAAAAGTGAGAATGTGAGAAGGAGATTCTTTAAAACAGGAGGGTGGACACCCTTGCGTAGACTCGCGGCAAACGCGTAGGTCTCTCTCGGCCTTCCACGCGTTCCTGCCTCTCTTGATTTCGCTGTGGAGTTAGTCTGCCCTGCCTCTGCTCTCGGTCTCTCCCGCTCTGTGTGTGTGTCTCTGCCTTTCTTCTGTTCCCTAAATCTGAGCCTGGCTCTCTCATTGTCTAGCTCTGTCTCTTTTTGAGAATGTCTCTGTCCCTTGCTGTCTGCCTCCGTGTGTCTGGCTGTCTGTCTGTCTCTGAGTCCCTGTCTTTCTCCCTCCTTCCTCCGCCCTCTACCCCCGACCCCGCCGCCGCCCTAAGTTGTTAAGAGGACCGGCCCGGGGCCAAGGCCGCCCCCGGCAGGGCCTGGCCGGCGCTGACAGAGCCTCGCGCCCGCGGCCCAATTAGCGCGCGGCGCGAGGGACGCGGCATCTGGAATTGCGCTGCGCTCACGGCCAAGGCTGATTGTTTAGTCTGCGCGGCGGGGCGGGCGGCCTGCGCGGTGGCCCCACATCTGGAGCCGCGGCCAGACGGCCCTGCTGGCGGCTGGCCGGCGTGCGTGTGCATTTTTAACTCTGGGATTTGCTGACAAGTTAAGAAGTCAGAAAGTCAGTGGCGGCGGGAACTGGCGAGGCGCACAAGGAAGGGAGGGGCAGGCCGAGACCTGGGGGCACACGCCGTGGAGGAGACACGCTCCCGGGGCGCACAACCCCTGGCGCTTTGGACCAGCGTGGTTGTCCCCAAACCTAGCCCCACCCGCAGCTGCTCAGGCTCTTGTTGATTTTTCTTCCAAGATTGCTACTCCGCTCCCCCACCCCCCTCCCCCGCCCTAACATCCTCTCCCATTTCTGCTTCATTGTCATTAATGAAGTGACTGAATTATCCCCAGATCCCACATTCCCACACTCCCCAGCTGGTCGGAGGCCAGCCTCGAAGGGGGAAGCCGGGGAATCTCAGGGCTCCCACGGTTTGGAGGAAGCACAGAGGCCCAGAGAGGTCTGGCAACTTGGCTGAGGTGGCTCAGCAGTTAAGTGGCAGAACTGGGACCGGAAGCCAACTCTCTTGATCCTTAATACGGCTCTTGGCACAGCTCTGGGGCTGATCTTGGGGCTGATCCAGACTGATGAGTGTTCTCACGTTGTCAGAGCTCCTTCTCATCCTTAAGAATGTGCTTTGGTACTTCCATTCGTTCATTTAATAAATACCTGTTGCACGCCGCGTGCCAGGCTTGGGGAGATACAACTCTAAACAAGACAGTTGATTAAGCTGCACAATTTACAACTGAGTGGAGAAGATGCAAGGGGCACAGAGTCAGAGACTTTGTAGTGAACAAAGAAACTGCAAAGTTGCCAACTATCAAACAACGGGAACAAAATTGCTGTTTATTGAACACTTACTAAGTGCCACTCGCCGTTACTGGTATTTTCATTGACACTGACTCATCACATCCTCATAATATCCTCGTCAGGTAAGTGTGTGTCCCCACTTTGCAGATGGACAGTCTGACCCCAATGAGGTTAAGTGATTTGTCCAAGGTCACACTCATTCATAGGAGGTGGACCTAGAAACTGAGGCCCACCGGTGTGCCCAGGCTTCTTGGTAATAGGGAGTTCCTTTTCTTTCCATGTTTGGTTTCCATGGAAACAGATATCGGCACCCACCCTCCTGTCCATGTTTCCCCAGGAGCAAGGAGAGACTGCACTGCACTGTGGGCTGTTGCACAGCCTCCTGGGGGGCCGCACCTGCATTTCTGGTTGTGCAGCCCTAACCCATCCACACAGCCCCACAGGGTTAGGGACCTTAGGCTTCATCTGGCTCTGTATGGGTCACTCAGCAGTTCATATTCCCTCTCTTGGCCTCAGCTTCCTCCACCTTTGACATGAGGGATCAGGGATAGAGCAAGTCTATTTTTGTTGAGTCATGGACTCCTTTGAGAATTTACTGGAAGTTCCAGATCACCAACATGGAGCAGTTCATAAGCACACATATATTCACATACATAATTTTACAAGTATTTTCAAGTGATTTAGCAACTCCTAAAGCCTATCCACGGATAAGGCAATGGCACCCCACTCCAGTACTCTTGCCTGGAAAATCCCATGGACTGAGGAGCCTGGTAGGCTGCAGTCCATGAGGTCACTAAGAGCCAGACACCACTGAGCGACTTCACTTTCACTTTTCACTTTCATGCATTGGAGAAGGCAATGGCAACCCACGCCAGTGTTCTTGCCTGGAGAATCCCAGGGACGGGGGAGCCTGGTGGGCTGCCGTCCATGGGGTCGCACAGAGTCGGACACAACTGAAGCAACTTAGCAGCAGCAGCAGCAGCAGCAAAGCCTATCCATGGGCATCTTAGGGATTCCAAGACTCTCAAGTGAAGTATTTTTATCCTAAATGGTTTCTTCACTCACCAGCCATTGGTAAACCCCCCTGGTGACCTAGAAATAAGGAACCATAGAGCATCCGTTTGGACCCCCTTGGCTCCCTTTGGGGGTTTTCCCACAGAGGATCAGGAATTCAAAGCCTCTGGCATTTTCTTTCTTGGTCCTTTATGTCTGGAGTTGTCACGGGATAGGAAGAGATAGGAGGTACCCCATTAGGGGTAGGGGAACACGCCTGTGTATTTTGACCATAGAGCGTGTATGAATTATGCGCCACGGGGTGCCTCTGACTTGACTTGGAGAACCTCCCCCCAACTCCATCCCTGACATCAGCATCATCACAAGCCACACCTTCCCTGTTCTGAGCAGCCTCCAAAGACCATTCCATGTCATCCCAGCAGGACTATAGGATAGAGAAGGTGGCAGCGTCCTGATATTACAGAAGGAGCAGATGAGGCCCAGAGAGGTCATGTGTCTTGCTCAGCATTGCACACTGACTTAAAAACTGAACAGTGCAATTAAAAAATAAATTAAAAAAAAGAATTATGGGAAATGAGGCCACAAAATAAATACATAAACATTAATAATAATAATAAACTGAACAGTAGGGAGAGTCCAGGTTTTCCCATCCCTTAGCCCAAACATCCTTTTTGGTCCGTAAATAATTATGGTGTACCTTCTTACGAAGTCATTTCAGTCGTATCTGACTCTGCAACCCCATGGACCGTGGCCCTCATGCTCCTCTGTCCTTGGGGTTCTCCAGGCAAGAATACTGGAGTGGGTTGCCGTGCCCTACTCCAGGGGATCTTCCCAACCCAGGGATTGACCCCACGTCTTCCGAGTCTACTGCACTGCAGGCGGATTACTTATCCACCAAGCCTCCTCGGAGAAGGTGAGGGCACTCCACTCCAGCACTCTTGCCTGGAAAATCCCATGGACGGAGGAGCCTGGTGGGCTGCAGTCCATGGGGTCGCTAAGAGTCAGACACGACTGAGCGACTTCACTTTCACTTTTCACTTTGATGCGTTGGAGAAGGCAAAGGCAACCCACTCCAGTGTTCTTGCCTGGAGAATCCCAGGGACAGGGAAGCCTGGTGGGCTGCCGTCTATGGGGTCTCACAGAGTCAGACATGACTGAAGCGACTTAGCAGTGGCAGCAAGCCTCCTGGGAAGCCCGACTGTGCCGTGATTATACCTATTTTACAGAGTAAGAAATTGAGGCTGACATATTAACCTGCTCCAGGTCCCTCTGCTCAGCGGTAAAGCCCAGCTGTGCACCTAGGCCTTTCCACCTCTGGTAATGACTGAGTTGGACTCCCAGTGGGCCAGGCTGTAGGAATGAGCCAGGACAGGTCCAGGAGGATTGGGGGCAGGGAGACTTCCTGGAGGAGGTGGGGCTTGGCTTGAGCTTGAAAGATAGAGTAGGCTTCAAACTGACCAGATGGAAAGGAAGGAAAGTTCTGGGCAAGGGATGAAGAACTGTGGAAACAACAGAGAGGAGCTGGGTCTGGCTGCCCCAGGATGTGTCTGGGGATTGGAACAGATTGAGTCCAGGCTGTGGAGGCAGCCTCTTCCTTCTCCCTCCTCCCCCAGTTGGCCCATGTCAGACAGGGCTCACCCTGGGTTCTCTCCAGGAGCAGGGCAGGGGAGTTAAGGACTGGCCAGAGGAACCCTGCTTGGGGGTGGGGCATAAAGGGTTCTCACCTGGCCCAATCCTATTTTGTGGCCCAGCACCCCTGGATACTGTCATTTCCCCACCCCCATTTCCACATAGTGAATAGATGTATAAAGCAACCGTTTCCATTTAAAGCTCTACAAACCATGGGGAGGAGGGCCCACAGGCCATCTGGGCCCTTGTTTGGCAATGTTTGTGCTCACAACAAACCTGATGGATGGAGATTTATCGCCCTTTTCATTAGCTGGGGTTGGTTTGGTTTGCTGCCTTTCCATTGCAGCGCCCCCTCCACCACCCCAACACACACGCTCCAGAGTTACAGATTTATGGTGAGTGGGAGGGCCGTGGGCTCTGGGAGAGGCGAAGGAGGAGGCTGGGGTGAGGTGTGGGCTTGGAGCGGGGGTAGGAAGGAAGTCAGGGGCTCTGGAGGGTGGGATGGCTGGGAGCAAACCAGCAACAGAGAAATGAGGGAGGGAATGTGTGTGCGTGTGTCAGGGAGTGGCCCAGAAAGACACCTGCATTTACATCCCCTTCCCATGCATGCGCATGCATGCCTGCATGCACACATGCACACACACACATCACAGAATCACCAGCATGGGTGAGCATAGAAGCTGGAGAAATCCAAAACCATCACTAATCCTAAAGGCAATCAGTCCTGAATCTTCATTGAAAGGACTGATGCTGAAGCTGAAGCTCCAATACTTTGGCCACCTGATGTGAAGAACCGACTCATTGGAAAAGCCCCTGATGCTAGGAAAGATTGAAGGTGGAAGGAGAAGGGGACGACTGAGGATGAGATGGTTGGATGACATCACTGACTCAATGGACATCAGTTTGAGTAAGCTCAAGGAGATGGTGTTGGACAGGGAAGCCTGGTGTGCTGCAGTCCGTGGGGTGGCAGAGTTGGACATGACTGAGTGACTGAACTGACTGACTGGCCAATGCAAGTCCAGCGGGTAGAAAGGATGCACAGCTTTGGCAACCTCAGGGTCCTCTATGGTCTGACTTTACTGAAAGCTTATGCAAATTTCACCATGTGCCAGCTGCATTTCCGGGCTTTCCATATGCTAACTCATTCCACCCTCCAGACAACACTCTGAGGTAGACACCGTTATTATTACTATTTCCTAGATTCTGGTTCTTGCTCCACGCCCCCACCCCCACCCCGCCAACCTCACAGCAGGGCATACCCTGCCCCTCTGTACGAAGGAGCCTGGAAACGTTCCCAGTTGTGGTGGAAATCATCTTTACTTCTTAGTGTCCCTATGACAGTCACATGGATGCCACCTGGGAATCTCTTTCTTGCTGTTTTTCCCCACTTCTAGTGTAGAACTCCTCCATCTGGGCCAGGCTGGCTGTGCACAGGTGTCAACCATGCCCTTCCCTGTCTTTACATCTTTTCTCACATCCTGTCTCTGGCCTGGTATGCCCTTCCCACACCTCCTCCCATCACAATCCTTCTGGCTTTCAAGACCATCCAGCTTCCTCCATGTCATTCCTGCACTTTCTCCATGTGGTTCTGGCCTTACCATAGAGACACTTAGAGCTGCCCTGGAAAATTATCTAAAAAGAAGAGGAAGAAGATAGAGTATGGGTTCCCTACCTCTCAGAAGCAGAGCAGCTCAGCTGTTTGCAGAAGAGTCCTGTATTGAATGGCATTAGAATTCCAGGTGTCATTGTTAAAAGGAAAAACAAGGCTTCTTCCAGTGATCAATACTAACTTCCTCACTGTATGGATGAAAAACAAGATCAGAGAAGGCAAGTGACTTCCCCAAGGTCACACAGTGGGCTCACAACGGGGCCAGAAGGCAGGCCTCAGCAAGTGCTCTTTCCATGAGAAGCTCCTCCAGGGTGTGTATCCATCATCCTTTGAGACTGTAAGCTCTTGAAGGCAGGGGCCAGAATCAAATGTCGGTCTCCACTCAATAAGCAAATGATGGCTACATGTCACTTCATGGGCCTTTGCTCCCCATGTTGGGCAGCGTTCCAAGGAGCCCATGTCACCAGGGTTGTGGTGGGGAAGGAGCAGCTCCTTGTCCTCATAGAATCGCCTCCAACGGGAACCTGTGCTGTCCCCCAAAAGCCTCTTCAAAAACACCAAGTATCTTCCTTTCCAGACCCACTCACAGCCCTCCTCCCTCAAAAAGAGAGCGTTGTTTTGCTTTGCTTGTTTTTTGCCTGGAAGGTCCTCAGCTATAATCTGAAGGAAAACAAAAGAACTTCCTCTCCCAGACAAACCAGATCTTCAGCCTGCCATCAGCCAGCTAAAGTGCCGGCTATCCTCCCATCAAAGTGTCTCCATCAGAATAGGGCCTTGTCTCCAGCAGGTCTAAACCCTATTCCATGGGAGTGTCACAGGAGCTCCAAATATGGCTGGAGTCCTCCTGGGAAAGAGAGTGGACTCCAGCCACTCATTCTTGGGTGCTGGTTCTGGCCTTGTAACTTATCTGCTGAGAAATCCCGGCCCAGTTTTTTTAACCTCTCTCTGCCCCAGACTCCTCCTGTATAAAACAGGGACCCCAGCATCTGGAACCAAGTTCATTGGATTACTTAAAAGGATTGAATGAGACGGTGTGTTTCAGGCAGTGAGCACAGTGCTGGGCTCATTCTCACCCATTGACATCTCCCTGTGAACAGGGCCCTCAAGAATTTGGGAGTGGGGAGTTCCCTGGTGGCCTGGTGGTTAGGATCCTGGGCTAAGATCCCACAAGTCCTGTGTAAGTGAATTGCTTGGCCAGGCTTCCAGGGAATGGAAGGATGGAGAAGGTGAAGCATGAAGAAATAACAGGTAGCTTTGGTGGTGGATGGGGGTGGGGGGTTAGAGGGGGTCAGGTGGAGGGACAGCTTGATCACTGAGTGACTCCTCATGGGGAACTTGGAAAGTGGGAAGAGGGACTGCCCTGGTAGTCCAGTGGCTAAGACTCCACATTCCCAATGGAGCTGACCCAGGTTCAATCCCTGGTCAGGGAACTGGATCCCACATGCTGCAACTAAGAGTTTGCATGCTGCAACTAAATATCCCACATGCTGCAAAAAGACTGAAGGTCTCACATGCCACAACTAGAGCCCAGCACAGTTAAATAAATACTAAAAACTAAGATAAAATGAAATACATTTACTTAAGTTTATATATATATTATAATGAAAGTCACTCAGCTGTGTCCGACTCTTTGCCATGGAATTCTCCAGGCCAGAATACCAGAGTAGGTAGCCTTTCCCATCTCCAGAGGATCTTCCCAACCCAGGGATTGAACCCAGGTCTCCTACATTGCAGGCGGATTCTTTACCAGCTGAGCCGCAAGGGAAGCCCGAGAATACTGGAGTGGGTAGCCTATCCCTTCTCCAGGGGATCTTCCTGACCCAGGAATCGAACAGGGGTCTCCTGCATTGCAGGCAGATATATATATTATATATACAATGTATATATATAGTTAAAAAAAAAATAAAGTGGAAGAGAAAGCTCTGTCACCAAAACCAACTTCAGCTCCTTTCATTTGCCAGGAGCTGCCCTCTAACTTGGCTTAAAAGTTCCCTCAAAGGGACCATTTTATGTGATAATAGCAGCAGTTACTACATGCCAATACTCACTGCCTCTTCCCCCCCAGTGCTCTGCTAGGTAGGGATAATTAGGGATTATTTTCATTATCCTGTCCTACAAGAACCACACAGTCTTAAAGAGCAGACAGAGGTGGGCTGTGAATGGGGCTGTCTGTGCCTGGGGTCCCAAGTCCTCACCGTCTAGGCCCCAGCCCATGTCCTCCCCACCCCCTGCCCAGGCCGCACCATCCAAAGGCCTCTGCAGTTAGTTGCCTGATGAACCTTCTCCCTGGGGCCAGAGCAAGTCCACGTTTCTCACTACCGGGCCGGGATCTGACTCTCTGTCCAGCTGGCTGGAAATTACCAAGGCCCAGGGGCCCTGAGATGGGGTGGAGGAGAGAGGGTGAGCAAGGCAAATAAGATACAATCCCGGCTCTGGGGAGTTTTCCACTCACCCCTCCTGGACTGGGCAAAAGTACAAATGGAGGCCCACATTCCATATGTCTAAATATTTAAAAGTTATAAATCAAGTTAACAAACTGTTAAATAAAATATGTTCTATTCTCCCAGGCTGACACATACACCTTCTAAGGATCTGGAAAGCCAGGTTCAAATTGAGAGTTCTCAGGCTTCCTGGAGTTCTGCACAGGGCAGTGCAGGGAAGCTGGGCCTCTGAGCTCCCCTACCTGCACCCCCCAACCCCTGCCAGCCTCCCCTCCCTTCCCATCCCCAGCTTCACCTGGGCTGAGAGGGGCTTTAAGAGTACCACATGGCCATCCCAGTTTCATGTAATCCCCCACGCTCAGCCTGCAACCCAGACAGGCTTCACCCTGGAGGGTGAACCTGGGGAGGCGGCCCACATAGACCCTGCACATGAGAGTTTCGGGGCCCTGGGTATCTGAAAAATGATCTGGAAGGAGGGTGGTCCTGGTGGGCTCTGCAGACTCCTTGCCCTGTGAGAAGGGTCCTAAGCAAGGGGCCTCATTCCAGTCTAAGGGCCCTGGAGCCGAACAGGGGTCACTCTTCCTTCTTTGTTTTCTAAGCCCTTTTCTCCAATCAGCCATCTACTGAGCATCCTGACAACTTTCTATCAGGGTTCCTGTGGTCCAGGCTACTGCTGTCTGTAACCAAGTCAGCCTCCTAACTGGCCTCCCAAACCCCAGTCCTGCCCTTCCCCCTTCTCCCCATCCGGAGTGGCCTTTGTCCCACATAGATTGGATGTGGAAGCGGTCGGGCTTGACACCCTTTGTGGCTTTCTGCTGCCTACTAAAGGAACCCCAAACTCTTGAACAGGGCCCCACCTCGGTGTTTGTCCGCATCACCCATTACACCACTCCCTGCTGCTAAATGATGCTCTGACCTGCTGCCTGCTCCCAGCTCTCCACAGTACGTGAGGCTCACACCTCAACACTTGCTGGTCCCTCTGGCCAATCTCCCATCTCCTGTCTGGACCGATTCCTCCTCATTTAAGATTCAGCTCAGTGATCAAACCTCTAGCAATCCTCTCTTGTCAACAGTCCAGCCCACCACCTCCTGGTCCCTCAGGGGTCCTGGACTTGTGTTCTCATAATTGTCTACTCAGTTATGTATCGTAATGTATCGCATTGATCTCTATCGAGATCTAACGTATTGAATATATCGTAATGATCTCCAATCTGACTACTTCCCAGTACCCCAACCATCCCTGGCTCTTGCTAGACTATTACAGTAGCCTCCTAATTAGTTTCCCTCCTTCTCCTATTGCCTCCATTCCAGGCTGTTCCCCATCAGCAGCCAAAGTGAGCCTTTCAAAACATATTTGTTCATATTTCTCAATATCCCCACTCAATATCCCCAATGGCCCCATCTCATTCTAGAACCCAACACCCTTGCTGAGTCTAGAGCCCCCATCATGATCTGGCCCCAATTTCTTCTGGCTCATCTCCTCCTGTCTTTCCCTTAGTTATTCTTCTCCAGTTATACTGGCCTCTTGTTGTTGTTCAGTCACTCAGTCATGTCTAACTCTTTGCAACCCCACAGATTGCAGCATGCCGGGCTCGCCTGTCCTTGACTCTCTCCCAGAGATTGCTCAAACTCATGTCCATTGAGTCAGTGATGGCATCCAACCATCTCATCCTCTGTTGACTGCTTCTCCTCCTGACCTCGATCTTTCCCAGCATCAGCGTTTCTGGCCTCTTGCTCCTCCTTGAACACACAGGCAGCTCTGCCTCAGGACCTTTGCACAAGCTGTTCTTGCTCTCCACTTCAGATGGCCCCACCTCCAAGGCCCTTCTCCTTCCCCTGCTCTGTTTCCCTCCACCGGCTCTATCTGGCAGATTACGTATCTCTCTGCTTAGGTGTTGTGTTGCTGCCCGTTTCTTCTTCCACCTTATAAGCTCCACAAAGGTGGGAACTTTATCCGTTTTGTTTACCTCAATGTCCCTAGAGCCTAGGGCAGCATCTGACACATAGTAGGTGCTCAACAAATTTGCGGCAGAGAAATTCATTTGTTTATATTTCTATGTTCCACCTAAAACGTGTCATTCTGAAAGCAGGATGAATTAGTCATCTCAGTGTCCCCCCTGCTGAGCCTGATGCCAGGCACATAAATAGATGTCTGCACTGGATGATGGGGAGTGGAGGGCAAGAGTGCAGCGTGTGAAAAGGCGCGGTGCGGGGGTGGGGGGGGGAGGGATGGAGCTAAGGGGAGGTGGGGCCAAATTATGGGGGGACTCAAAGGCTATACAACACTTTTAATTCTATGTAATACGGGGCCTTGTATGGTCCTGGGCCAGAGAAAAGAATTCTGTATAGAAATCCAGTCGTCCAGGGGCTAAGAAGACTCCACGTTCTCCATGCAGGGTACCCAGGTTTGATTCCTGGTCAGGGAACTAGATCCCACGTGCCGCAACTAAGAGATAGCATGCTGCAACTAAGCATCCTGCATGCCACAACTAAGACCCAGAACAGCCAAATAAATAAATAAATATTAAAAAGGAAAAAGAACCAGAACTCGGAGGATGAGTAATCAGTAAGGCATGGAGAGGTGAAACTGACTTAGAGATTGCAAAACCCCCCGTGCCTCTATAGCAGAAGATCCCAGGGGAACAGAGCAGCAGCATCTTTGAGTCAAATACCTCCAGACTTGCCATCTGACCCTTCTGGACCTCGTTACCTTAGGTTAGTCTGATCTCTGAAAACTGGTTGTGAACACACCTGCCCCGACCACTCCTGGAGATGCTGGGCTTTGCATGAGAAGGTGTGTGAGAGCAGGTTTAGGTGTGAGGGGTTCCCTGGAGGCAGAGGCTGGGGAAAATTCAGGGAAGTTTCAGTGACTCTGCTAGCTGGAGACAATCGAATATTCATTCCTTTTAGCATTACCCCTAGTGCAGTTCTTGGTCACCAAGAAAGGCCTGGGGAGCAGAGTGACAGAGTGTCTTGGGTCTCCCCTCCCCCCTGCCCACCCCCCAGGCTTTATCCTGGGTCAGTTGGAGCCTGAAGTGGCTTTTAAGCAATTAGACTGAGCTCAGGGCACTTGCAAATCTCATTGTTTCAAAAGCCCTTGAAAGGTTTGAGTCTGAGCTCTTAAAATGCCAGAGGAGAGGGAAACCAGTGGTGGTGGGAGGTGTATTGGCCCTGACTTCTCTTCCCTTACCCCCTTTTCTGCTCCGCATTTTCAGGGGTGGTGGTGGAGGAGGATCCAGTTCAGGGCAGTAAGGACCCTCCCCCAAGCCCTAAAGACCGTGTCCCTCCCCCATTCTCATTCATTTCTCCAAGTACCCAGCTGATTAAACTCAAGGCCCTTAAGTGCTCATCAACTAGGACTGTCCAGTAGGCAGACCCTCCCACAACCACAGGCAAAGCATCTCACCTTCACCCCAGAAAAAAATGTCAACAGCTTCACTGTGACTGCACACCTTTCACAGGCTGGATGCTTGAGATGAAAAAAGTGCCCCTGACTTCAGAGAACCCAACAGTCTGATGAGGGAGAAAAGACCTGCTTCATGAGCAGAAATGCAAGGGAAGTTAATCCCAAGAGAGGTGCAAAATTAGCCAGCTCTGGGAACACCGACCGTAGCTGGCGTGGGGCCAGAATCAATCGCATGAGAGAATTGGGGACCATGAAAAGGTGACATTTGGGCTGAGCCTGAGGTGGGTAGGATTTCAGAGGTCAGGTTGGAAAGGAAAACACATCATGTGTTTAGGGAAGGAATGTGTGAACCCAAAGCAGACCGTGGAGGGTGGAGGACCCTAATTAGGGGCCTCCATCCTCCCCATCATGCTCTTCACTTGTCTGAAAGGTGAATCGCTGAACGAGCTTTGTGGATTCTATATGTGCACTTCAAGCTTGGGGGTCCGCAGGGAGCTCCGGACCACTCAAGGGGTAACTGGGAGAGCAGAGTATGCAGGGTCCAGCCTCCCCAACTCAGAAGGGAGGCATAACTCTTAGTTGCTTTATATTCAGGGTTACAGTGTAAATTAAGCTTATTAAAACGCTATACTACTTTTAAGCCCTTCTAGCCTCTGTAAACCAGACTAGGGGATTCTTTGAGTCCCTTCCAGCTCTGAGCTCAGAGTCTTCTCCTAAGAGCTCACAAGTCAGCTCTTTCTCTATGGAAGAGAACAGAGGGAAATGAATCCAGAACTTTGATCCACAGTGGCCCCCTTTGGAAATTCCCTCCAAGCTCTGATATTCTGAATGGGCTCCTGCTCAACTGCCCTAAGGAACTCAGCCTGACGGCCAGACGAGAATAAATTGATTGGGGACTTCAGTGGCAGTCCAGTGGTTAAGAATCCACCTTCCAATACAGGGAAGGTGGGGTCCATCCCTGGTTGGGGAACTAAGATCTACACGCCTCGGGGCAACTAAGCCCTGGGGAAAGAATATTTATATATATATACTTTTTCAGATTCTTTTCCCTTAGAGGTTATTATAAAGTATTGAGTACAATTTCCCGTGCTACACAGGTAATTTTGTTGGTTATCTATTTTATATATAGTAGTGTGTCTATCAGAGAAGGCGATGGCACCCCACTCCAGTACTCTTGCCTGGAAAATCCCATGGACTGAGGAGCTGAGTAGGCTGCAGTCCATGGGGTCGCTAAGAGTCGGACACGACTGAGCGACTTCACTTTCACTTTTCACTTTGATGCATTGGAGAAGGAAATGGCAACCCACTCCAGTGTTCTTGCCTGGAGAGTCCCAGGGACGGTGGAGCCTGGTGGGCTGCCGTCTCTGGGGTCACACAGAATCGGACACGACTGAAGCGACTTAGCAACAGCAGCAGTGTGTCTATGCTAATCCCAAACTCCTAATTTATCCTTTTCTTCCCTTTCCCTTTTGGTGTTTCCTATGTCTGGGTCTATTTCTATTTTGTAAAAAAGTTCATTTGTGTCTTTTTCTTTAGTTTCCACGTATAAGTGATATTGTATGATATTTGTCTTTCTGACTTACTTCACTTAGTATGATAATCTCTAGGTCCATCCACGTTGTGGCTGCTGCTGCTGCTGCTAAGTCGCTTCAGTCGTGTCTGACTCTATGTGACCCCATAGACGGCAGCCCGCCAGGCTCCCCGTCCCTGGGATTCTCCAGGCAAGAACACTGGAGTGGGTTGCCATTTCCTTCTCCAATGCATCAAAGTGAAAAGTGAAAGTGAAGTCGCTCAGTTGTGTTCGACTGTTAGAGACCCCATGGACTGTGGCCCACCAGGCTCCTCCGTCCATGGGATTTTCCAGGCAAGAGTGCTGGAGTGGGGGGCCATTGTTATGGCAAGTGGCATTATTTCATTTCTTTTTATGGCTGAGTAATATTCCATTATGTATATCTTTCACATCTTTATCCATTCATCTGTCAGTGGACATTTGGGTTGCTTTCACATCTTGGCTATTGTGACTAACGCTGCAGTGAGCACTGGGATAAAATCACCACCCTTTTTTACTTAAAGCAAAGTCTCCCAAACTTTTTTCCAGGAGAATGAATTACCTTTTCTTTCACTGAATTGTGAAAAAGAGAGTTTGTGTTGCTGCCAGTATACCTAGATGCTGTATAATAGGGTAAGGGTGTCATTTTGGCAAAGCCAAAGCTTGGACAGCAGCCCATCAAACAATTCAGAGCCGGCTAGATAAGGCTTTCAGATGGGATGGAGGGTCCCCAGGAATGCCCAAGGAAATTGCTGAATAAATCAAAGAATGAATGGACAAACAAAGAGGCCATTGCCAAAATGCACTTCTCTCTTGAAAGGATGGCTTTAGAAGCTGCTATCTGTGGTGGTTCAGATGGTAAAGAACCTGCCTGTAACACAGGAGATCCAGGTTCCTGGGTTTGGAAGATCCCCTGGAGAAGGGAATGGCTACCCACTCCAGTATTCTTGCCTGGAGAATTCCATGGACAGAAGAGCCTGGCGGCCTACAGTCCATGGGGTCACAAAGAGCCGGACACAACTGAGTGACTTTCACTTTTCATCAGTCATGTTTACCTTTGTGTGAATGAAATGTTTTAGAGCAAGAGTTGCTAGGAGGGGATGAAAGGTTTTAGAAACTTGGTGTCATGATATAAAAAAATAATACAAAGAGAAAGGCGACAAGTACGAGGCAATCACGTAATTTTGTCCTAGCCTGGGCTACCGCCTACCTCCCCAACTTTCCTATACCCATGCCCAGCCTCCACATCATATCTCCCCCTTTCTTCCCTGGAAGCTGGGCCCACCCAGGTCCCAGGTGCTGAAAATTGCTTTCTGGGCACTGGGAAAGGTGTTTGGCTCAGAGCAGAGGGGTTGAGGGAAGGGGTGTCAGTCTGTGCCATCCTGAGGGGTGTGGCCTGTCAAGTGTAAACACAGAGGAGGGGCAGTGGCTTCCGGGCCAGGAAGGAGTGGAAATTCCTACCTGCCTTCCCTTCCCTTCCCCACCTGCCACGACAGCCCCTTCACTTCACAAACAAAGCACAGACGGAAGTCAGCAGAGTCTTTGCAATGACATCCGCCCTTGCCCAGGGCCTCTGCCCTGGCCCACTTCCCTGGCCCCATTCTCCTCTTAGGAGCAGCTTCTATCTACAAAAGCCCAAGTAGGTTTCAAAACAAAAACAACATAACCTCCCATGGGTCTTTCCTAGGCTGAGAAATCAGGTGTGTAACTTACAACAGGCCACTCAGTCTTTCCTCCTCAGTGGACAAAATAAACCTGAAGACAGCTTTAAAAGTATAAAGCACTCTTCAAGGGTCAGGAATAAATACTAGGCCATTTAATTGTGGATTTAAATCCACAATTTGAATTTGGCCTTAGGCAAGTTACTAAGATCCCAGTGCTTCTGTCTTCTCATCAGAGGTGGTCACGGGATGTATCTCAAAGCTTTGGGAGGCAGAGTAATGAGAAAATGTATGCAACCCACCTGGCCCATGCCCACAAGTGGTAAAGACTCATTCCTCTTTTTTTTTTTTTTTAAATTTCATTTATTTACTTAGTTGGCTGCATCAGGTCTTCGTTGCAACACCCAAGATCTTTCCTTGTGGCACACAGGCTCTCTAGCTGTGGCTCAAGGGCTCCGGAGCCCTCAGGTTTAGGTGCTCTATAGCTGCGGGAGGGATGTTAATTCCCCAGTTAGGGGTCGAACCATACTCCCTGCATTGGAAGTCTGGAGTCTTAACCATTGGACCGCCAGGGCAGTCCCCTCAGGATACACTTTAGAATATAATGCCCAGACTGCCTCCCAGTTAAACCAAAACCTCTGGGGTAGGTCTCAATCTCTCTGTGCCTTGGTTTCCCTGTCTGCAAAACTAGGGTAATTATAGAATCTACCTCTCCAGTGAAGTTGCTCAGTTGTGTCCGATTCTTCGGGATCCTTTGGACTGTAGCCTAGAGGCTCCTCCATCCATGGAATTTTCCAGGCAAGAATACTGGAGTGGGTTGCCATTTCCTTCTCCAGGGGATCTTCCCGACCCAGGGATTGAACCCCCGTGTCCCACACTGTAGGCAGATGCTTTACCGTCTGAGCCCCCAGGGAAGCCAGAATCCACCTCTACAGCTGCTGTAATACATGAGCTAATCCATGTGAGCACCAGGCTGCCAGAAACGCTGAAGTCAGAGTTAACACCTATTCAACTCTGTAGTCCAGGTTCTTGCACACAGCTAGGTGCTTACTAAATGTCGGTCGAATACAAGAGTAAACATTGTCACGTGACTGCTGCCCCACGTCCCTGCCCTGGCCCCCCCCCCAAGTAGGAGAGGCCCACCCTGGCCTCTGTCCAGGGGTGGGGGCCCTAGAAGAGGCTCACCTGCCCTAAGGCCTTCCGTCCAAAGTTCAAGGGAGCCCCACCCTGCAAGGCACAGCACCCACTCCCTCGGGCAGCAGCTTGGTGGGCACAGCCGCACCAGACCTGCCACTGGCCTCCTGGAGTCAAAGACAAGAGCCAAACTTCTCCCCCAGTCTGCACCCCTCCCCTTTCCTGCGTTTCCTATTTTCTTTTCCATAAAGATTAGTCTGCGTTGCTCCTCTATCAAGGCCTGGAGGATAAACATGTGGTCCGGAGGCAGAGAAACCCCAGGCTCCAAGCGCCGCTGCCCCCACCCTGGCAACATAAACCTAGAGCTTTTAAGCAAGGAATGGTTTTCAGTAAATCTCTCCTATCAGCAGAAACCTTTGAAAGAGTTTGTTTAAAGGCCAGGGAGATAAACAGCAAGGAGAAGTGTTTGTTTAAGATGTATGTTCTGTGTGGCCACGCTGGGGCCCGGATTCACATCCAGGGAGAGGAGCCACTCAGAGATCAGGGTGGGGGCCTCCCGGGGGTGCCCAGGGCCCCTGGGTGTGGACTCCAGGCCAGGCAGGGACCAGTCCTGGCGGGGAGGGAAGACACCTGCAGGCCCCTCCCCGGCTGGGAGGAGGGCAGGGCTGCTGAAAGGAGCTGCAGGAAGAGGAAGGGGAGGGGGACCCAGAAAGACCTGTCGGGGGGTGTGCAGGCAGAAATCCCCCAGCAAGCCAGCTAGCCACCCTGCCCCTCCAAAGCTCAGAGCAGGCCCCACTTAGAGCCCCTATACTCAGTAGCTCCAAATGAATGAGGACTTGAGTCTGGGTATCGCCAGCTCTGTGACCTTGGCCAAGCCACCTAACCCATAACTAGGGCCCTAGTTCCTCTCTGTTGTGAAATTAACACTCCTTGGTTTTAAGTATTCCTCCATTTGACAATTATGCATTAGGCACCTGCTTTATACTAGGCATGGTTCTAAGTGGGGACGCAATAGTAAGCAAAACGAATAAGTCCCTGCCCTTCTGGAGGCTAAAGTGGAGGAAAACAGACAGTGAGCCTAATAATGAGAATATCCTATATGATGTTGTAAAGTGATTGGAACTGTGGGGAGAAACAGGGGTACCAGGAAGTGGGAAAAGATGGTTAGGACTGGGATTACTGAGAAGGTGGCCTTGAAGGAGAAACAGATCTCAGAGAGGACAGGGGTCCAGGCAGAACCCTCAGCCAGGGAAAATGCCCAGGGAATTGAGTAAAATGCCCTACTTTAAGCACATGACAAGCTCTGGAGCTAGACCTATGGTCGGAAATAATTGCTGATGTTGTCATTAAAGCAGGGGACCTTTCAGGGAGGAAGCAGGACTCGAGCTGGGTTTCCCCTGGAAATCCTTCTCCCTGCTGAGGAGAGAGGAGAGAAGGCATTGGGTCCCTGGAGCAAAGTGTCCTGGAGGGGAGGAGACAGGCAGAGCATTGACAGAGTACAGGATGCTTGCTGGGCCTGGGGACAAAGGCAGTTGGGTGCTCAAAGCAAGCCTCACAGGGATCGGAGTCTGGGTTCCAATCTCACTCTACCCCTCGGCCACTGGGTCATCTGGGGCAAGTGACTTACAGCTTCCTGGGTCTTTTTTTCTTCTACGGTGACATTGTAATGGTATATCCTCGCCTCACTGGATGGGATGGGTGGTGGGTATTTGTGTTGGGAGCAAAGTAGGTGCTCAGTAAACACTGGATTAGTGTTGAAACACCTCCCTCGTCCTTTCCGGTTCTTTTTCGGCTCTTCCACGGGAGGCTGAGCTAGGTGGTGATGGGCTCACTGGGCCCTAGAACTGAAGGAGAGGATGTTAGACAGCTGAGCACGGTCTCCATGAAGCTAAAAGGCTGTCCCATGGGAGAAAGTTTAGATTAGTCCCTGGGCTCCAAAGGGAAGCTAAGAAACCGTTTCCACTCAAGACGAATTTTCCAGGAGTCAGTGCTGTTTAGTGGGAAATGCACCTCTTTCAAGCTGGTGAGCTCCTACTGGTAGGAGTCCTAGGAGAGGAAGCAGCTGAGTTTTGGGAGAGGTGTCCCCTGCATTGGGAAGTGTTTGGACTACTCCCTCCCTGCTGGGAGATTTGGGGATCTACTTCCATTCCTTCCCTGGCTTTACAGTCCACAGCAATCTGTCCACACTGAGGACTTTCTCCATCACATTGTGAAAACTTGCCTGGTCTGCGTGTCCTTAGGCTTCTGCCAAGTGACAGGTCAGCACGTGTGACTGATAAGTTCATGCTAAATTTGAAATGGTCACAGATTAGCAAGTTAGTCCTGCCAGGTAAATAAACCAGGGGAGGTTTAACAGGGTGTGTGTGTGTGTGTGTGTGTGTGTGTGTGTGTGCGCGTGCTCAGTCACTCAGTTGTGTCCAACTCTTCGTGACCCCATGGACTGTAGCCCTTGAGCCTTCTCTGCCCACAGAATTTCCCAGGCAAGAACCCTGGAGCGGGTTGCCATTTCCTCCTCCAGGAGATCTTCGCGACCCGGGGACTGAACCTGCATCTCCTGCACTGGCAGGCAGATTCTTTACTACTGAGCCACCTTGAAAGCCCCTAACAGGATATAGGTGTATTAACTCAAACACAGGAGGAACAGTGGAAATTCAAGCCCTGGAAGAGAGACCAAGGGACAGATAGATGTGTTTGGGGAAACACGTGTGGGTGGTTTATCAAATAATTTCTAATATCCTTCAAACCCTAACCTACCATAAGATCAACTTTAGCAAAGATCACAGACCACAGTTCAAGGTTGAAGAGGCTGGACTACCCACTTCGACCCCTCCTTAGAACCAGCAGACGTTCATGGGGACCTCTGGGCAAGTCTCCCTGCCCCACGGACGCCTCGGAGAACCCTCGCCTGGCAGCTGGAAGCCAGCACTTTTCTTTTCAAAGCCTCTGCATCTCCTTCCCCTCCTCCTCCTTCCTTCCCGCCTACCCCACCCCCCCCCCAAAAAAAGAAGGATGCCCCTTCTGTTGAGTACACAGCCTGTAATTTTGCTGTCAGATCTCAGCCAGGAGGTCAGTGTTGTGACTGACTGTGTAAGGATCGCTCCCTTAAGGGTAATTACACTAAATTCCCCTCTGAAGGACAGCTCTCTCTGGATAGAATACAAGAAAACTCCGCATCCCCTGTTCATGGAAATTCATGATTTCTGTGGTTGTCACGGGCACCCTGGCAGCGAGACACTTCCAGGCGCTGTGACTACTCGGAGGTGAGGCTGTAGGGTGGCAGGACCCAGGGGAGGGGAGGAGGTGGCGATGCACAGTAGAGCAGCAAGCAGAGGGACATCCAGAGAGGCCACACCGGGGACCCGGGACCCTGAGTGGCCAGCGGGAACCGGGCCAGAGCCAGGATCATCTCCACACCAAGAGGGGAAATTCACACTCTGAACTGGGGAAGCAAGAAGGGCCCCCGCTGACATCCACCCCAGGAGAGGAAACCGCTTGGCATTCACTGTTTTCCAGGCTGGCTTTGAGCACTCTCATTGGGCTTCCCAGGTGGCACAGTGGTAAAGAACCTGCCTGCCAATGCAGGAGACGTAAGAGATACAGGTTCGATCCCTGGGTGGGGAGGATCCCCTGGAGAAGGGAATGGCAATCCACTCCAGTGTTCTTGCCTGGGAAATGCCATGGATGGAGGACCCTCGTGGGCTACAGTCCATGGGGTTGCAAAGAATCAGACAGGACTGAAGCGACTTAGCATGCACACCTGCCCTGTGCTGTACTGGGCTCTGAAAAGGTCCCCTAAATGGGCAACAGCCCTCCTCCAGAGGGAGCTGGAGGGGCCTCAGGCAAAACAAAGCACTAACACTTGGAAGGCGAATTAATATCCAAGTTCCCCATTACCAGCATCCCCAGACCCCTTCAGAGGGGCTACACCCTGACCCTGGTCTCCATCCACCCCAAGGGAGGATGGCAGAAATGGCCAAGACCTTCTTGATCCAGCATCCGTGCCTAGGCATCACCCCATGCTGGAACTTCTCGCCACCCCAGGGAGACCCCGAGAGAGCTGGGGAGTCACTCACCCACGACAAATAGTTAAAAGGAAGAAACCAGGTCTGGCGATATCAATGCACTTTGATAACAATAAACTCTGCTTTTAATTTATGCTAATGTGTAGGGCTGTGGTGACAGTAAGAACTAAATTACAGAGTGGCTTTCGAGCTGGTAATTATCCCTCCATTTTTCGCTGCTCTGGAAGATGGACACACAATTATGCTCTCTTGCTGTATATTAATACAGATTCTTGACATCTTCAGCAGACCTGGAGCTGTCATCGAGCTTTTTGTCTCCTTTAATTGAAAATTAATGGTTACTGGGTTGCCACGGAAACAGAGGCCACGGACGCCAATGGCGCTCACGTCTCACCAAGGGACTGGCAGCGTCAGGAGTCCGGAATGACCTTGAAAGTTAAAAGAAAAAAAAAAAACTTAAAAAAGAAGGGGAGAGGAGGGGAAATGAGGACAGGAGGGTGGGAGAGTGTGTCGGAGCTGAAAGAGAGAAGAGAAAAAGGGGGAAGAGAAAGAAAAAGGAGGTGGGGGAGGAGAAGACGGAAGAGAGCGCTGCGGGAGGGCATGGATGCTTGAGGGGGAGATTAAATTAGTAAGTTTTACCTCTCATTTTTGTCCCTTACCTCTCAACCGTGTTAAAGGCCCATTGAAAAATGAGGAGCTGGGTCTCAGCCCCAAAAACCCCTGATTCTACAAAACTGTCTAAGGAAGAATGACAGCATCCACCCAGAGCCCCCAGGGGAGGAAGAGACCAAGCTCCTTGGTACCATGGGAGGCAGGCGGCGGGCAGAGCAGGGGGCAGGGCTGAGGGTGCCCTGTGGGCACTTCCCAGGGCCTAGGGGCTGTGCTGTCAGAAGCGGGGGTTGGGGGGCAGAGAAGGGGCTGCTTCAGGGGGAGCCCGGCTGCTGCCACAACAGTAATGAGCAGGTGAAAGGGCTCTGTCGGCTAGGCCTTCAGCCTGCAGACATAACAAAAGGACTCAAATGAGTCAGAGGTGGGGATGGTGGTGCAGGGGGGAGGGTCCTGGCAGGGGGAGGCCACGGAAGGTTTGCCCAGGAAAAGATACGAGATAAAGGGAAGCAGTTCAGCAAGCCTCTGCGACGGTGGTAGCTCTGGGCTTGGAAATGGTTTTTTTTTTCCCCCAGAAGTTGGCAGACCCTACAGAGGGCACTGGGGACCCCTGAGTGTCCTAGCAGGGAAGATGGGTTTCCTCTTGATCAGCCCATCATCCTAGTTCCTCAGCCTGGAGCACAAGCCCCAGAAAATGCAATTCAACAATTACTGGAGGTCTACAGAGAACCAGGAGCCAAGCTCTTGCTTCGGATGCAGGGCCGGCCCTGGAAAATCTCACACTCCAGGCTGGGGTAGACAGACAAATAAACAACCATAAAGTTAGCCGCCCCTTCAAAGATTTCTCTACAGTGATGTTTGTCACAGCACTGCTTATAACAGCAAAAATCTAGAAACATTCTGGATGCCCAACAATTGAGGACTGATAAAAGTGTATGCCTTACAACACACTCAGAAGACGGGGCACTGTGCAGTCATTTTATTTTTTTTAAGTTTTCTTTTTTTTGATGTGGACTATTTTTAAAGTCTTTATTGAATTTGTTACAACATTGCTTCTGTTTTATGTTTTGGGTTTTTGGCCACGAGGCATGGGTGGCTCAGACGGTAAAGAATCTGACTGCATTATGGGAGTCCTGGGTTCGATCCCTGAGTCCAAAAGATCCCCTGGATAAGAGAATAGCAACCCACTCCAGTTTTCTTGCTTGGAGATTTCCATGGGCAGAGGAGCCTGGCGGCCTACAGTCCGTGGGGTGGCAAAGAGTCGGACATGACTGAGCGACTGAGTCGGCCTGACTAACACATGTGGGATCTCGGCTCCCTGACTGAAGGTTACAAGTACATCCTTGCACTGGAAGGAGAAGTTTTGACCACTGGGCCATCAGGAAGTCCCCTGTGAGGCCATTTTAAATGATGCTAGAGGAGAATATTTAATGATCTGGAGGAAAAATTCCTGATGTTTTACTTAATGGAAGAAACTAGTTTTATGAAACTGTATTCATTATTCCATGACGCTGTTTCTACATTTTTTGAGTTATACGTACATCAAGTGTGTTGTTGTTGTTGTTTAGCCCCTAAGTCATGTCGACTCTTTGAGACCTCATGGACTGCAGCACACCAGGCTCCCCTGTTCTTCACCATCTCCTGGAGTCTGCTCACATTCAAGTCCACTGAGTCCATGATACCATCCAACCATCTCGTCCTCTGCTGGCCCCTTCTCCTTTTCCCTTCAGTCTTTCCCAGCATCAAGATATTTTCCAATGAGTCAACTCTCTGCATCAAGTAGCCAAAGTACTAGAGCTTCAGCTTTAGCTCTTTTTCTACGCTTTTCTGCATTTTCCAAATTTCCTACAATAAACATACACATAAACTGTATTGACAGGTTTCTTTAAAAGAAGCTTTCGAAATTAGCATCTCCCAAAACCAGTCCCCTAGAGATACAGTCTGCAGCTCAGGGTGCCCCACTCGCCCCCACAGAGACCAGGCCCCCTGGCCCAGTGCTTCCCCCCAGCGCTCACGTGCAGCGGGTCCTTTCCTCAATTACTGGAACCCACACTAGGCTCTCACTCCCACTCAGACCCTTCTCTACTTCCAGCCTGCAGTCAGGGTGCCCAGAGATGGCGTGAGGGGCTGAAGAACCCCAAGAGGAGCTTCAGTGTGGGCCAGGGTGAGCAGGCCCTGTGGTGGCTCTCCCCGAGGAAGCCAAGAACGAGCTGTCCTCTGTTTCTGTGTGACTCTTTCCGCTATGTCACAGACCAGGCGACGAAGACCCAGCGAAGCTGATTGACCTGCTCCAAACAGCTGGTCAGTGGTAAAGCTGGAACCCAACCCCAGGGACCATCTGCCTCCACGTTTGCAGTCTCAGCGTGTTTATCTGCTTGTCTTGTCCCTCATCAGGTCCAGAGAATGCAGGCGCCACTGGAAGCTTCTCTGAATGGCTTGGATTTCTGGACCAAGCCCCAGTCTTCGAAGGTCACAATGATCAACAGGATCTTTTCATGTCCTTTGCACCCCAGGCTCATCCTTGGCAAGACTAGGAGACAGTAGTCATGTTAGCCCTAGTTAGAGCTAGAACCTTGGAGAAAGGATGGCCCCAGAAAGACTGAAGTTCCCAGAAAATGAATACTTGTCCCTCTCCCCAGACATATCCTTAAATCTCCGCCCCTCTCAGGCCCTCCACTCTCCCGGCAAACAAGGGGCTTTGTCTCTCACCCCCCAATTCACTCTTTCGTTCCGACCCCGTCAAGCCTCCGCTTCCAAAGTCAGACTCCAAACTCCTTTCTCTCAGAAGCTTTCGGGTGATTCACTGCAGATTCCCACTCTTATTCCTTCCCTCTGCTTCACGATAAATGCAACCGCCCTCAGCGCACCCATCACCTGTGTCCCGCCCTATCCCAGGCACTGCTCTTGTGCCCACTCCCTTCATCTTAACAGCCTCAGGAGGGGGTGCTACCATTTCCCTCAGCGGAGGAGTACAGAGTTTAGTCGATAGTCCCACAGCAAGTCAGCAGCAGAGCCAGAATTCAAACCCATGCAGCGTGAGACCAGAGGCCACGCTTTTAGCCACCCACCAGGGGCGATGCGTCCGGGGCTCCATCAGCTGCTACTACTGCTGCCCACCTGGCTGGGCTCTTGTGACGTTTCAGTGAGGAGGCAGGTCGGAGTGAAGGCCCTTCTGCTGCGAGCTTGCATTTGTGGGCAGGTGGAAACCAGCTTGTCCCCTTTCTGGGAGATGTACTGCACCTGTCTCATTGGCTGGGAGCCTCTCTCAGAGCAAGAACAGCTCTGTCCTCACGAGTCCTGCCACCAGGACAGGCTCTGCACATGGGGGACAGTTAACAGGGCAGGTGATCATTGCCCCATGGCCAACTGGGGACAGTTGCGGGGGAAGGGTCCCCAACGAGGAGCACCGTGCCACTGCCCGTCCTTCACCAAGTCCTGAGGACCAGAGGAGAACCCATCGCTTTCCATCCCAGGCCTGCCTGTCTCCACCTCTCCCCTGTCCTTCCCCCCACTTCCCTGCCTCACCCTTGCCCACATCCCTCTCCGCCCACTTTCCCAGAGAACAAACAAGAAGACAAACCCAGAAGCCTGGGAGGAGGCTGCGGTGGCAGCAACAAGGGGAGCAGGGAACTTGCGTTGTCTCCCTGGCTTCCCTGATCCCGACCTTAATCCCCGCTCAGCATCCTGTCAGCCAGGTTGTTCTCAAGCTGACATTGCTGCAGGCGCCTTCTCGGCAGCCTTTCCTCAGATCTGCCTCCTCCAGGGACTTCTAAAGAGGAGCCCGAGGTTTCTCTGTTACAGCCGGCTTCACTCGCTGCCCTCAAGCAAAGCCCGGGCTCCCAGGGGGCTGCCAGGAGAGGGGAATGCAGCGGGGCGGGTGTGGGGGGGGGGGCAGTGCCAGGCCTGATGTTTCATAGGAAGAGGGGGGACGGAGGCGGGCAGCGGCTTCCAGAGCGAGGGTCAGACCTGGGGCAGGAGCCCGACTAGGGGCTGTCCATCTCCTCAAAGCCTTGCTCAGGTGTGTGGACCTGAGAGACAGAGGGAAACTGAGGCTAGGGCCCTCAGGGAGTTCAGGATGGTGCTAGTTCTGGCTGCAGAGAAAGCCGAGGGCTCTGCAATTCTGAGTCTGCCTCGCGATCACGGCTTAGGGTGGGTTTGGAGAAAGGGGTGACTGGAGACTGTGCTGATTGTGTATGAAAGAAGACCCACACATGCACAAGGCTCGGTGGACTTCCTGAACACATCCTGGGTGCTGCGCTGGGCGCTGGACGCGGGGAGAGAAACGGGAGTGGCAGCCTGGTGACAGGGATAAAGCGTCTGGACCCCAATCCAGCCCTGTCACGCACGGGCTGTGTGGCCTCAGGACAAGTACTTGGCTTTTCTGAGCCCCGTTATTCTCATCTCTAAGGATAGCGGGTGATTCTGTTAAAAACCTTCTTGCAAGACCAATGTGAAGCTTAGAGACAAGGTGTGCAGAGCATGTAATGTCTAGGATGATTTTTACTATCAGTTCAGTTCAGTCGCTCAGTCGTGTCCAACTGTTTGCGACCCCATGAATTGCAGCACACCAGGCCTCCCTGTCCATCACCAACTCCCTATACGTGTCACCATCCACAGGGGACATTAGAAACCAGAGGTTTCTTCATGAAAGGGGGCCCTGAATGCAGGGGAGGCTCCTGAGAGTATGTGTGTATACAGGTGAATGTTGGTGGGCAGGACCCACCATACTTGGGAAACTAAGCTACGTTTGCAGCGGGAGGAGAAGCAGACGACAGAGGATGAGATGGCTGGATGGCATCACCTACTCGATGAGTGTGAGTAAACTCCTCCGGGAGTTGGTGATGGACAGGGAAGCTTGTCGCGCTGCAGTGCGTGGGGTCGCAAAGATTCGGACACGACTGAGACAGAACTAAACTGAACTGTGGCCTAAACAAACATCCAGGGTGGAGCCCCTGTTCAGCCCTGCCCCTCCCCCACACTGTGAAGCTCGAGGTTGTGAGCATCCATCCTGCCAAGGGGATAAGGATGCAGGGGTCTCCTGGAAACCTAGGCAGGGGGTGCTCCTGGAGCCCCCTTCATGTGGCACCTCTCTCCTGGGACCCTCTCAGAGCCGTGAGTGCTCCCAGGATAAAAAACCAGAGACCCCAGGTGCCCAGCCTCTTGTCTTGGGCGTTTGCCTGCAGTCGGAGAGCTCTGAGGCCAGGAGCTCTTAAACCACTGGACCACCAGGGAATCCTATAAAGTACTTAGAACAGTGCCTGGAATGTAGTATGAGCTCGAAGGTGTGCTAATCGCTCAGCTGATATAAAAAGTTTGGACTCGGGGTGAGGTGGGTGTGCCTGTATAAGAACTAGCTGGTAATAAGAATAAAATGTTGACAGCGTTGCAGGTTCCAGAAGTGGGTATGGATGTCTCAAAGTCAGAGCAGACAGATCCAAATGCCGTATAACTGAGCCTGGTGCCTGAGTGTACCAAGCTCATTTTCCTTCCTTCCATTCCTCTACCCTCCCTCGCTTCCCCTCTCCCTTCTTTCCAACCAAATCAATTTCATTATTCTTCTGACCGATTCATTGCCATTCTTTGAGGAAAGTCAGATTTTCTCCTGACTGTAAAGCTTCCTTCTCAGTGGGGGAGGGGGCTGGGGGTGGGGTGCCTCTGAGCCCACTGAGGACAACGGTGCTGTCTCCAAGCCTCTGGGAAACCACCCATCTCAGAACTCCCAGGGCCTTGTCAGCCATGTCGACTGCTGGACACTCTCCACCTTCTGAGCTAACACCCAGGTGTGAGCCTGGGCATCAGCGTTGAACTAACTCTCTTGGGATCCTGACACCCAGTAAATTTGAAAACCACCTCCATCACGCTTTTTCTCTTTTTCACTGAGTCCTCACTGTGTGTTCTTATGCTTGTCAGACACCCGTTCAAAAATCCTTGTCTTGGGAATGTGGCCTCTTCTCCCTAGGAGATTCCCTGTGGAGCGGTTCCCAAAAAGATCCCTGAGGCCACTAGGACTGACCCTGTGTCATCTGTGCACGCACACACACACTCGCATTCACACACCAAGTCTGCTGGAGTTGGGGCCTCTCAGCCCATCTTCCAAGGAGACCCTGCATTCCTCAGAGGTCGGTACCTTCTGGGGTTCCCCCAACAAGTGGCCTGGGACCACCCCCACAATGAGGCTCCATGTCAAATAAGGCATGGGTTCCCTGCCCTGGCAAAAGAGACAGGCTGCAAGGCGGCAGGTTGTCTTTAAACTTCCCAAAGCCCTCTCTGCACTGGAGGGTCAAGAAGCAGGACCACTTCCTGCCGCTTCTTCCCTCCCCAGAGCATCTCTCAAAGGATGCCCGCCTTGGTCCTAGGGGAAGGATGGGGAGGCAGCCCACTCTCAGACCTCTGACAGCTCACATCCACTACATTCCAAGCCCCCACACCCTAGTAAACACTCCCACATGCGCTGGGAGAGGGGAGATGGTGAGTGGGGTGAGTTTGAAGTCCTGGCTCTTCACAACCAGGTGAGCAGACCAAGGCGCCAGTCAGTCCCTCTGGGTTCCCGTTCCTCAATCTCTCTCACCTGGGAAGGAGCCGCTGAAAGTGACGAAGCCTCAGATAGACCATGGACACGAAAGGGCTAAGTGGACACAGGGCATGGATCTCTGATCCGTGTTCTAAAATGTCATTTACTTGGCTGCGCCGAGTGTCAATTGCGGCACGTGAGATCTTTGGTTGCCGCGATTGGACTCTCTGATTGTGGTGCTTGGGCTCAGTCGTTGCTGCACTCAGGCTTAGTTACTCCGAGCAGGTGGGATCTTAGTTCCCAAATCAGGGATCAAACCCATGTCCCCTGCATCGCAAGGCAGATTCTCAACCACTGGACCACCAAGGAAGTCCCTATTATTGATATCTAACAGAACGGATTCTTGTGTACCCTCCTCCCTAACAGGTGCAGGCTACCTGGGAAACCCCCTGTCACACCTACTCCTTTCAGGGAGTCCTAGCCTCAAGCTGTGTGGCTCTTAAACCCATCTGAGGGGTTTCACAGGCAGCTGGGAGGGGCCCCCAACCACCCTACCTCCTTGCAAATCAGTGGAATCAGAAAACCCAGTTCTGAGGCAGCCTTGAGCCATGACGTCGGCCTCGGAGCTGTCGTGGGGGAAGGGGGAGGCGGGGAGGGGCGGCACCAGGGGAAGACGACTCTGGGAACCAGATCCCGAAACTCCCATGGGCGTGAGACCAGAAACCCAAACCCTGAGCCCCCCCACCCCGCCCCCCAAGCCACCGTCCGGAAAAAATAAACTATTTCCTGCAACCAGCTCCGAAACAAAGTCTGTGAGTGAGCTGTGACACATGTTACATAAATAGAAGCCGCAGAGGGGAAAAGCCTGTTTTCTCTTTCATTATTTATCACTCTCTAACCATCTCCAGCTGGGTGAGTAAACAGGCGCATTGGCCCATAATGAGGAACAGACTGCTGCCGTGGGGCTGCTGGAGGGGCACGGGGCTGAGCGTGAGAGCGTACGTACATGTGTCCGTGTGTCTGTCTGTCTGTCTGCCCCAGAGAGGGAAGAGTGGGAGTCCAAGATGGAGAAGGCTTGCTCGGGGGCTCCAGGTCCCAGCCGGCAGGGGGCTCTCCACCTGGTGCCCGGCTGCAGCAGGGCAGGGGGATCCCCCCCAACCCCGCCCTGGCTGGCTGCTGCCTCCCGGACCCTGAGGGTTGCTTGGGGATTGAGCGTGCTGGCTGGAGGAGGAGTCAGAACCGGAGAGACTGTGTGGGTGGGAGAGGATGTGAGAGGTACAAGCCAAGTGTGGGTCTCAGAGCATGACCCCCGCGGGGTGGCCTCCGAGTGTGGCCCCGGGGTGGGGTGAGGAATGTGTCAGAGGGAGGCCGGGCATGCAGGCGCAGGAAGGAGCAACTGTGAGGGGTGTGTAACACCAGGAGACTGAAGCAGAGAGAGTGTGTGTGTGAGTGTATGTAGGGGTGTGTGTGTGGGTGATCCTGGTGGCGTATGTGGGTATGTGTCATCCTGTGACCATGAGAACGTGTGAACATGTGTCTGCGTGACTTTGAGCATATACATCTGTGTGCCACTGTGGGGATATAATATGTACATGTGAGATTTTTATGGCTGTAAGATGTTGTTATGGGTCAGATGTGTCCCCTCAAAAGAGATATATTGAAGTCCTAACCCCCAGCACCTCAGAATATGACTTTACACTTGGAAACAGGGCCACGGCAGATATAATCCGTTCAGACGAGGTTACACCGGAGTCAAGTGGCCCCTCATGCAATGACGAGTGTCCTGAAACAGAGGTGTCCGTGTGGAAACACAGAAACCCACGTCTGCGTGACGCCGGAGGCAGACATTGGAGCGAGGCAGCTGCAAGCCAAGGGATGCCTGAGGCTGACAGAAACTAGCAAGAATCAGAGAAGGAGCCACCCTGCGGATCTCAGCCAGAACCGTGGTTTTGGTGTCTAGCCTCCAAAACTGAGACAAGAACCAAATCCTGCTGTTTGCAGTCATCCAGTGTGTGGTGCTCTGTGATGGCAGAGCTAGGAAACGAATACTGGTGTGTGTGAGCATGGGGGTGTGTATATAAGTGTGGGAAACCATAGCAGTATGTGAGGGTGTGAGTGTGAGATCCTGGTAGTGAAGATGGGCAGGGTGTGGCCATCTGCCTATGGGAGTGTGTAAATACACGTGTGAGGCCAGTGAGTGTCTGCCTATGGGAGTGTGTAAATACACGTGTGAGGCCAGTGAGTGTCTGCCTATGGGAGTGTGTAAATACACGTGTGAGGCCAGTGAGTGTATATGTGTTGGTACCGGTGCCCACACAATCGGTATCCATATATCATTGTGCATATATCCTGGAAAGGACCCCAGCAACCATCCTGCATTTCTGGCTGCCTCTGCCCTCCTGCAGGCCCTTCCCTGGCCGTGGACAGCCCTGCCTGAGGCCAGGTCAGCCCCGGAGGAGGGCGGCCCACAGCCTGTCCCCACCTTGGGGTCATCCCCAAATCAAGGTTTAAACCACACCCTAGCCCGCAGTCACCGGAGTGCTCTTCAGGGACAGATGGGGCCAGGCCCGGAGGCTGGAGGCAACAGGCGAGGGGTCAAATTTGTTGTCTGTGTCCTGGGCATTCTTGCCTGCAGCCTAATTTCCCTCCAGCTCAGGACTACCAGGCTGATATCACCTGTCCTCCTTGGGAGACAGGCCTAAGCCCAGAGACTCTTGAAATAGAGCTGGGTTCCTGAGAAAATGTGTTGACCATGCCCATCCCAGGAGACTGACCCTTGGATGTCACAGAGTACTCCAGAGACCTAGCCTCCCAGAACGTGTCTAGACTAGCTTGTACTGCTGCTGGCCCAGCCTCTGCCCTCTAACTAGGGCATACCATAACTGTTCAGTTACTCACTCAGCAAAGCACCCGTCCCAAGGCTCACGTCTTAGAATCCTCAAAGGTATCTCAGAGAGGCCTTGCTGGGAAACCTCAGATGAGTCACTTTTCTCTGAGCATCATTTCCCTTCTGTTGGGTACAACCACCTTTGCCCTGCCTATGTTTTAGGGATGGCATCAGGTTCCTGAGGCTTAGTGGACTTGAACTAGTCTTAAAAGAAATGTCTGATAAAATGTCCTATAGCCTGACTTTGTGAATGGCAAATCACAAAGGTAGCCCCACACCTGAGGCCCTGTGGCACTGATGTTATCTCCACCATCAAGGTGGTTTGCTGTCTCCTTCTCCAGCTTCCCAGGTCTCTTCCTTTAGCTTGATAATAGTTTGAGTTCATTCAGGGGAGGGGTCTGCAAACTTTGGCCCCCGGACCAAATCCTGCCTGTTGTTTTTGTTGTTGTTTGTTCTTTTTAATTTTTTGGCTGCACCACGAGGCATCCAGAATCTTAGTTCCCCGACCAGGGATCAAACCCACGCCCCTTGCAGTAGAATCGCAGAGTCTTAACCACTGGACCACCAGGAAAGACCCCTGCCTGAGTTTGTGGGGGGTTTGTTCACAGGCCCCGGTCTGTGAACTAAGAGTAATTTTTACAGATGAACGTTTGCCATCGACCTGATGGTAAGGAGCATTAACTTTGAACTCCAACTAAGCAAAATGTTATCCCACCCCTCAACCAAAAAAATTCCTTTTTCCTCACTAGCAGACCATTTATTACCAGAAATTGTACTCGATTATTATTGTAATTCCATCCATAAAAATTTTGTGGAAATTTGTTTTCTGTCTTATTACATTGGTCGCTACATAATATCCTTGATTTTTGCTTCAGCCCACCAAACCTAAAATATTTACTATCTATCTTTTTATAGAAAAAGTTTGCTCCTTTCTTCCTCCATTACTGAACTCTGCCACTACAGAACAAGCTGGCCATAGTTTACCAACTGCTGAAGTAGAACGCGCTAAGCCCTCGGACATTTTGATTGATTTGGGGAGGAACAAGTAACTTCTGAGACAGGTCTCAACAAGTCAGCATTTGCTTGAACAGTTCACTGCACTGAACTGGGCAGGATGTGAGTCTGAAGTTATGGGACTCCCTCCAAGGACTCTAAGAATGAAGCCCACCCAGGGTAAGGCAGAGTTAGCAATACGGAGACTACCGCAGCGTCGTTTCTTAAGCCCCTGGATCACACATCACCTGCAGCAAGCCCTACCCCTTGATGCAATTACACAAGTCAGTCCATTTATTTAAGCCCATTTGCAGTGAATTTTCTGATGCTTGCACCAATGTAACAGCACAAAAGAAGAGCGTCTAATCCAGCTTGGAGCATTCAAGGAGAACTTCTGAGAGAAGGCAGCATCTAAGCTGGGTCGTAGAGTCAGCAATGAAAGCAAGTTGAAAAAAAAAAAAAGAAAAGTATTCCAAGCAGAGGGCACAGCCTGAGAGGAAAGAGGACAGCACACACACCACAAGACCAAAGTAGCAGAGCTGGGAGCGGCCAGGGAAGGAATCCACGGTTCAAGAAAGACACCTTGTGCCCTGTGCACCAGACCAACATGCTTGAAGTTGGTTGGCCCTTCAGGAATGGGTCTTGAACAAGATATCGAAAGTTCAGGTTGGCATGGTAGACTGAACTCTTTGACCAGTGTGGAAGAGGAGCTAGAAGGAGGTACAGGGTGGGGATAAGGTTGGAAACGGGAGTCAGTTAGGAGGCTACTGGAACACCCCAAGTAGAAGATGATGAGGGTCCAGCAGTAGGAGTGAGGATGGAGCAGGGGGAATGACTCTCAGAATTATTTTGGAAGCCACATCCACAAGACTTGGTGACTGGATGTGAAAAGGAAGGGCTGGGGAGAATCAAGGGGTGATTTCTAATAATAGTTTCTAAAGTGACAGAGTGGGCTCTGATGCCACCACGGAGGAGAAGATGCAGAGGGAGGGCATGTCTTTGGATACAGATGATAATTTGGGTCTGGGACACGTTGGGAACGCCAGCACTGGAGGCTCACAGACGTCGGGTAGGGCTGGAGGGAAGTCCAAGACAACTTGGACCAACTCAGATGGTAGTTAAACCCATGAGAGTACACGGGATTGTCCAGGGGGACATGTAGCTTGAGAAGAGCCATGGGTCAGAAGCCTTGAGAACCCCAAGCATTCAAGGAGATGACGCAAACCCACAAAGGCACAGGAAGAGGAGACGTCAAGGAGGAGGGCAGAGTGTGGCTAGCACTGGCTTTCTGCAATGTCTCTCGGCCCTTACCTCCAAATGAAGAAGGTTGCTTACTGCCAACACCTGCCCTTTGCCTGAGGGTTATTTTTTTCCCTCTTTCTGGCCATGGAAACACCCTTGGCTCAAGCCTAGGACAATCCCGAAGTGCTGGAGAATTATTGTATCTGGAAGCAGTCTTCCAACTATGGCAAAGAGGGAGCTGGTGGATAAATACAACTTTCTTGCCTTATCATATGGACAACTGGAAGCATGTCTCAAATGTCTTCTGCGGTTCCCCAGTGGGACCATGCCCCTCTCACTCACAGTACATGCTAACACTCCCGATGTGGGCCTCCTGTCTCCCCAGTCCCCCACTTTTCCACTCCCAACTCGAGCTCTAACTGTTGCGTCAGAGTCTGCTTCTAGAACGTAAACTTAGACGAAGGTGTCATGAAACCCAACCAAGTAAAAAATTGCATGATGTTCTGTCCATGAAATTTTTTCTTTGCAGGGCTCAGGTCACCCCCACAAAGTGCCCACCTTCATACTCAAGGAAGACACTGGCCAATTTCTCCCTGTGCCTGAGGTTCCCAGAAAGGGACTTTTCAGAGTCTGAGGCTGAGCAAACTCCACTATCAAGACATCTCTTCCCACCTCTCACCCCGATTCCTCCTCTTTACAGGGGCTGCTGCATGTAGGAAGTCTGATCCCAGGCAAAGACTCAGAAGGAGTCCTCAGTCCCGAGGCCATCAGCCTTCATATGTCTGGCTCTCTCTTCTTTTCTAGCACTCCAAGTGGCATTCACTTTTTCCCATTCATCCTGTAGGCAGTCTTGTGGGTGTTCACTTCTCTTTCTGTCCATGATCCAGGAACTGGCTCTGATTCCTGGCCAGGGGCCCACAGGGAAGCAGGGAGGGCTGGGTGACCTGGAAACACCCTCCGTTTCCAGCCAGTGCACAGCCGATCCACCCTGCTCCCCAGACTTTGGGGGCAGAGCGGCAGGGCCCTCAAGAAGGCATACAGTTGAACAATAAAGGGGAGGGCGGGATGAACTGAGAGAGTAGCTCTGACATATATAGACTACCATGTGTAAAACAGAGAGCTAGTGGGAAGCTGCTACATGTCACAGGGAGCTCTGTGATGACCTAGAGGGTGGGATGGGGTGGGTTAGGAGGGAGGCTCAAGAGGGAGGAGATATATATATACAAATAGCTGATTCACATTGTTGTACAGCAGAAACTAACACAACATGATAAAGCAATTATACTCCAAAATTTTTTTAATTAAAAAAATTTTTTAAAAGAAGGCATATGGTAGAGCAATGAAGTGGAGTGGATATTCTGGCGTCTAACAAGCCAGGGTATGAATGTAGGCACTTCCCTTACATAATTGTGAAACTGGTTGTGAGTTTCAACCTCTCAAAGCTTTGAGTCTTCTCATTTGTAAAATGAGGATGACGGTACCCAACTGACTTAGGCTGGGTTCCCCCAGAAGCAGGTATCCTGAGACCACTATTCCAGTGTACGTGAGCGATTTAGGTGGTAAAGGAAACACCAGTAGAGAAGTAGGGGAGTAAGATAAAGAGAGGAAGAAACGCAATCAGGTTGGTCATCAAGACAGCTCCTCAGGTGGGTTCCTGCTGGGAAACCCTGGAAGTGCGTGTAGATTTCACACCTAGGTGACCCCAGTACTCTTGCCTGGAAAATCCCTTGGGCGGAGGAGCCTGGTGGGCTGCGGTCCATGGGGTCGCTAAGAGTTGGACACAACTGAGTGACTTCACTTTCACTTTTCAGTTTCATGCATTGGAGAAGGAAATGGCAACCCACTCCAGTGTTCTTGCCTGGAGAATCCCAGGGATGGGGGAGCCTGGTGGGCTGCCATCTATGGGGTCTCAGAGTTGGACACGACGGAAGAGACTTAGCAGCAGCAGCCGCAGCCCTTCCATCATGGGTTCAGGGCTCTCTTGGATGGTGTTAAATCCCCAGCACTTCTGGTCTCCCACATACAGGCAAAGAATGATCCAAAGCCCAGAGGAAGCCCTCAGGCAAAGTTAGGCAGGTAGGCGACTGGAAGCCTTAGGGGTATAAGTGATGAGAGCAGGGTGAGGGCACACAGACAGGGCACCCACAGCATCCGCTATATCATCCCAGAGGGTGGTCGGGAGGTGAAATGATGTCACCGATAAAGAATGCTTTACACAGTGACTGGTGCACAGTTGGTTCTTCTCTAAAGAAGATTCAGCCTCACTCCAGCCTCTGGATGCCTGGCTCCGGGGAATTCCTGCTGCCCAGCAACCATGAGCGAGGTCTTGAGGACTGGAGGGCCAGGGGTCAAGAGCAAAAGAATCTGGAAGAGAGAAGACCAGAAAGAAGAGGGGATGCAGGAGAAGTGGGAAGGAGGAGGGCCCTGGAGTCCTGGCCCGGCATGGAGTGGACTCCAACCAGAGTGAGGAAGCCCAGGAAAGTGTGTGAGCCCCACTCCACCGGCCCTGCCAGATGCCACACACAATCAGTGACTTACGAAGATGCTCTTGGGACTTCCCAGCAGTCCAGTAGCTGAGATTCCACTCTCCCAATGCAGGGGGCTCCAGTGGCTAAGACTCTGCACTCCCAATGCAGGGGGGCTGGGTTCGATCCCTGGTCAGGGAATTAGATCCCACATGATGCAATTAAGAGTTTGCACACCGCAACTAAAGATCCAGCATGCCGCAATGAAGATGGAAGATCCTGAGTACCGCAACTAGGACCCAGGGCAGCCAAGTAAATACATAAATAAAATAAGACTGTCACTTCTTTCCCCTCTACCCACCCTATATCGATTGCCTCTGCCATTTGGGGAACTGCTTTCTCTTTACAAACAAACGAAATAAAATTCAACACTAGGACTACCATGAGGATCAGCGATACATATGAAAAATGCCTGGTAAACAGATACTCAATAGGTAATGGCTATTTCCAGTGTGAGGCCATCTTGGTTTTGACTTTCCTCCTTCATATCCCACCTCACCCTCCAGTGACCGAGACCCCAAACCCCAGGCCCTCCAGTTTCCTCAGGGAAAGAATGTTTCCCTTTCTGAGTACAGAGTTCTGAAGGCATCTCCAACAGTAGACACGCAGAAAGGGCACAGCAAGCGGCAATGGAAAGAGCGGGAGGCACACGGAGGCAGCAACAGCCCCGAGGGAGTGAGGATGCCGTCTTGTCCCATTTTCAAAATTTTACTTGTTTTATTTTTGGCTGTGCTGGGTCTTCGTTGCTGTGTGTGGGCTTTCTCCAGTGGCAGAGAGTAGGGGCTATGCTCTAGTTGCAGCGTGTGGGCCTTCTCACCCCAGTGGCTCCTCTCGTTTCGGAGCACAGACTCCAGAGCGTGGGCTCACACGTGGGATCCTCCCGGACCAGGGATCGAACCCCTGTCCTCTGCATTGGCAGGCAGACTCTTAACCACTGGACCACCGGGGAAGTTCTATCATGTCCCATTTTCAATCCAAGTCCTCACTTCGACCCCCAGCTCTTTCCCTCCAATCACTGAAGACATGGAACGGCAGAGGTTCTACAGCTCCTTCACTATTACCTGCAGTGCACCGACTTGCCCTGAGGTGTCAGACTATGTTTTTTTTTTTACTATCGAATAATAATCAAACCAAATCAACAAGCGTTTACTGTGCAAAACACACTAGGCTGGGCGTAAGAGGAAATCCCAAAATGACTAAAATCATGGGCTCTGACCTCAGTTTATTATCTAGTTAGAGAGATGAGGCATACTCGGTTAACCAGTGAAGGAAGAAAACAATGTATTCGAAGTTACTTGGTGCTTATGAAATAATAGTTATCCAACAACACATTGTCACACCAACACAAGGAGCTATGGAGGAGAGGGAAAGAGATGGAAGTGGGCTGGGGTGATCAAGAGAGACTGATCGGATCGTGGCTTCGATCTAGGGGCTGCCTCCACAGAGAACCCTATAGGCGTTACACTCTCTCACCATCTCTGCCAGACCCTCTTTCTCCCTTTTCTGGAGTTGAAGAAACTGAGATTAAGCCCTGCTGCTTCAGGATTTCAGGCTAGAAAGTGACAGAATTGGGATTTAAATCTATGGGGTTTTCTTTCCTTCTTTCTTAATATTTTAATTATTTGGTTGTGCTGGGTCTTAACTGCAGCACACAGGATCTGCGTTCATTAGTTGTGGGCTGTGAACTCTTAGCTGTGGCATGTGGGATCTAGTTCCCTGACCAAGGATTGAACCCCGGGGCTCCCTGCATTGGAAGCCTGGAGTCTTAGCCACTGGACCGTCAGAGAGGTCCCAATCAGAAGCATCTTTCTGAGGAAGGAAGAAGTGGGGTAGCTCTTAAAAGGATGAGCTGCAGGAAAAGAGAAGGGATTCCCATCTAGGCACTCCTCCCTGGCCTTTCTTTGTCTCTGGGGCATTCCCCACCACCCCTGCCTTGGGGAATGGCTGGCTGTGGTGCGAGGACAGAGGAAGTGCGCTTTTCTAGGCCCATCCCTGCCTATGTCCTGCTCTCTCTGTCTGTGAAAATCCCTCCATGGGATTGGGGCAGGGGGTGGGGGGGCGGGGGGGCACGGTGATCGTCTCATTTCACCCAAAGACACTGTGTTCGAATTGATGGAAAAATTGTCCACTGCTTGTCAGGTTATTGTTCATTTCTCGTTCCTTAATGAATGATTTTCCACCAAGGAGCGCAGAGTCCCCTTCCCACCACCCTATGGACAAGGCCTGCATCTCTGACAGCCTAAAAGTGAACCCTGCAAACATCTCCCAGGGCCCAGCACTGGGCCAGTCTCCTACCAAGACGGGCAACCTGGCCCCACCCCCAGGCCTGGGTGCCTTCCCCTCCTCCACAGTCCCCTGGGACAGCTTCCCACAGTGCATGGTCCTCTACTCAGGGCAATATGGTAAACTGATAAGCCTCCCCCACCCCAGGGTAGGAGCCCCCCTTAATAAGAGGGAGAGTCTGGAGAGTGCCTTGGAGGTTCCTGGCACAGTTCATTAAGATATCAACCCTTAATGAAATATTTCTTTGTTTAAATCGTCATTTATCTTGGGGAACAGGGGCCTTTGTGGCAAAGAAAGAGGCTACCCCCTTCCATCCCTCCCCCACCTCTACCCAGCACAGACCCTGGGTCTTTCTGAGTCAGAAAGATTGGGAAGCAGGGTGGGGAGGGACAGCTGGGAGATGGGGAGGGGAGAAGATTCCAGAGTGAGTGGAGGAAACACAGAGAGAAAGAAGGTCAACTTGACTGAGCAGGAGGCAAACAAGGCGAGAAGCAGAAGGCCCTGGTGCGGGGGGGGGGGGGGGGGGGTGGCGTTGGGGCGGGGGGACACTGCTCAAAGGAAGCCCACTGCAGTGTGGCCACAACAGCCAAACAACCCAACTGTCACCGGGAGGCTGGGTAAAGAAACGGGAGCACACAGATGTGACAGAACGATCTTCATCAATCTTTTCAATTAATGACCCAGAGATGCACGTAGCAAACCTGAATTAACCTCAGCAACATGAAATTTAGTAAAGAATACCACCACCAACAAATAGTAAAAGCAAGGAGCAGAAGGATACATTTTATTTTACATTTTAGGACACCAAAGCCACACTAAGTGACTAAGAGTGTAAAACTTACTTGGGAAGACTACCTCCTAGCTTCTGGAAACTGGCTACCTCTGGCAAAGGAAGGCTTGAGAAAGGGAAGAAGGGATACTGAAGAATCTCAATTTTATCAGTGACAATTAGTAGGCTTTTTTTTTTTAAGCATAAAGATGTACAAACCATAAGTGTACACCAGCTCAGTTGTCATAAAGTGAGCACACCCCTGTAACCAAATCCCAAATTCAAAAAACACAAAGTATTCCCAATCCCCCAGGAAGCCCAAGTTATTCCCCCACCTAAAGCTGCCACTCTCCTGAGTTCCATCTTGTCAATTTCGCTCAATCGATTTTTGAATTTCAGATAAGTAGAATTTCTCTCTGTGATTGGCCTTTGTTTTTCACTCCAGGTCTTTTAGATTCTTTACACCCATCATGTCATGAACTCACAGGGGATGGACTCCAACAGTTCAGGCTTCTTTCCATTGGTTTTCCTGAAGTGTGCTTCTCTGGGTGGAGCAGGCTGGCGATTCAGTTGAACCTAAGCATCTTTCTCTTTAGCTTCATTCTTTTTTCTTGTGGGGAGGGAGCGTTTATTGATTTATTTTTCGCTGCACTGGGTCTTTGTTGCTGCATGAGAGCTTTCTCTAGCTGTGATGAGTGGGAGCTACCCTCTCTTGTGGTGTGCAGGCCCTAGGCTCAAAGGGTTCAGAGTCATGGCACCCAGGCTCACTTGCTCTGTGGCATACGGCATCTTCCCGGGCCACGGATTGAACCCATCCCCCTGCCTGCATTGGCAGGTGGATCCTTAACCACTGGACCACCAGGGAAGTCCTTCCCTCTTTTTCCTGATCATTATCCTTCACAAGTTTCAGGAAGCTATCTCGGCTCTTAGAGTGCTGAATATGTTCTAGGCCTGTGTATGCTAAGTCACTTCCGTTGAGTCTGACTCTTTGTGACTCCATGGACTATAGCCCGCCAGGATCCTCTGTCCTTGGGATTCTCCAGACAAGAGTTGGTCGCTATGCCTGCCTCCAGGGGATCTTTCCACCCCAGGGATCGAACCCACATCTCTTAGGACTCCTGTACTGGCAGGTGGGTTCTTTACCACAAGCACCACCTGGGAAGCCCCGATATACTCTATATGCACATTAATTCTCTTGACAAGAGTCTTGCCCTTACGTTGTTTACAATGATGCCAAAAGCATGCTGGGTAACATGGTAGACTCGTCCAGTTTTGTCATGGTACCATTTGGGGGCATTCCTTTTTCAACAGTGTCCATTCCCTTGATATCTACAATATCACCTGTTTTTTGTAGATTCCCATGTATGTGGTCAAAGGACTGACTCCGTGTTCTCTGAAAGGCCTAGAGAGAAAGGGGTGGGTGCCCCTCCTTGCCTTTGTGTTGGACATTTTGGTGAATTACTGGAAGACTGGAGTTCCAGCCAAAGGCGTGACTGATTTTTATGCTCAACATTGTTTGTGAGACTTCTCCTCATTGCTGGGTGTGCCTATGGCTTGTTCATTCTCATTACCAAGTACTAGCCCATGCATGAGAATATCAGCATTTATTCACCCATTCCACTGTTAATGGCTATCTTGAATGGCACTATTCTACCATTCAACCATCTTAGTATCTGTCTTTTGCTGAACGCATTATGCATTTCTGTCAGTATATACTTAGGTGTTGAGCCGCTACATTATGTTGGTAATGTTTTATTCCTTAATTAACTAAAAAACAGTTTGGGTTGTTGTTGTTGTTCTTATGCTGTGTGGATCTTTGTTCCCCAACCAGGGGTTAAACCCCAGGCCCACAGCAGTGAAAGTGCCTAGTCTTAACCACAGGACTACCAGGGAATTCCCTTAAAAAAAAAAAAAGGTTTTGAAGGGGGAAAAGAAGTAAGATTCAAGCAATCAGATGAATGGAAACATAAAATATCTGAATCTAGATGTGTTGGGACTGTGGGAATAGAGGGCACCCCCACCCCCAATGTCGGGCCTGGTACTAAGAATATACCCACTAACCCACTTCATCTGGTTCCATCACTTCATGGCAAATAGATGGGGAAATAGCGGAAACAGTGACAGACTTTATTTTGGGGGGGCTCCAAAATCACTGCAGATGATGATTGCAGCCATGAAATTAAAAGACGCTTGCTCCTTGGAAGAAAAGTTATGACCAACCTAGACAGCATATTAAAAAGCAGAGACATTACTTTGCCAACAAGGTCCATCTAGTCAAAGCTATGGTTTTTCCAGTAGTCATGTATCGACATGAGAGTTGGACTATAAAGAAAGCTGAGCACCAAAGAATTGATGCTTTTGAACTGTGGTGTTGGAGAAGACTCTCAAGAGTCCCTTGGACTGCAAGTAAATCCAACCAGTCCATCCTAAAGGAAATCAGTCCCAAATATTCCTTGGAAGGACTGATGCTGAAGCTGAAACTCCAACACTTTGGCCACCTGATGCAAAGAACTGACTCATTGGAAAAGACCCTGACCCTGGGAAAGATTGAAGGCAGGAGGAGAAGGGGACAACAGAGGATGAGATGGTTGGATGGCATCACCAACTCAATGGACCTGAATTTGAGTGAACTCTGGGAGTTGGTGATGGACAGGGAGGCCTGGCATGCTGCAGTCCATGGGGTCACAAAGAGTTGGACATGACTGAACCCAATCCATCCCCAGAACAGGGAGGTAGCTGACCCTGGGAAAGGGCATCTCTTCAGGGCATGAAGACCTGAGAGTGAATCCTTGCTGCACCACCCTCTAGGTATGTGACCTGAGGTAAGTTGCCTGACTTCTCTGAGCTTGAGTAGTAGTAGTGTAATGTGTGTGTTCAGTCGTGTCCGACTCTGTGCAATCCTGTGGACTGTAGCCCACCAGGCTCCTCTGTCCATGGGATTTTCCTAGCAGGAATACTGGAGTGATTGCCATTTCCTCCTCCAGGGGATCTTCCCAATCCAGGGATCGAACCGTTTCTCTTGCGTCTCCTGCATTGGCAGGGTGTTTTTTTTTTTTTTTTTTTTTTTTTACCACTTTGCCACCTGGGAGCCCCTGAGCTTGAGTGCCTCACTGTAAAATGAGAAGAGCCACTTTGCCCGGGGTGATGCAGCTGAACAGCATGTGAATCAAGTGCCTGGCACTCAGCAGGCACTTACAAGTATCAGCTGCAGACATACGTATGATCTACGATTTTGTAAAGTCAGTATTCTCGTTTTTAGGTGAGGAAACTGGGGCTCACAAAACAGAAAGTGAGTGTTTATGGAAAATATGTGATGAATAGGCACAGAGCTAGATGCTTTGCCCAGGCTTTTTCATGCTACCCTCCAAACCCCAGAAGGCATTCCCCCAAGGTCATGGATAGGAAACTGTGGCTCTATCCTGTTACTTGTCCAGATCACACAGCTGGTAAGTGACAGATGCTGAACTTCAGCCCTAGGCTGCCTCACTCCAGCCTCTGTGCTCTTAATCATGGCCTCCCTAGTAGGGCCAGGCCATGGGCCCTTGTTCTTGTCACATCGTAGGCCCTGACCCTGGGACCCTTTGAGGAAACAAAGACAGATGGAAAGAGGACCCTCCTACCTATTCACAGTTGCTTCTGCTTAGGAGCCAAGGGCTACACTTTGGAAGCTTTTTCTGGAGCCCCTGCATCCAGAAAGGCTTTGGACTGGCTACTTTAATCTGGGGGGGTGTGTTCTATACATGTATTTGGTAAGACCTTGTTTCCTAATTAAATTGCCCTTTAGGTGAGGACCAGACAGGATCTTTGGCCTCCCTTGGGCTCCCTACTGTGACTCATGGGGTGCTGGGAACTGAACTGACCTGGAGATAATGGTAAACTGAAAATCATTTCTTAGGGAAATCCCTTTGGGCAAGTGAATCCACGTATGAGGTGCAGAGGGCTGCTGCAGGAAGGTGATGGGAAAGGATGCAGTGGGCCAGGGAGCCAGACAGAAAACAGCTGGAGAAACCCACTGGACATCACCTCATTGCATCTTCTGTATTGAAAGTCCTTAGTTCTCACCCCACCCGAAGAAATCTCTGCAGGAGAAGGAGGGAGGAGGCAGGGAGGCCCGAGGGGCATGGTCATCATCCAGCTGGGCTTACATAGGACCTGTCAACTCCAGGTCAGGCTCAGGCCCGTCCGAATGCCCTGTCTCCCACCAGAGCTGACCCTCCACAGAAAATAAATAGAATCACACCACCAAAGACTTCCTTCCTCCTACACTGTACTCCTCAGGTAACCCACAAGCAGGCAGCACTGCTTCAAAGGCCTCACTGGAGTAGCTCTGGTTGGACTCCTGCTTCATCCCTTACCAGCCAGGTAAGTGTAGACAGGTGAACTTAACTTTTTTGTAAAATGGAGGTCACAGGACTGTCTACTTATAGGGTTATGGCAAAGATGAAATGAGTCCTATGCCTGGCATGTGGTTCAACTCAAACGTTAGCTGTGGTTATTTTATTCGTAATGCTTCTGTTATTGCTACACTGGAAAGGACCTGTGGTACCCACATACAAGGCGCTCAGGGTCCTCCTCCCAGCGATTTCACAGCTTGCTATCTGAAAAGCTCCAGCAGAACCTGAATATGCCTGTCACCTGCCCTATGCAGAGCAGATCCATTGGATCTGGACCTGGACAGGCAGCACACACATGACAGCTCCACCTGGTCATCTGCACCCACAGAAAAGGGACGGAGTAAAGCGAGGAGAACCCAAGAGGAAACCTCTTTTTCTTCCAAGTCCCCTTGGAAAGGCTTCTCTTTCAAGAAATCCTCTCTCCCCAGGCCACAGCCCCGTCATCCCTGAGGCACCCGCAGCTCCCAATCCACAGGAGCATCCCGTGTCTGACCGTCTCCACCTGCCTGGGGGGATTTGGGCCCGAAAAGCCTTCTAGGGCCACGGCCTTCCTAGCCTCCTGTCACAGCCGAGCCCTCCCTTGGTTATGGGCCAGTCCGTGACAGGCTCTGAGGTGTCCCTCACCTCTCGTCACTGCAACACACAGAGCCAGATCGGAGATGTTTTGGGGTTAAAAGGCGGAGAGAGAATTTATTCAGATTTCCACGAGTCTCTGCGCGTGGGGCTCCAGCTACCAGCACAGCCCTCCCCCTCGGATCTGGGGCCTTTCCTCATCCGGACTTCCCCCTCCCAACCCAAAGACACACCTTGGCTCCAGCCACAATCCCTCGGGTTCCTCCTCGCGCACTTCCCCGCCCTCAGGCAAAAGACGTTGAGTTTTGTTTACAATCTAATTTGTCCGGATAATTGCTTCTACTTTGCACTCCGCTCTGCCCGCGCGGATCCGGCTTTGGGCCCCTTTTTCACTGGTTCGTAGAGCACTTTATGGGAAATTCCCCTTCCGGAGAGGGAGGTGGCGCGCGCCCGGGGTGACCGTTTCACAAAGCCCAGGGGAGTCTCCCCCCACCACACCCCACCCAGCTTCAAAAGCACACGCCCCCCAGCCCGACGCAGCGGGGCGCAGAAGGGAGGGGAGGAAGGACACCGGCTCCGGACCCTGGGCCCCCCCCCCGGCCACTCCCTGCGCCGGGCACAGCCCGCCGGGAACCAATGAACCGTGTGGGAGCAAGGGCTTGGCCGTCCCTCCAGACTCCAGAGAAAGGCTGGGGTTTGCGAAGCGCGCCTTGGGATTCGCAAAGCCAGAGTGAATCCCTGGAGTCCCTCCATTTCCCCCCACCCCACCTCCTTTTTACAGATTCGCAGCCCTATGTCTTCCCCACTTTTTCTTCCTCTAAAGTTTGGCCCACGTGGTCTCCTTTCGCTCGCCACCAGCTGCGGGGCCGGGTGAAAGTTGCTGCACCTGCTTTAGGCGAATTATGGTAGCGCTAGAAGTTGGTCTGCCCTCCCTCCGCCGCGCGCCGGCTCCCTCCTCCCTGGCTCTCGGCGCGCTCCCTCCTTCCCCGCCTCCCCCGCCCCCTCCCGCCCCGCCCGCGTGCCGCCCGCTCGCAGCCACTCGCTGCCCGGGCGCAGTCGCAGCCCCTCGGAGTCGGGAGCCGGCCGCCCCTACGGACCGGAGCGTGCGGCTGGCGGCCGGGACGGAGCGCCCCCCACCCCCCCAACCCGCGAAGAGGGCGCGGCGCAGGCGGCGGCGGCGGCGCGGCGGGGAGGAGCCCGGGCCGGAACCAGGGCTGGGCCGGGGGCGGGGACGCCGGGGTCCCGGAGCCCCGGCGGCGAAGCGAGCGGACTAGCGTCGCGGGAGGATCGAGAAGGAGGAGCAGAGCCGGAGCGAGCCGAGCCGCCCCCGAAGTGCGATGCCCCGGCGAGGCTAGGGCGCGCGGCGGGCGGGCGGCCGGCGCGGCGCGGAGGGAGGGCGCCCGGGAGCTGCGCGGCGCCGGGCGGCGCGGAGGGGCAGCCCCAGCAGGCGGCGGCGGCGGCGGGCCCGGGCGGCGACCCGAGCGAGCCCCATGCCCCGCGCGGGCTGACGGGCCGGAGCCCGCACGGAGCGGCCGGGCCGGACAGGTAGGTGGCCGGCCGAGCCCGGGGACGCGGGTGGGGGCTGGGCCGGCGACCAGCCCAACTCCCTCGCTCGCGCACTCTCTCGCCCGCTCACTGGCTCACTTTGTGTTTGCAAACTGCCCGCCGGAGACGCGCCGGGCGCCGGGAGGAGCCGGGCCCAGGCCGGCGCACTTTGTTCCAGCCGGGGCCGGCTGCGGCGCCCTGACCCCGCGGGGCCGCGACACCCCGCCCCCGGCTCAGGCCCCCGCGGCCGGGAGCTGCCTGGGGAACAGGTGGGGTCTACGGCGCGGCGGCGGGGGGTGGGCAGCGGAGGTCGGCCGGGGTGGGGGTGGGGGGCTGGAAAGGCTATTAAGGCCCGCCATCCCCCCAAGAATCTAGGACCGGCCCCCTCCCGGCCTAGCCACGGGGAATGGGGTGTCTGGGGGAGCGACCGGCGCACCCCCCCCCCCCACTCCCCGGGTAAGACAAAGAGTACTTCTCGGCCTAGACTTTGTTGAGCCGGGGAGGGAAGTGGTGAAGTGGGCTCCCCCAACCCCAGTGTGTCCAGGACTCCCCAAGACGCGCCGGAGGCAGACAGATGGGGACGGGGGAGACCGCAGTCCAACTCGCCGCGTCTCCTTGGATGAGGAGGGGACTCGGTTTGCTGGGGTCGCATCTCGGAGGTTCCGGGGCCAGTCGTCTCCTTTCCTCCATCCCTGGGTCGACTGGGAGATACGAGAGGAAAACTTCTTGGCGACTTGAGAGCGTCTAGAAACGGCCTCTTGTGATTTTGTGCGCCGGTGCTGGAGGGTGGGGGGCTGACCCTGTGGGTATCTTTATTCGCCCCATTTGAAGAGAGCCCCGCCTCACCGTACAGGGGAGGAGAGAAGGCGGCAGCAGGGTTCGGAGATCGCCTGGGAAGAGTGTCCCGGGATAACCAAGTAGGACCCCCTCCTCAGACCCAGCACTGTGGCATCTTCCCAGACAGGCCCCCCGCAAATACTTCTCCCGGAGCTGCGGTCACCCCGGCAGCGCTCCAGCCTTGCGCTCCCCATCAACGCCTAACTAACTTGAGCTGAGCCCGGCTAGAGCCCGAGGCGCTAGAAAGCGGGGCGCCTTGAGCTGCCTGGGGTCCTGGCCTCCCTAGCAAAGGAGCGTGTGCTTTCGCGGGAGGCGGATTCTGAGTCAAGAGGCCCTAACGGCTGCGGATTCCTTCTCTCCAACTGGGGCGACCTCGTGAACACTTGGGCGTCCCATCCGGACTCTCTTGGTTGGGAGAAGAGGATATGGGAACGCTGAGACCCTGAGCCCAGATAGAAAACCCCCGGCTCGGCCCTGTGCGTCGCCGGCTTCTCTTGCCAACCCCCGCTCCGCTGATTTCCTCGCTCCCTCGGTGCCTGGGTTTAAGCCGTCTGGAGATCTCCGCATGTCTTGCATCCTTGGGCCGGGTCTCCCTGCTGATTGACCTCGGAGACCGGAGCAGGGGTTGGAGGTGAGGTGCCCCAGGAGAAAACCGGAGTCTGAAGCTGTCATCCCAGTGGTTGTTGAGAAAAGCCCAGGAGCATTTTGGCCAATGCGGGTTTTCACTTGAACTTGAGCATCTTCATCCGGCACGTGCCTGGGCTGTCCCAGAGCGAACTGTGTTGGGTCTGGGATTGAGGGCTAGAGGAGCACAGTTTGAGAGGCAGCTAGGGTTGGAGCTGGAGGTTCCCCTGGGTGCCCCCTTCTCCCTCCCAGAAGGAAGGAGCTGTGGGATCATCTATACAGCCTGTAGGCGAGGGAGAGTCTGACCAGTCCCATTGTAGAACACAGCGGGTAATGGAGACCTCGACACCAAGAATTTGAACCCAGAAATTCACTTTTTGTGGGAATCTGGGACTGAAGGCTACTGGCGCTGGGCATTTCAAGCTGATGACCTTCCTAGTAAGCCAGTGGGTGGGGCAGGGGTGGGGGGGAAGGGGCGAAGGCCCAATAAGCTTGCCAGGGCCCAACTGCTTTAAGGAGAGTCACCCACCTCAGACAGCCCCTGCCTCAGCCAACCCTGCCCAACCCGGCAGAAAACTGCTGCAGGGGAGGGGAAACCTGCAGGCTTGTTTTGTTTTTGTTTTAACTTGAGGAACTTTGTTTTGCCTGGGTTCTGGGCTCTTTGTCACCTGGCAGGCAGGAGGGAGGCCCCTGGGACTGTGCTGTGGGCACCTGGACAGTCTGCCGCTCCAGCACCCTTAGATCTGAGCCTCTCAGAAGCATGACTGTCTCCTGGGTGCCCCATCTGGTGTCACTCCCACTGTCATCAGTGGGGCAAAGTGGCATCAGGTAGAAGTGGCTGTGCTTCGCCCCCGCCCCCGCCCCCGCCCCCGCCCCCGCCCCCGCCCCCGCCCCCGCCCCCGCCCCCCTGCAACTTGGGACCCCTGTAAGATCTGAATCTCTCCTGGATTCCCCCTCACTACCATACCCCTCCCCCATCCTAATCTTGGCACTACACTGGGGGAGACCATGGGAACCTTTTCTTCTGGCACTAAGTGCTAGATTGCTGAGTGGGGTTTTCTCTCCCTCTCCCAGTCCTGGGCATGTTTTGCAGGAGTTATGGAGCTGGTGAACCCCTGAGCCCTGGGGAGAGAAAGGCCTGACACCAGTGTGGGGGAGTGGGGGTGGGGTGGGGGGGGCTAGTGTGGGCCCAACTTGCAAAAGGACCTGTCCCTGTCCCTTCTCACACCTGGACACCCCTACCCCACCCCCTTTCCTCTGCCTTTGGCCAGAAACTTCCTTTCTGGCTGCTGGCAGGTAGGTCCCTTCTTGCCAGGAATGTGCATATCCTGCTGGGCCCCTACTCTAAACACACCTCTTCCTTAGAGGCTGGAAAGTTGGAGCTGTGGTGGAAGGGTCCTTTAATCCATTAATCCCCCAAGGGTTTGCTGAGCCCCTACACTGTCTGGGCAGCTCCTAGGTTGGGCATTGGAGTGCCCAAGCTGTGAGGGCTGGGGTCTGCACATTGTCAGGGTAGGAAAGGCAGACGAGACAGGAGAGAGGAGGGTGGTGCAAGGGTGTCTTTGTCAGAAGAGAGGTATGAGGTGCAAGGAGGGGAAGGGTCATCTCCCCAAGAAGGCTTCCCTGATCTGCCACGCCTGGCGTGGCTGCACCCTTCTTCCCTACCTCCTAATCCTTTGCTGCCCCACTGCCCTGGTGGCTTTCCTGTCTCTCCAGCTGAAATGCAAACCCCTCCAGCCCAGCCCAAGCAGGCACAGTGCCTTTGCTTTTCTGATAACCCAAACTGTGTATTCTTGCCTGGAGAATCCCAGAGACAGAGGAGCCTGGTGGGCTGCCATCTATGGGGTCGAACAGAGTCAGACACGACTGAAGTGACTTAGCAACAGCAGCAGTGCGAAGTGATACTTTCTTCCATCCAAGGAGCTCTGGCACAGTTTCCTTTCAAAAGCTCCCAGCTTCCCAGACCAGGGCAGGACGGGCACTGTTTTTGATTGGATGCTGAGGCTCCAGTGGCTGAAGTGGCTTCCTATGACTTGGTACCAGGACTCTGGAACTCAGGGCAAGGAACTCAGGCCTCCCCAGGGCAGAACATGGGTCACAAGGGAAAAGGCTTTGGAACCTGCCAGTGGTGATGGGACTCTGGAGAACTTAATTAAGCTCTTCGAACCACAGTTTTCTTACGCATAAAGTAGGTCAGTGATAGCAGTTGAGAGCCTGTTTGCCAGTGGGATGGAAGAGCAGGTGTAAAGTACCTAGAACAGTGCCTGGCACACCATAGTACTGACCCAGGGGTAGCTTTCATTAGATTCCCAGCACTGCCAGGCCACGTGCTGGACTGGAAATTAATCTCCATTTTAAGGGTTAGGAAAATAAAGCCTCTAGAGAAGAAGCAGCTTTCTGAGGTCACATAGTTAGTTAGTGGTGGGGCTCCTAGAATTCCCACCAGTGTAACCGGTAGGGCTTGAGCCTCTGCTGTGGGGAAGGGAGAAAGGAGAGGATGGGAGGGCCTGCCACTTCCCCTCCCTTTTTCTTGGGCTCAGGCCTGGGTCCCCCTCAGCCCTCCAGCGAGAAGGCTGGATTTCCCCTTCCTGTCTTTCTTTTAAGGGAGGATCTGGGCTCAGGACTTTGGATCTCTCAGCTGCACAAGACCCTGGAAGGTCCACCTCCCCCCAGCATGCTAAGGTGCTCATGGACACAAAAGTGGGAGGGATAATACCTTAGAACACAGAGGAGGAAAAATGGTACCATCTTTCTCCAAAAAAGGGAGACTCCTATGGTATGGAACCCTGGCTCACACAGTCTAATGGAAGATAGATTTGGCTGGCAGTCTCAAATCAATCGGGGACCCACCTCTGGATGGGTCACCTTGGAGAAGCAAAAAGCTCCTTCCCTTGAGGGTGAAGTCACTGTCTTTTTCAGTGTTGCCTTCCTGGATTCTCCATGGAAATGCATACTTTCACCCACGGCCAGTGCTGTCCTGTTGGGGGGCACAGGAACCCTCTATTCCAACACCCCCCAGCCCCAGGCTTGCAGATACAGTTGGCTTTTGAAGTAGCATTCAGGTGGGCCCTGGGAGAAGCCTGGACTCAGAGCATGCCTGCCTGAGCTAGAAACCAAGAGCTCCCTGCACAAAAGATACCCATTTGGACAAGGCCACAGTGTGCTGGGCTATAGAGTCAAAGCTTCTAGTGCCTCAAGGAGTGAGCCATTCTGGCCTCGGCCAGGCTGGTGGTCTTCCTTTGATCCTTGTCCCCTGCAGCCTGTTCGCCCGGGCCCAGCAGCTCTGCCTACCTCCCCAGGCCCCATCCTCTGCCCAACTGGAGCCTCCCAAGCTGGGACCAGAAGCTGGGTGGGGTCATTGGTGGTGCAGGGTGTGGGTAAAGGGGTTTTGCTCTCCCACTGGGAGTTTCTGACCATACCTACCTGGGCCACAAGTGCAGATGGGAAGGAGTGGGGGTGAGATGGTGGGTTTTTCTCAGATGGTTACAGAGTAGGATGTCTAGACTAGTGACCCCCCGCGTTTGTTCAAGATAGGCAGGGTCAGCGGGTGGAAGTTACCCAGAATTTCCTTGGGCAGCGAAGGAGAGACAGATGATGCTGACTGGAGGGAAGGGTGGGTCTGGGATTGGAGACTGGGATTCCACAAACCTTGTGGAGCCATCACTGCGTGCGGTTGCCTTCCACCGCTGAGCTGCCGGAGTCTCTCCGCAAAGAGATTTTAGAAGAGGTGGCTCCCTTGCAACTTGGAAAATCAGAAATGGAGCAAGTCCCCCAGTGAGGATCTTTCCCACAGGTGCTGGTGGTGGGGGGCAGGCTCTGGTTCCCATACTCCCCAGCCAGGACAGGATGCCAGGTCCTAGCAGAGCCTGCAGGAAGGCTGAGCTGTGTGGAGGGAAACCGGCCCAGTGGGCTGGTGAAGGGGCTTCTGTTGTTTTTTCGGTCCGGCGGCCAGTAGGCAGACTTCTTCAGATTCGGTTTCCCAGCTCTGGAGCCCAGGCTTCCAGGAGACCCAGGCCGAAGGAAGTTGGTCCAAAAGAGGGTAGCATATACTTCCTCCTCTCTCTCCTTCGGGACGTTCTTTGAGCAGAGTGTATGGCAACTTGAAAGAAAAGGGCGCGCTGCTGGGGAGCATTTGGGGGAGGGAGCATTTGGGGGAGGGATGGGGACTCGGGATTTATAGGAGACCGAGGGAGGGGCGGCTTCCGCTCGTGCTTGGGCGCAGTGCTTCTCCAGGCTTCCGCATCTCCAGTTCGGGTCGTCTCCGGGCCGGATCAGAGTCGCAGGCACTTGCGAAGGTCGGATGTTGAGGGTGCGTAGTCAGTCCATTTGGGGGAATCTTTCCCTTCGGAAGCCTCCGGTGTTCCCAGGAGAGGCCGAGCTCCGGGTCCTCGCGCCCTGGCTGCGTGCACTCGTTCAGGATTGCTCACCCGGCCAGTGTTTCCCGGAGCCTTCGCGAGCTCATCAGTGCGAGGTGCCGGCAGCTCCCCGATCTCTGAGACCTGAGCGCTGGGACGTGCGCGCCGAGTGTCTTCGGCCCTCTCCGAAAGGATGCTGGGGGCTTTTGAGAGGTCCAGGCAACTCTGGAAGAGGGGCCGGGTGGCCTCAGATCTTTCAGCTACAGGGAGGGTCTCCCACGCCTTGTGCTGACCTCCCTGAGCTTGGGGCCGGTCTGGGTTGCGCGGGTCTGAGACTCCCTGGTGAGCGGCTCGGGTAAGCGCACATGACCTGCTTGCTCGTTCCCTCTGCGACCTTGACCATGGACCGTGACGCTCCCTCTCTGAGCCCCAGTTTTCCTGACTGTACCACTGGGGAGGGAGCACCCACACTCCCCTCTCCCTGCTCCCCACTTTCCCGCAGCTGTGGACTGGGGGGATTGGAAGTTGGGTGAGAGAGGAGACCGGTCCCCTTTGTTCCACCGCCTCCGCGGGTCCTGCCCGACAGGGGCGCTGTGGAGCGCGGGGCAGCGACCCTGTGGCCCAGGCAAGTCTCCTCCCCCGCAATTAGGCAGCGGAGCCTGATTAGAGGGGCCGCTGCGTGCCCCCTCCCTCCAGATCCCCATCTTCGAAGATTTCCCTTCATCAGAATCTCACATCCTCCAGAAATTAATTTGATGCCTCTTGTTATCAATTAATTGAATCTCCTTGGGAGAGAGAGCTCAGCGAGACGGGTTGCAGCTTGGCCCTTGTGTGCTGCCTTTCTGCCCTCCCCCTCACACCAGGACAGCCTCACCCCTTCCCCATTTATCTTTTCCTGCTTTAAAATTTATTTTCTAAAATAAAACCACTGCTATGGACACTTTAGCCCAGTTTGGCTTGGATGGCTACCCATGGACTGGACCCTACCTGAGATTCACCCTTCTGAACGGATGGGGAGGGGGGCAGTCTTCCTCTCCCCTGGGCCTGGGTTGATCCCTGCATTCATCAGCAAAACCAAACCCTTTGGAAATTTGGCCATGACCTTGATTCTGTGTGCTTTGAGGTCTGCTGGTGAGAAACTCGGAGAGGAGGACTGGGGTAGGAAGATCTGGGGACAGAATCGAATACGCACAGATACACATCCTAGTTGGCGGAGGAGACATTGATGGACCAGGGTAGGGACCGTCAGTCCCCAAGATTTTATTCTTGTGAAAGTTCTGTCCTTTTTAGATGAGGCATTTAAGATCTGTTGGCCTCCATTAGGGCTAATCTGTTAAATGTACAGCAGAGGGCACAGGTGTGTACCTCCTGCCAAAGACACCTACAAGGTCAGACTCTGCCTTCTGCATGGAAGATGGAGGAGGAAGGTTCTAGAAGACATCTCAAGTCTGGGAAGGGATTATGGCAGGTACAGTGGAACGAGGCGGTCACCAGACCCTGGCTGAGGGACTGTGATTTGCCATTTCCCATGCCTCTTTTCCTTGTTCTTGTTTAACAAGTGAGGTCCCCTGGCCCAGAGAGGTGATTAACTTGTCCAGGGTCACACAGCTGACCGGAACTTGCCCCTCCAGAATGCTGGCCATAGGACTGAGATCACAGATGGGCTAACTTCACCCCTTTGTTGGCTCTCACAAAGTTTATTACAGTGGTAAATTTCACATAAGTATCCCTGCTTGGCTTCTTTTGAAAAACCCAAACACTATGAAACATGGAGCCTGCATTTCTGTGGGGTAAAGATAGGCTGGAGTTGAGTATCTTCCGAGTCCCACTTGGCCCCCTTGGGGACTGACCCTGAGGGCATTTCTGTTAGCAACTTTGCCATGGAGATTTTGCTGAAATGGCAACCCACTCCAGTATTCTTGCCTGGAAAATCCCTCGGAGGGAGGAACCTGGTAGGCTACAGTCCATGGGGTCGCAAAGAGTCAGACACGGCTGAGCGACTTCACTTTCACTTCAGTATTCTAGGAAGATCTAGGCAGGGCGGGTGTCTGAGAGGCTTTGCAAGGTCTGTACAAGCTCAGAGAAGACCTTTAAGGACACCCAGACCCACATCTAATTCTTGCACAGCTGCTTAAGAACTGATTGTGGTAGATGAATTTTTCCCCCCTTCTTTCTACCACAGAGGGAATTTTAGGGCCTTATGTCTTGAGGGATCTGTTCTAAGCTGAAGTTAGCCCATCGGCTCCGAGGTGAACCCCTCTATGAAAGTCATCACCCTCTTACCTGCCATCCCCAACAGAAACTTGATGTACTTTTTGGTGGGGGAGAGGAGACTTTCTTCCAAGAATGGAACCACACGTGGGGACTAGAGAAGCGCTGGGCAGCAGTAACCTTTCAGGAAGTCATCTTGGAACAGGGAAAAAGATGTGGAAGGATGCTGTATCTTGCATATTTGAATATGGGTATGTTTTTTGGATGCCTCTGAGTTGTTACCCAAGATTCCTGTAAATGCCACTGCTAGATATCGGGAGACAAAGAGAGGGGCCAGGGCCCAAGGAAGGCCAGACCACTGGTCTGTCCCAGGCTGGCAGGAGCCCTTCCTGTGCCCACGGGAGCCCCCTGGTGCCAAGGGCACTACCAGAACCAGGCTCCAGATGGCCTCTCAGGCCCTGGGTGAGTACCCCACCCCTTAACCAGCAGGCCCCCCACGAAAGACAGCACTATTTAATTAGCCATCTCTGATTAACCAAACTTGGCATTCGGCTCCTCTTGCCCTCATCTTTCCCAGCTCCGAATCAATGGCTTTGATATGCTAATTAGGGAGTAATTTAATTTCAAAAGGCCGCAATTAACAAGGGTGTTGTGGACATGCTGTAGTTAAGCGGAGTAATCTAATTTGCATTAGTAACAAGCAGGGACTAATTAGAAGCTTAATTAGACACTTAGATGGCTCTTATGTTTACTTTCTTAATGCGATGGAGTGGGCTCTTTGGTTCTCTTTTTCTCTTTTTCTTGCTGTTAATTCTTTCTTTCGGTCATGGTACTCGGAAGAAGTGTTGAGGGAGGCCACCTTGCTAGGGCCTGGTGGAAGCATTTTGGGGCCGGAGCCAGTGAAAAGTGCGCTGGGGCAGGGGCATGGTGTGGTGGTGAGGAAAGGTTCAGATTCCTCAGAAATTCCAGTGACCGCCCTCCGGGCTTTGCCACCTTGAGATGGAATTCCAGGGAAGAGCTCTGGTTTGGGAGCTGTAGGGTTTCAGTTTGGTTCAACCTCCTAGCAGCCAAGAAACCTTGAAACATCACTAAACTTCCTCAAAGAGTGGTTCCTTCATCTGTCATAGTGAGTGCGTGTGTGTGACAGGATATGGGAAGGAACTTTCAAGGACTCTGAGTGGAATAGTTGTTACTAGAATATATTCACAAATTGTGTGCCCAGGCTTCACTTACTGAAGACTCAGCTCAGAAGTCACCTCCTCCAGGAAACCTTCCCAGAGCATCCTACTCCCTCGAGGCATCTATGCCTCCCTGGAGGCGTCCACAGCCAGCCCCCTTCTCCAGTATCTGCTGAACATAACACGGGTACAGTTGTGTGTTGTGTAGTCGGTTCTCAACCCTGGTTGTACCGGAAATTTAGAATACTGTTAAAATTATCCATGCCTAGATCTGACGCCCCAGAGAATCCAATTAAATTGATCCCAGGTAGAGCCCAGGTGGGGGCTTCCCAGGTGGCACTAGTGGTTAAAGAACCCACCTGCCAATACAGGAGACGTAAGAGACACGCGTTCCATCCCTGGGTCAGGAAGATTCTTTGGAGGGCATGGCAACCCACTGCAGTATTCTTGTCTGGAGATTCCCATGGACAGTAGAGCCTGGTGGGCTACAGTCCATCGGCTGCCCATTGGGTTGCAAAGAGCTGGACACAACTGAAGCTACTTGGCGCACAGAGGACAGGTATGGATATTTTTTAATGCTTGTGTTTGCCTGTGTCTGTCTCTCTCCCTCCAACTATAACCCCCCTCCCCCCAGCAAGGGCTGTGTTTTATTCACTTCTGTGTGCCCAAATGCCAGTACCCTCTGTGCCCACCATCATTCAGACAACTCTGTGACAACTAAAAACTGCTGATTAAAATATTTGATGTCATGTGGAAATGGTTATGATAGTAAGTGGTGAGTGGGAAAAAAAATTCAAACCATGTACAGATTATGAACCCAAGCTCACGTTTTAGAAATTTATATGCCCAAAGAGAATGAAATGGACAAGACTGAAAGGGGTAGGGCCCCAAAGTTTAGCTCTCCAGCTGATAAACTTACAGGTACTATTCATTTATTTCCTCTTCACATGCTTCTACCAAGATGTCCTACTCTTACAATTAGAAGATAAAGTTATTTGAAACTTGGAGGAGAACCTAGAACAGAGAACCCCAGGATGGCGGCTCACCTTCCAGATCAGAGGCACGTCCTTATCCTGGCATGTGCATTAGCTCCTTGGGCTTGGAGGTTTTGTGGTAAGAAGAGGCCTCAAATGATCCCTGAAGTTGGACACCAGATAGTTCCCAGTGTGTCATTCAGGGAGACTCTTAGGCTGAAGTGAGTTAGCAGGGAGCCCAGGGTGCCAGACTCTGACCCACACAAGAGCATCCCACAGTCCAGGGATGGCCCTGGAGAGGGACTGAGCTCTTTTTCTGGAGCTCCGATGGCCCCCTCTGCCTGAGGAGAGACACTGCCCAGGCTGATCAAAGCGCCAAGCAGTCATGGGGCTCGCATCACCCTGCCTTGCTTTGAGGACCCGATTGGGAGCTACAGAGACATTCCAACCCTTGGGTTCTGTCTCACTTTCCTCAAGTGCTGAAGAGAGTGAAAATGGACGAGCCTGGAATGGGAGGGGCCCCAGCGTCAGGGCCAGGATGAGGGGATGGCATCTGGACTTGCTGGGTCCCCACAACAGTAGTAAGTAGCCTTCTCTGCACACCTTCAGGCAGCGATACCGCGGCAGCCCTGTAAGGAAGGGTTACTGTATTAGCTTCACGTGACAAAGAAACCAAGGCTCAGATGGTGACCTCACTGCTCATGTTCTAATTACAGAGCTAATAAGAGACCAGAGCAGGGTCAGCAGGTAGGATGTGCAACGAGGGGCTGGGAGGAAAGGCCGAGGCCCCCAGGGCTCCTGCTGGAGCCCTCCTCTCACCTGGTGGCCCGAAGCCAGTGGGCCTTTGGGGCCTGAGCTGGATGGTCAAGGGAATCCCCGGGCCTTGGGATGACAGATTGGGAAGTATCCTTCAGGTGCTTGAAATGCCAGTGCTCATTGTTGTGAAGAGCCCTCTGCTTTACGTCCCTTGACACAAGTGGGATCTGATAGCGGGACAGCTAGAGGAGGAAGAGGAAAAGAAGAGAAGGAGGGAAATAAAAGGCAGCCCCATGCTCTGTTTCATATGGTACCTGCTTATGTGTGGCTTTTCTTTTTTTCTCTAAATTACACCTTATGAGAACCTATCTTTGAAAGTACCCCCCCCCATGTAGTACTATAAAGTCTTTTATTGAATTTATTAGAACATTGCTTCTGTTTTACGTTCTGATTTTTTGGCCACGAGGCATGTAGGATCTTAGTTCCTCAACCAAGGATTGAACCCGGTCTCCCTGTTTTGGAAGGTGAAGTCTGAACCACTGGATTGCCAGGGACATCCCATGTCTTTTTATATAATCCAGAAATGCATCCATTTCAACGACTCTTTGCTCTGAAGGAAGTCTTCAAAAACCAGTGACTGCTCTTGTAGAATCAGGCCTTTTGCAGATGCTGTTCCCCCTGCATTCAGTGTACACTTTGCCTGACCGATACCTGCTTATTCTTCATGTCTAAGTATAAATGCCAGTTCTTAAAAAGAAGCCTTCTTTGCCCCTCCATATAAACTGAGTCTTTTATTTGTTCCCTGTACTCATATTTATAGAATTTATTTTATTTGAGCTTATCTACATGTGTCTTTATTTATCGTCTGCCTCACCTTGTGGGGACATAGCTCCCGGAGTGCAAGGCCTACTCAGGTCTGCACACACACAGCCTGGCACGTGAGTAGGTACTTAAATATTTGTTGAACAAATGAATGGATGAAGGGTCATTGCTGGTGAAATATTCTCCTGGGCAGCATCAGAAGAAAGAAAAGAATAAGTTTGTTTGTGGCCAAAACTTCACACTACTGGCTAAACTTTCAAAAAAACAAATGCCAAATTTACCCAGGAAAAAAGGGAGGTGAAATTGTACCTCCGTTATTACCAGTTGCCCTCAAAACACCCAGGACACCTACGCTGGCTTGTTTGAGTTTTGTAAGCCAGTTGGAGGCCAGGACCAAGTTTTAGTATCCTGTAGATAGGGCCTCACTCAGTGCTTGGCTTAACTGGCACAAAATCCACGTTGAATGAACGTATGGTCTTGGAGGTAGATCACCTCGTTTTGGCCACCAGGAAGCTCATAACTGTCTAATCAGCATCACCTAGGAACTTTTAAGAAATGAATTCTCAAGGCATTCCAGGCCTAAAGTCAGAAGCTCCAGGCCAGGGGCCCAGTAACCTGTATTTTAACAAGCCTCCCAAGGCGATTCTGATGCACTGAAGTTTTGAGATCCTCTGGCTTAAGGTCTTGGCCCATTTATTCTCCCTGGTACTGCCCCATGCTATTATATTTTAAGTAGCTTTGTCTGTCTTTTCTTGCAGTCTGCGTCCCAGTCTTTCTTGGAAGTTGATAGGGGTATATACATGGTAAACAGATAGCTACATCTAGTCCAATTTCCCCCGTCATCCTACAGAGAAGAAAAGGGAAGAACTTGCCCCAAGTTAAACTGCAAATTGGTGACAGAGGTAGGGCTAGAAGCCAGCTTCGCAACTTCTAGTCTCAGGCTTTCAACTGCCCCCCTGACAAGATTCTAGGTTTCCCAAGGGCTGGACCCCGGTGTCTGCTATTTCAACTCAAATCACCACCACTGCTCTGGGTACAGGTTACCTGTGGTCACGCCCCCACCAGCCGGGCTTCCCCTGAGAGCTGAGGGTGCGCCCCTTCTCCGGCCGCGCGCATGCACGTGTGCGTCCTGCCGGACACGAGGCCCCTAGCGAGAGCGCGCTGGGGGCTGCCCCGCCCCTTCCCTCGCTCCCTCCCTCCCTTGCGGGTAAACTCCGGGCATCCATCAGTCTGTTAATTGCACTAATTAGAGATCGCGGAGGTGTTAATTGGAAAACCCTGGTATTGTGCCTGTTTGGGGAAGAAAACGTCAATAAAAATTAATTGATGAGTTGGCAGGGCGGGCGGTGCGGGTTCGCGGCGAGGCATAGGGTGTCATGGCAATCGCTCAGATTAAGCGATTGTTAATTAAAAAGCTACGGTAATTAATACTCCGTACACCATATGGGCCCGCGGAAAAGGCACAAAAGGTTTCTCCGCGTGTGGGGCTCCCTGTTCCTTTCCCCCTCCCCCCCCCCAGAAAGCACCCTAACACTTGGGTCCTCCCTTTGGCCCCAAGGTGGGTGGAACTCGTCACTTCCGGCCAGGGAGGGGACAGAGGCGGACCCGGCGCGTTCCAAGCCGGTCTGTGCTTCGAGCCCGCATCCTTCGAAGGGCCAGGAGCCTCAGGGGAGGTGGGAGAGCCCCCGGCGGCCCCGCAGACACCCCCAGAGCGGAAGAGGCGGTTGCGGCTTTGACCCTGCTTCCTTCCTTCCTTCCTTAACTGGCCAGAGGCTCTCAGGTGCCCTGGCGCCCCAGGGGAGCCCTGAGAGACCAGAAACCAGGACCTGCCCAAGGGTAGGACCGGCACCCCACGGAGAAATCCTGGCGCACAGGGGATGACTCCGAGCTGCCCCCAGCTTGCGGCAGGGGAGGGTTCAGGGAAGGCTGAGTTGGCCATGACCGAATCAATTTTAGGGAATCCTAGAAAGATCTTGTTCCCTCTCCTTACGTGTCCATTTGAAGAAAGAAAAAGCAACCAGTGACTGGCTCAAGGTCACCCAGGTGGCCCTTGAAACCAGATGGTCTCCTTCCCAGAGCGCTTCTCGGCTCCTGCAGGTGGTCAGTCAGCAGTTCTTTGCTGAGGACAGGGGTCCTCAGGGCTGGAGCTGGCTTGGCAGAGGGGGACGTGTGTGGAAAGAGGCAGAAGGTGGGAGTGAACGGAGGAGGGGGTTCTTGGAGGGGCCCCCTCAGTACCACCGCAGGCAGCCCAGGTCTGCATGGGGAGTTTTGAGGCCTGCATTTCCGCCTGGGAAAGGGACAGCTGTGATTCAAGTGGGCCCTCCATGTCTCTCGGCCGCCTCTAGAACTTGGTGGTTTCCTATCCACACACTGACTGGGGAGTTATACTCCTGAAGCTTCCAAGTCCTAAGAGACCCTCAGGACCACCTCACCACGCAGAGACAGGAAAACGGAGGCCCAGAGGAGGAAGGGAAAGGATTCACAGCTGCTTGTGGCTGAGCTCTGGCGCCTTGACACTCAGGCCCCTGTCTCCCCCAGCCAGAGTCCAGGTTCCCACGGACACTGGCTTTCTCCCCTGTCCTTATGGGAACCAGGCACTGATATCAAGGCCTGCCTCCAGCACCCCACCCCAACCTGGCTGGGCCCCAGGCACCCAGAACCTGCTCACCCACAGTGCAGGGAACACCCCAGTGTTGTTACATCACCCAGCGGAGAGACAGGCATGAGGCTGCCCTCTGCCCATGTGCTTCCCCTCGGGAGGGCAGGTGTCTCAGGGCAGAGGTGAGGGTGTGGAGATTTCCTGGGAGCACCCACCTGCAGGTTTGGGTGCCTGCTGGTGGGCGGGCAGGACCCTCGAAGGAGTTGAAGGCCCTGGGGAGGGGGCAGAGCAGAGCGCCACGTGGGAATTAATGCCATTCATACACCCTGCGGAAATGACTTTTCAAATGCATATAATCTCAAGCATGCAAATGAGAGGCTTGCTTCACCCTGTTTAATATGAATGATCGGCGCTTGAATAGCTATTATTACACGCCACATTGCAGCAATTATGTTGTTCACTGGGTGTCGCTCTATATCCTGCCCCCCCAATAAAAAAGAAAAGAAAAGGACACTTCTGTTTGCATCCTCCTTCCTTTTTTCTCCTTTTCTCCAAACTTGCTGTCTGATCAACTTTATGGTGTGTGTGGGAAGGGGGGCACTCTCTCTTACCCCAAGGAAGAAACTGCTGGAGTCCCTCTCCTTTCTCCTGTGCACACACACACACACAGCCCTGAGGCTCTGGTCTTTGTCCCCAGGGGCCCAGGAGTTCTCAGATCTCAGGGCAGCTAGACTTGGAATCAGGGCCAGGGTCAGGCCGAGGGAGAGCAGAGGGGCCCTGCTGTCTTCCCCTCCCCCTCGGGTAGCGGGGAGCCCAGGCCTGAGTGCAGGAAGGTGCTCTGTAGGCTGCTGGGGGGGACTGGAGCCCTGTGCTCTGGTGGGTGGAGGATGGTGTCCATGCCATCCATCATGCGGCAGCCGCCGGCCCCCGGGCTGACACAGCCATTAAGGCCTGAGGCCGAGTGCTCAATCTCTTCCAGACCGTCACCCCCAACCTTGCCCTTGCCCCCGGCCCAGCTCCTCTTGGAACCCAGGATTGGGAGCCGCGGCTAGGGGGAGAGGGGTGGTTGTAAAAAGTCCTTGGGAACACGCAGAGAAAAAGGGACACTCCAGCAGCACGGGATCACCCAGGAGGCCGCACAGGTCATCACAAGAGCAAGTGTGACGTGGCACACGTGGACTTGTGGCCTCCCCATGGGCCCTCAGCAGTGCTCTGTACCCCCAGCTCCCCCCACACCCTCACTGTCCTTCCCATTCTGCCGACACTGGGGACAAAAACAGCAAGGGGCTCAGTAGGGTGACGGGAGAGAATTCTTCCAGGGTGAAAGAGAATTTGGGAGCTGCCTCCTTGGAGAAGAAAGTAAGGCAATGAGTCTCCTCCAGCCGTTGGTCTATTAAGGCCCACTTGCACCCGTTTATTGGGTCAGGGACTCCATGTGTCTGTGGGGTCTGCAAAGGCCAAAAGGGAATCAAGAAGGGGAGGAAAGATCACCGACTGGCTTCCACCCCTTGATCGCTGGTCTTCGACTTCTCCGAGCCCAGGGCCTCCACCCTTACAAACAGAGAGAGGGCAGGTGAAGAAGGGACCGATCATCTGTTGGCCCTTAACTCTGCAGGTGATTTGTGTGTGCTGTTTTATTTACTCCTCACGGGACTCTGAGGCTGGGAGAAATTCCTTCTACAGACAAAGAAACTGAGAGAGATGTAGGGAGGTTAAGACTCCTGTCAGAGATCAGTAGTGGATACCAACTGTGTCTTGTTGGCTGAAATCAGTGTTCCTCTCAAGGGACTGTGGCTTTGGCGATAGCTGGAGACCCCAGCCTTTGAGAACAGCTCTGCCCACTGAAGCCCCCCATCTGCTTCAGTCTGTGTAACAGGTATCTGAGCTAGTGCACCGTCCATGAGATGCAGAAGGAACCGCAGGCCCCCTCCTCGCTGGCCTTGACCATCCCTGTCATACCCTCTTGTCCTGAGCATGTTTTTGCCATTGCTTGAGAGACGGTTTGGGGACGTGGGGGAAGAAGACACTGGATTCAGGCCTTGGCTCAGCCTTGGGTAAATCTCCTGACCCTCTGGACCCTCGGTTTCCCATCTGTAAAATCAGGACGAAAGGAACGGTCTCCCACAGTTCTTGTGAGAAGGGGTCTGGGTGCCTGTGGAGACAGTAAACACCGAGAATCAGCTTTGGGCCAGGCGCTGGGCTGAGGGCCTTAGAAGGGAAGGTCAGGGGTGTCGGACCACTGGCTGCCCCCCCTCCCGGAGCACAGCTCCAGGCCCAGCTGAGGGACTGGCATCCAGTAGTGGGTGCTGGGCAGACGGCAGCTGCCTGTGCTGCAGCGGGGAAAGGAGGCCCTGTCCTTGGGGAGCTCCGGGTCTGGGGGGAAATAAACACAACGGCCATCACAGGTGTTGAGGGGAGGCAATATGGTGGCTCCCAGTGAATACCTCAGCTGGTTTTCAGTCCTTGCAGACCCCTGCCCGTCCTGGCTCTGCCTTACACACTAGCCTGGAGGGAGAGGCCTGAACTGGTTTGAGGGCGGGGCATCGCCCCCTCGAGGAAATATGGGGCAGTGGGGGCACCTCAGCTACAGTCTGGAGCTGCCCTCGCCTGGGCCTGGGGGGAGGGTGACATTAGGAGGGTCTGCACCCCAACAGGGGTCCCAGGGTCGGCCTCCAGGAAGTTGAGAGGGAGAAGCCGCCCCAGGGCTCGGTGGGGTTGTGTTGTCTGGGGACGGGGGTGTTGGGGGGGGCATCCCTTGCTGGCCCTGCCTGGCAGGCCTTCGTGCCTCAGCCCCTCCCCCACGTCTCTCCTCCCTCTCCAGGTCCCGCTAGAGCGACATGATGGTGGAATCCGCCTCGGAGACAATCAGGTCAGCTCCGTCTGGTCAGAACGGCGTGGGCAGCCTCTCTGGGCAGGCCGATGGCGGCGGTGGCGGCAGTAGCGGCGGCGGGGCTGCGGGCCCTGCCGCAGGCGGTGCGGGCAGGGACTCGGCCGTGGGCGCAGACAGCAACGGCGAGATGAGCCCCGCGGAGCTCCTGCACTTCCAGCAGCAACAGGTAGGAGCCGGCACGCCTCCCCAGCCACCTGGGAGGGATGCCGGACCCCTGCTCCTACATCCTGGCTCCCCCGGGGGCCTCCGCTCCCAGCCTAGCTGTCTTACTTTAACCTTCTTGAGAAGGTCCAACCAGCAGGGACAACGCCCCCTCCCTCTAGTGATCACTAAGGCCAGGGGAGAGCAGCCCTGCCAGAAAGGGTGGTGTGGCTGGGGGCCCTGAGATCTCTGGGCTTAGGCTCAGAAATGCCCACAAGGGCAGACAGATGGCTGGGCAGCAGGCTCGAGGGGGGTGCATCTTGGGCAGGCAGGCACCTGGGCTCTACTCCTGCATTCTGGCTAAGTTAACAAACAGGGTTGGGGGAGGGAGACCCCGCTCTGGGTGTCTCCTCTTTGGCCTGGGGGGCTCTGCACACGTTGGGAGCTTTACTTTGTTTGTATTGTAATGCATTCCCCACCTGCACCTCTGCCTTGGGCCCCTGATCCAAGCTGTGAGTCAACTCACAGGCACCGGGGGTCAGCACACCTGGGAGGAGTTCCTGAGCTGCAGGCAGAGGCAGGCCTCCATGTTTAGTGCCTGGACTGGAAACCTCTGTCTGTATCCTCCTCCCTCTTCCCCCTTCATCATTCCCACCCTAAACTGCAGAGTTCAGGAGTCCAAGACCAGCCTCTCTGAGGATCAGGAGGCCTTAGGGTGGGGAGCCTGGTTGGGTTATGACAGAGCAGGGGCCCCAGTTCCCAGCCCCACCCGGGAAAAAGGGAAAATCATGCTTGACAAGTTCAGGAGAACCGGCCCAGCCAGGGCTGGCCTTGGGATGCGCCTTCTCTTATTTGACTTTGGTTCTCAAGTCACTGCTGGTGGCGCTACCCCTGGGGGGCGGTCCTGCACGTGCCTCCCTGCCTGTGCCCCTCCCTGCCCTGTGTGCACAGGTGTGTGCCCCTGTCACCCTCTTGCTCTCCCCCAGGTTTGCCCTGAGGCTCCTTCTCCCACTTCATAGCCCCTGAGGGGCCCTTTCCCACCACACTTGAAGCCAGAGATCAGATTGGAAGCAGCACTGTCAGAAGGCCAACTCTAGAGCTGGTTAGCCAGGACTGACGCAGGGAATGAACAAACCCAGGTTCCGTCTCCACCTCTCCTTCCCAGCAGTCCATCTGGGCCAGTCCTGGGTTTCCCTGAGCCTTGGCCTCTTGGCACCCGAAGCACAGGGACTGTTAGGATCAGATGCAATTTGGGTGTGAAATCCTTCCCCCCAGTGACTGATCCATACGGGTGTGAGCAGAATTGAGGACTTTAAAAATCCCTTCCTCTTGCAAACAGTGGGAACTTGAGCAGAAAAGGCCTGTCTCCTTTCTCCAGGGAGATGGTCCTTGGGAGTTCGTTGGCATCTCCCAAGCTTGCCTAAGCAGGTTCCCTGGGGAAGAGACCCACAGAGTCTGTACCATCTATGGGGGACAGAAGGTCAAAGGGCAGAACCCTACCCTTTATCAAAACAATAACAAAACACACCAGGCCAGAGATTTCCAAGGCCACCCATTTTGTGTGGGTGAAGACTTCTCCTATCGCACCTCTAGGCAGACAGAGCTATGAAAATTTGTGAAAGTGGAGGGAAGGCTAGGGGGAAAGTTTCTTTTAAGAAATTATTTAAAGAGAATACTGAGCGCCAGTAAGCAGCAGGATACGCGGGGAGTGGTGTGGGATGGGGAGAGACAGGACTGTCTGTACTGATCAGGTTTCTGTGTTTCTGTTGCATTCAGGCCGGTGTTTTACCATCTATATTCCACGTTCCAGTTATCCCTGTTTGTTTTGGTGAATATCCCAAAGTCCTGGAAAATCCTATATCTGTTTCACAAATAAACTGGGGTGGAGATTTGGAGGCAGGCAGAGGGAGGGCTGGTTTATCCATTTGCACTCACTACGGGCGTAGTGCCTAGGGCCAAGGAAAATATTTGAGACTTAAAAAAGGTTTTCTTGGCTCCAAACTATGAAAAGAACCCTGCAAAATTAAAATTACAAAATTGTCAATTAAAAGGAAACAGTCTGTGGGCCATCCTTCTGCCTCCAATATATTAGTGAAGCTTTTGGGGGTGGGGCTTCAGGGTAACGATTTCTGGTTACCCCCTCCCCCCCAACAAATGTCTCTGACTCTTTGTTGGGAGAGTGAATGGAGGAAGAGGGCTGGGCCCAGCAAGTGCCTGCTCCCTCTCAACCCCAATCAGGAAGTCCTTGGAGGACAAACAAAAACCATGCCTCTGTTTGATGCTTTGGTTCTTTAATCCCCTTACCTTCTCGGGGAAGTTTATGTTGTTCTTATTCCCACATCACAGATAAGGGGGCAGCCAGAGGCAGCATTGACTTGTCCAGGTGCCAGGGATGGTAGTTCTCGGTTCTCCTGGCTCCTAGTGTTTCCTCGTGCAGGGCTCAGCTCCTACCACACTTCGCAGTCCCTGAGGCAGCAAGGCCTGGTGACTACTAGGTGCTAAATAAACCACTGTTGGTGAGTGAATGAGAGCTCTCCACTCTCAGGCTAAAAGCGCTCTTAAACCAACAAAAAGCAGCGCTGGCCGCCGGCTCTAAGTGGCCACTCCAGAGGTTGTGAGTGGGTCTGTGGGTGGCGCCCTGGTCCCTCCTCCTTGTGCCCCCGTGGCGCCTCTTCCTCTGTCCGTCTGTCCATCTGTCGGTTGGTCCCTGCCCCTCTGCTCTGGATAAACAAGCCCTGGAAATGCAGTCTTGGCCTTTGGGAGTAATGAGTTGACAAAGGAGAGAGAGATAAACAGGGCGAGTCAGAAGTCAGGCTGGTGACAGGACTTTAGGCTGAAACAAACAGTGCTGAAGAGGGCAGCCACGTCACTCTGGAACAAGAGGCGCCGGTTTCCATGCAACAGCAGGCCGAGAGCTTGTTTAAACAGAGGCGGCCAGGGGGTGGGGGTAAGGGGGGCAGGGCTGGGCTGCCCGGCCCTGTCTGACTGGAGAGAGGGTCCCCGTCTGGTCTGGCTGCCCTGCCTCGGTCCAGCAGCCAAGGCCCCAGCTTCCTGCTCCCTCCTCCCAGCCCCTTTTTGGTGAGTGACAGAGCCACACTGCCTCCACTCTGTCCTTGGGGCTTTCACCTGGTCTCCAGTCTCCTGGCGAATCTCCCCTGAGGAGGAGGCAGGGGAGGACTGTGAGCCTTGGAGCGCGCATTCACTCAGCAAACATGCATGGAAGCTCATTTTGCACCCAGCACCCTGCTGGCCCGCTGGGGTTAGTGATCCTGTTAGAGATGCCTTGAACCCAACAGGCGTGCCAGCTGCCCATCAACCCCTGCCTTCCCTCATCAAGCCAAAGTCTTCCTTGGCCCATATTTCCCCTCTAGGGTGGCATTTTTTTCTTTGAAGGTTGCCCTTGCATTTTCTCCTAATCTGACTTCACCTGTATGAACACGTTCCCATTGTGTAGGGCTTTCCCCAGGGTCTCCACAAATATCCCTTGGGCTCTCCAATGAGGGCACAGCCAGGGCTGGGAGAAGTGTGTGGCAGCTCTGGGGAAGTGAGGTGGAGGGCCTGTGGAGGTTTCGGGGGCCAGGCGGGATGCTCGCTGGACTTGGGGCCAGGGGGACTGGGCCAGGCAGGCGGCGGGGTGGGGGGGCGGGCAGCGGGCAGAGCGGCTGGGCTGAAAGGAGTCGGGGCCTCCAGAGCTGCCACTCCTATTGTCCTCTGGTTGCGGGGGTGACAGGTCAGCAAGGGTCACGGGAGGGTTGCCTAGCGTCTGGGAACTCCCACTGCAGTTGCTGTGGCAACCAGGCCAAATCCCACCCTGTTCACATCCTGTGAGGAGATTCAGAATGGTTGGGGGGCTCTGCACATTAATGGGCTTTTACCTCAGCCCCCTCCATAGAGACGGGGCTGGGCAGTGTCAGGGAGTTGGGGGAAGGAAGAATGGAAGAGATTTTCCTTTCCCTCTCCCATCTGGCTCTCGTGGCCCCAGTTCCTGGGGGGATGGGGTGGAAAAGGGGGAGTCTTCAGAGGTGAATTAGCACAGACACCTCACGCGTGCAGTCAGCAGTTGCCTTTCGTCTGCAGGTCTGGGGCCCATTTCTTAAAGTCTTCGCTCCCGCCCCAGATCCCGTTCTTTCATCTCAGGTCCCACACCCTCCAGACTCCCCTTCTCTTTCTGTAGAATGAATCCTTTCCCAGGAGGTGCTGGGGGCCCCCCGAAGGGAGGGTCAGGGCCCACACTCCTCAGAGGGGAGACTTAGAAAGTTCATGCGGGGGAGGTCCCAGACTTGCGGACAGCTGCAGGGAGTGTTAGAAACTCCCTGCATCCCTCCTGCCTGGGAACAGGGGCCAAGTGGGAGGTGGGGCCAGGTAGTAAGGTGACGGGCAGGGTCCTGAGAGGGCCAAACTCCCCTTCTCATACCCCTCCTGGGTAACTAAGCCAAAGGCCCCCCTGTTTTGCATGTCTGCCTCCTGGTCCGACAGGAAAGGAAGTTTCCCTAAGAGGGGAGAGAAAGATAGAGGAGGGGTGTCCCCAGGCCCCTGCTTCCTCGGGACTAGGAAGGAGACTGCCCACTGTACCCTCAGGCTTCCCTTCTGCTGTGGAATTCTGAGACCCCCTCCTCCCACCCTCCCACCCCCGCCTCTTTCATCTCCCTTTTATACCAGAGTTCTTGTCCTTACTGATAAGGAGTTTGGGGAGAATTGAGGGGGAAGAAGGTGAGTGTTTCCTCTCCTAAGGGTGAAGGACTGAAGCCAGGTGGGCACATCCCAGGACCCCCTCTCAGTGGGTCAGCTAGGTGTTCTCCTGAGGGAGCCCCAGTGGGAGTCGGTGGGGAGGGAACCGTATGCCCCGCACAGCCCCCACTCCAAACCTCACTCTTAGGGCCCCTGCAGGGTGGCTAGCATGAGGGCAGTGGCTGGGTTCACAGAACCCAGACATGGGAGCAGACCCACTTCCAGAGAACTCGTTACTGGGACATGTCTAGGAGGGGAAGCGCCACCACCCCGCAACCCTCAGCCCACAGTGCTTCAGTTCCTTCCGGATGCCACTGTTGGACCTTCCTGGGGAGCTGGTTTTGGCCCCGAGAGGCTGCACCCATGCCTCTGGGGCAAGAATGGAGGGGAGGGCCGGCCTCTAGGGAGGGCCTTGCCCTTCTGGGCCGTGGTGGGTTCTTTTGTTAATCATCTTCCTTGGAGGGTTCGCATTCTCAACACACTTGTTGGGGAAGGGGGTCCTGAAACTGGGCTGTGTGTCTCCCACCCACGTGGGCCTGCCTGTATCTGCGTTGCTGGTTTTCATTTTAATGGTTCTAATTTGAGAATGTGCCGATGTCATTTTTACGAGGTTGGTGTAAAAAAAATTTACAGCCTTACCCAAAAAGCTTTTTTTTTTTTTTCCAAGGGAAAAAGGTGTAGAATCACTTCGGGGGTTTTATGGTCTCCTCTCCCCCATCCTCCATGCCCCTCCTTCTCTGCGTAATTTCATTTTTATGTCTCTTTGCTGGAGGACAAAGCCTGGCTGGTGGAGAGCCTGGATCTCCCCAGATCAGCACCCTTGGTGGTTGGGACCCCTGACTGCTGACCCTTCTCCCTGTCCCCTTTCCCTCCACACTCTGGTCCCAGAAGACTTGTATTTCAAGGAGTAGACAGAGGTTTCCTGTACCAGTCAACAAGTACTTATTAGGTACCTACTGTTTACTAGCAGTGGGTTAGGTATCTGCTCTCAAAGATGACAGCCGTTCTTGCTTAAAATTCTCCAGCAATTTTTCCTTGAATATAGAATGCAATAAAAAACCAGCATCCCTGTGATCTGGCTGCCACTCATTCCTGAGACTTCCTTGGAAGCTTGGCCACACTGGCCTTTTTGGTTCATAACGCTCCAGCCTTACACCTGCTTCTGGACTCTCGTACCAGCTCCTTCCAGTCGTATGTCCGTCCCCTGAAAGAGTAACCCCTTCCTCCTCAGTGTGTCCTCGGAGGGGTCCTCCCTGGCCGTACAACCTAAGTAACCATCCCACCGTCCTGCACAACATGGCCACCATCACAGCTCGCTTCATTGTGTTACAGCGTCTGTCTCATTCTATTAGGATGTGAGCCCAGTTAAAGCAAACACACCGTGTCCCCAGTGTCTAGGACAGTGTGGGTGTCCTGCGGGACTTCATAAATACCCCCTCAATTATGGATAGAGGAATCCAAAGTCATGTTCCAGGGGGACAGGTGATCAGGTGATAGGCCTTTCTGGGAGGGCTTTTCAGGTTTGGGGTGGGCTGGCCCCCTAAACACCCTTCTAGGGCCCCTTCCTCTAAATCTAGCCAGCTCTCAGTTGAAACTATCCAGACAGTTGAGATCCCAATTTTGCCAAAATTAGCTAGATGCAAACAAAAGTTTCAGTTTTGTTTATTTTGGCTGCCCTTCGCCACCATTGGAATTAAACCAGAGTTTTAATTCCCGGGGGTCCTCCATCCTGCCTGCCCACCTCCTAGCCGCACTTCCCCTGTTCAGAGCCCATGTCAGGCCCAGGGGATTCAGGTTCTGCTTCAGCTGCTGTGTGACTCTGGGCACTTCACTGCCTGTCTCTGAATTTCCATTTCCTTATCGATAAAGTGAACTACATCAGTGTTTTGCAGATATTTTTGCTGGAATCTGTTGTAAGAAATACCTTTTGTTTGGAGCAGCAGCGCAGTTTTATGAAACAATGCTTATGCTTATGTATTAACTCTGATATTTTCATGTGTGTGTGTATTTTTTCCTTGTTTTTGACCTTCTCAATTGATATTCTATGACCCACCATTAGATCATGGCCAGGCCAGCACTTTGGAAAACACCAGACTAGATAACCCTCTAACCCTCCAGCTCACCAGTTCTGTGATCTGTGTGATTCTGCCCTGTTCTCAAAGTTCAGTCCTTCAAGCTTGTCTTCCTGAGCACCACGTCCTCACACACACATGGTCACGCACACGCACATGCACACAGCAAGGCTGGGACCCCAACACAGACCTGGAATCCTCTAGCTTGGAGAAAGAACTGGTAAACATCCCTGCACCTGACCTCTGCACAGAGGTCACTGGTCCCTCCCTGAATTCTCCCAGACAGAAATGAGGGTGTGGTCTCATCCCGTAGATGAGAGACCCTCCTGCCCCAGGACTTGTTTTTCTTTTCCTAGCAGCTCCCTGTTGCCCTCCAAGCACTAGCGTCATTCCCCTCCATCCTCATGGCCCTCCCTGGGTGCCATCCGTTATAAACCATTTGTTCCTAATTGTGGAGATCCTGCTAATGACTTCTGAATGGGCAGTGGGGGGAGGAGAGTTCGGCTTCATTAGCAAGACTGAGTTCTTAGGCTTGAGGGGGGAGTGGGGGTGGGTGTAGATGGAAGAGGAGTTGGTTCACAAGTCCTTCTGGTGGCAGTGGGCAAATGATCAGGAGCTGCCTGGGAAGGTAAAAGATTAATAATCACCATCACAGGAGTTAACGTCCATCCAGGACCTGCTGGGGTCGCACTGTGCTGAGTACTCCATGCACACTGTCTCATGTATTCTTCACAACAAACCTCTGAGCTGACTACAGGGTTATTCCCATTTTACAGAGGAAGAAACTGAGGCTCAGAGCAGGACTTAGCCAAGGTCATTCAGTAGATGGTAGAGCCAGGATTTAGATCCAGATCCCTTTGACCAGGGTTCAGGCACTGAAAGGACCAGTGCTGCCTCCTTGAGAGGAAAACTAGACCTCACTTCCCAAACCACAGAGCTGAGCATTTGGTTTTCAGTCTGAGGGGTGGAGGGAGACGGAAAATAAGCTTGAAAAGGCCAAATGGTTCCCAATTTCCTATTGCTCCCTGAGCCCTCCATGCCTTCTCCCTGGTGGGATTTTTTTTTTTTTTTGGCTGTACCACGTGGCTTGTGAGATCTTAGTTCCCAGCCCCAGAATCAAACCGTTGCTCCCCTGCAGTGGAAACACAGAGTCTTAACCATTGGACCTCCAGGGAATTTCCGACCCTGATGGGATCCTAAATGCCCCTTTCCACCAAAAGCTGTATCTGGGTATCTCTGGCCTGCAGGGAGGGGAAACTGAGCCCACTTTACTCCTGGGGAGATTGTTTTTTTGGTCTTTCCCCCCTTTCATCCAGCTGTACCTCCCCTTCACATCTAGACAGCTGCAAGCTCCCAAGACTTCGGGGAAGGCACATTTGTAGGCCTCACCAGACTGTGCATGAGATCATGATGATCTCTCCATGGGGTTGAGGGGGGCTGGGCAGTTGGAGGTGTCTGAACTCCACTTCCTAGCTATGGGACCCTGGGCCTCAATTTCCTTGTCTGTCAAATGAAGCCAGTGACACCTGCCCTGTCTAGCTCAAGGTTGGGAAGCTTCACCCAAATGTAGAAGTGCTTTGAAAACTGCCAGGCCCTGTTCACATGCTGGCTCCTGAGCTCTGTGTCATTCTGGGCCTGCCTTCCCTGTTCAGCCTAGACTCAAGTGCATTTCACAAGGGTGTCTGCCAGGTGCTGGTGACCGGGGCAGGAACCCACAGATCCATTTAACAATGTCTCTGTTTTCAAGGAGGCCAGGACCTGGTCGTCATCAGCAGAGAAGGTGGGGCTGCATTTGTCAAGGTTGGGGGGGGGGGTGTCATTTCCCACGTGTCTCAGAGGTGGGTAGTCTGCAGTGATGTATCAGGCCCTAGCTGAGGCGGGCAGGGTAGACTTACACCTGTAGTGCCAGGGTGGTGACTGTGAGTCGGACGGGGCTTTAGGAAGTCTCAGACCTACCTGATCCCGTGGATGACCACCCTGGGGGAGGACTTCCTGGGCCAAAGGGCCTCTCCTGGCCCGCCCTTCTCCTCCTGGAGCACCACCCCTGGCTAGGGGTCCAGATGGGGGTGAGGATGAAGCAATATCACAGTGCACTAAGCATAAGTGACCAGGACATCTGGGGAGGGGAGCTTGGGCCTCAAACCCCTGTCCACCCATCATCACCCACTCCTGGGCAGCTATAGGTGGAACCAGGTCCCTCACTGGGTCGGGTGTTGGGGCTGGGCTGTAAACAAAGTCCATGAAATGAGCATGTGCTGCCCACTGTGGCCTCCCCCATCTCCTCTGTCACCCCTCAATCTTCTCCAAGCCAGTAACGAGACAAGGGGCCATGAAAGTGAGCGAATGAGTAAAGGAGGAATGAATGAAGTGCCTGGAGGAACAAACCCCGAAGGCTCTCCAGCCTCTCTGCCTGCTTACCCCCAACACAGCTTGATTTTCTGTCCCTGGAAGTGGTTTCAAGGTCCCCAGACTTGCTGTCCATTTCTGTTGTCCGTTGGGTGGGGGTCGCTATGCTTTCGCCCTTCTCCCTTCACCCTCCTGCTGAGTCCTGGTGAGCCTGCCCTTCCAGACTCCAGTCAGCGCTGCCACCACCCCTGGGCTCTGGCGCCCATCGCCGCCCTGGGACAGTCCGTGTTCCGTTTCTCTTGTTTCCCCAGCACCTAGCACAGTCCCGGGCACACCGGAAACCGGAAGAAGGAGTGTAGGGAAGGCTGGGAGGTCAGAGGAGGTGACGCGCTGGCCAGGCCTAGAATCTCACCTGGCCTAACGGGAGGGAAGCCCAGAGTGGTAGGAGTAGGCGAAGTGGAGATGGGGGGGCGGGGGGGGGGGCGGGCGGCGGTGCGGTGCTGAGGGCCTGCCTCAGGGAGTTCTCACAGGAATGAGATTGTAAGGCCCTGTCATTTTTTCCCTGTAAGTCTTGTAACTTCATGCTCCAGGGGCCCACAAAGTAGGAGAGTGGGGAGTGAATTCAACTCCCCCAGGCCACTCCCCCCCCCACCAGGAGACTGATCAGTGTGCCCCCCACAACTTCCCCTGGAAATCCTTCCCATGTGGCTCCTCTGTTCTTACTAGAGATCTGGGGTGCATCCTCCCCCTACCCTGACCAGCGTCCTCTCTGGGTCACCTGGGCTGCCAGCTCCTGACCCCTGACCTTTCTACCCCATATCTACCTTTGGAGGACATAGAGCATCTGTCTAGCTTGTCTCACTAGACCTGGGGGGTGGTCCCTAGAAATGAGGCACATAGAAGCAGAGACCCTTCCTGATGACAACTCGGCCACCTCCTTTCCTCTCCCCACCCCACACCTCCTCCCACAGCCTCTCGGAGCCCTTGACTCAGGTCAGATTTCTACTTTCTGATGTGTGTCTTGAAGAGAAGCACCCCTGGGCCACTTCTCCAGGCTGAGGTCTGCAGAAAGAAGGGCATGGGGAAGTCTAGGATCTGAAGCGCTGCTGAGGGCCATGCTAATCTGGATCCCAGTTCTTCCCAGGGACACGTTCCCATAAACACCAGGGTGTGTTTAGATGCTGTCCTAAGGTGAACTAGATTTAAGCCTCCGGGAGGCTCAGCTGTTCAATGAAAGGGCTGCGAAGGGGGTGTGCCTTTACGCTTGGTACACAGTGGGCTCCCTGAGTGTTTGCAGTGGGGGCCGGGGGAGGTATGCATGCATCCATACCCTCTCTTTCAGAGCCGCCTTGGTGGGGCTCAGCTTGCAGTGGGCATGGGAGTGGAAGTCCACATGAGGGTAGACAAGGGTTTGTGTGGGCATATGTGCGAGGGGGCCACAGGTGGATTCATTTAGTAGGTGTGCTGGGAAGAGGCTGGAGGAGGTGACAAAGAGGAAGGTGGAGAGATTCAGAAGGGAAAGGAGCAGATCCTGAGAATGCCAGCTGTGTGCCAAGCACTGGTCCTTTAACACCCCCATCCCCCACATGTTTCAGAGCTGGGTGGTGGCCCAGGTTTGCAGAGCAGGAGGTCTCGATGCAAGGAGAGGGGATAACTTGCCCATGATTACCCCACGGGGGTGGTGGGGGCAGTGGCACAGCTGGACTTCACACTCAGGTCTGCCTGATGCCAGAGCCTGCTGTCCATGGCCTGGACACGACCACTCCAGGCCCCGAGGAGGTCCTCGAGGAACCTGGGGACAGACAGACTTTTTGCTTCTGGAATGTGGATTCAAAACTAGTCCTGTACCCCCAGCCTCTGTACCCTCTACTGACCTGGAGTGGGAGGGGGTGTGGGTGAGGGGCAGGGATGGAGGGCTTGGCAGACCTTACAGAGAACTTCTGAGCCCTCCCTTCCTACCAGACCTCTCCTGCTCAACCTCCCACTCACTGCCCATCTGCCTACCTCCCTTACCCACTGACTAGCCAGAGATGCTCCTCCTGCAAACTATGCGCTTCCCATTCCCATGATCCCATGATCCCACCACCTCAGAGTCCAGTCTGAGCCACCTTGGCCTCACTGATAGTTCACACTCCCTTCAGGATTTAGTTCAATTCCCCAAGTGCCATGATGTCCTGGGCCCAGACCACCCTGGACTCGTTAAGCCATGCAGTGCTCAGACCCTCATCCACCCAACTGTGTGCTCTGACTTCAAGTGGATGATATTCCCATGAGCCCTCAGACTGACCACCTAGTAAGACAGATGGCTTGGGAGCCAGGCTTCTTGGCCTCAAATCCTAGCTCTGATGCTTCTGAGTTATGTGATCTTGGGCATATTACTTAACTTCCTGGAGACTCAGTTTTCTTATCTGTAAAATGGGTCTGATAATCCCTACCTCACACCTTCCCAGGAGAGGATCAAATGAGATTGTCCCTGTAAAGTGCCTGACATGTTTGTAGTAGATGCTCGACAAATAATCTCTGTTAATGTTAATACTTTCTCCTGGATCATTGTTTGACCACCCACCCTTCCGTTTGCTTCCCCATTGACACGGGTGTTATGTGCTCGGTCATGTCCAACTCTTTGGGACCCCATGGACTGCCCTCCAGGCCCTTCTGTCCATGGAATTTTCTGGCAATACTGGAAAATACTGGAGTGGGTTATCATTTCCTACTCCAGGGGGTCTTCACAACCCAGGGATTGAATCCACATTCCCTGCATTGGCAGGTGGATTCTGTACCACTGCCCTCATTGAGTCCCAACAGTTCCAGAGTGAGTCCCTACAGGCTGTGATCCCCAAAGCCTGGTAGCTTCTCTCAGTGACTCCTAGCTTTCTCCACAAGCCCAGGTGGACCCCGTGACTCTCTTGTTGTAGCCACGTGTTCTGGGAAACAAACTCACTCAGAAGGACAATGCAGATAGTGGAGTGCAGTTTATTATACCAGCAGGCCCAAGGCAGAGTCTCCTCTTAGCCAAGGACCCCGACCAGCATTTGTGAAAATCTTTTATACCCCATGTGTATGTGTCTGAACCCACCACTCCAAATTCCTTGAGACTTACATAAACCAAGGAAAATACAATCCCAAAAACCCCATCATTCACATGCTATGTGCTCATGTGCTCAAACAAACAATTAGCCAATAATCAATAAACCCGAGGTTACACTCCGATAGATACAGAAAAATGTATGGCCTGTCTGGAGGAAGGGGTGATCTAGTGTATGTTTTCTCTTAGGCGATGAGTAACCTAGATACGCTCTTCAAGGTTCCCCTGTCTGGAGGGGGTCTTATCCTTCTGTTGTTGTTTTCATAGGCACTAAACAAAGAGTTCAGAGTCCATTGGAAAGGTGGCCAAGCATGATCAGCATGAACAGGCCTAAGATGGAGTCAGACCCTATGAATTCCTTCTTCACTTTCATTCCCACGACCTTCCACGTGAACCTGACCTCCTCCCCTTCATTCTCTCCAAATGTCCCCTAGAGCTGCTGGAACACTGATGCACCCCTGTCTTGCAGGCTCTCCAGGTGGCCCGGCAGTTCCTGCTGCAGCAGGCCTCGGGCCTCAGCTCCCCAGGGAACAACGACAGCAAACAGTCGGCCTCTGCTGTGCAGGTGAGGAGGACACTGACCGGACTGGGCTGGGCTGGGCTGGTCGGGGTAGACCGGACACTGAGGGAGGGGAGGACCCGCTGGAGAAGTGCTCTGGCCCATCCCCAGTGCCAGAGAGTGGGCAACTTCCCAGTGGGAGCCACAGTCACTGCCGGGTGGGTGGAGAAACGCTGCCCTCCCATCTGCACCTAACCTTCCCCCCCAAGCCAGTCGGCTCAGAGTCTGAGTCTGATTCAGCCCTCCTCTTCTGCATCTCTCTGCCCACCGCCTCTGGTCTCTCCCCAGCACTTCTGGGTCACTCCGCCTGTCCCTCCTCTCCCCAGCTCTCTCACTTGCTGAGGCCACCACGCCCAGCCCTCCCCCTACCTCGTCTCTCACCCACCAACCCTCTGTCTCCCCACGTTTCCTGTCTCTTGATGTCTCTCTGTCTCTTTTGTTTTCCTTTGCACAATCTGCCCTTTTTTCCCCCTCTCCCTTCCCCCCAGTGTGCTGGCCCATCTGGCCGGCTGGGGGAGGGGAGATGGGGTGGGGGGCGGGGGTAAGCCAGGCCTTCTGTTTACCTTTTGTGTCACAAAGAACTTGGGAGAATTGCAGTCTGAGTCGGGGTGGGTCACAGCTCCGTGGGCAGCCCACCCCCCTCCCCATCGCCGGGCCCAGCCACCAAGCTTCCTCGCTTTCCCCACCCCTCTTTGCTGGGAGGGGAGGGCACTCCGAATTGGGGAGAGGATTAAGCGGGGCTTTGAAAGGAAGTTTATCTAAGGGAGGAAGGGTGAGCAAAGCTGGAGCCTTGGGGGGTGGGGTGCTGAGGGAAGGAAGGGGGGACAAGAAGGGCAGGGCAGGGATGGGGTACTGGGTGCCTGGACAAGGATCCAGGCCTAGGTTTTGTCCTGGGGCTCTGAACGCAGATCTGTGTTTTATGTAAGTGCAGTCAAGAAGTTAAAGGTGCCAGACAGTGGCCCTCTTCTAAAAGCCTCCAATCCAATGAGACATCTCTCAGGGGGAGGGGCCGGGCACAGAGGGGTAGTGGCCGGGGCGGGGGAGGGGAGGACAGAATCCGGAGAGCTAATGGGAATGAAGTATAAGGGTCTCCTGTCTCCTGTAGTGGCAAAACTGGGTCTGTTTAAACTAGGGAATGCACCCCCCCGCCCCCACCATCCCCCCGCCATCTGCCTGCAATGCAAGAGACCTGGGTTCAATCCCTGGGTCAAGAAGATCCCCTGGAGAAGGGAATGGCTACCCACTCCAGTATTCTTGCCTGGAGAATCCCACAGACAGAGAAGCCTCATGGGCTCTAATCCATGGGATTGCAAAGAGTTGGACACAACTAAGTGACTAACACTTTCATTCTCCACCCCCCCTCCCACCCCCATATACTCCTTGGGTCTGAAGTAGCCCTCAGGCTACTGTGCTGAGTCTGTTCTGAGTTTTCTCCCCTAGGCCCAGCCTACTGCTTTTAGAATAGCTCGCATGCTCAGTCATGTCCGACTCTTTGCTACCCCATGGACTGTAGCCCGCCAGGCTCCTCTGTCCAAGGGATTTTTCAAGCAAGAATACTGGAGTGGGTTGCCGTTTCCTCCTCCAGGGGATCTTCCCAACTTAGAGATCTGAACCCAGGTCCCCTGTGGCTCCTGCATTTGCAAGTGGAGTCTTTAGGCTATGCCACCTGGGAAGCCCCTGGTCCAGCCAATACCACCTTCTAAAATCAGGGAGGAGTCAGCTGGGGAACGGTTGGAATGTTCCCCAATCCAGAGAGGGTCTGTCGACCCAGTAAGAGGAAGGAGCTGGATGGTAGTTGGAAGGACCGAGAAAAGAAGGGACGCTGTGGAATCCTCCTTAGGAAACCACCCCCACCGCCAACAGTGAGAGAGGTCACTCAACAAACACTTACTCAGTACTTCCTAAACTGACAACATTTACACGGTGCTTACCATGGGGCAGACACAGGTAGTTTACAAATATCATCCCATTTTATCTTCACCATCCTAGGAGACAGATGCTGTTATTAGCTCCGTTTTGCAGATGAAGCCACTCAGGCCCAGAGAGGTTAAGAAACATGGTCAAAGACACACAGCTAACAAGGGGCCAAGCCAGGATTTGAAGCCAAACAACTAGCTCCAGAACACACACTTTCCTGCCTGCATTGTGATGTTGTCACGTGCTTAGCACAGTAGTGAACCAGAGTCCCCGGTACAGAGGCGTGGCCTGATGGTTCTCTGGGCTGCTGGAGATGGGGGTTCTTAGGGCCATGTCTGAACTTCTCCAGGAGCCTGGGGTCCCAGCCAATGATCCTCCTCCTCCAAACCTGGACACCCTCCTTGCCTCTCCTCCTCATGCTCAGGTTCAGTTTTCAAGGAAGTGGGGCTTCTGACCCCAAGTGAGGTCCAGGGCCTGGAAACAGCTTTTCTGTGATCTCACGGCTGGTGGGAGGACCCGGGAGAGTGCATTATGTCAATCTGGAGTTTGAATAAGGTGAGTCAGGCAGCTCAGTGGCAGCCACTTTCCCAGTAGTCCCCAACTCAAGGCAGGATCACCTGCCCGCTCACCCCCAAGCTGTGTTCACCACCCCTCTCTCAGAGCCAGCTTCACAAGAGTTTCTAATGCCAGGTTAGGTCTCCAGCTCCAGCCTAGAGATTGCTTGGTTTGGGTCTGGGCCCCAGGCAGGGAGAGTCACTCACAGAAGGCAGTACAGGTAGCTAGGAGTTTCTTCAGAAGGGTGGTTGGGGCAGCCCCTTAGCTAAGCCAGCCACTGTCTCATCTTCTCAGCCCCCTTGCCATTCCTTGAAGCTCTTGGTATCTCACCACGATCTTTCTTGCTGCAGCTCCAGCCAGGACTGAGAACTACTCTCTGGTTATTCTCAAGGGTTATTTGCAACCTTGGCCTAGTCTCCCCACTCACCCATTTAAAACAGGTTGAGTTTGGGTCCTTGATTCTGGCACCAAATTGTATCCATTTCAGCCTCCAAATGAGCCTCTTCTGTGTCAGGTGCCATCTCTGCCCCTCCCAGCCCAGCATACCACATGCATGGTGGTTGGAGGGCCCCAAGCCTAAGCAGGGTCGCTGAGGGCGGGGCTGGAGGCAGCTGGCGGCATTTTGCCCGGGGCTCACACTGCCAGGGCTTTTGTAAGCATTTAGCTGCCCTGGCCGCCCTCCAGATGGTGACTCACTGGCCTTGCCGAGCTGACTCGCTGACGATGCCCATCCTGACACATCTCAGCCTGGTGAGGGGGGTCACTGGGGACACCAGGGGAGCTCCAGTTCAGTTCTCAGAACCACCAAGGGGCGGGAAGGGAAGGGATGCGTTCAGGCAGCCTAGGAGATCGGCAAGCAGCAGCCACCTCACTGACCTTTCTTGACCCTGCTGGGCCACCTTAGAGACGAGCACACACAAGGTAATCCGTCCAGATTGCTGCAGCCACCTCTCCAGCCAGCTGCTCGGCCAGTTGGCAGGAACAGCAGAGGCTGGGGAGGCCTTCCAAGGTCATCTCTTCCATTCCCCTGCCTCCAAGTAGGAAAGCCCCAAGGAAGGAAATGCCGCATCCTTTCCTGCAGGCCACTTGCAGTGACTCACGGTCCTGGTGCCTGGAAAGACCTCCCGGGTGTCTGGGCTCAGTGTTCCTGGCCGGAGCCCTGGCCATCTGCTCTAGGTCAGTCCCCACAGCCATGAGCATGGGAGGGCCAGAACTCTGGTCTCAAGTGACCCTTACCGTGTACTGCTCCTGGGGCCCAAGTGCTGGGGTGCACTCGTGGAGGAGTGGGGGGACAGAGGGAAAATGGAAAAGCCAGAGGGTTTTCAAAAGTAATTGTCTTTACGTTTGTGTAGAGTTTCATGACACACCAATAACTTCCACTTACCCCTTTTCCCATTGTCCCTCTAGGCCTCAGTTTTCTCATCTATAAAATGATGACCGTGATGGTGCCCTCTTCCCAGGGTGGCTATGAAAATTCAGGGAGATGATGCACATCCAGGGCTTAGCCTGGTACATTATCAGTTGCCAACAACTTCCTCTTGAGTAGTCCTGTGAAGCAGGGAAGGCAGGCCTGCCCAACCCCAGTTAGCGGATGCAGAAAAGGAAGCTTAAGGGATTTCAAAGGACAGTCAGTGTCAGGGACAAGAACCTGGGTCACCTGACTCAGAAATCCATGACTCTGAGCTCATTACTACCTTTTTGGGGTCACCCAGCAAAGGATGCAGGCTGGCTCTGCAAGGCGGGGTGGGTCTGTGCCGTGGTCTGCCCCCCACCGCAGGCCCCTCCAGGGATGGGGACCAGAACAGCCCTGCAGCCTGACTTTTCCCTGTCTTCCCCAGTGACAGCTATAAAGAGGGAGGTTGGGCGTTGGAATCTCCAGCCTTTTTGACCCCTTCAGCTCTCTAGATGGTTCCATTTCTGCTCATTCTCCCAGCCCTTCTCAAGAGCTGCTCAGATGGGGCAGGCAGTGCAGGACCTGGGCACAGCGGGAACTATGGAGTGCACAGACCTGGGCATGAATTCCAACCCTGCACTTGGGGCACCCTCATTCACCCGGTGTTGACCGTGGCTAAAAAGCAAGGTGCCCCTTCCAGGGATGTTTGCACAGAGATGGCTTAGGTAGAGGAGGGGAGCCCAGGGCTATGGCTCGGCCACTGCCTATGGGGTGGGAGTGGTGAGACTTGCTGCTGTCCCTCAGTCCCCTGCATGTCCCCCGTCTGCCTGGGGATAACCTCACTGGTGGCTTCAGGCTGAGCCCGGCCCCTGCCAGGGATCCTGAGTGGAACCACCTCCTCCTCTTCTGCCGTACTCATGAGGCTGGGGAAAGGTAAAAGGGCCCAGGAGTCCTCTGGGGACAACCTGTCCTGTCCTGACCAGGACAAGTCTCTGCAGGACGCTCCTCCTGGACTGGGCCGCCAGCTCCCCTCCCTCCCTCCCTGCCCCAAAGTTGATCTGCAGGGGATGGTAACTCAGCTCGGGGAAGCATAAACTTACACTGAGTGCCTGTGGTGTGCCACTTCTGCTGGGGCTGTGCTGGGGCTGGGGAGAGAGGCAGGAGATCAGAGTCTTGACCACGTAGGCCTTGAAGCCTGATGGGGGTGGCTGATGGGCTGGTCAGGACACCTCTCCTGCTAAAGCAGGGCAACAAGACATGTTGCCACTTGGACTACCCTGGATATGAATGCCCAGCTTGGGGATTTCAAGGGAGGTGGGAACTGGGGGAAAGAATAATGGTACTGCTTTTCCCTGAATCTTCTGCCTGGAGCTGGATTCTCTGGGCCTCCTAGAGAGGCCTCACCCAGGGCGGGGGACAGAAAGCTGCCCTGTTTTGAAAACCATGCATGTTCCAGCAGGATGGAGGCATCTCTCGCAGTCCGATCCCTGTTTTATGGGAGATTCTGGAGACGGCCAGTGACTTGCCAAGAGGTCACGTGGCAAGTTCAGTGCCCAGCAAGGAGCAGTGGCCTGCCTTCCTGTGCTCCTGCCTGGTATTTCCACCCCACTTGGACCTCTGGATTTCCATCCACTCACCCAGGATGGCACTACCGTGCTCCCTGGGCATCAGCTGCAGGCCGTCTAGGCAGATGGGCTGGAGTACATGACATGGATGTAAGCTGGGCCAAAGTCCAGATCCTAGTGCCATGTGGGCATTTTGAAACCTTCCTGTGGCTGCAGGCTGCCCTCCTAGCCAGGCCCACCTTGTGGGTCCTGTTGTCAGAACACACTGAGTAGGAGTTGGCAGTGGCTACATACTGCCCCTCCCCATCACTTGGTGGTTGTGGGGGAAATCCTGCAAAGCATGGGTTCTACTGACCAGTGTCACTAGGTTCTAATCTTCTCACACCAAGAACTGCATATAAGAGCTTCCCTGTGGTGGTTCAGATGGTAAAGAATTCACCTGCAATGCGGGAGACCTGGGTTCAATCCTTGGGTTGGAAAGGTCCCCTGGAGGAGGGGCATGGCAACCCACTCCAGTATTATTGCCTGGAGAATCCCCATGGACAGAGGACCCTGGCAGGCTACAGTCCATGAGGTTGCAAAGAGTTGGACACAACTGAGCGACTAAGCACAGCACATCTGCAGGCTTTGTTCTAAGTATTAGGTCTTTAGCCCCTGTGATAACTTTAAGAGGCAGCCACTGTCGCTACTTCCGAGACTGTCGCTATTTCAGAGACAAGAAAACCAAGAATAGGGACTTCACTGGTGGTTCAGTGATTAAGACTCCGCAGTTCCACGCAGGGGGCACGGGTTCTATCCTTGGTTGGGGAACTAAGATCCCACAGGTTCTATGGCCAAAAAATGTTTGTTTTCTAAGAAGAAAGAAAACCAAGAATGAAGGAGGTGAGTCACTTGTCCGGAGACACGGCTAGCAGGTGGCAGAGCCAGAATGTGAACCCAAGGCTGCTCACTCTGCAGCCACTCTGCCCTGCTAGGGGCGGGGCCCTGGGTGGGGGCCTCCGTGGGGCGGGGGTGGAGGTGAGGGTCTGACTCGGCCCATCCCGCAGGTGCCCGTGTCAGTGGCCATGATGTCGTCCCAGATGCTCACCCCCCAGCAGATGCAGCAGATCCTGTCGCCCCCCCAGCTGCAGGCCTTGCTCCAGCAGCAGCAAGCACTCATGATCCAGCAGGTGAGTCTGCCCCCAGGCTGAGGGAAGGGCAGGGTGTTCTGGCCTCCCCACTCCCACGCTGTTTACTAGCAACATCACCAAGGGCCACAGCAGTGTCGGAAACCAGAGAGACTGCTCAGGCCAGACTGACCTGCCTTCCTCCAGGACAGCTGGGGAGAGGTCAGAGGTCAGGCCTCTCCCACAGCAAACCCCCCACCCCCTACACCCTCACAGCCTGCTGGCCCCACCTGTATCTCCAAACCCGAAGGGAGGGACAGAACATCCCCCACCTTTTCCTGACCTAAGGGAGAGGGAGGGCATGGAGTGTGGGGGAGGCTCCCCTTGCCCCTCTCAGTCCTGGCTCTACTCAGGGAAGCTCTCTCCATGCAGACCGCAGACCGGGGAGGTCAGGGCAGCCCTCCCTGCTGGGCCATCTGTCTCTCAGCAGCCCAGTCCTGAGAGGGCTGGTGCTGCCTTGGGGTCAGCAGTCCGGCCAGCGCTAACCCCCTCCCGCCCTGCTATCCATCCCCAGCTGCAGGAATATTACAAGAAGCAGCAAGAGCAGCTCCACCTCCAACTCCTCACCCAACAGCAGGCCGGGAAGCAGCAACCCAAAGAGGTGAGGGGCTTGGGCAGGGCAGGACATGCCCTTCAAAGGATGCCTGCCCTTCACCCGCCACTTCAAACCCGTCCTGGCCGGAGGCTGGGCATCCCAGAGTGGTTGGGAGAGAACTGCTTTGTGGGAACAGTAGAAAAGTCAGGAGAGGCCGGGGAGGGGGTTGCGGTCGGGGGCGGGGGGTGGAGGCACATTACTCCATCTCCCCTCAACCCCGTTCAGTCCTCATCTCCTTGCTTCGTGTTGTGGGATGAGGAGAGCAGATGCGCTGAGCCCTGGGTTATCTGAGCACGCATGTGTCGATGTGTGAGTGTCCTCGTTCAGGACAGGCCGCCTAGTGGTCCTGCCCTCTTCCTGCCTCCTCATCTCAGTGACCCAGCACCTCGGCCCTCCAGGCCTGGTCCTGAGAATCTTTCAGTCTCTTTAGCTCTATTCCAACTCCTGTCACATCCTGTAGCATCCTGTGCTGCCTCTCCAGGGGACCCCTCAGCCCACATCACTCTCCCTCTCTGTGCCACAGTGCCTCCTAAGGTTCCACACCAGGCCCTGTACCACCCCCTGCCCCTGCCCCCACGCCCCGTTCCTGCCACCCACACACAGCCATGTTCTGAGTGGCCTCTTCCCAGGAGCTGCCTTGCTGTCGCCCAGTCACTCCCTCCCAGCCTCAGCCTCCCCGTCAGAGACCCACACACAGCCACGTTCTGAGTGGCCTCTTCCCAGGAGCTGCCTTGCTGTCGCCCAGTCACTCCCTCCCAGCCTCAGCCTCCCCGTCAGAGACCCACACACAGCCATGCTCTGAGTGGCCTCTTCCCAGGAGCTGCCTTGCTGTCGCCCAGTCACTCCCTCCCAGCCTCAGCCTCCCCGTCAGAGACCCACACACAGCCATGCTCTGAGTGGCCTCTTCCCAGGAGCTGCCTTGCTGTCGCCCAGTCACTCCCTCCCAGCATCAGCCTCCCCGTCAGAGACCCACACACAGCCATGCTCTGAGTGGCCTCTTCCCAGGAGCTGCCTTGCTGTCGCCCAGTCACTCCCTCCCAGCCTCAGCCTCCCCGTCAGAGACCCACACACAGCCATGCTCTGAGTGGCCTCTTCCCAGGAGCTGCCTTGCTGTCGCCCAGTCACTCCCTCCCAGCCTCAGCCTCCCCGTCAGAGACCCACACACAGCCATGCTCTGAGTGGCCTCTTCCCAGGAGCTGCCTTGCTGTCGCCCAGTCACTCCCTCCCAGCCTCAGCCTCCCCGTCAGAGGTGTTGTATTTGTTACACTCTCTGCATTGTCGCTAGAGTGGGTTTACTGAGAAGCAACCCCCCCTCATCCTCCCACCTCCAGGGCGGGTGGGCCCAGCCATCCCTGCCTCCTAAGCACCCAGGACTTGCTTGGCTCCTGGGCCTTTAGAAAAGACTTACTGACAGACTGACTCGCTAGTGCTTGCGTGAAGTACTGAATTGGGGGGCGGGGGGGCTGGTAGGGAGATCAGGGGCCAGGGCAGGGAAGAGAGAGCCAGCAAGAGCAGAACAAGCAAGTGCGGGCGGCTGGCGGGCACCTGGGCAGCAGCGATGTGTCTGTTCCCCTGTCTGGTGACCTGTCGATGCTGATCTGTTAAAGTCCCATCAGACTCTTGGATTCTCTGTATCTAAGACGCAAGAGAGGAGAGGAGCTGGAGGGGAGAAGGCCCCCTCCTCAGAGCAGAAGGGGGGCACCCCGGGCATGTGGGAAGGGTGCCCGCCAAGCAGGAGTGGCCCCCCGAGTCTGACAGGCTCATCCATCATTGTGATGAGAGCCCCCCGCCCCCCCAAGGCGAGCACAGCTGTGGTGCGGGAGCTGAAGCCGTGGAAGGAGGGAGGCGGGAGCAGGGAGGGCGTCGTGCTGCGTGTCTGGGTCTGGCTGTGTGTGTGTGTGTTTGCGCGCCTGCGTGCGTGCGTGCAGGCGTGTTTACCGCGAGGCGGCATGCAGCCCTATGGAAGCTGGGCTGGGAGCAGGGAGGCTGCAGCGGCAGACGCCACCACGACAGCTCCGGGGGCCGACAGGCCCTGGGAGGGGGTGGCTGCGGGATGGGGGCCAGACGGCACGCCCGAGGCTGAGGGGACCCCTCTCTGCCCGCCCCCGCGGGCCCCCCACCAGGCCCTGGGGAACAAGCAGCTGGCCTTCCAGCAGCAGCTCCTGCAGATGCAACAGTTGCAGCAGCAGCACCTGCTCAACCTGCAGAGACAGGGGCTGGTCAGCCTGCAGCCCAGCCAAGCCTCGGGGCCCCTGCAGACCCTCCCGCAAGGTGAGTACCCAGCCCCCACCCAGCCCCAGCCCCAGCCCCACCGCCCTCGCTTGCCCCCAAGGGCTCCCAGGAGCCAGCTACAGCAGGGGGCCTCCTGTGTTCCTCCCCTCTCTGCCCCGCAGCAGCTGTGTGCCCCACAGACCTGCCCCAGCTGTGGAAGGGCGAGGGTGCCCCCGGGCAGCCCGCTGAGGACAGCGTCAAGCAGGAGGGGCTGGACCTCACCGGCACGGCCACTACCGCTACCTCGTTCGCCGCCCCCCCCAAAGTCTCACCTCCCCTCTCCCACCACACCCTGCCCAACGGACAGCCCACTGTGCTCACACCTCGGAGAGACAGGTATGGGGCTCGGGCCGGGAGGAAGCACTGCATACCTGCCTGGGGACTGGCATTGACCCCGAGGGCTGCCATAGTTGGGGGCTTCTCCCGGGGCACACAAAACTGTGCTCGGCCTCTGGGGAACCTGTATTAGGGACTGAAACCTCATCCGTAGGGAAGCTGGGGCTGCGCAGGACCCAGGCTGCTGGTGTGTTCAGGGTCCCTGACCCCCGTCTCCTCCCTGTCCTTGCAGCTCCTCCCACGAGGAGACGTCTGGCTCCCACCCCCTGTACGGACATGGAGAGTGCAAGTGGCCAGGCTGTGAGACCCTGTGTGAAGACCTGGGCCAGTTTATCAAGTAGGTGTCACCACCCCTCTCCTTTGTCCCCCAGCCTGCCACCCAACTTGCCCAAGTGTCCTGTGTCCTCACCCCAGGGGGCGGGGCCTCGTTGCTTCTCTGCACCATCAACTCCCTCATCGCACCTACCCGCCCCCCCCGCCCAATCTGTGTTCCTGGTCCAGCAGCCTCCCCACCCTGTCCCCTGTCCCCAGTTCCCAGTCGCCAGGCAGCTGAAGCCCAGCAGGGTGGGGGTGTGAGGAGGAGAGACCTTCTCCCACTGCCCTCCCCAGCTTCCCCCAGGCCCATCCCCAAGTGACGGCCTAGAGACGGCCTCTGGGCCTGGCGGACAGGCGGCTGGCAGCAGGCGGCCAGCTGCCACAGCCGTGCCAGGCTCTGTCACTGACTGATTAACTCCACTGTCTCCCAGACCCTTGCAGCATCAGGGTCAAACAAATTGTTTTCACGCTTCGTCAGAGGTTTACTTAATTAGTTCATTTGCAATTAGATCTCTCTGTAGCTGGGATTTTAGCAAAGACATCAAAGGAGGCTGACGAGAAGGCGGGCTTCCTCCGTGGCCCTGTTTTTTTTTTTTTGTCTGGTTCCCTTCTTTGTATGTCATGGTCTGTCTGCTCTCCAGGCCGTGGGCGGGATTAGAGGAGGGGAGGGGAGGGTGGTGACAGCAAGACGACCAGGGCCAACTTTCTGTTGTCCGCCCCCTCCTCCCCACCGGAAGACACCTCAACACGGAGCACGCCCTGGACGACCGGAGCACGGCCCAGTGCCGTGTGCAGATGCAGGTGGTGCAGCAGCTGGAGATCCAGGTGTGGCCCCAAGCTGTGGGGGCAGGGCGCGGGGGGGCTCCTGGAAGGGTCATCTTAGGTTCTCAAGGTCTGTGAACACAGTTGGATTCTGAGGGGGGAGCCAGGGTTGGGGGCCACTCTGCTAGGAGGTCCCAAAGAGATGCATACTGATAAAAACAACAAAAATAAACAGGAATAGCTAACATATTGAGTACCTGTTTGTGCTATGCTAAACACCTAGGTGACTCAAGGGATTCTCTGAATGATCTTATATGGTGGGTCCTATTATTATGCCTGCTTTGTGTGTGCGCAGTCGTGACCAACTCTCTGCCACCAGAGTCCTAGCCCATGGAATTTTCCAGGCAAGAATTGGAGTGGGTAGCCATTTCCTACGCCAGGGCATCTTCTTGACTCAGGGATCGAACCTGTGTCCCTTTGTGTTTTTTGCGTTGGCAGGCAGATTCTTTACCAGTGCGCCACCTGGGAAGATGCTATGCCCACTTTACAGCCATAAACAGAGGCACACAGAGGTGCAGTAACTTGCCTCTGGTCACTCAGCCAGTCGGTAGCAGAGCTGGGATTAGAACCAGAGCAGTCTGGCTCCAGAGTTCACACTCTACAGCCCAGAATACTTTGGAGGCTACTCGGGACAGTCCCTGAGGCAGCCAACCAATGTTTACCCACTGCCTTCCAGTACCCAGCAGAGCACCTTGGCCGTGAGAGGGTGGCTGTGAAAGATCCGTTGAATTTATGAATAGGGGTGAATGAATCATCCGTCCATTCCTGTATCCCCATTCAGTGTGTGAGGGCACCCTCACACACAAGTGCCACTGAACTTCAGCCACAGCCTCTTCCCGTGATGGGGAGAAAAGGCGTGTGCTGTTGGGGAGAAGTGGGCACTGACGGGCAGCGGCTGTGCTGGGCTCCAGGCCTGGGACACAGTCCGGATAAGTGCAGAGGGTTTCACGGAGCAGGAGACGGAGGGAGACACCAGGGGGCAGGGATGAGAGGTGCTGGGGATGGAGGTTTGGGATGTGGAAGGGGAAGAGGGCCCAGCTGCCCCTAGCACAGGCCCCTGCTCACCGCCCGCCTCTCCACAGCTCGCCAAGGAGAGCGAGCGGCTGCAGGCCATGATGACCCATCTGCACATGCGGCCCTCGGAGCCCAAGCCCTTCAGCCAGCCAGTGAGTGACTCTCCCCTCCCTGCGGCAATCAGAACCGCGCGCCCCCCGCCCCTCACTGGGGGCCCCCCCGGCTCAGCACCCTGCCCTGTTGCTCACAGCTGAACCCAGTCCCCGGCTCCTCATTCTCCAAGGTGACGGTCTCCGCAGCCGACTCGTTCCCAGACGGCCTCGCGCACCCCCCGACCTCGGCCGCCGCCCCCGTCACCCCGCTGAGGCCCCCCGGCCTGGGCTCCGCCTCCCTGCACAGCGGGGGGCCCGCCCGGCGGAGGAGCAACGACAAGTTCTGCTCCCCCATCTCCTCAGGTAAGGGCCGCCGCGGGGAGGGGCGTCTTCCGCCGCAGCCGGAACCCCCGCTTCCGGTTACCTCCTCATGCCCTGACTGTCTGCCCCCAGAGCTGGCCCAGAACCATGAGTTCTACAAGAACGCCGACGTCCGGCCGCCCTTCACCTACGCCTCCCTGATCCGCCAGGTGAGCCAGCCGTGGGGAGGCAGAGGGAGTGGGTTGGGGGCGGCACACTGGCTGCGCACCTCCCTCAGGGTCCCGGCCCCCAGGGGATCCTGGGAGCAGAGAGCATCATGGGAGTCCTGTCCCGCCCGCACCCGAGTTTCCTTCTCAGCCAATGGCCTCTCCCATGGGACCTCGGCTGATCCCAGCCTGCTGGTCAGGTGGACCTGTCTCTGAGAGCACACCCGCTGTTTTTTGCTGCTCATACCCACCGTGTCGTCCATTCTCTCTTTTCCACATACAGGTTACCCCTTGAGACTACTTTTTATTAGACTTAGCGTCACTCGTAGCTGTCTCCTTTTCTCTGTCTCTCTCACGCACACACACACTCCATCTCATGCTTGGGGTGCCCTTTGCCAAAACCAGGATAAATTCCAAATGGCCTGCTCTACTTTCTCTCAAGAATGCTGCTTTCCTTCCCAGTTGAGGGCAGGGGCTGTTTGAGCCATGTTCCCTCCAGCAGAAGTTCACACGCTCCTCTAACAAGTGCATGGCCCTTGAGACTTGTGTTCCCTTTAGCCTCTGGTTGGGCTGCAACCAGCCTGCCCCTCTCAGAGGACCAGAGAGCACCCCCAGGCTTGTCCACGTGCTTCCTCCGTGGGTCTCTCCTGTCCTCAGACGAGTTAAGGACCCTAGAGGAGAGCTAGGGAGAGCACACAGGCCTGTGACCCTTGGAGGCCCAGACTGAGGGTCCCTGTACTTCTTCCTTGTCCACAGGCCATCCTGGAAACCCCCGACAGGCAGCTGACCCTGAATGAGATCTATAACTGGTTCACCAGGATGTTCGCCTATTTCCGCAGGAACACAGCCACCTGGAAGGTAAGGCATGCCCCTTCGTCCTCACCAGGGCCCTGGGCAACCTTGCACATCCCTTTGAAACCAAAGCTGGCTAACAGACCCGTTGGAGAGGCAGTTCTATACAAATGACTCAGCAGGCCCCAGGCTGGGCCCTGGGCCCTGGGCCCCTCCACCCCCACCTCCACTTCTCTAGAGGGGACCCCCCTTGGCCCCAAAGACCCCAGCCCCCTGAAGTAGGGCCTCCAGGAGTCAGTAGTGCCTGAACCTGGTAGTGATGCCTGGGTCCCATTCACAGGAGTCCTTGAAGGTCCAGACTCCTTGCCAGAGTGCACACTCTGAAGCCTAGAATGGATGGGGGGGCGGGGGGTGGGGTGGCAGGATGGGTGATTGCAGGCCTGGATGTGTGTGTAGACGAAATCCTGGACTGTACTGTGGGGCACAAACACAGACACTCATACTCTCCCCAGCTCCACCCATCAGTGGCAGGAAGATAATTGTCTTCATCCAATTAGTCATTTGAACACCTTCAGCTGTAGAGTTTTCCTGGGGGACCAGAAAGAGGCAAGGGAGGGACGCTAGAAAAGTGGGGTGCAGAGATGTGAGCTGGGACACTAAGCTGTTTATTTTTCTAGAGCCAGCATGGGGGGGTGTGCTGTCTGTCTTTCTGTCTGATGGGTGAAAGTATTACATTCTGTGCAGCAGGGTGGGAGCGGCTGAGGGGAAAGAAGGAAGTGTCCGCGCCCTGTGGGAAAGGATGGCTACCAGGGCCCGGTGTCGCAGGACCTGAATCAGATCCCTGGCTCTTGAGTCCCTCTGCTGGCCAGAGCAGAAGCTGCAGTTAAGCAGCCTACCTCCCCTGGCCCACCAGGTTTCCACAAGTGTCACAGGGACCCCCCTCCCCACCAGTGATCAGGACAGGTAGGGTCTGTACAGAGCTCAGCCTTCTCTTCCTTGAAAGTGCTAAGTTCAGCAGGAGAGACTGCTTCCTGACCTTCTGTATCCCCATGCCCAATTCCCAATGCTTGCCAAAGATGCAGCGAGGCTGGGGCAGCTGCTCTGATTGGCTGTGAGTGATGTCATTTCCTGCCAACCACAGTCCTGCCCTCTCTCTGAGCCAGCAGGGCCTTCTGGGGGCCACCTGGTTCAGTCTCCAACCTGCAAACCGGTTTGGATACCAGGTTTCATAAAGGACAGAGTCCTATACAAATGTCGGGATCATTACAGTTGTTATGTAACATTTGCTTTACTATATTAATCCTCTACCTTTAGGGGAATCAGTGTGGAGCCTCACTGCTACAGACAGCCGCCTCCTTGGGGGCCAAGTGCCTCTCACCCACCTATCCTCCTTTGCTGTCCTCTCTTATCACCTCTACAATCCCTCTTGAGGAGCTGGTTTAGGTGACTCCTTAAACCCTTCGATGACCGTCAGGAAGCCACCCCTCCCGTAGCTCAACCCCCTGGGCCTTCGTACCAACCACCTTGGACTGGTGGCCCAGCCTTGGTCGTCTCAGCAGTGTGTCTCCTTCCGTGGAGGTCTTCACCCCCACCTCCCCTCGCCTCGTTTAGGTCCCAGCAAGAAGCTCACTCAGTGAGTGACCGTCCCATTGAGCTGTGCTCTGCTGGTGCTTCTGCCACGTGTAGGGCACCACCTTTGCCCTCCCTGTGGCACAGCAGAAACTCAGCTTGTGGTCCACTCTGACTTTCAGGATTTTTGCCGTCAAGCTGCCACTCATGTCACTTGGGAGATGCACCTTGGGTACACACCCGGCTCATCTGTTTCCTTTCCGTCCGTTTGTCTGCTTCTGAGGTCCCTCCTCTTCTCAACTATTTCAGCTTCCTCTCCTCCCTCCTGCTTTCCTTCCTCGGGCCCTTCAGCCTGGGATGCTGTCTGCTTCAGACCAGGGCAGAAGGGTCGGGAGCCAGCGTGGGCCAGGCCAGCTGCCGTTCAGCCGGGGACAGAGCAGCCATCTGCCAAGCTGACGGTCCTTGCCGGCCCTCCCCCTGTGTCTGTCCCCTCCCAGGGCCCGTGTTGTGGGCCGGTCCTTTTGTTTACGCAGCCCCCGCCAGACCCCTTAAATTGCCGTTAATGTTTCAGCGTAACGAATTAGTCTCTCATCACGAATCAGGCTTCGAAATGAGGGAAAAAAGCCCCGGTGAGGCCATCCTCGGAAATTGGGGTCATTCTCATTTGCAAAGCGGAGGATCGGAGCCCCGTAATGCGGGCAAATTTATTCCGAGGCAGGAGCCCCGGCGTGATTAGGCCCTTTGTAATTATCGCTCCAAGAGATTCCACTCCAGCCGCCCGCCTCCCTCGTGGATTAGCAAGCGAGTTGGAAAAATACACAGGATTTAATTAGAGGCAAATTAAAATTGGTAATGAAATCGGGCCAGTTGCAAGTGGCAAGAGTTGGAAGGGAGAGAGGGAGAGGGGATCTCCAGGGGCACGGGCTGCCCGCCCAGCCTGCTTTCCTCCCCGTTTAGAAATGTAAAGAGGAGACAAGGATGGAGATGAGGTGGGGGGAGGCTGGAGGGGACAGGTAACAGGGGCAGGGACGGCTGGGGGTGTGAAGCTGAAAAAGGAGAGCAGGGGACAGGAGTGAGGAACGTGGGGGGCGGTGGGGGATGGATTAGGGCCCTAGCCCAGGCTCCCAGGGGGCGATATGGGCCAAGCACCCTGCCCCCACCCAAGTGTCCTACAAACCAGATGACCTCAATTCCTGAAGTTATCCTTCTGGGAGGAGGTGGGACTGCCAAGGTGACTTTTCTTCTTTTCCCTCCTCTTCCTGCTGTACAGCCACTAAACTCACACACTCCTTTCTCCCAGCTTCCTTATGTTAACAAGCATGCAGTAGGCCCCTACTGTATACTTCGTGCTCTCAATAAGCTATGTTTTCTGAGCCAGAGGGCTTCCCTGGTGCCCCAGTGGTAAAGAATCCACCTGCCAATGCAGGAGAACGCATGTTCGATCTCTGGGTGGGGAAGATCCACTGGAAAGGGAAATGGCAACCCTCTCCAGTATTCTTGACTGGAAAATCCCATGAACAGAGGAGCCTGGCAGGCAACAGTCCATGGGGTCACACGACTGAGCAGCTAAACAGTAACAGTCTAAGCCACAACCCAGAGTCAAGGCTCCCATGCTCCAAGGGGATAGAGGAAGTTGCAGCAAGGCTTCCTGAGTTATTCCCAAGACTTTTGAGGCTTAATGGAGGCTGTGTGTGCCTGAGCTACGGCGTCCCAGGCTCACTGAGGGGCCAGGGCCTGAATGGGGTCTCGTGCTCTTCAGAAGCCCCAACGACTGCATGTGTCTCCCTGATGATGGTGGGAAAATGGGCTATTGCTAACGAGGTGCCAGTCACCTGGTGGACAGAGTTTTCTAAAATGTGGCGGGGAGCAGACGATACAGCGGGCTGGCGGTGGCGAGGGGTCCCGGGGACCCTCGGCTCCAACGGCGGAGAGGAGCCTTCCCTCCGCTCCAGCCGCGTCATCTCCTGCCCACCCGCTGCCGCTTGTCACTGGGCCAGGGAAGGTGGGACCAGGTGGGACCTGAGAACTCTCCTGCCTGTGCTCCCCTGCATGGAGGAGGGGCCCCCTCTGAGCATCTGCTTCCTGTCCCCGTACCCCCAGAATGCGGTGCGACACAACCTCAGCCTGCACAAGTGCTTCGTGCGTGTGGAGAACGTCAAGGGTGCCGTGTGGACTGTGGACGAGCGGGAGTACCAGAAGCGAAGACCGCCAAAGATGACGGGGTGCGTGGCCCACCCCCCCATACCTCCCCAGGGCGCCTCCGTGCACCAGAGCCTTCCCACCGTGGGGGAGGGCGGGGAGAAAGGAGGCCACAGAGGCCCAGGAGGGCCCAGAGTCTGGAAGTGACTGGTGATTCAGGGAGAGGACATTTCAGTCTTCTGCTTCTGACCGAGGGAGGAACTGAGAGGAACCGGGCATCAGGGCGTGGGCAGGGGGCAGCCAGTGTGGCCATTGACGAAGGGGCTGCCATCCATAGAGCCACTCTCCCCCGTCTTGTCACAGGATGAGCCAAACCTGTGAGATCCCTGGGCCCCACTTCTTCATTTTTCACTGGGAGAGGAGGCCCAGAGAGGGCAAGGGGCTGGGAGGCAGTCGCCCAGCAGATCCTTGGCAGAGCTGGGTCTCTGACCTCTCCTACGTAGTGCTCTGAGTGGAGACTGAGGGGCCTGGGAGAGGGTCAGAGCCTCCTCTTTCAGCTTCGCTTCCAGCTCCGCCACCTTCCACCCCAGACATCTCACGTGGGCCTGCCTGTGCTTCTTGGGCCAGAGGCCTATGAGGACGCAGAGAGAGGTGTGAAGCAAGTTAGATTATGTCTGTGGGTGCCTGTACCCCTCAAAGATTCCTTCTTCCAGACAAGAGCCTCCTTACCTTCAGGCGGCAGTGGGGGCTTGGGCAGGGTTGGGACTCAAAAAGGAACCACACCCCTTCTGAGTGCCCTCACATGGCAGTCCCAACACTTGAACTCTTCATGTCCCGTTTTCACACTGTAATCAGAAGATCTAGGCTCTAATTATACCTCTTATTTCTCCTCAGCTCTGTGACACTGGGCCAGTTTCTTAACCTCTCTGAGACACTCTCTAAACTGGGGGTAGTCACTGTGGAAGGATGGCCTTAAGCCATTGCTTTTCCTGACCCAAATCCTGGAGCACTTTTTTGTATAGGAAAGCCTGTGGTGTAGAGCATGTGGGGACAGGCTGAGCACATGGCATTCTAGATGTCCCAAAATTCAGGATGGCAGGAAAGTGGATTTTACAGAAAGGGGACTGGAGGCTGTCACTCAGACCTTGTCGGACAGCGGGAAATCTAAACTGAAGAGAAAAGCTCCTGGGCTGCCTGGTGTGGAGAAAGACACAGGGAGGAATCTCTGTCCCACTCATCAGCTCGGAGACTCTGGGCATGTTCCAGCGTCCCTAGGAGCCCGGGCAGCTCTCCTGTGAAGGCGGCTCTTGCTTCCTGCTGTTTCAGGTCAGCAGGAGGGCTGAACAAGATGGGCACGGCCGACTATGACCTCCAGGATAGTGAACGGGACCTCCCCTGGCACAAAGCAGGCCCTCAGTTAGGGTCAAGGCCTGAGTGAGGAGTAAGCCAATGAATGAAGCAGACATGCCTTCTCTCTCCTCCAGGAGCCCCACCTTGGTAAAGAACATGATCTCGGGCCTCAGTTACGGAGCACTTAACGCCAGCTACCAGGTAGTGGACTGGTCCCCGACCAGCGCCTTCCAGCCCCGTCACCTTCCCTCCAGCTCGTTGGCCTCAGAAGACAGCCTCCACCCTCTCCGGCAGAGACACGGGGCACAGGGCAGGGAGGTTGGCATAGATAGGCAATGGAGTCCCCTGCCCTGGCATGTTCATGTGTGGGAGGGGTCCTCTGTCTCCCTGGAGGGGAATAAGTCAAGCCCAGGTTCTCAGCAAAGCTGAGAGGCAGGTCAGGGTCAGAGGCAGGAGCACCGGAGATCTGCCAGGGTGCAGACACGCAGCACAGGAGGCTCCTGAGGGCTGGGGAAGGGACATCACCCGACCAGGTGGAGCCCACTGACGGGCCTCCACTTCTGTACCCTCCAGGCTGCCCTGGCCGAGAGCAGCTTCCCCCTCCTCAACAGCCCCGGCATGCTGAACCCTGGCTCCGCCAGCAGCCTCCTGCCCCTCGGCCACGACGACGCGGGTGCCCCCGTGGAGCCGCTGCCCAGCAATGGCAGCAGCAGCCCGCCTCGCCTCTCCCCACCCCAGTACAGGTGAGGCTGTGGCGCGGACCCCAGCCCACCCCAGTGCCCCCCCCAACCCTTGGGAAGGTGGGATCTTGTCTCCCTGCAGCTGGGATCCCCATCTTGTCGCCTCCGGTCCAGCTCTCTTCCCAGGACCAGTGGCCCCACGCTCTCCTCATGGCTCCCCACCTCCATCCTTTATTTTTATTTCCTTCCCTCCTCCACCCTTTCTCATCTCCCTTCCTCTTTCCTTCTCAACCAAGGACCATCTCTGTCCATCCTGACACCTCCTTTCTTTTGAAGAGAGCCCCGGGGAAGACCAGACTGATGTCAGCCCTCAGTCCCTCAGAAATGAAGGGCTCCTGGGGAGACACCCCCGTGCCCCCAGATTCTGGATGCGTTTGGGGTGGGAGCGGGCAGGGGGAGGCCCCCTGGGTGTCCACATCACCCCTCCCATCACAGCCACCAGGTACAGGTGAAAGAGGAGCCGGCTGAGGCCGAGGAGGACAGGCGGCCCGGGCCCCCACTGGGGCCCCCCAACCCCAGCACCGCGGGCCCTCCAGAAGACAGGGAGCTGGAGGAGGAGCTGCCGGGAGAAGAGCTGTCCTAAGGGCCTCCGGGGGCAGGGGTGAGACCCCGCCCTCGGGAGCAGGCCCCACTTACCCCCACACCCCGCCCCACCCAACCTCAAGGCACTTCCAGGACTCAGATGGGGGGGCTGAGCCAGCAACTCCCAAGGTGACCTGACTGACCTACGACACTCGGGGGCAGGGACGGTCCGCCCCCCACCCCGAGGGGACACAGAATCCCTGGTCTGGGACCGGCAGAGGACACGGAGGGCCCAGACCCCTCCTCAGACCCCCCCCCCCCAACATCTGAATTCCATGCCCCTTGTCCCCAACCACCAGCAGCAACAGGGCCCTCCTCCCCCACCAGCTCGCCCCTACAGGGCCCCTCAGCGCCTTGGAGACCCGCAGGCGGGGCTAAGCCACCCTCTCAAACCCAGGGCACTGCACCCCTGGCTCTGGCCATGTGGTCTGGCCAGAGGCCCCCACCTCCTCCATCTCTGCTCCCTGTCACCATCTTGTCTGTACTGTGAAGAAATAGCTCCACCCTGACTCCTTCCCCTGCCCTGGCCTGGGTCAGGGCAGCTAAATCTCAGAGCAGCCCCAGGAGAAACCAGCCCCCTCAGCTCTGCCTGTTCAGAAGCCACAGCTAGTGCGGGGTGAGGGGTGGGGGGGACAAGTCCCGGGGTTGTGGGGAGAGAACCCGGATTGAGGGCGGGGTCCGTGGAAGCAGGGCGTCTGGCTCCAGGCTGAAGCAGGCCTCCACCCCTGTTTGCTGGCCGCTGCCCCCCACGCCAGGAAGAGGCCTGTGCCCAGTGGACTCGTGGAGGTGGAGCCGAGCTACCCTTGAGGCTGGAGTCGGGCCGAGGTGGTGCCGGGGCTGCAGGAAAGCGTCTGCCTCTGTCCGGGGAAAGGCCAGGCTGAAAGCGGGCGGGATGAATATGGTGGCTGCTGTGACCCAGCCGGTCATTGCCACCCCAGCCTTCAGGTCCCCCGTTGCAGTCTCCCCTCACCCACCCCAACCCTGCACCCTCAGTTACTGGGATGACCAAAGACCTTCCTTATGCCGGAAGCAAAAACCAAAACTTTTCGCTGGCTTTTTCCTTTGTCGCCTCCCACATCCCCTGCTCCTCTTGCCCACCCCAGCCCCAGGCTGGAAGCCCTCCCCGACTTAAGTTATTGTTTTAAACCAAAGTTTACAGTGTCTGTTGGTGGCCAAGACCCCCTCTTTCCACCCCAACCCCGAGGACCCTGGGACTCAGTAGAAGCTGGGGGCCCTGCTCACCTCCCCTCTGCTCTGGCCCAGCCTGGGGGAAGGAGCACAGGCAGAGGGGAGGAGACTGCTGCCCTCAGCTCCCCCTGCAGGGTTCTTGTCCCCTTGGGCCATGGGCACGGGGAGCCCTCCTCCCAACCCTGGGCTGCTTCCTGGGGGCTCTCCAGACCCCCCCTCTCCAGGACCAAGTTCCCCATCACACTGGGAGTGTGGATTCCAGCGAAGGAGCTGGAAAAAAAGTGAGACTCTCTCCACAGACCCCCTATGGGGGACCCCAACTTAAGGCCAAGGACTGGGTGTGTTTGATGCTTACACAACACCCCAGGCCAGGCCCCTTTGCTGAGAAGACTCCTTGGACTATTTCCCAAGAAACCCCCACATACACCCCTTCACAAGCCACCCCTCCCAAGAGGCAGGGGGCCCTCTGCCCCCTCCCCTATGTACTCCCCACCTGTGTTCTGTTTGACCAGCACAGAAATATTAAACGTCCTCTCTTCACCGGGCCCTGCGTGTGTCAGCAAGGGAGGGGAGGACGCTCTGGGCAGCGGGGTCTCCTGCAGGGGTGCTTGCTGCAAGTGCGGAAGTGGACCGAGCCCCAGCACCAGCGTCTCCGCCTCCATGATCATTCACAGCTTTGTTCCAGCTCCTCTCCACTCCACCTGGCTCCCTTTTCCACTCATCATCCAGGGAATTTTCTCTCAAACCAGGTCTCCATTCTGTTTTCTCCCAAAGTCACAACTCCTGGGCCTGGCTCCTTCATGGGTTTGAAATCCAAGTTTTCCTGCCTGGACATTTTCACTGGGCAGTAGATTTCCTCCTGGGATCCAGAGGGCTCTTGCTGCAGAAGCACATGCCCGGGAAGCCCTCTGGGCCCATCACCCATGGGTGGAGGCTACCTGGATAGGTGTGCATAGGGGAGGGAATGGCATTGAGATGCTTGTCCTCCACTGTGCAGTGTAAGCGCTTGTAAGTGTAGACTTGGGTCAAAAAAGGGTTATTGCAGCCCATGGAGAGGGGGCCCTGGACAGGTGGGGGAGGTAAGGAAGAGGTTCAGGCTGTTAAGGGCAGAGCAGGGTAGGGAGCACCACCACACTGGACCACACCAAATCCTGACTCCCCACCCACTACCCATCCGCAGTAGGGGAGCGCCCCCTTCAGACTCCAGCTCCCCTCCAGTACCATGGGCACTTCTTCACAGCAGGGCTCGGGAAGAAGTGTGTGCACTTAGGGGAAGTGTGGCCAGGGGAGGGAAGGTGTTGAGAAAGCGGACCAGCATCAGTAACCCCACAAAGCATCAAAATGCTGGAACTTTCCAAAAGCCAAGCTTGAGGGAAGTGGGGGGGCACGGGTAGAGCCAGCAGGATCTGGAGGTTGAGTCTCCACTGACTTCCCATCTCAGGCCTTTCCTACTCTTTTCAACCATCATCTGTGTCCTCCCCAACCTGTCCAGCCCCCGTCTACCCCGCCTCTTTCCCCTGCCCTAATCCTCTGGATTCTGGTGCTGAGCCCGGGTTGAATCCCCTGTCCCTGCCTAGGGAGGGCATCTCAGGATGGGCAGGCCAGGGGAGCTGTGCCCACCAGGCGCTATGAAGTAGCACTGCTCAAATCGTAATCTGCCCCCATCACCCTCCATGGAGGCTGCCAGGCTTCTGCACTAGCTGCATGAACTAGGGTAGGACTAGCTGCATGTAGTCTGTGTGGACAACAGGCATTCTCGACAGTGCAGCAAAGCAGTTACCCGCAATTTCACTGTGGCCGCTTCCCTTTCCCCCTGCTTTCCCATGGAACCCATTAGCCTTCCAGAGAATCCAGAGGTGTTAGCTGCTACCTGCGAGCTCCCAACTCCACCCACAGGAGAAGGTTTGTTCCCTGGCCCTAGGAGCATTCTTCCCAGATGGGAGACTAAAGGGACAAGATGACACCTAGCCTCAGTGTCAGGACAGCCCTTCCAGTGGTCCAACTTCAGTTTCTCCTGCTTCAAACTAGTCTTTTTTATTCCTTCCCCCAGGGATATGGCAAATGTCTGGTCAGTACATTTGGACATGGGGTGAGACCTCTCCCAGGTGTTGGCAGAGAAGAAGGTCTTGAAATGTCGGGAACAGGAGGCTGCCGTGGACCTCCGTCTCCTGAGTTAGACTCAGGCATTAATGTCCTTACTGTTCTGACAGATTCCACGTGGGACCGCACCCCCCACCCCCATCATTTGGTGTTCAGATGCTGTTGTGTCCAACTTTTTGCCACCCCATGGACTGTACCCCACCAGGCTGGTTCCTCTGTCCATGGGATTTCATTACCTCCTAAATAAGAACCACCTCATCCCCAGTCTTGTTTTGCTGTCAGGAAGTTCTGCATGCTGTCTAGCTTCTCTCCTTCCTACTGTTATCGGGAGCAGGTTGTTAGCTCTGGCTGGCTGCTTGTCCAGGTCTGAATATTTCTGCATTTACTGGGTTAGAGCGAAGCTGTCTTTGGAAGCTGTTCTCAGGCTGGCAACCAAAAAAAAACAGGGATACTCCAAGCCAGACATTTTGAGGGTGAGAAGGTAACACAGTGGCTTCCGAGGTGGCGCAGGGGTAAAGAATCCGCCTGCCGATGCAGGAGACACCGGTTTGGGCCCTGGGTTGGGAAGATCCCCTGGAATAGGAAATGGCAACCCGCTCCAGTATTCTTGCCTGGACAGTTCCACAGACAGAGGAGTCTGGTGGGCGGCAGTCTGTGCGGTCGCAGGGTCGGACACGACTGAGCACGCACACCGATGCCTGTGGACTCTGCACTGGGCAGACATTCCCTTCCCCTCACGCTCAGGAGGCTCTTTTCCCCTTACTCGCCACCCTCGACCAAGGCCTTGCCAGTGGCCAGCAGAGGGCGCTTTAGACAAAGCTGAGCTGCTGCTCCTCTTCAGGCAAACTTGCCCTCCAGGGAAGGACGGGAGGTGGAGTGTGGGAGGGAATGCTCAACCTCCTGTGAGAACTACAGCCCTGTGACCCCGTGTCCCAGAGAGCGGTCTCTAGCCCAGGGCAGAAGAGTGTTCCTCCTGCTGTTTGGGGGCTTCTAGACCCATCCAACTTTGGCCTATGAAGCACCTTGAACAGAAACGGAAGAAGTAAAAACGATGAGAGCGATCTGGAGAGAAGACACCTCTGGAGCCTAGTACACTGGGCATGGTAAAGGGGTCAGTGAAGATTTTTAATGGTAGTAATTACTAACATTTAACGAGCTCTTATCACATACCACATCCTATTATAGAAGCCTTTTATTTTGTCTAATCTTCGCAACTCTGTTCGTTGTTGTTCAGTTGCTAAATCGTGTCTGATTCTTTGAGACCCCATCTCCAGACGTTGCTCAAACTCATGTCCATTAAGTGATGCCACCTAACTCTGAGTTAGATACTATTATTATCCCCATTTCACAGATGAGGAAACTGAGACTCGGGGAATCAGAGACTAACAGGTGAAGCATTAAAAGAATGAGGAATCTGGTTGAATCTGGGGGAAGAGAAGAGAGCAGGTTGCCCCCCCCTTCTCCTTGGAGACTCCAAAAGGGGAAACTGAGGTACAGAGTACCTCAGAGCTAGGAATCAGGCCCTGGCTTCAGAGTGCTCTAGGCAGAATCAGGTAAGTTGAGGCTTGAAATGTCACTGAGGGACAAAGAGAGCCTGAGAAAGAAGGCTGAAATGCCCTATAAAAATAATCACACACGGAGGAGGAGGTAGTTGGTGGGGAGGGCTTCTGCTGGAATAGAATCTGAGCTGTGAGGGCAGAGAGGCCGCTGGGCAGAGGAGAGAGGTGGAGAGGATTCACGAGGACCACACACACACAGGCACACACCTGAGCACATGCACAGACACATGGGCACACACGTGATGCTCATCAGCTACATTTACACCAAGAGGTCCCTTCCATGTTGAAAGCCTGCAATTATCCTGTGGCCACCCCGGGCAAGGACACAAACCACACGGTAGTGACTGTGACATCCCATCACACAGGCCCAGGTCGCCCGCACACCTGCAGTCTGTCTCCACCTCAGGTTCAAAAGTTTAGAAAAACAACCCCTCCCAAGAAAGTGGTCATGGCAGCCAAGGCTGAAAGGCCCTCTGTCCTACCCAAGAGGGGCTAGGAAGGGGGCATTGGTGACCTTTGAAAGATGGGTTGAATTAACAGGAGTGGTACGGGGTGGAGTGGGCATGCTGGAGTTCCTGGTCCTGTTTAGAAACCTTTCACCCCCGCTAAGGGTCAGGGCCCCTCCTGCGCTCAGACTGGAACTCTGACTGTCTCCATCGGCCGCTGCCTGGGGTCAAGAGCAGCCAAGCACAGTAACGAGTGGGTGGACAGCAGAGAAGCCCCAGAATCAGCTCTCAGCTGGTTCTCTGGCTGGGAAACTGATGGCAATCAGGGCCAAGGACTGCAGGAGAGAAAACTCAGGCTCTGCAGGGGTTCAAATCCTGCCTCTGCTACTTGCTAGCCCTGTGGTCTTGGAAAAACTTCCTGACCTCTCTGGGCTTTGGTTTCCTCATCTGTAAATTGGGATAGGGTGATCATGACTGGCTTGTTGAAAAGATTAATGAGACATATAAAAATGTGCCATGCATATTAGGTGCACATTAGGTCCACAGCCCATAATACCTGTTAATAAAATGTAATCTTGGCTGCCAATTACCATGGGGCTCAGGGGCCCCGTGTGCTCCTGAAGGACTGCCTGGAAGAGAGGCCACAGCTGGGAAGGGGAAACTGACAGGTAGGGAACAGGGAGAGAAAAAAACATTCTAGACTTGTAGAGGGGCCTAGATGGAGCTTCAGGAAGGTTCATGTGGCAGAAAACAAAGGTCTGTGTGGAGAGGCAGATGTGAGGAAGACTGGGCTGACAGAAGCCTGGCCCACCACTGTCATTGCTGAACGATATTTACATCTGGCACAGGCTGGGCCTCGGGCAAGGGACTTTCAGAGCAGTCTCCTTATCTGTATATATATTTTTTTTCCTTGTCTATACAAATTCCTTATCTACGAAGTGATGATAAGAATTCCTGACCCTGGGATTTCCTGGTGGTCCAGTGGTTAAGACTTCACCTTCTAACCCAGGGGAATGGGTTCGATCCCTAGTCAGGGAGCTAAAATCCCACATGCCTCATGGCCAAAAAAACAAAAACAGAAGCAATATTGTAACACATTCAATGAAAACTTAAAAAATGGTCCACATCCCCACCTCCAAATCTTTACAGAGAAAAAAGAATCCCTGACTCCTCAGATCGAGGGGAGAATTAAATGAACTCGTGAAGCCAGCACATGGGGTCCATACTGACTGGTACCCCATCAGCAGCAATGCTGCTGGTACTGCTCATGAGATTCAGAGTTGTGACCCATGTCACTGAGTTTGCATCAGAGGGGATCAGTCTGATTCTTCAGGTGAGCTTTATTGTGATCATTGTTCAGTCACCAAGTCGTGTCCAACTCTCTGCAACCCCATGGACTGTAGCCTCAAGTGAGCTTGGCAGGGGCTAAATCTGGTTCTATCACCCTGGGCTGTGGCCTCCAGAGGTGTTCAGAGCAGGCTTCTCAGAGAAGATGTGGTACTGGAGGAGCCTCAAGGGGAAGCTAAGACTCAGCAGGAGAGCTTGGTAAGTGGAGCAATAGCAGAGAGAAGGCAGGATCGGGGCAGTTTAGAACATTTAAAGCTCTGGCTGCAGTGATGGGAGGTGATATGGGAAATGAGGGAGTCAGGCTGTGGAGAGTTCAAGGGCCAGCTGGGGGGTCCCAGCTGGGGGCGGGGGGCAGCGCCCAGGAGAGGGTTTAGAGCAGAGGCTACCCAACCGATATCAGCTGTGGGGAAAAAGTAGCTGTGGGGTGAGTGGGCTAAGGGGCTGTGGGGGCCAGTTAGGTGGCTACTGGGGCTATCTGGGTGACAGGTAATGGAGTCCTAAAAAGGGAGATTGCTTTGGGAAATGATATCAGGAAGCTTTTTGAACAGAATAGAAGCTGGGACCAGGTAGCTGCACAAGAGAAGAAAGGTCCAAAACGACCTCAGCTGGTGTATCTGAAATGCCTATTTATGAGAGAGTGAGGAGGTCAAGTGTGGCACATTGTCACAGTGGAATATTAGACTGTGGAGAAAAGGAGTCCACAGCGCAACTTGTCAGTAGCAGGATACATCTGAGGGGCGAAAATGGAAGAAAGATACACAGAGTGCTGCTGGTTACACAGTGCTTTGAAGCCATGCGTGTGTAAGCCACATATACATGTCATGAACATTTAAAGAATTTGTAGGAGTGATAAATAACAAATTCAGGATGGCGGTTGCCTCTCTGGGGAAGGGAAGATGCCACGAGAAGGGGTACTCAAGGGGCTTCAAGTATATCAATAATGTTTATTCTTGAGCCAGCTGCTAGGAACACGGGTTCATCCCATTATTCCCGATACCTTTGTGTGGCTGGAATATTTCATTTAAAAACAAAAGAAGAAAGATTCCAAGGTTTGGGTCCTGGGCCAAAGGAAGAAATCTCACTCCTTCAGCCCCTCTGGGCTCAAGACAGAGCCAAGGAAGAGGTCTGTTATTCAGCTGGGCCTGCAGGGAGGGCCAGGACAAGCAAGCTGGCCCTGCCCAGAGGGGCTGGAGAGATGAACCTTGCTGAAATGCTGATACATCTGGGCCCACATCTGGTTGTGGGCCAAGAAACATGGCTGTGAAGGAAGGCAGAGATGGAGAAAGCAATCAGGGAGGAGAGCCAGGTGAGAGGGCAGCCTGAGGCCAAGGCAGGGGTTCTGCAGGGCAGGGCTGAGGTGCTCAGGGAGGACAAAGCCTGGAAGAACCACCCCTCCTCAACCACTACCATCGCCACTATGGACTTGGCAGCAGAAACCCCTGGCACCCTAGGATGGCATCTACTCTGAAAGAAGGGAGTCGTGTTAAGCAGTCCATGTATGGAGCAGAAAGGGAGGCAGAGGTGTAAACTCTCTCTCACTAGTTTAGCAGCAGAGGGAGAGAGCAAGTAAGGACCCCAGAGCAGGAGGGGAAGGGAATACCCTTGGAATGTCAAGAAGAGGTTTTACTATCCGTATTTTTGACTGTATTGATGTTGTGGGTTTTGATACATGTTTAAGCGGGGGTAGGAGAGGGCAGCAAGATTCAGCATGATACTCGCATGAGGACCTGCCCTTGTCCATCAAACTAGGTGCCTCTCATACCCGCTTCCTTGTTATCTCCCCAAGGGCTCGGGCTCAGCTGCTCAGGAAGAGGGGTGGGGTCCGCTCTGGAAGGGGGTGTCTGGACACAGTCATGGGACTCTCGAATGGCCGGGGGGGAGGGAGGGAGGCGGGATGCCATCTGGGAGCAGAGGCCTCAGCCTGGACCTGGTGATGCTGATCCAAGGGAGGGGAGACCCAGCCTAGTGAGGGTGAAGGTGAAGTTGGCTCTGACACCCGAAGTGGAGGTGAAAGAGAAGTAGGGAAGTGGAGGTGGGGAAGGGGGCTGGTCAGGCCCTGACCCCCTGAGGCCTTGACCCTGGAGGCCTGCCCACCCTCTTCTTCCCTGCCCCACTGTGCTGGCCACCCTCACCCTGCCGCCACTCTGTCCACACACATTCCTCTCCTCCATCTACCCTCTTCCTCATTCTGCTCTTCTCCCTGCTTCCCAAAGAACACTTGGCTCTGATGGGCTGTTCCCAGATGCCTTCTCCCACGATCCACACTGGTCCTCACCATCACCCTCCCCACAGGCCTGACCCAAGCCTAGCTTGGCTATCTGATTTTGCTTCCACACCAGAAAGTCAGTCACCCCAGACCAGCCCTCTTATCCTCCCTGCACCTTGGAGCACATGTGAGTCCATCTACACATCTTTACGGAGCCCCTGCTCTCTGCCCAGGCTGGTGCCGAGTGCCATGAGGAATGCTGGCAGGAATAGCTAAGCACAGACCCTGCCCTTGCAGGGGAGACAGAACAGTTAGGGAAGAAAGACAGACACGTAAAGGAGTGAAATAATAAATCAAGTTAAGGCAGCATGCAAAAGAACATGCTCTTTTCTGTTTTGCTGTGAGCAATCTTTGGTACAAAGAAGGTCCTTCTAATGACACTTTCAAGGAGTTTAATTATTTAAACGATCTTCCTATCGAAGTGTTATTAATATGGTGACAATGAAGGCAGCAGCATAGAAAAGAATAGACAGACAAATAATGAAATATAACTATAAAGTCAATCACTCACACATTTATCGAGGACTTTATGCATACGAGATACCGAGCTAAGCCCTGAATGTACAGGATGGATAAGACCCAGTCCCTCCCCTCAGACAACCCCGAAGAAGGACAGATATGTTAGCCAAACATGGCAACATGACTTTTGATTCAAGGTTAGAAACCTAGAAGAGGCTGTGGGCAATTTCTGGGGTAACTCGGGGAGCTCGGTGTCAGAGGCAGCATTTACAATGAGTTTTGGGAGGTGTGCAGGCAGAGGGATCAGGGTCTGGAAGGGACCAGTGTGCTCAGAGTGGCTATGACCAGGCCCAGTGGTCTTAGCAGGAGAAGCAGGCTGGGACAGGCAGATACAGTAGTCATATTGTGGAAACTCACCTGCCTACTCAGAAACTGGGACTTTTTGCTCTAGACAAAATATTTGGGGGCCATAAATGACATGACTATGGCAAGTTTATTTGTTTGAAGACATTTCGTAGGTTAGATGTGAAGGGAAAATACTCAAAGTTCACTAACAGGCTGTTCATTCAGGCCTGGGTATAAGAGGCCGGATCTTGCTGCGAACAGAGGAGGGGAAACAGGAGGGACCCCAGAGGAAGACAGAAGGGGAGAGTGTCCACAAACAGGAGGCAAAGGACACAAAGGTGCAGAGAGGACCCTGTGGTGTCAAAGCGTAGGTAACAGAGCAGCAGGAGCCATGGGCAGAAACCAGGACCTACAGAGAATCAGAACCTTATTTTGCAGAAGATGGGGGAATGGTCTGGGTCAAGTTGAACTTGAGGTGACCGCAGAGATTTCACCTGGAGCACCTTTAATTAGAGGTGGCAAGTTGAGCTCATGCGTTTTCCTCCTGAAGCCCTGCTTAACTACACAGAGGGCCTAGTTCTTAAGGCGTAGATTCATAGAAACCAGTAGAACAAGGGAGGAGACAACAGCAACAAGTTTTGGAAGCTGGAGAGAGGATGGCAGAGAAAGCTGAGTCCTGCCAGAGACGAGGGCAGCTGAGAAGCAGCCCCACTCCCCAACTCAGGGCCCGGGGCTCTGGGCTAGATTGGCATGGGTTACTTCTAGAAGCAGGGATAAGGGTGAATTTTAAAAGGTAAAACGAAAGTAGTTGTCAGGGGTTGGGAGGGGGGAGGAATGAATAGATGGAGCACAGGATTTTTAGGGCAGTGAAAATAATGTGAAACTATATGGTGAGTATGTGCATTTATACATTTGTCCAAACCCACAGAATGTTCAACACCAAGGGTGGACACTCATGTAAACTGTGGACTTTGGGGACAATGGTGTGTCCATGTAGGTTAATCCACTGTAACGAATGTCCCCTGGGGTGAGAATGTTGATGGTAAGGGAGGCTGTGCATGTGTGGGCAGGAGAGCAGGGGGTGTACGGGAACTCACTAGACTTTCTACTCAACTTTTCTGTGAACCTAAAACTTCTCTGGAAGGAAAGTTATGACCAACCTAGATAGCATATTCAAAAGCAGAGATATTACTTTGCCAACAAAGGTCCATCTAGTCAAGGCTATGGTTTTTCCAGTGATCATGTATGGATGTGAGAGTTGGACTGTGAAGAAAGGTGAGTGCCAAAGAATTGATGCTTTTGAACTGTGGTGTTGAAGAAGACTCTTGAGAGTCCCTTGGACTGCAAGGAGATCCAACCAGTCCATTCTAAGGGAGATCAGTCCTGGGTGTTCATTTGAAGGACTGATGCTAAAGCTGAAACTCCAATACTTTGGCCACCTCATGCAAAGATTTGACTCACTGGGAAAGACCTTGATGCTGGGAGGGATTGGGGGCAGGAGGAGAAGGGGACAACAGAGGATGAGATGGCTGGATGGCATCATTGACTCGATGGGCAGGAGTCTGAGTGAACTCTGGGAGTTGGTGATGGACAGGGAGGCCTGGCGTGCTACAATTCATGGGATCACAAAGAGTCGGACACGACTGAGCGACTGAACTGAACTGAACTGAAAAGTTCTCTAAAAAGAAATTAAGCCTATGGACTTCACTGGCGGTCCGTGGTTTAAGACTTCGCCTTTCAGTGCAGAGAGTGTGGGTTCAGTCCCTGGTCAGGGAACTAAGATCCCACATGCTTCCTGGCCCAAAGGCCAAAAACCATAAAACAGAAGCAATAGTGTAACAAATTTAATGAAGACTTTAAAAATGGTCCCCATCAAAAAAATCTTAAAAAAATAAAAAAGCCTGTTTAAAAAAGAAAACAAACTAAAAGTCAATTTAAGGAGCAGTTAGTTCTCCAAATCCCCTCTCTTACTCTGTGCAGGTCAGTTCCTTTTCCCCTCTGTACCATTGCAGATGATGGGAGATGCATATTCTAGAGTGAGTAAGACGGAGAGTCTTTGGGCTGGGGAACACAGATGTAAGAGAGGCAGGGTCACTTCAGGCGGACTGGGTGAGAGACTCTGACATCAAGAGAGACTCTTTTTTAGTATTTTCTAAAATGTATTTATTTATCTATTTAGTTCTGGTTGCCCTGGGTCTTCTTTGCAACTCGAGGACTTTTCTGTAGTTGCAGCAAGTAGGGGCTACTCTCCGTTGCAGTGCATGGGCTTGCCATCGTGGTGGCTTCTCTTGTGGAGCACAGGCTCTAGGCGCATAGGCCTTAGTAGTTGTGGCCCACGGACTTTGTTGCCCCACAGCATGTGGGATCTTCCCAGACCAGGGTTGAACCCATGTCCCTTGCATTGGCAGGCGATGCTGAATCACTGTACCACCAAGGAAGTCCTCAAGGGTTTCTAAAGGGTAGAGGCAGCAAAGGCCCGCCCATAGTTGCAAAGCTTTTAGAGTTCCATTCTTCAGCAGGAACCCAAAGTTTCACAGACACGTGAGGAAAGCATCTAATATGAAAAACAGAGATCAAAACAAACAGATGAAAGCAATTTGGAGGATACTGTTGTGCAGACGGAAGGAAACTTTTTAAAAAATTATTTATTCTCAGAGAAATATGATATTGCAACCATGAGATCAGAATAAGATGCTATAAAAATGAACATTCAGGGAACAAAATAAGGTCTCAGAGATTTAAAATACAACAGGAATGACAATTAAACAGAAAGACTGGAAGTTAAAGATATCCTCCCAAACTGTAGCAAACAAAGAAACAAAATCAAAGAAACAAAAAAAAACAGAAAAGAGAAAAATCCCTTAAAAATTATTTCAAGAGCTCTTTCCCTTCAGCAGGCCACAGACAATCCACCCTGCCTGGTGTTACCGGTATTGTAAGAACAAGCCATACCCAAAATCTCCCTTCTGCTTATGCCGAGGTGTCCCTGATGCTAAGATTAGCATCACTGACCTGGGACAGAAGAAGGCAAAAGTGATGAGTTCCTACTCTGTGGCCACATGGTATTGGATGAATATCAGCAGTTCTCCTCTAAAGCCCTGGAGGCTGCCCGTATTTGTGCCAGCAAGTACATGGTGAAAAGCTGTGGCAAAGTTGGTTTTCACATCCGAGTGTAGCTCCACCCCTTCTATGTCACCTACATCTATAAGATGTTGTCCTGTGCTAGAGTGATAGACTCCAGACAGGTATGCAAGATGCCTTTGGAGAGCCCCAGAGCACAGTGGCCAGGGTCCACACTGGCCAAGTCACGATGTCCATCCTCACCAAGCTGCAGAACAGGAAGCATGTGACTGAGGTCCTCTGCAGAGCCAAGTGAAAGTTTCCTGGACACCTGACGATCCACATCTCTAAGAAGCAGGGATTTACTAAGTTTAACGCAGATGAATTTGAAAACACGGTGGCAGAGAAGCAGTTTATCCCAGATGGGTGTGGGGTCAAATATATCCCCAGTCGTGGCCCTCAGAACAAATGGTGGCCCTTGCGCTCATGAGAGTCAGGGCACTGTCCCCTGCTTACTTACACCCACCAATAAATCCTACTTTCCTATCAAAAAAAAAATTACTTCTAGAGCATTTCCCAGAATTGATGGACATGAGTTTCCAAACTGAATAGGCCAAAGTAAAAAGTAAAGTACATGTCGCTCAGTCGTGTCTGTCTCTTTGCGACCCCATGGACTGTAGCCTACCAGGTTCCTCCATCCGTGGGATTTTCCAGGCAAGAATAGTGAAGTGGGTTGCCATTTCCTTCTCCAGGAGATCTTCCCAACCCAGGAACCAAACTCAGTCTCCTGCATTGTAGGCAGACGCTTTACCATCTGAGCCATTGGGGAAGTGACCTAAAATAGGCCAAAGAGTATATGAAAATGCCCCTTCACCAAAGCACGTCACAGAATTTCAGAACACTGGTGACAAAGAGAAGATGCTACAAACTTCTAGAGAAAAACTGAATCACGTGAAAGGATCAGGACTCAAAACAGCATTGGCTGTTTCAGAGAACTGTCACAGAATGTGAGGGAGCATTGCCTTCAAAGTTCTAAGGGAAGATTTTTTCCAACCTAAAGTTCCATACTCTGCCAAACTATTAAGTATAAAATAAAAACATGCTGAGACATGCAAATTCTCCCCAAATTACAACTTCCATTGACCATTTCTACAGTGGGAGGGTGGAGGTGTGTTCCCTCCTGCAAACACAAGACGAAGACATCAGAAAATCCACAGGAGAGAGAGATTAGGATCAGTGCCTGAAACAGAGAGCCAGTAGGTCCTCCTGCAGAAGTGAAAGGGCTCTGGGAACAATTTATTCAAGAAGATGAAATGCATAGAATGCCTAAAATTTGGACTTATTGAGATGAGATCTACACTACCGGGAAAGATTTGGGGACCGAATCACTAACATGGATAAGGAAAGCAAAGCAAATTTTAAAAAGGGCAGCTCACTCCATAGAGAACAAATGTTGAAATAATATTAATAATCTACTACATGGTTTAGCTATAAATAACAATTAGTCATAAAAATGAAGACATTGATGAGACTTCCCTGGTGGCCCAGTGGTTAAGACTCTGAGCTTCCGCTGCAGGGGGCCTAGGTTCAGTTCCCCTGAATGGGGAGTTAGATCCCACAGGCTGTGAGGTGTGGCCAAAAAATTTTAATTTAATTTTAAAAAATGAAGACATTGAGTTTCTGTCTAACCAAGAGGATGATATAACCACGAGGATGATATAACCACATTGGGAGAATGGGGAGACAGGCAGGGGCTCTAGGTGAAGGTTCTAATGGGGAGGATTGATAAAAGAAAATTTAATCTACATCTTATAAAGTGGGAACTTAGGGACTTCCCTGCAGTCCAGTAGTTAAGACTTCACCTTCCAATGCAGGGGGTGCAGATTCGATCCTTGGTCAGGGAGCTAAGATCTAGCATGCCTCCCAGCCGAAAAGCTAAAACATAAACCAGAAGCAAGATTGTAACAAATTCAATAAAAACTTAAAGATCCACGTTGAAAAAAAAATCTTTTAAAAAAATTAAGTGAGAACTTAATTGGGACCTAATACTGATAAGTCCAAAAATAGTGATGCAAGTCTCTTCCACAGAAATGTGCACTGCTAAAACTCAGAGGAATCATCTAAAAGAATTGACGGTGCCTGTACCTGAGGAGTGGGGAATGGGCTGAGGGGGTGGCAGTGGGGGCCAGAGAGCCAGGTCACTGTTGCTTTCTTCACAAGGCTGATAGAGCTCAATCTTTTCAACCACGGCGCAGCATGTAGTCCTCTCTGGTCTAATTCCATGCTTATTCACCTTTCTGTCTCCTAGAAAGTGAGCTTTACAAAAACCAGCACCCAGCCCAGTACCTGTCACACAGCAGACCACATGCTTGAGGACTGAATCATTGTAGGTTCAAGCTGGGAGGAAACTTTCATTTCAACCTGATCGTTTTACAGGTTAGAAAACTGAAGGCCCCAAAAGAAAGGGGATGTTCCCCAGGGCCCACGTGGTGAGTGACAGCTCCCAGGCTACACTGTCAACCTCTGGATTCTCTGTCCATCCTCCCGCAGGCCCAGGGGCTGCCCTCAAACCTGCAGAATCAGTGACAGTTTGAAAACTAAACAGCTCTTGTGGGGAGAGGATTTAAAGAGGGAGGAGAGGCAACAGGAAGAGAGAAGACAAGCGCCCAGGCAGATAAAAGTGGCTCCTACCGGAATGCCGTGGCCTAGCCAAGCCGGCAGCATCTCCCAGAAGGGGAGGTGACCACCTGGGACCCACCAGGGGTCCCACTAACACTCAGAGTTCCAGATCATACCTCATGGCTTGCCATCCAGGGATCGGCATGACGCTACTGCTACTGCCAAGTTACAGAATGGCCCCTGGGAGGCTGCAGCAGAAAAATGGCATATCTCCTCCATGGTTTCCGTGAGCAAATGCAGCCCCAAAGGGCACTCTCTGCTGCTTCCAAATACTACCCAGTGCATCCACGTTGGGATTCCCAGGTGGCTCTTGTGGTAAATAACCCGCCTGCCAGTGCAGGTAGATGTAAGAGACACAGGTTCAATCCCTGGGTGGGGAAGATCCCTTAGAGAAGGTCACAGCAACCCACTCCAGTGTTCTTGCTTGGAGAATCCCACGGACAGAGGAACCTGGCAAGCTGCAGTCCATAGGGTTGCACAGAGTCAAACAAGACAGAAGAGACTTGGCAGGCACGCACATCCACGTTAGGAGGAAATCGACTTTACCCAGATCCCTATTGTCAGCAAGGTCTGCGGCATCTGGCTTTCAGCTCCATGACTTCTGCCGAGAAGGGTGGACCCGAGGCTGAGAGTGACGCTCCACGGTGCCCTCTGGTGATCCCTCGGCATCCCTCTCACCTCTCCAGCTGTCGCAGAAGTGTCCCTTCTCTTCCCAGGGCTCCAGTGAATGCCTGTCTGTTAGTAAATTCACACAAACTGATGCCTGAAGGGTCCCCTGGCTACCCAGCTCTGAATCCTGGTGTGGGCTCTACAGGCCCGAGAAGATACTAATCTTGTCAATCTAAGCATCTAAGCATCGAGGATCAAGAGAGGAGGGAAACTTCAGGTTTAGCTTGTGACTCAGGAAGACTATTCAGCAGGATGCTGGGAGACAGACAGGAGGGAGTCCTGTGCCAGGGAAATGCCCACTGTGGGCAGCCCCGTATCCATCAAAGAGCAGGCACTGGATATCAGGAGGCTGGCCACATGGGTCCCCAGGTTAGCAAGCTAGACAAACTAGGTGACCTTTTTCAGAGATCAGATCCAGCTGGGGTCACGTGAAGTCTAGTGGTGGCCCAGGCAGGGTAGGGGGCTGGGAATCTGTCTGGGTCAAAGAGCTGGTGGCTCAGGACTTCTCTGGTGGTCCAATGGCTAAGACTCCAAACTCTCAGTGCAGGAGGCCCGGTTCCATCCCTGGTCAAGGAAGTAAATCCCACATGCCACAACTAGCAGCTTGCATGCCACAGCAAAGACCTGAGGCAGGGCATCCCTGGTGGCTCAGTGGTAACAGAATCTGCCTGCCCCTGCAGGGGACATGGGTCTGATCCCTGATCCAGGAAGATCCCACAGGCCTTGGAGCAGCTAAACCTGAGCACCGTAACTATTGAGCCTATGCTCTAGAGCCCAGGAAGCATGACTCCTGAGCCCACGTGCAGCAACTCCTGACGCCCACGTGCCCTAGAATCCATGTTCCACGACAAGAGAAGCCACCGCTATGAGAAGCCTGTGCACCGCAACGAAGAGCAGCCCCCACTCTCCACAACTAGAAAAAGGCCGTGCAGCAACAAAGACCCAGCACGGCCAAGACACATACATAAACACAATTATATATAAGACCTGGCTCAGCCAAATTAATTAAAAAAAATTTTAATTTGGTGGCCATGGAGCCCCTTTCTCCCAGCATGAGCTCTCAGTGCAGAACCTGGCCTCCTGTTCCATCTTGCACTGCCCTCCTGAGTCTGCTGCACTCTGGCTGGGGGACTAGGAGGGTCCTGGACTGGGGCAAGTTGGACAGCATCTCTCTCTCCCCACTGGCATGGGAATGCGGGGTCCCTGCTGATCTCCCCACCATCCCCTTGCCTTGCCCATGTTGGAATCAGACACACTAGGTCCAGTCTACACTCCAGTACTTTTCTATTAATAGCTATGAAACCATGGGCATGGTGACATCACCTTTCTGAGCCTGCGTTCTCCCATCTGTAAAATGGAGTGAAAGGTACCATTCTCCCAGGAACGTTATGAGGATTAAACAAATAACACGTGTAAGGCTGTTGGTGGTGCTTGGCACACAATCAGGTGCCTGTTGCTGTTATGTGGTGTTCCAAACTGCGGTGACTTAAAGCAGCAGCTATTTGCTATCTCTCACGTTGCTGGGGGCTCAGCTGGGGTGACCTGTCTGCCTCATGGTGGTAGTGGGCTCACTCATTTGGCTGCATTCAGCTGGCAGTTTCGCTGGGGCAGCTGGACCTCCTTCTCCAGTTGGGTGGTTTTCTCACCTGGCAGTCCAGAGCTCCAAAGAGTCCAGGCAGAAGGGATCAGTTAACCCTCAGGCTGAAAGGGGCACATCTTCGCTTCTGGTGCATGCTATTGGTCACGGCGAGTTCCCAAGGCCAGCCCAGACCCACAGGGAGGGGAGATGGCCTCCGTCTCCTGGTAGGAGGAGGGACGTGGCACAGGGATGGGGGAGCTTGTTGGGGGCTGTCTTTGGAGACAGGGTACCAGCACGCAACAGTCAGTGGCAGGTGGGGGAAGTTCGGTTTGACCACTCGGATTAGCACTGTCTGGAGTCTAGCCCAGAGCAATGCTTCGCAGACAATGGGGGCTGTATCACTGGTGTCCCAGAGATGACTCGATGGCAAAAAGTAATTGCATTTTGAGTCCTTTTTAATCCTTTTGATACCATCAAAGAGAAAGATGTCAGCTTAGTGCTAGCCTGTGTCTAATAACATCTCTATCAAACTAGTTATCTCTGGCCCGGCATTAGCAATATCTGGCAGGCACAATATCTTGACAGAACGTAGTATGTTGCTTTGTTTCCTCTTGCATTTATTTTTACAATTGCCAAGTGGGCTGGCTTTCCACTTCTGAGGGTAATAGGGCATTGGCTGAAGTAAAGAGAGTCTTCTCAATGGAGAGATCAGAGCCCAACAGCTTCCCAGCTCAGGCTACGATTTCTCACCTGATAACCCTACCTGATAACCCTACTACTCTAAAAAGGCAATGGCAGCCCACTCCAGTACTCTTGCCTGGAAAATCCCATGGACGGAGGAGCCTGGTAGGCTGCAGTCCATGGGGTCGCTAAGAGTCGGACACGACTGAGCGACTTCACTTCCACTTTTCACTTTCATGCATTGGAGAAGGAAATGGCAACCCACTCCAGTGTTCTTGCCTGCAGAATCCCAGGGATGGGGGAGTCTGATGGGCTGCCGTCTGTGGGGTCGCACAGAGTCGGACACGACTGAAGTGACTTAGCAGCAGCAGCAGCAACCCTACTACTGGTGAGTCTGTTGTCCACCACCACCCCAAAAGAAAAGCCCCAGCACCCTCATCACTCTCCTTCACCCCTCAAGCTTTCCTCCTTAACATTAAATTCCACTCGCACAGACGTTCCTTTTCATCTTAACTGGCCTCTTCCAGAAACTCCTCTGTGCTTTATTCTTTTATCCCTATTGAAATATGGTAGGAGTCACTTTATTTTTTTTTGATACAGTATTTTGTTTATTTTTTAAAATTAATTTTTGCTGGAGCTTAGTCGCTTTACAATGTTGTGTTGGTTTCTGCTGTACAGCAGAGTGACCCAGCTATACATATACAAATACGCACTCTTTTTTTAGATTCTTTTCCCACATAGGTCATTATGGAGGATGGAGTAGAGTTCCCTGTGCTATGGAGTTAGGCTTTACTCTTCCCCAACACCCTCCCCATTCTCTGCAAGCAGGCAGTGTGGGGCAGTGGGGAGCACTTGGGTTCTGGGGCCAGACCACTTTGGTGAGATCTGGGGTCTATCCTGTACCAGACACAGCCCTACCCTTCATATTTGCAGCCAGAGCAATAGTGCAAAGGAGACCCCCTCCCACTTCCATATCCTGATAGTTAAAAGCTGCAAATAAAGCCAACAATCCATTATGTAAAATAAGTTCCAGTTTCCTAGGCTGACAAAATATATCTTACTTAAAACCAAAAACAAGTCTGTGTGTGTACGCTGAGCTATGCTTTTTCTACGATGACAGAAAATATAAAAATCACTGAATTTTGTGTCATTTTATAATGTCTTTTAAAATATATTTATTTATTTACTTGTCTGTTGTTTCTAGTTTTCATCAAATTTGAGAAGAAAGCTATAATTATTTCTCCAAATGTATATATTTTTATTTCCCTGTCCCAATCTGAGTCTTCAATTTCTCACGTGTTAGATGACTTGACAGTATTCAAATGTCGCTGATGTTCTACTTATGTTTTTTCACCTCTTATTTTTCCTCTGAGCAGCAGTTTAGATTTTTTTTAACTGGTATATCTGAATATTCACTGATAATTTCTTCTACAATGTGTAAACTGTTCTTAGTCACATTCAGTGTATTTTTTTAATTTAAGATACTTTATTTTTCATTTAAAATGATGAAGCACAAGCTGGAATCAAGATTGCCAGGAGAAATATCAATAACCTCAGATATGCAGATGACACCACCCTTATGGCAGAAAGTGAAGAGGAGCTAAAAAGCCTCTTGATGAAAGTGAAAGAGGAGAGTGAAAAAGTTGGCTTAAAACTCAACATTCAGAAAACTAAGATCATGGCATCTGGTCCAATCACTTCATGGCAAATAGATGGGGAAACAATGGAGAGACTTCATTTTGGGGGGCTCCAAAATCACTGCAGACGGTGACTGCAGCCATGAAATTAAAAGATGGTTCTCCTTGGAAGAAAAGCTATGACCAACTTAGACAAGCATATTAAAAAGCAGAGACATTACTTTGCCAACAAAGGTCCATCTAGTCAAAGCTACGGTTTTTCTAGTAGTCATTTATGGATGTGAGAGTTGGACTATAAAGAAAGCTGAGCACCAAAGAATTGATGCTTTTGAACTGTGGTGTTAGAGAAGACTCTTGAGAGTCCCTTGGACTGCAAGGAGATCCAACCAGTCCATCCTAAAGGAAATCAGTCCTGAGTATTTATTAGAAGGACTGATTTTGAAGCTGAAACTCCAATACTTTGGCCACCTGATGAGAAGAACTGACTGATCGGAAAAGACCCTGATGCTGAAGGGAGGAGGAGAAGGGGACGACAGAGGATGAGATGATTGGATGACAGCACCGACTCGATGGACATGAATTTGAGCAAGCTCCGGGAGCTGGTGAGGGACAGGAAAGCCTGGCATGCTACAGTCCATGGGGTCACAAAGAGTCAAACACAACTGAGTGACTGAACTGAACTGATTTTTCATTTTTGGACATGACAGTTGGATTTTTTTAAAACCTCTGTTTCTCTCTTGTTTGTGTTTGTATGTTTCTCTACTTTCTTGAATACATGAGGCATATGAGTGAAGCACATTTATATTATCTCTTCAGTGTCTTCCTCTGCTAGTTATTTCATCTCTTCATTTCTGAGTCTTCCTACTGATTGATTTTTCTCCTGATTGTGGGTCATATTTTTCTACTTTGCATGCCTTTTGTTGTTGTTTGTTCCTAGATTTTTTTTGGCCGTACTGCTCAAGGCTTACAGGATCTTAATTCTCCAAAAACTTCCCTGGTGGCTTAGAGGGTAAAGCATCCGCCTGCAATGCAGGAGACCTGGGTTCGATCCCTGGGTCGGGAAGATCCCCTGCAGAAGGAAATGGCAACCCACTCCAGTATTCTTGCCTGGAAAATCCCATGGACAGAGGAGCCTGGTAGGCTACAGTCCATGGGGCCACAAAGAGTCAGACACGACTGAGCAACTTCACTTCACTTTAATTCTCCAACAAGGGATTGAACACAGGCCCAGGTCAGTGAAAGCAATGAGTCCTAACCATTAGACCACCAAGGAATTCCCTGTTTCTGTTTCTAGACATTCTTCATCAGACAGAGGAACTTTCCTTCTATTCCTAATTTTCTGAAAGTTTTTAAAATCAGGAATGGATGTTGGATTTTGTCAAACAGTTTTTCTACATCTATTCAAATGATCCTATGGTTTCCTCTTTTTTCGTATGTTAATATGGCGAATTCAATTGATTGGTTTTCAAACATTAAACCAACTTTGCATTCCTGAGATAAATCCCACTTGATCATAATATATTATCCTTTTTATATATTGTTGAATTTGATTTGCTAAAACTTTGCTTAAATTTTTGCCTCTGTGTTCAGGAGGGACATCTGCCTGTACTTTGATTAGAAGCTAGGCATTGTGAATTTTCCATTGTTTGGTGTAGGATTTTGTTGCATTCCTTTAAGTAATGTTGGACTTTGTTCTGGCACATAGCTAACATACTTGGAGTAAGATGTATACTTGTGAGGCTTGCTTTTAAGATTCTTAAGACACATACAGAGTAGCTGTTAGTCCAAGGTTAATGTAGACCTCTGCTAAGGCCTTCCCCTTCTGAGGACTGTACTCAATACCCCATGTAATATGAGGTCTTTCTACTCTGTCTGATGGGAGCACAAACTAATTCCTGCCCCATGTGAGCTCCAGACATTGCTAGGCATTGCTTTGCCTTCAGCGTCTCTTTCCCCAGCCTTTTCTTTCATGTACGTGCAAATCAGCGCTCAGCCAGATTCAAGGAGACACCTCTGCGGATCTTGGATGTGTGTTCAGCTTCCCCCCACTGGGACTCTGGCCTGTGAATTTCTAGCACCTTTCTAAATCTGTCTTCTCAATCAGCAAGACATTCAAGCTCTGTTTGGATTCCCTCCTCCCGACACTGAAGTCTGGAAACAGCCTGGGGCGGGGAGCTGGGGTAATTACAGGGCTCACCTTCTTCCCAGGCATCAGTCCCAGGCTGCCTTTGTCCAAAGTCTGAAAATCATGGTTTCAGCTGTTTTGTCTGGAGTCCTGGTTTTTTTAAGGCAGGAGAGTAAACTAGCCCCTGTCACTTCATTATGGCTAGAAGCTGAGGTCTCATCCTGTTAGTAAATTTCTTTTCGCATGTGGTGTGACACGCCGAGGATTCTAAACAGTGGATACCTGGTGAGAGGCCACTTTGCCTGGTCTAAGACACAGGTCACTAACAGATGTGCCAGTTTCGGCCGGTTAATATTCCTTCTGGTGCCTCCATTTTCTTTTTTCCTTTTTAATTGTGTGTGTGTGTGTGTGTGTCTGTGTGTGCGTGCGTGCGTGTGCACGCACGATATGGACCATTTTTAGTCTTTATTGCATTTGTTACAATCTTGCTTCTGTTTTACATTTTTTGGCTGCGAGGCATGTGGCATCTTAGTTCCCCAACCAGATATTGAACCTGCACCCCCATACTGGAAGGTGAAGTTTTAACCACTGCACCCCAGGGAAGTCCCTGGTGCCTCCATTTTCATTTCTGTCAGATGGAGGGGACAAGAATAGTATCGACCCTAAGGACTGTTGTGAGACACAGGTAAGATTTTACGTGCTTCTTGCCTAAAACTATGCCTGACACATCGTGAATGGGTGTTCGATAAATGTGGATTATTTCAGGGACAATCCAGACCACCCAACCAGGGCTCCTGCAATCTCTCAATCTCCTCCCACCTTCTTGGCTTGTAGAAAGAGGAATCCTTCTATTCTTTTCCTTTTTTTTTTTTTCTTTTAAGGCCATCATATCCCCCTGGCTGATGAGTTTAAAAGATCCTTTCTGGACATGTTTTCTCATCATTCCTTTTCCCCCCTGATTTCTCAGCCTCTCTCTCTTTCCACAGACTCTTTTCCCTCAGACCAGAACATACCCCTGTCTACTGCCTTCTAAACACAAACATTCCCTCTCGCCTCCCTCCCGCTTACACGCCCTTCCTTGGGCTTTATTTCCTTTTTCTGCCAAGTTTCTTGAAAGAGGGCTCTGTGTTCTCTGCCTCCCATCCCTCACCTCAGGTTCACCCCGAATCTCTGCACAGCCTGCCCTGTGCAGACTCTGCTCTCACTAAGCCCGGGGTCACTTTCTGGGGCAGCGGCCTCTCCTTAATCCTGTTTCACTCAATCTCCCTGGAGAAGGTGACATCGGAAGAAACCTGCTCTTAGGGCTTCCACTCTTGTTCAGCTGCTAAGTCGTGTCTGACTCTTTGCGACCCCATGGGACTGTATGTACACACCAGGCTTGCCTGTCCTTCACCATCTCTCAGAGTTTGCTCAAACTAGTGCCCATTGAATACATGATGCCATTCAACCAACTCATCCTCTGTTGCCCCCTTCTCCTCCTGCTTCCATAATTATCCCCCAAATGACCTTCAGACCCAGACAACCAGAGTCCAAGACAGAACAAGGAGTTCACAAGGCCAAAGAACATGCCCCCCTACCCCAGCATGTGACCTGTCTTCTAGGCCACACTCCAGGTACACAATATTTGAGCATCTTTGCCCAAACAGTCCTAGGCCCCCTTCCAGAGCCTACAAACCCAGGCTTCCACCCTTGGTTTGTCCTCTTCAGGGTGAAGCAGATCCAGAGTGTGTGTGCCCTGGATCTGAGGGGCAATCAGGGGGCAGCTGTTTGAAGGTGGGGGCACAGATAGAGCTGGGGTTTATGGTTGGAATATATGTGCATTCCATTAATAGGAGACCTGGTGGTCCAGTGGCTAAGACTCTGCCCCCAGTGCAGGGGCCCAGGTTCCATCCCCGGTTAAGGGACTAGATCCCACATGCAGCAACTGAGCATCCAGCATGCCCTCGCTAGGAGATCCCTTCTCCAGATGGAAGATCCTGCAAGCCTCAACTAAGACCCAGCACAGGTAAAGAGATAAATAAAAATAAGTTGTAAAAAAGGAGACTCTCACTCTGCAGGACAAGCTGAAAATGTGAAAAGAAAAGGGGAGGGGCGGGCTAGGAGCTGGGAGCCATTGGATTTCTCAGGCCTTGCAAATGTCAGGGATGGGCTTGATCTTGCCCCCTTGGTTCTCCTGCTAATTCTCTGACCTCTTTGCCCGGTCTCCGCTGACTTTGCTCTATGTAGACCCACTCTCCTGGAAAAGGCTTCCCAGGAACCAGCCTTTGGCCTCCACACACTCACTCCTCTTCCTGCCTCTAGGGGGCGCGCATGGTGCAGTGAGGGAATTCAGCATCTACAGCTCTGCCACCTCCTCGACACAGAGTTCCTAGAGTCCCTTTAGTTTCAGGGGCACAGAGCTGGCACCCAGTGGGCGCTCCGTCCATGTTTGTTTAATGACGAAGGGAATGGAAACATGAAGTTCACTCGTTCAAGACCCAACTTAAATGTGCCATCTCCTTGCAGTCTTCCTAGATTCCCACATCCTTGTGCCTCGTCCCCAGTTAAACACTCATGACATGCTTCCTGAAGGTCACAGTCCTACTCTACCAGGTTATGGTTATGCCCGTCCAAGCCCTACTCTTCCCTGATAGGGTTGGAGCTTCTTGAGAACAGGGATCAATTGTTAGTACTTAATAGATGCTTAATGAATGAATGAATGTTTGCAGGGTATTCCAAATGCTCTGGCAAGGTCTGATAAATCTGCAAAGACTATTTTTTAGGCTGCCTTGAACTAAGGCCTATAAGATAGCAAACACCTCCTCAAACTGACACTTTGTTTTGTTTATATATATTTATTAGGCTCTTCTGGGTGTTAGTTGTGGCATGTGGGATCTAGTTCCCTGACCAGGGATGGAAACCAGGTCCCCAAAGTTGAAAGCGTGGAGTCTTAGCCATTGGACCACCAGGCAAGTCTCTGACTCTTTGGATTTAAAGGGACTTTGGCTTTCTAAAGAGCAACTTCCAACTTGCAGAGAGTTAATTATCAGCAGGGAGCTGACCCAGGAGGGAAGAAGGGCAGAAGATCCTCCCCTCTGTCTGTTCTGTAAAATCGGAAAGAGTGTGGTGTGGTGTGAAGATGTTCTGAAAGCCCCCGCCGAGTGCCTGGGGTGAAGCTAGCCCCCAAGAATGACAGCATCAGCACCAATCTTTTTTGATTGTTGTTATTGTTGGGAAGAATTGAGTTTGCAGGGCAAGAGGGTTGGCCAGCTGATTCATCTGCAGTTAGTACGTAGCAATTTCTGCTCGAGGACTGCATTTCCACTTCCAGCTCCATGCTTGTCAGCACACGTATTAGTTTCCCATCGCTGCCTTAACCAACGCCAGAGGCTTTTAACACTGCAGATGTATCACCTCATGGTTCTGTAGATAAGATATCCAACACAGGTCTCATGGGGCTGAACTCCAGGGTTGGCAGGGCCGTGTGGCTTCCTGGGGCCCGGAGGCCCTTCCCCCGTCTGCAAAGCTGGCTTATGTGCGTCAAGTGCTAATGCTGCCGTCTCTCTGACCCTTTGCCATGGGTGATGAAAGTCACGGACACTGTGTGCCTTCTCTCCACAATTTCAGCCAGGAAAGCGTCTCCAGTTTTAAGAATTTGTGTGATTACGTTAGGGTTTCTCTGGTGGCTCAGACGGTAAAGAATCTGCCTGCAATGCCAGAGACCTGGGTTTGATCCCTGGGTCAGGAAGATCCCCTGGAGAAGGGAATCATGCCGGTATTCTTGCCTGGTGAACAGAGGAGCCTGGCGATTGGCACCCCTGTACAATCTAGGGTAATCTCCCCATCTCAAGATCCACACCCTTTATCACATCTGGAAAGTCCTTTCTGCCACATAAGGCAACGTATTCATAAATCCCTGGGACATCTCTGGTAGAGTGAGGGATGTCTTTATTCTGCCTAACACAGCATACTGTCTTACAAGTTGTCTTGGTTATGTTTTCTGTGTAGAGAATGTCCAATCTCTTCTTCAGAGGGTCTCCCCATTGTTATCATAATAGCAAATCATTCGGAAGAGTTACCACATGCCAGGCACTGTTCTAAGGAGAATATACTGGCTTGGCCAAACAGTTCGTTCGAGTTTTTCCATAGTTCAGTCGGTCAGTTGTATCCAACTGTTTGCGACCCCATGAACTGGAGCACGCCAGGCCTCCCTGTCCATCACCAACTCCCGGAGTCCACCCAAACCCATGTCCGTTGAGTCGGTGATGCCACCCAGCCATCTCATCCTCTGTCATCCCCTTCTCTTCCTGCCCTCAATCTTTCCCAGCATCAGGGTCTTTTCCAATGAGTCATAAGATCACACCAAAAAAACCCAAATGAACTTTCTGGCTAACACTACATTTCTGCATTTATTCAATCTTCACCAATTCATTATGAGGCTCCCCACTCGTGAAGCATGGGCTGTGTACAACCACTTTCTTCCCAAGAGCACAGCCAAGAGAGGTGGGGGGGATCAGTCCACAGCACAGAAACCTGACAAACACCATCTCAGCCAGGTCATCTAGGTCAACATCCACAGTTGGAAGTCACACTGATAGGATATACTATCGAGACAATATGGTGAGAAGTGTGCTTTACCCCTGTGACTTCTCCCCTCCCCAAATCTATAATCCCAGTCCAATTATAAGAAAAAACAAGACAAATTTCAGTAAAGGGGGCCTTCTATGGTGGTCCAGTGGTAAAGAATCCGCCTGCCAATGCAGGGCACACAGGTCTGATCCCTGATCCAGGAAGACTCCACATGCCTCAGAGCAACTAAGCCTGTGCACTGCAACTACTGAGCCTGCGCTCTGGAGCCCGGGAGCCGCAGCTACCAAGCCCACGAGCCACAGCTGCTGAAACCTGCACACCCTAGAACCAGTGCTCAGCAGCAGGAGAAGCCATCACAATGAGAAACCCACAAACCACAACCAGAGAAAACCCGGCACACAGCAGCAAAGACCCAGCACAGCCAAAACAAACAAGTGAATGAATTCCTAAAAAATTATATACAAATTCCAGTAAAGGCACACCTTGACACCTTGCAGGACTAGCACTTGACTGTGCCTGCGTGCCAAGGCGCTTCAGTGGTGTCCAACTCTTTGCAACCTTACAGGTTGTAGCCCACCAGGCTCCTCTGTCCATGGGATTCTCCAAGCAAGAATACTGGAGTGGGTTGCCATCCCCTCCTCCAGGGGATCCTCCTGACTCAGGGATCAATCCCTCATTACTTATGTCTTTTGCATTGGTAGGTGGGTTCTTCACCACTAGCAAAACCTGGGAAGACAGTACCCGATTAATACTCATCAAAACTGTCAAGGTCGTCAAAGACAAGAAAAGTCTGAAAAGCTGTCACAGCCAAGAGGAGCCTAAGGAACCATGACAAATAAATGTGATGAGAAGTCCTGAATGGGATCCTGGAACAGAATAAAGACCTTTAGGGAAAAGCTAAGGAAGTCTGAATAAACCATGGGCTTTAGTTAATAATAATGTATCAGTATTGCATCATTACTTATAACAAACGTTAATAACAGAGAAAACTGGGAACTCTGCACTAGCTTCTCAACTTTTCCAGAAATCTAAAAGTTTCAAAAAATAAAATTTGTCATCATAATTAACTTAATAGAACTCTACAAGATAGGTAGTACCAACATTATCCCCATCTTACAGATAAGGTAACTAAGGCACAAAGAGGTAATTTGTTGTATAAATGGTGAAGCCAGGGTTTTAATTCTGTATTCTGGCTCCAAGTTTCAATGTTCTTTTTTTTTTTTTTTTTTTTTTAAGATTTTTGATGTGAACCATTTTAAAAGTCTTTATTGAATTTGTTATAATATTGCTTTCTATTCATGTTTTGTTTTTTTGGCTGTGAGGCATAAAAAAACTCCCTTAGCTCCCCAACTAGGGACTTAATCCACACCTCTTGCATTGGAAAGTGAAGTCTTAACCAGTGCACCACCATGAAAGTCCCCAAAGTTCAGTGCTCTTGCCACCACGTTTTCCAGTTTATCCAGGGGCTGTCCAATCTTCCCCATTAGTCCAGAAGTTCCCCAAGGTCACGATCTCTCTTCCCTCAGACTAGGGCTAGGATTGTTCATCTCTCCTTGAGAGGCAGGACTATATTTCCACCAGACTGGGCACCATCTCCTGCCCACTAGGCATATTTAGTGTAGAGATACATCCTGAGTTACAGGGATATACCACTGCTGTTATCTGGAGTGCTTCCCTCTACCTTGCCCCAGGGACACTTGGCAATGTCTGGAGACATTTTCAGTTGTCACAACTTGGGGATGCAACTGGCATCTAGTGGGTAGAGGTCAGGGATGCTGGGAAACATCCTACAATGCCCAGAACAGCCCCACGACAAAGGAATCACCTAGTCCCAAAACTTTTGTCATGAGTGCCAAGATCAAGAAACCCTGAGATAGACCCTATTTCGAACAACGTCTCCCTTTGTGCTCATAAGGAAATTCACACGTGTCTAACCATGTGTACCATGACTTTAGTTTGGGAAATATAGTCACCATTTTTAGCATCTTAGTAAAATATGTCAGTGTATCAGAGTCTCTGTGGTGAAGCGCTGCACCCTGGCGGACAGAGGAGCGAGGGGCCGGTGCAGGGTCCCCCCTGCCTCTTCTAGCTCCTGCCCCCATTGACTAGACTCCCCGACCTCCAGCCTGGCCCTTTGGGCAGAGGCACCAGAACGCCCTATTTCCTGGGGCAGGAGGAAGTTCTCAGCCCTGAGGAGGTCACGGCTGAGTCAGCGCTTCTTGGCCCCAGCTCCTAGAGCACATGCAGACATGAAAGAGCTGCAGCCACATCTCGGCTCACAGCTTGCTCCAGGCAGCCAGATCAAGAGGCGTGGCGGGGAGCGGGGCGCGGGCAGCTGCCAAGTCAGCCCGGTCCTCTTCCAAAACCTTCCTGAGACTTGCCAGACAGGCAAGTCACGGCTGCTGGGGCCCTTTGGGCAAGTCACGACTTTCTGGACCTTGGTTCCTTCGTATGCTGAAAGCAGAGAACACTGTCTGTATCGGTCCAGGAGAACAGCTTTATTGAGCACTCACTGACTCAGTTACCTGATTCCAGGTGCTGGAGGAAGTGTGGTGGACTAACAGCACCCGTCGTCAAGGAGGGCGTCCCAGGAGAGGGTAGACAGAAAATGCAGGAGTCCACATGGATCGGCTTCCAGTGGAGTCTGCGTGGCTGCTGTGACTGGCTGGTGCTCTGCCTGTCAGCTCCAGCTTCATGCCCTCCCTTCTGTGTTCTGCAGCGCCTGGAAGCCTGCAACTACATTTCCCAAGCTCCAGTTGGGTTCTGCGAATGGGAAGAAACAGTGAGAGGTGGGAAGGCACAAGGAAGGGAGAGGCTGCATTTTCCGCTTCTGCAGGCGACTTCTCAAGTGGCAGCAGCAGAGGGGGCACTTGGAGTGGGCACTTCTGCAGCCTCAGTCCATGAAACTTGTACTGGAAATGCTATGGGTATTTGACGGAAGGTTTTGGAGAGTGCCCATAACTTTCATCAGATTGTCAAAGAAATATGGGATCTTTAAAATAATCAGGAAGTGAAGGCAAGGCTGTCTGTCAATCACATGTATTCCTTCGGGTAGAGTGGTACCTCACTGTCTCCAAGATGGGATTTGGGAAGAAACACTTACTTATTTTTATTTCTATCTGAATTGTATTTATTCATATTTATTCTTTGTCTCACCTTTTCACTTTGAAGCATCTTTATTATGTACATTACATATTAACAAAATAGCATAGGCATATAATTTACAAGCAAATGACACATATGAGGCAATTTTTAAAACTTGCTTGATGGGCAGTTTTAAAAAGTTGATATTGGTGCGCTGTCCAGACACTTTAGAAGAAGCAGGGCTTGAACACCAATGTTCACTGCAGCATGACTCATAGTAGCCAAAAGTTGGAAACAACTCAAGTTTCCAACAACACACGAATGGTTAAAATATGTGACATATCCATATAGTGGAATATTATTCAACCATAAAAAGAAATGAAGTTCTGATACATTCTGCAACATAGATGAATCTCGTATAATAAGTTGCTATTGTCTTAAGCTATCTAGTTTTTGGTACTTTGTCAGGGACACCCGAACAAACTGGGGAGTCACTGCTTAGTACTTCCAAAGTGCTGTTTGGAATAAAGAAAAAGATTTGGAATTAGATAGGGGTGATGGCTGCACATTTTGAATGTAATTCATGCCACTGAATAGTACACTTCAAATTTTTAAAGTGGAAAAAAGTATATTACAAATGTCTTACCACAATTTAAAATAATTAATAATGTAATATACCCAAACTCATTAAATTGTACAATTTAAATGGGTAAATTGTATGGTTTGTGAATTGTATCTTCATAAAGTCATTAGAAAGTGTTTTGTATATGGAGGGGCAAAAGACTCAGAGTAAAAAACACATTATTGAAGAAAAACAAAGTTGGAGAACAGGCATTATCCAACATTAAGACTCACTATCAGTTCAGTTCAGTTCAGTCACTCAGTTGTGTCCGACTCTTTGCAACCCCATGAATCGCAGCACGCCAGGCCTCCCTGTCCATCACCAACTCCCGGAGTTCACCCAAACTCATGTGCATCAAGTCAGTGACGCCATCCAGCCATCTCATCCTCTGTTGTCCCCTTCTCCTCCTGCCCCCAATCCCTCCCAGCATCAGGGTCTTTTCCAATGAGTCAACTCTTCGCATGAGGTGGCCAAAGTATTGGAGTTTCAGCTTCAGCATCAGTCCTTCCACTGAACACCCAGGACTGGTCTTCTTTAGGATGGACTGGTTGGATCTCCTTGCAGTCCAAGGGACTCTCAAGAGTCTTCTCCAACACCACAGTTCAAAAGCAGCAATGCTTCAGCACTCAGCTTTCTTCACAGTCCAACTCTCACATCCATACATGACCACTGGAAAAACCATAGCTTTGACTAGATGGACCTTTGTTGGCAAAGTAATATCTCTGCTTTCTAATATGCTATCTAGGTTGGTCATAGCTTTCCTTCCAAGGAGTAAGTGTTTTTTAATTTCATGGCTGTAATCACCATCTGCAGTGATTTTGGAGCCCCCCATAATAAAGTCTGACACTGTTTCCACTGTTTCCCCATCTATTTCCCATGAAGTGATGGGACCAGATGCCATGATCTTAGTTTTCTGAATGTTGAGTTTTAAGCCAACTTTTTCACTCTCCTCTTTCACTTTCATCAAGAGGCATTTTAATTCCTCTTCATTTTCTGCCATCAGGGTGGTATCATCTGCATATCTGAGGTTATTGATATTTCTCCCGGCAATCTTGATTCCAGCTTGTGCTTCTTCCAGTCCAGCGTTTCTCATGATGTACTCTGCATAGAAGTTAAATATGCAGGGTGACAACATACAGCCTTGACATACTCCTTTTCCTATTTGGAACCAGTCTGTTGTTCCATGTCCAGTTTTAACTGTTGCTTCCTGACCTGCATATAGGTTTCTCAAGAGGCAGGTCAGGGGGTCTGGTATTCCCATCTCTTTCAGAATTTTCCACAGTTTCTTGTGATCCACACAGTCAAAGGCTTTGGTATAGTCAATAAAGCAGAAATAGATGTTTTTCTGGAACTCTCTTGCTTTTTCCATGATCCAGTGGATGTTGGCAATTTGATCTCTGGTTCCTCTGCCTTTTCTAAAACCAGCTTGAACATCTGGAAGTTCATGGTTCACGTATTGCTGAAGCCTGGCTTGGAGAATTTTGAGCATTACTTTACTAGTGTGTGAGATGAGTGCAATTGTGTGGTAGTTTCAACATTCTTTGGCATTACCTTTCTTTGGGATTGGAATGAAAACTGACCTTTTCCAGTCCTGTGGCCACTGCTAAGTTTCCCAAATTTGCTGGCATATTTAGTGTAGCACTTTCACAGCATCATCTTTCAGGATTTGAAACAGCTCAACTGGAATTCCATCACCTCCACTAGCTTTGTTCGTAGTGATGCTTTCTAAGGCCCACTTGACTTCACATTCCAGGATGTCTGGTTCTAGGTGAGTGATCACACCATCATGATTATCTGGGTCGTGAAGATCTTATTCTTGCCACCTCTTCTTAATATCTTCTGCTTCTGTTAGGTCCATATCATTTCTGTCCTTTATCAAGCCCATCTTCGCATGAAATGTTCCCTTGGTATCTCTATTTTTCTTGAAGAGATCTCTAGTCTTTCCCAGTCTGTTGTTTTCCTCTATTTCTTTGCACTGATTGCTGAGGAAGGCTTTCTTATCTCTCCTTGTTATTCTCTGGAACTCTCCATTCAAATGGGAATATCTTTCATTTTCTCCTTTGCTTTTCACTTCTCTTCTTTTCACAGCTATTTGTAAGGCCTCCCCAGACAGCCATTTTGCTTTTTTGCATTTCTTTTCCATGGGGATGGTCTTGATCCCTGTCTCCTGTACAACATCATGAACCTCTGTCCATAGTTCATCAGGCACTCTGTCTATCAGATGTAGTCCCTTAAATCTATTTCTCATTTCCAGTGTATAATCATAAGGGATTTGATTTAGGTCATACCTGAATGGTCTAGTGGTTTTCCCTACTTTCTTCAATTTAAGTCTGAATTTGGCAAAAGGAGTTCATGATATGAGCCACAGTCAGCTCCTGGTCTTGCTGACTGTATAGAGCTTCTCCATCTTTGGCTGCAAAGAATATAATCAATCTGATTTCGGTGTTGACCATCTGGTGATGTCCATGTGTAGAGTCTTCTCTTGTGTTGTTGGAAAAGGGTGTTCGCTATGACCAGTGTGTTCTCTTGGCAAAACTCTATTAGCCTTCGCCCTGCTTTATTCTGTATTCCAAGGCCAAATTTGCCTGCTACTCCGGGTGTTTCTTGACTTCCTACTTTTGCATTCCAGCCCCCTATAATGAAAAGGACATCTTTTTTGGGGGGGCTACCGAGAGCCCCAGGCTGCGACGGAGCAGGAGCAGCCAAGAGGAGCTACCCCATGCCTGAGGTCAGGGGCAGCAGCCAAGATGAGCTACCTCACGTCCAAGGAGCGGAGGCTGCATGGGCACAGGAGGGCCAAGTGGAGCTACTCCACGTTCAAGGTCAGGAGGGGTGAACTCGTCCAAGGTAAGGAGCAGCGGCTGCACTTTGCTGGAGCAGCTGTGAAGAGATACCCCATGTCCAAAGTAAGAGAAACCCAAGTAAGATGGTAGGTGTTGCAAGAGGGCATCAGAGGCCAGACACACTGAAAACATAATCACAGAAAACTAGCCAATCTGATCACTTGGACCACAGCCTTGTCTAACTCAATGAAACTAAGCCATGCCATGTGGGGCCACCCAAGACAGACGGGTCATGGTGGAGAGGTCTGACAGAATGTGGTCCACTGGAGAAGGGAATGGCAAACCACTTCAGTATTCTTGCCTCGAGAACCCCATGAACAGTATGAAAAGGCAAAATGATGGGATACTAAAAGAGGAACTCCCCAGTTCAGTAGGTGCCCAATATGCTACTGGAGATCAGTGGAGGAATAACTCCAGAAAGAATGAAGGGATGGAGCCAAAGCAAAAACAATACCTAGTTGTGGATGTGACTGGTGATAGAAGCAAGGTCCGATGCTGAAAGAGCACTATTGTATAGGAACCTGGAATGTTAGGTCCATGAATCAAGACAAATTGGCAGTGGTCAAACAGGAGATGGCAAGAGTGAACGTCAACATTCTAGGAATCAGCGAACTAAAACAGACTGGAATGGGTGAATTTAACTCAGATGACCATTATATCTACTATTGTGGGCAGGAATCCCTCAGAAGAAATGGAATAGCCATCATGGTCAACAAAAGAGTCCGAAATGTAGTACTTGGATGCAATCTCAAAAACGAAAGAATGATCTCTGTTCGTTTCCAAGGGAAACCATTCATTATCACGGTGATCCAAGCCTATGCCCCAACCAGTAACGCTGAAGAAGCTGAAGTTGAACGGTTCTGTGAAGACCTAGAACACTCACTATAAAGCTACAGTAATCAAAACAGTGTGGTATTGGCAAAAGAATAGACAAATAGATTACTGGAACAAAATCGAGATCCCAGAAACAGACTCATATAAATACAGACTGATTTTTGTCAGTCAACTGATCTTTGACAAAAGAGCGGCACAAAAGAGCAAAGACACTCTTTTCAACAAATGGTGTTGGAACAATTGGACATCCACATACAAAAGATAAAATAAAAAAAAATCTAGACACAGACCTTACAGTCCTCACAAAAATTAACTCAGAATGGATCACAAGCCTAAATGTAAACACAAAATTATTAACCCCCAGAAGATTACTTGAGAGAAAATTAGATGACCTCAAGATTAGCCATGACTCTTTAGATATAATACAAAGGACACAATAGGTGAAAGAAATAACTGATAAAGTGGACTTAAAATTGAAAACTTCTGCTCTGTGAAAAACACTTTCAAGTGAAAGAATAGACAAGCCATAAACTGGGAGAAAATATTTGCCAAACACATATCTGATAAAGGACTCACCCAAAATATACAAAGAACTCAAAAGAATTCAACAATTTTAAAAATGTACCACTGAATTTAAAAATGAGCAAAAGATCTGAACAGACACTGAAGATGACATACAGATGCAAACAAGCATATGAAAAGATGCTCAACCTCATATGTCATTCGGTTCAGTTCAGTTCAGTTCAGTTCAGTTCAGTCGCTCAGTCATATTCGACTCTTTGCGACCCCATGAATCGCAGCACACCAGGCCCCCCTGTCCATCACCAACTCCCGGAGTTCACTCAAACTCACGTTCATCGAGTCAGTGATGCCATCCAGCCATCTCATCCTCTGTTGTCCCCTTCTCCTCCTGCCCCCAATCCCTCCCAGCATCAGTCTTTTCCAATGAGTCAACTCTTCGCATGAGGTGGCCAAAGTACTGGAGTTTCATATGTCATTAAGGAAATGCAATTTAAAGCAACAATGAGATACCACTACACACCTATCAGAATAACGAGACTGCAAAACACTAACAACTCCAAACGCTGCTAAGGATGTAGAGCACAAGGAACTCCCATTGCTGATAGGAATGCAAAATGGTACAGCCACCTTGAAAGATAGTTCGGAGGTTTCTTGGAAAATTAAACATTCTCTTACTGCTAGGAATTCCTCATGCTGCTAGGAATTTACCCAAATGAGTTGGAAACTTATGTCCACAAAGAAACCTGCACAAAGATGTTTATAGCAGCTTTATTCATAATCGCCAAAACTTCTAAGAAACCAAGATGCCCTTCAGTTTAAAAAAAAAAATGGATAAAGAAACTGTGGTATATTCAGACAATGGAATATTATTCAGTGATAAAATGAAATGGGCTATCGAGCCATGAAAAGATCTGGAGGAACATTAAGTATATATTATTAAATGAAAGAAGCCAATCAGAAAGGCTACATAGTGTATGATTCCAACTACACGACATTCTGGGAAAGGTAAAATTATGGAGACAGTTAAAAGATCAGTGGTTGTTAGGGGTTAGGGGAGGGAAGCATGAACAAGTGGAGCTCAGAGGATTTTAAGGGAAGTGAAAATACTCTGTATGATACTACTGTGGTAGATAACATGTCCTTATGTTTCTCAAAACCCAAAGAATCTACAATGCCAAGGATGAACCCTGATGTTAACCATGAGCTTTGAGTAATAATGATATGATGATGTAGATTCATCAGCTGTAAAAAATGTAGCATCTGGTGTGGGTTGTGGACAGTGAGGGAGGCTGTGCATGTAGTGGGAATAGAGAATATATGTTGTTGCTGTCGTTCAGTCCCTCGGTCATGTTCGACTCTTTGCGACCTCATGGACTGCAGCACACCAGGCTTCCCTGTCCTTTGCTGTCTCCTGGAGTTTGCTCAAACTGTGTCCATTGAGTCCGTGATGCTGTCTAACCATCTCATCCTCTGCTGTCCGCCCCCTTCCCCTGTTGCCTTCAATCTTTCCCAGCATCAGGATTTTTTCCAGTGAGTCGGCTCTTTGCATCAGGTGGCCAAAGTATTGGAGCTCAGCTTCAGCATCAGTACTTCCAGTGAACAGAGTTGATTTCCTTTAGGATTGACTGAACTCCTTGCTGTCCAAGGGACTCTCAAGAGTCTTCTCTAGGACCACAATTTGAAAACATCAGTTCTTCGATGCTCAGCTTTTTTATGGTCCAATTCTCACATCCATCCATGACTACTGGAAAAACCATAGCTTTGACTCTACAGACCTTTTGATGTCTCTGCTCTTTAACACACTGTCTAGGTTTGTCACAGCTTTCCTTCCAAGGAGCAAGCATCTTTTAACGTCATCACTGTAGTCACGGCCCACAGTGATTTTGGAGCCCAAGAAAATAAAATCTGTCACTGCTTCCACTCTTCTCCCTTCTATTTAACATGAAGTGGTGGGACCGGATGCCATGATCTTAGTTTTTTGAATGTTAACTTTTAAGCCAGCTTTTTCACTCTCCTCCTTCACCCTCATCAAGAGGTTCTTTAGTTCCTTTTTCACTTTCTTCTGTTCCAGCAGTATCATTTGCATATCTGAGGTTGTTGACATTTCTCTCGGCAATCTTGATTCCATCTTGTGATTCATCCAGCCAGGCATTTCACACGATGTCCATAGAGGTTAAATAAATAGGGTGCCAATATACAACCTAGTGAGATATACAGGAACTCACTATACTTCTACTCAATCTTGCTGTGAACTTAAATCTGCTCTAAAAAATAGGTTTTTAAAAATTTAATCCAAATGCTGGCACTGTCCAGAAAATGTTAACAGGTTTACTTAAAATTGTTATAAAGTTGAATTACTAAGAAAAAAAGTTTGGAGGCCTGTGCATGAAGACATTTATACATGATTAACAGCAGCTTACTCTGGGAGTTAGTGATGAACAGGGAGGCCTGGTGTGCTGCAGTCCATGGGGTCACCAAGAGTCAGACATGACTGAGCGACTGAACTGAACTGAACAGCAGCTCAGAGTTAATTAGCTTACCAGGGGGATGAAGAAGATTTATCCAGCAGGAGAGGATCAATGAAGTCCCCCTGGTGCTGGAGAAGACTCTTGGACTGCAAGAAGAGTCAGTTCTAAAGGAAATCAACCCTGAATATTCATTGGAAGGACTGATGCTGAAGTTGAAGCTCCAGCGGCCACCTAATGCAAAGAGCTGACTCATTGGAAAAGACCCTGAGGCTGGGAAAGATTGAAAGCAAAAGGAGAGGGGAGTGGCGGAGGATGAGATGGTTAAACAGCATCACCAGCTCAGTGGACATCAATTTGAGCAAACTCCAGGAGACAGTGGACAGGAAAGCCTGGCATGCTGCAGTCCATGGGGTCACAGAGTCAGCCACGACTTGGCGACTGAACAATGACAAGAGGCTCAGTGATGACCTGAGGCCCCTCCCACTCCCCCAGGGAAGATGGGGCTGAAGGGGAGGCTGTGGGGCTCAGGCAAGTTACTTAAGCTTGCTGTGCTTCTCTCTTCACCTGTGAAATGAAGGAAATACTGGTATTTAATATAAATTGATATTTAATGTTGTGACTATTAAACTGGTTAATTCACCCAAAGTGCTGTGATCTGTGCCTGTCACATAGTAAGCACCATATAAGGGTATGAAACAAGACTCATGAAACAAAACTCAGAACAATGGACATATATGTGCCCTGTGAGGTTCCCCTCGTTTGGGGGATGAATGTCCAGGAAGGAGCACAGAACCAAGGAACTACCATTTACTGAAGCCTGTGATGTTGTACCAGGTGGTCATTTAATTTCTCCCCAGTTGTGGGATGAGAACAGTCCTCTCGGGTTCACACAACAGAACTGGAAGCTCAAATAATTCAAATGACTTTTCCCAAATCACAGAGCTAGGTAGAAGAGACTGCGCCAAGGTGCAAATTGGGTCTCCATGACATTAAACCAAGCCCCACTCTTTCTAGGCTGTCAATTACCAAAGATTCAGAGGAGGGGAGCAGGGCCACGGCCTCCACCTCTGGTAGCCAGCTTGGAGGTGGGGGACACCTCCGGAGAAAATCACCGTTCTCCCTCTGTAGTAAAGGCCCTGTCAGGGACCAGAATGATCACTGCACTGGGCTTCAGAAATGTGGTTCAGGGAACTTCCCTGGTGATCCAGTGGTTAAGACTCCATGCTTCCAATGTAGGGGGCAGCAGTTCAATCCCTGGTTGGGCAACTAAGATCCCGCATACCACGTGGCATGGCTAAAAAGTGAAAAAAGAAATGTGGTACAAGTCCCAGCTCCACTCCATACTAGTTGTGTGGCCATGGGCAAGTCACTTCACCTCACTGTGCTTCGGTTTCCTCATCTGTAAAATGGGGATAATAGCTATCCAGACTGTGTGGGTATTAAAGGAAGCAACAAGTCTAGAACCGTCCAGCAAGGGACTGGCACACAGAATATACCCAGCTCCTGTGTACCGAACCACTGTCTTCTGATCACCAAGAATACAGAGAGGAACAGAAGCAGGCCTGGGACCCAGAGCTCCCTGCCACTTCCACATGCCATGTCCTCCAGAAAGGGCGGGGAGCCCCATCCTCCACTCTGCTCATTAGGGACAGCGATCCTGGCAGGGCCCTCACTTCCTATCCAGCCCCTCCCCCAACAACACACAAGCACTCCCCCCTGGACGCAAGTCCTCTGCAGGGAGGTTGCGCCACAGCGGCCCGTCCCCCACTCTCCAGGGCACCAAGACCACAGCTGTGGTCCAGCTGTGGAACCCAGCCCAGCCACCGACTGGTCCTGTGCCAGCGACAGGAAGCCGGGAAGAGCTGTGCACGCCTGCGGGACACTGGGGAGGGGTGGACGCCAGGGGCTGGAGCCAGGCCAGGCTCTGTAATCACATTGTGTGGAAGGGAGCCGATAGGAGAGCCACGCAGGGCGACTGTCACCCTTCACTGTCTGGAGGGCTGTGGGGGTAAGGGGGTGAGGGAAAGCCCCAGGAGGCAGGAAAGAGCACTGAGTTGGAAGTTGGAAAACTTGGCGCTTGGTAAGCTTTTACCACCAGCTCACTGCGTGACTTGCATTAGCCCCTTTCCCTCTCTGGCCCCTTGTTTTCCCATCTGCAAAACTGGAAATATATATTGAGCTACCTGTGTCAGACCCAGTTCTAGGGAGTACCCTAGGAGACAGACCAAAGTCCCCTCTCCCCTGGAGCTTACATTCTGCTAGTCAACAAACAAGTACATAAATAGGAAAAGAGGTGAAAGGTTTATGAAGAATAATAAAGTGGTGGGAGGGGACAGAAAGCGAGGGGTCTGGGATGGCCTCTCTGAGAAGATGACCTAAGTAGGGAAAGACAAGGAAGGGGGCCAAGTGAATAGCTAGGGGAAGCACATTCTGGGCAGAAGAGAGAGCAAGTGCAAAGGCCCTGAGCAAACACACAAGACCAGCTGAAAAAACAAACTCGGGAAGCAGCAAGGCTGGAAAGAAATGAGTGAGGGGAGATGGAAGTGAGGGCAGGTAGAGCCCAACTCTGGGAGCCTGAAGGCCATTGTGAGCACTTTGCATTTGACTCTGAACTAATTATTGGGCCCCAGGAAAGCTAGGTCTGGGCTCGTCTGCAGAGCCCACTTGGTGTTGTGGGGTGGGGTCTGGAGGTGGTGGAACCATCTTCAGCCTCTATTCATTTACTCTGGGGTCCTAGTCAGGTCCTTTGGGAAGAGACAGTAATAGGCCAAGGACAAGGATGAGGTGTGCAAGACCTAAAGTGAGTGAGGCTCAGGCGTGAAACTTTAAGGGAGCAGCAAAAAAAAAAAAAAAAAAAACCTTGGGAATTAACATAAACCCATATTTTCCTGCAATATATCTAAAAATTGAAATTAATGCAAAAAATCTCTAATGAACAAAATGCCAACATTTTAAATGAAAACAGGATCTAAACCTGAATTTTCATGATCCCATCTCACTCGTTTCACTTTAATCTCAGCCCTGGTTCCAATAAAACTTTATTTATAAAAATAGGCAGCTAGCTGGCAGGGCTGTAATTTGCTGATTTACTTTTTAATATCGAATGACAATGTTTTTTATATTGGCACCTTCCCAAATTTCGCACCCCAGCAGAGTCTCCCAGTTACCTCATCCTAGCCCTGATCCTGGATTGCACTGAAACTATGAAGGTCCACGTGGAGGGTCCCAATGTGTGTTCCTCCTGAGGCTCAGAGAGGTAAAGGGACTTCCCAGGAAAACAGGTAGATGGTGGAACTGAAGTCTGGAACTGGAGTCCCATGCCAAACCCCACCACCTGGTCATCACGCCATACCGTGTCCTGGAATGCTGATTTTAATTAGTGGGTGTTTTTGTTTTCCCAACTTTTTATTCAAGTATAATACTCATATTTTAAAAAAAAGAAAGTACCTGCACTATAAATGTTCACCTTGCTGAATTTTCACACACTGAGCACACCTGTATAATCAGCATGTGGGATTAAATCTAAAGCCTGTTTTTACATTTCCAACAAACCAGACATATTACTTGGTGCTGGGCCAGAGTCAGGGGACTTCTGATCCCAAGCAGGTGATTTCAGACAGAGAGGCTGGGAGACTGGGCGGATCCAGAGTTTAGGGGCTGGGGTTAGAGACTGAGAAGAGGTGTGGGGGGGCTGGTCAATGGTGCAGGGCTGGGGTCTGCGCTTAGGGAGGGGCCGCACATGCAGGAGAGGAGAGAGACAGTGGAGGCTGCCCTGGAGACAATGTCCACCCCCTCCCCTCCCACCTTATGTGCTTCCACTTCCAATCTTGGAGGCGGATGAGGCCAAGCTCTGGGGCCCAGGTAAACCCGTAAGAATGCTGCCGTCGCCAAGCCCCGCGGGTGCGTCCCGGTGACTCAGCCATTGCGAGGAAAGGGGAATCCGCCCCGCTCCCCAGAACTTCCAGACAGCAGCCTGATCCCGGCTGGCTCCCGGGGCTCCAGGCCGGGCTCCGCAGCAGGCAGCCCGGCCCCGGGAGTGGGACCCCTTCCTCCCCACCTGGGGGCCTCCACTTCCGGCCGGAGGCACCTGGGCTCATCGCGGGGACGCTGCCTCTTGGTGGCGAGACCCCTGGGGGCCACAGTGGTCCTGGCTGCGACGGCGCCACGAGGACCTTTGAGCATCGTAAGTAGCGAGTGCGGGGTGGGGGGCGCTGGGGAACACAGAGAAGAGGCCCTGGGTCCCTAGCTCGGCCCTCGCGTCCCAGCCCCGGCTTCAAGCCTGGGCTTGGAAGGCGGAACCGGGAGAACTGGCCTGGCGCCGCCGCCGCCTCCCTAATTGCTCACCGGCCCTCGTGGTGGGGAGCCCAGACGCGGCTCCCAGGCGTCCTCGGTCTAGTGCGGCCAGACGCCGTCACCCCAGCGGGCGGCCCACCTGATCGTCTCCGGGCCCGCCCACCCCTCACCCGGTGGGCCGCAGGCTCCACGCCTCCCCCTTCCTCGGGGATCGGGTGCCAAGCTAGGGTCCCTGAACTAACCCCCCACCCCCACCCCCACCACGCCTGTCTGGTCGCAGCTCCTTCCTACCCCCGCCCTGAGGAGGGATCCAGCTCAATTCCAGATGGGTCGCCCGGATGCCCCTCCCCCACACACCCCCTCCCTCACACCCCCCTCCCCCACGAGGGGCTTACTCTCGCCTCTTTCCCAAGCACCCCGCAGTTTGGAAGGCCTCGGATTCCAGTGTGGAGCCAAATGAAGGACTGAACTCCAGAACCCCTGTTTGCCTCCAAAGCCGGGTTTCTGACCCAAATTCCCACGTGCGGCTGGTGGGGGTGGGGGAATCAGGGATGCTAAGGGCTGCTCTTGGGACACGGGAGGCTCGAATGTCACCAACCGGATTTCCCGAAGGGATAGCTTCTGGCGGGGTGGGCACCCGGTCTATGCCACAGCTTAGGACCGCGGGCGGGGACCGAGGGAGTGGGCGAAGCGTGCCTGAGAAACTCGATCACTCCCCATCTTTGGGACAACGAGATTTGGGAGCCACCAATACTCAGACAATTGGCACGAGGTAGTTGTGATCACCGTGGTTTCTCTCTCTCTCTCGTTCTTTTGCTTTTTCCAAAACTTTTGCAGAGTTTAGTGCAGGCGAAGGGGAACTCGCGGCCCCCTTTGCAAGCTTCCCGGGGAGTTGGGCCTGGGAGGGGGGCGGAGATTTGGGGAGACTGGGGCCCAGCTCCGAGAGCTCGGAGGAAACGCGCGGAGCCGGCTTCCTGTGGGGGCTCCGGCCGCGGCGCCCCGCGGACAGACGTGTCCGGCCCAGGCAGCGCCTAGCCCGGCGCTGGGGGAGGGACGTGGTGGGGGGGCGCCTGGGAAGGCGAGGAGGGGGCGGGGAGAGGGTGGGCCGGAGAGGAGGGGAGGGAAGAGGCGAGGCGAGCCAGGGAGGAGCGAGGGGGCTGCAGGGAGAGGAGGCAGAAGCAAGGGAGCGAGAGGCGCGCGCTGGCGCCGAAATGCGAGAAAGAAGCGAGTGAGAGGGGAGGGGCGCGGAGAAGCCGAGTGGCCCCTGGGCTGGGGCGCCCGCGGCCGGTGCGCATGGCAGGCCCCGCGCGGTGATCCCCGCGAGGCGAGAGATCGGCGCGCAGCTCACTAGAGTCAGTCAGTCCCGGACCGAGCCGGGAGGGGGTGGGCGCGCGGCTGCGGCTGGATCGCCCCCTGCCCTGGCCCCCTTTTCCCCGGCGCGCGCGCGCGCGGGGACCTTCCGCCACACCCGCTGAGCCTTGTTTCTCGCAGGTCCCGGGCCGATGTCCCAGGTGAGTGGCCAGCACCCCCCTCACTGCGACGCGCCCCATGGAGCCCCCAGCGCAGCCCCGGGCCCAGGTAGGAACCAGGGATGTAGAACAAGACCGGACGGGAGCGGGGGTAGGCGGCTGGGGGAGGGTGGCTGGTAATTCTCCCCTCTCCTCTTTGAGAAGTGAGGAGACGGTTCGGGGGACCCTGAGTGGAGGTGGGGGCGAGAAATCTGGGTATCGGGGACTGGGTCCAAGGAGAGTGGAGGGCTGGGACAATGGGGGCAGGGCCCGAACGGAGGCAGCGGCCGCGCCAAGTTGGCTCCAGCTCTCCCCACTCCCAACACCAGACACACACACCGCAGTGTCTGTCTGTCCGTCTGGGATTTGTGTCCCAACCGTTTCTGCCCAGTGTGTAAATATTTATGGGGGCCTCAGGCGGAGGTAGGGGTGTCTGAGTCTTTCTCTCCTTCCCTTCCCCCATCCTAGCCTAGTGCTTCCCGAAAACTTTTGTCCACAGCAAGCGGCTGCAGGATCGGCCCCTCCCCTCCTTGCCATCTCCTCTCGCTCGCCTTCCTCCCCACCCGGGCCTGGCCAGCCCCCGCCACTCCTACCCTGCTTGCACACACAGACACACACACACACATACACACATACGCAGAGTTTCTCCCGCCCCCACCTCCTTCTCTCTCCCGGTTTCTCTGTTTCAGGCACTCACCCCAACCAAGTGCCCACCACTCAAGTGAACTGTCCCTTCCCCCAAACACAGGATCTGTAACTTCCCTGAAATTATTCCTGCAGGAGCGTCCCCCCTGCCCAGGGTTTGCGACTTTCTAAGGGGACCTGGGAAGGGGGCAGGGGCCCTGGGGAGTCCTGGTGATGTGGCTCTCAGTCCACCTTCTCACCATACACATGTGCGCTGAGGCTCCCAGTAGACAGCAGCAACAGGGAGAAGTCAGGAACATCTTGGGTTTATTGGGGAAGGCGGAAGGGTGGCGGGCAGGAGCACAGGCCTGGATGGCATGCCTTTAATCTCAGTTCTAGGTTAGTCTGATCATCTGCCTCCCTCTCACCCAGCCCCATTAGCCCTTTCTCCCCTCTTTGAGTCTCCAAATAATGGAGGTCTCTTCCTGAACCTCTGACTTGAACTTGCTGCATGGCCTTGGACAAGTTTCTTCCCCTCTCTGGCCTCAGTCTCCACATCCACCCATAGGGACTGGTCTGCCCATTTGGAAAGACCCAAGTCTACCTGGTGTGGACACTGGCCCTTTGGAGACGCAGAGCTGTGGGGGGTGGGGGGAATGCTGTCTAAAGTGATGGGAGGGCAAGTGGCAGACGGCTGGCCAGGGGCCCGCACATACATGAAACCAATGTGTCTGCTCCGCATCCCGCCAGCCCTCAGGCTGCCCCCGGAATGTGGGGCCCCTGGAGTGGGGACTTCTGGGATATAAACTTCTTCAGGAATGGGCTTCTGGAGCCTGGGGGGAGAGCTCGGGGCAGGGGCCTAGGAAGGCTCTTTCTGTCTCTTGCCCCTTCTCTCTTTCTCGGCCTCCTGATTCTCCACCTCTCTCCCCGTCTCCCCTGCCTTCTTCCCTGGCTTATCCACTTTCTCTGTTCTCTCTTCCACTCTCTCCTTCCAAGACCCTCTCTCCTGTGTGACCCGTTCCGCCCCAGCAGGGGGGAGGAGGGGCTGAATGTGCTGGAGCCTGGAGCCGGGACAAGGGCCTGGGTGGGCCACTGGGAAAGGGCTAAGTCCTGGGCTGTAACTTGAGGCCCGAGCCCCAGCAAGCCCCCTCCCCAGCCTGGGCAGGGCCAGACAATGTGGCTTTCATAACACAAGAAGGCCTGGCTCTGCCGCCTTGGGAGATTGAGCTTGCTGCCCAGGAAGCCCAAACCGCAGGACACCCAGCCAAAACCCCACAGACGCCTGAATCCGAGACCAGAATCCCCCACGCTCCCTGCTGAGCGCTGACAGAACAGCAAGGCCACGGGCGCTACCCCGGGGGTAGCAAGTCAGCCCCTCCCTCAGCCTCCCAGGATGGAAACGGGGAGCAAGGGGGCTCAGGGCAGCTCTGGTCCGGCCGGGTGGCCAAGCCCCCGCACCCTTGGCTCCTCCAGTGGCCTCCTCCTGCTCCAGCCCTGAGAGCCCGGGAGCCTGGCTCCCTAACCCACAGCACATTTCTGTCCAGCACTGGGGCGTCACATTCCTGCTGTTGGTTCTGAAGTGAATTTCCTGGGGAATTGGAGCTTTCAGACCTAAAATAAAACCAGCTGGACCCAGCCTAACTGGTCAGCTCAGGCCCTCTCCAGTCCTTGGCCTGGTGGCCTGGGCCTGTGTCCCTTGGGTCGCAGTGTGTATCAAGCAAGCCCACGTTCTTCCTGTCGCGGTGCCAGGCGCCAACCCTAATCCTCACCTTCTGGTTCTCTCTCCTCCTCCCAACCTGGGGCATTCTAGACTCCAGAACTCAGTCCTCACCAATCAGACATTGGCTTAGTGCCACTGGGGGTGCAAAGATGACACTGACGCCGCCCCAAGCGAGAGCTGGGGAGGGCTGGTTGAGGACCCACGCTTCACTCCCAGTTACAGTTTACAGCAGCGAGCTCTGGGTGCTGAATCCTCAGGAAGTGGCCACTCCGAGGAGAGACTGGTGGCTCAAGGGTCAGGGAAGTCTTTCTGGAGGAAGAGGTGAACCTCCGGCTGGGTGGTGAAGGATGATTGGATTTGGGGAGAGGGGAGGGGTAGGACCTTCTGATCCAGAGGGACAATAGAAGCCTGGGTGGATTGGGCAGAAGGCCCAGTGGTGGCCTGGGACCACGGAGAGGTCAGTCGACCTGGAACACAGGATCCTGCCCATTGATGAGGTTGAAGGCATAGACTGAGGCCTTGAATACCAGGTCAAGGAGGGACTGGGATAAAGGTCTCCAGTCATTGCTCTCTGAGCAGATCAGATCCCGGGTGTCTCTGCAGAGATGGTAGGAGCTCCAGGGGGAGAGGCTGGGCCCACTGTCCACAAAGACAGGAAGCAGGCTCGGCTGGAGGAAGCAGGCATGGGAGCTCGAGGACGTGGGTTCTGTGGGCCCTTTCCAGGCTTGGGCTGAACCCATCCCACCTGGAAGAGGTCCCCCCAACTCCCTCTCGGTCCAGGAATGGCAAACAAAGGGAGCGCCCAGGGTCCAGCTGAAGCTCAAGTCTTTCTGCTTCCCTCTCAGGCTTATGGATTTAAATGTGACCTTTCTACCCTCTTCTGAGGCTGTCTTTCCAGAACTCAAGGCATTGTCCTGTGCCAAGGATGAGAGTATATCAAGGCATAGGGGCCCTTGCCTTTCTGCATTTCTTCTTTGGAGACTCTTGAGAGAGGTGTAGGACTGGGGCTTCTGCTCAGAGATGCCCACCTCATCGCTGGCTCCCAGTATACAATTATCTTATTTTTAATTTATTATTATTATTATTATTTTGGCTGCATCTCAAGACATATACGGAAGAGCCTGGTAGGCTGCAGTCCATGGGGTCGCTAGAGTCAGACACGACTGAGCGACTTCACTTTCACTTTTCACTTTCATGCATTGGAGAAAGAAATGGCAACCCACTCCAGTGTTCTTGCCTGGAGAATCCCAGGGATGGGGAAGCCTGGTGGGCTGCCGTCTATGGGGTCGCACAGAGTTGGACACGACTGAAGCGACTTAGCAGCAGCAAGACATATAGGAGGTGCAGAGTCCTAACCCCTGGAGTGAGTGAGTGATAGTCACTCAGTCGTGTCTGACTCTTTGCAACCCCATGGAGTACAGCCTACCAGTCTCCTCGGTCCATGGAATTCTCCAGGCAAGAATACTGGAGTGAGTTGCCATTTCCTGGGAATTACCCCTGTGCACATCAGAAAAAAAGTGGCTGTTTGATCAGATGGGGCAGATATACCTGTGGGTGAGCAGATGGTACCTCCAGGGAGGGCAGGACTCCAACCAGGGATTCTCACACCACCCCCACCCTGGGCAGGTGCCTTCATGCCTAGGCAACTTAAGCTGCTTGTCTACCTGGTGGCCCTTGGCCTTTGCTGGCCTCCCCACCCTCCAGAAGTTTCTCTTTAGAGACGTTCTCCCCTCTGGGGCTGAGCAGGGGTCTCCTGGTCCCAAGAAGGAAAACTAGGGTCTTTTGGCCTCTTGATGGTTGGCCTCTTATCTGGGTTTGCTGCCCCGTGTGCTTGCGGTGAGAGCTGCTTTTGGTCCAGCATCTTGGCGTCGAGGCCTCCGGACCGTGCATCACCCACAGGCAGGTTTCCCTGCCGCTTCTTGGTCCTCCTCAGCCTTCTCCCCATCTTTGCGCCCTCTGCAGTTTGCCTTTCTGCCCTCAGGGTTTCTCCTCCAGTGTCTGCTGGGTCCCCTCTGCTGCCCTCTGGCTCCAAGAGGCCTGTCTGTCCGTGTTTCCAGGTCAAGACAACTGGACTGGCTTTACTTTCCTCTCTAGTTTCCTTCCGTGGTCTGATGCTCACCCCAGAATGCCAGGCTTCCTGCAGGAGGGGCCTCCTCAGGACCTCGTCTGGGCTTTCTGTAATTTCCTGTTCCCACTAGATTCAAGGTCACCAGCCCTGTAGGTGACTGTGAGGAGAGACTGCCCAGAGCGTGGCAGTCGACATGTCGGGGAGGAGGGCCGGGGTGGGGACCCGTCTCCTAATCCTGCTTTCTCAATTTCCTCCCTCTCCAACCCTGGGGGCCCAAGAGAGCTGCAGGCTCGGCTCCTTCCACTCCAAGAGTGACAGTGTCACCTCTGTGTTCCCTGGTGACCTCAGGAGAAAGCCTGGGACGTGACCACAAGGCCCACCACGCAGTTGCTCTATCTTCCCTCGTTCACTCCGCAGCTGTTCACGCCGGGGTCTGCTGCTGGTCTCAGAACTTCCTTTCCCCCTTCTTTGCTGACTGATTGATTACTCAAGACCCGATATGGGCATTGCCTTCTCCAAGAAGCCTCCTAGACTTGCACACACACACATACACACACACACCACACCCCAGGGATGAGTGCCCGCCTTCTCTGCTTCCACAGTCCTTAGCTGCCCATGCTGTAACCCTTGCCCTTCAGTGTGTGTGACTCTCACCCACCCCTACCCCAACAGAGAGCTCCTGGGTCAGTGACCTGGTCTTTCTCACTGTGGTCCACCCAGTGCTTGACGTACTGGGGGGGGTGTGTCGTCGCTGTCACACCAAACAGCACAGGAAGGAAGGAGGAAAGGAAGGAAGGGAGAGGAGAGAGGTCAGGCAGGGCACGGGCGGAGGAAGCGTATGGGAGTGGCCCCCTGCGTGCCAGGTACTGCTGAGGGTTTCGTTTACTCTTTGAAACCCTGAGGGATAAGCATGCTTGCCCCCTTTTCATGCAGGGTGACCTAAGTCCTAGTAACTTGCCCAAGCTGGTATCCGGTAAAAACCAGGGCTTGGTTCTTCTAGCTCCTGGCTCGGGCCTCTGTCATTATAGTGCCTGGGAGGGTCAGCACTCCCACTTCCGGGCTCTGGCAGGACGCCTCTGGGGCCAGAGGCTGGAGCTGGGCAGCCCCCTCTCTTCCTGGGAACTAGAACTCAAGCTGTGAGCCTCCCTCTCAGCTTGGTCTTGGCCTCCAGCATCCCCTCTGCTCCACTGTAGATCAGCCTCCACCACTAGGCGGGCAGCCTGGCTCCCCCTTGGGGGTCATCTCTGCTCCCCTGCTTCCCGTAGGCCCAGCAAAAAAACACTTGTCCTCCTATTAACCTATTAGCCAGGTGGTGAGAGGAGCTTAAGGAATGGATGGGGCTGGAGGAACCCACCCCCTGCCTCCCTGGGCACCAGGAGGGGTTCCCAGCACATAACTGCCACCCTTCAGGGGTGGCTGCAGCCCCAGTGCTCCCTCCCCCTGTCCCAGCTCCCAGCTCCAGGCAGGGCCAGTGGTTTCCCCGGGCAGGTTGGAGCACGCCTGCCGCTCTCTGGGCAACCTCCTTGGGGCCCCTGGAGCCTCCACCCCCTGCCATGGGAGACCAGTCTTTGGAACAAGGATCGTCCAGGGGAATCCGAGGCCCTGGATCGTCCCCTCCCCTGCAGATGCTCCTGCCCCCTAGACCCGCGAGCCCAACCTGAATTGCTCCCTGCCCTCATTTGGAGACAGCTCAGAGAAAGACCCTGTCCCTAAGGCCATCTGTGCTCTGCGGTCGGCTCCGCTGCTGTCTCTAAGACTAGTCTTTGTCCCTGCGGGTGTGTCTCGTGATCTCTCCGTGGTGTGGATGGGTGGGCGCTGACCTCTTACTGTCTGGATTTCATCACCCTTTCTCGTCTTTCTCTGTAGCTCCCTGTGTGGCTCTCCCCTCCCTGGGCCCTTTGGTCTCCATTTCCATCTCCCCTGCTCCCATCATGGCTTGGGGGAAGGGGCACCCTCTTGGGGTGCCCCTGTCATTCCCACTGCACAACCTGGGGGCTGATGGGAGGCCCAGGCTGCACCCCATCATTGCCCCACCTCGGCCCCTGGCCCTGTGACCCCAGGCCTCACTTTCTCCTGTCCACCCTCAGGCTTTCCCACGCCCGGTCACCTTTCTGCCTCCCCGTGCCACCTCCCAGCCCCCAGAACTTTCCTACTTGGGCCCAGCCGGCCCTGGTCCTGCTGCCTCAGGAACTGTGGGTTTGAAGGTGGCTCCATGTCTGCCCTCCGCCCACCCTGGAGAGAGGGACCGAGCCGCTCACTGTAATTACATGTGGCTGCCAGCCGCCTCTTCCAGCCCTCTTGGGCCGTCTCCCTGTCTCTCTTCCTGCCTGGAGCCCCTCCGCCTCACCCCAGGCTTCTCGGACTCTTTCTCGTGCTATCGTCCTCTCTCTCTGCCCTGGTTTCTCACCGTTTCTCCATCTGTATCTTGCGCCCTCTCCATCGCCTCTGCCTCTGGCCCCATCTTTATCTTTCTCTCCATCACTGCCTTGCTCTTAGTTGCTTGCCTGTCCTGGGCTGTCTGTCACTGGGCGTCTACGTGCCCGGTCTCTCGAGTTCTGATGCACTGTCTCTCTTCGCTTCTGCCTTTCACATCCTTTTGATTCTTTCTCTCTCCACGTCACTCTGGATGCCTGTTCCTATCTCCCCATCGCTGACCGTCTGTTCTCTCCTGCACTGTGCCTCTGCCTCCTTCCCCCACTTTCCTTTGTGCCATGCATCTCTGGCCCCCTCCCTGACCACACACACACACACACACACGCACGTGCACACACCCTTGCTCGCTCATAGGCTGTGGTTTGAGAACTTTCTATTTTAGAGGCTGGCACCGTTACCAGATAGGGTAAGCGCTGGGTAACTGGTACAGAAACCAAGAATGAGGGCTCAGGGCATTCTGGGCTGCGGGGAGGGGACCAGGGCTGGGCCAGCTGGAGGGCACCAGGAAGATGTCCCTCAGTCGTCTGCTTTTTTCTAGCCCAGACCCCATCCCTCCTCCCTGGGCTGGAGGTAGTGACCGGATCTGCTCACCCCGTGGAGGCAGCGCTTGAGGAGGGCTCCCTGGAGGAAGCAGCGGCACCCTCCATGACCCAAGGCAATGACCCTGGGCCCCCCCAGGCCCTGGACAGCACTGACCTCGATGTCCCCATAGAAGCTGTGACACGTGAGTCCTAGGGGTCTGGGGTTTGGGGTGGCAATAAATGGGGGTCACTCTAGGGAATCCAGCACAGATGGGCTTTGGGTGCCCATGGAAGCCTAGCTTGGGCCAGGACTTTGAGGTGTGGGCAGTGGAAGAGTATAAGACTGTCCTTGCTGTCTAGGAGGACATCCACATCATTTCTATCCACAAAATGATAAATTAGTTCAGAATGAGTGTGGACAGGCTGCAGGCAGTGTGGTTCAGAACGAGAGCGCGTGCAGTCTACGGAGGGGGGCTGGGGCCCGAGGGCAGGAAATCAGAGCCCGAGGCAGCCCAGCTTTCAGGGTGTCAAGAGCAAAATGACAGGAGGGACGCTTCTAGTTGCTCTGAGTAGAAAGGAGCAAAACTCAGCTGTGTTCCCGGGTTTGGCTCCATGTCTCCGAGGAGGTCTTGGAAGGGGAGAATTCGCCACCATCACCCTCAGAAGCAGAGGAAGGGGCTTCCAAAATCATTTTGTAATTGCCAGTAAGATCGGCAAAATCTATGGGACACATTGGTACTTTTCAACTTTCTTTTTCTGTATGAGCTCTCAGACTCTCCAAATCAGTCTGTAGTGAGGCAGCTGGATAGCTCTTGCCAAGCCCATTTTACAGATGAGGAAACTGAGGCTCCCTCACCCTGGACACAGACCGGGGAGCTCGAGTCTCCTGGTGCAGGGCTCTGTCCTATGCCTGCCTGCCCTGCTGGCATGGCAGAGTCATGCAGCCGCTTTCAGGCAGGGCATTTGGGGTAAGCTGGACACCCTGGAAGTCGGGGTTACTAATCCTGCTAGCACACTGCCCTCGAGACACACCCACCAGCAGGACTGAGAGAAAGAGGTAAATGCCGTGGCCACGGAGGAGAGGGCCTGGAAGGGACAGACGCTCCTGTGTCCATGGGCCCTGGGTGTTTGCTCTGTGACTCAGCCCCCACGGCCGTGGCCACAGGCGAGCTCTGTGTCCGCCCAAATCTCCCGGGGCCCTCAGCTCACCACACGCCCCCGCCCTCTGGTCACTGCGCCTGTGTTTAGGCAGCAGGGCAGAGGGCACCAAAGCTGGCCAAGGACTCAGCGCAGTCATCCCCCCACCCCGCCACCCCCTCGTGTAGCCCAGAGGTGGGGGCAGGATGATTCAGGCCTGGCCACTTCCCATGGCCTTACCCCTGTTTACCCAGATGCAGGCACCAGCTGCTGCTCAGGGCCAAAGGTTCCCGGCTCTGTCTCCCATCTTGCCCTGACCCCCGCCACCCCCAAGCTTGTCATCTCCTTTCTCCTTCCCACTCCACAGCCTAGCTGTGGAAGCTCTGGCAAGTTTTACCCTCTCTGGGCCTTGGTTTTTTCATCTATAAAATGGGCTAGTAACAGTAGTTCTGTTTGATGCTTAATGAAATTATTACACATAGGACTCTCAGCACTATATCTGGCACCTCGTCACAGCTCAAAGCATGCTGGCTACTAATTACAAGAGTAGTGATGGTTGTGGTAGTCGCAATCATTCCTCAGCCCTTTGTCTCCCAACTTCTGCCCCCATCCTCGCCCCTCTGCCCTTGGAGTCCCACCTTTTAGCCTCCAGGCTGATCCTACCTCTGACCCTTATCTGTGTGACCTTGAACAAGTTTCTATACATCTCCGGGATTCAGTTTCCTCATCTGTAAAAGGATACTGCCCCATAGCAATACAGAGAACAGTTCGCACCCCGAGTGCTCTGAACAGTGCCGGCATGCAGTGGGTGCCCGGCGAAGTGCTCCCACCGTTACTAGAAGGCCCAGCACCCCCAGTCAGGCCCCCTTCTGTCCCCTCAGCCTCCAGCACCCGCCACCGCCCCCCGACATCTCCTGCCACAATCCAGACCCGGAGGTTTGGCCTGGAGGGACCTGGGGATCCAGACCCGAGGGCCGGAGAGAAGGAAGTGCCCCAAATTTACACATTTACTAAGGGTCCTCAGGGCCAGAGGATCCCACCCAGGAGTCAGGGGCCCTGAGCAGAGGAGTCCTCGAACTCTTGTGACCCCTTCTCAGACTCCTGCCCTGACACACAGACACACAGACACAAAGACCCCCCCACACACACACAGACACACACACACACATACACACACACTTGCCTTCATCTTTTGGGGACAGAACCGTACCATCCAAGTGGGCAAACCTGAGTGAGGTGAGGGAAGGAACCAGGTGCTGGCATGCTCTCCAGGACCATTTTCCCCGCACCCCACTGATAAGCTGGTTTGGTCCCTCAGTCTGGGATGGGGACCCAGGGTTCCTGGCTTCTGAGGTCTCCCTACTGGCCACCCTCTTCCCTTTCCCGCTCCCCACCTGGACCCCAAGGGCCGCTCAGCAAACTTTCTTCCAGCGGGGGCAGGGGAGCTGGGGGCGGAAGGAGCAGGAGGTGGGGGGGCTGTTGTGAGGAGCCCCCCTGGATTCCAGGGCAAGGCGTTCATCTCCAAACAGATGTTTCCAATGAATCACCCGCCACTCGAAGGGCAGAAGCAGCTGGGGGCTTGGCAGGGGCCGAGGTGACAGTTAACTACTTCCCAGCTGCCCCTCCACCCCTCTCTGCCACCACTCTCACCAAAATCCCCAGACCCCAAGAGCAGGAGAGTGGATTTCATGTGAGGTAAGAAGGTGGGGTGCAGGCCCCTGCGCTTCTCCTCTTGCCCGCACCTCTGTCTATTCTTGAATGACCCCCGGCCTGGAAGTCAGGGGCCAGGCTCTACTTGGAGGCTATTCTTGATGCGCCTCTGGGCAAGTCAGTTCTGCTCTCTGGGCCTCCATCTCCTCGTCTGCAAAAATGCAGATCAGCTAGGTAACCTGGGGTGTATCTAGGAACGAAGCCAGCAGGAGTCGAGCAGAACCCTGGGAGACTGTGCCGGCCACCCCATCCCCCACCTTCTCCTCCATTGCCCTTTTCTCATGGTCCCTCTAGGCCAGCCCCAGGGGAACCCCTTGGACTGCACCCCACTAGTGGCGAATGGCTCTGGCCACCCCTCGGAGCTGGGCGGCACCAGGCGGACGGGGAACGGTGCCCTGGGTGGCCCCAAGGCCCACCGGAAGTTGCAGACGCACCCATCTCTTGCTAGCCAGGGCAGCAAGAAGAGCAAGGGGAGCACCAAGTCCGCTGCCTCCCAGATTCCCCTCCAGGCGCAGGAAGGTAAGCACCCCACTCCGCCTCCCCAGAGGAGAAGCCTCCCGAAGTCTGATGCAGGGAGTGGCAGCAGCATCTTTACTAGGTTGCTTAGAAGCGCGGCACCCTATCCCCACGCCAGGCCCTCAAGGTCCGAACCTCTGGGTGGGGCCCAGGAGTCTAGATTTTAACAAGCTCTCCAGGGAATCTGATGCAGGACAGAGAACCTTGCAGAGGACACTTGCTGGGTAAAGGGAGACACATCTGAGCTCTCAAGACCACCCCTTCTCATCCCTCCTCTCTCAGAGTTGCTGTAACAAGGAATGGAACCATCTGGGCTGGTCCAACCAAAGCCACCCCATTTCTGGAAACAGAAATTTTCCTTGAGGAATGGACCATTTGCCTAGTGAGAGCATAATAGCTGAATAAAATGATGCACCATCAGATGCTTAATTGGGGGAAAGTTGGGGGGTGCAAAGTGCAGTGGGAGGTCAGAGCACCTGGATACCCCAGCCATTGTTCCTGCCGCACAGAGGTCCTCTGGGGAGCTGCCCTGGGCAATCAGGTCCCCCACCCCACAGGCATGAGTTCAGCAAGGTGACGGCTGCCTGTAACCCAGTGATGCTTGGCCTTAACCCCAGAACTTTTAAGTAATTTCTCTCCATGTTGGGAGACTCTGGCTGGTCCTCTGCAGACAGAATTCAGTATACACCTGAAATCAGTGTACAGAATTCAGCGTACACCTTTGCACATGACATGTTCATAACTTTCACCCTTGCCCCCCAGAGCAGATTATGCCCAAGAACCTTATTTATGAAGGGGATAGTCGTACATTTAAAGTGAACAGGGAGGCCTTCCTTCGTGGTCCAGTGGCTAAGACTCCACGCTCCCAATGCAAGGGCCTGGGTTTGATTCCTGGTCGGGGAATACCACAAATAAGACCCAGTACAGCCAAATAAATAAACAAATATGTTTTAAAATGAAACAAAGTTAACAGAGCATGACCCATGAGCCAGGCACTGTGCAGTGTGCAAGGTACCCAGGACATGGTTTCATAAAGCTTTCATGAGAGACACAAACAGGTCATCTCACTCTGCGATATGATACATCAGGAATGATAAAGTGAACATGGGGATACCCACACCAGCCCCGAAAACTGGGGAGGGGAGTCTGGGAAGGCTCTGAAGGTGTCTGAGCAAGCCTTAAAGGACCAGTAGGAGGATCCAGCCAGGGCGTGTTAGCACGGAGGTGAGAACTGGCTGATGCGGCTACTTAATGAAGTTCCAGGGGAGGACTGGGGAGAGGTGAGGCTCCTAGTGGGGCGTCCAGGTGGTGCTAGTGGTAAAGAACCCACTTGCCAACTCAGAAGACCTAAGAGATATGGGTTCCATCCCCGAGTAGGGAGAAGCCCCTGGAGGATGGCATGGCAATCCACTCCAGTATTCTTGCCTGGAGAATCCCATGGACAGAGGAGCCTGGCAGGCTACAGTTCTTAGGGTTGCAAAAGATTCCCTGTACACAGGTCCGGGGTGTGGTCACCAGAGCCACCTTGGCAGTGTGAGACTCCCACCGGACCAGCAGCCTATGCCAGGGGCCCGCCTGGTCAGGGGAACTGGACACGGCCTATGGCCCGGCCCCTGGGAGGAGTGCCAGCCAAGCACCCTGGCCACACGCTGAGCAGTTCAGAGCCTGGGCTGCTGAGCCAGCGCCGCCACGTCCAGCTGGATGCCTAAGGGCGGGAGCATGCGTTAATTCCTTCCCCTTATATTTATTTACTCAGCACCCGCAGTGTGCCCGTGTTGGATGCCCACCCTTTTGATGCTGGTACTCTAGTAGGTGGCAGAGCTGTGTAAGCCGTGGAAGGTGATGAGTCCTAGGCAGGGAGGCAGAGCAGGCCTGTGGGAGGGGACAGGGGTGCTGGGGTCAGGTGGGCAGCTTGCGCTATTGAAGAGGATGCTTGAGGAAGGCTTCACCGAGGGGAGACATTTGAAGGAGGAGAGATAGAGTGAGCGGAGCAGGTTTCTGGGGCCAGAGCCCCGAGAGAACAAGGAGGCTGTGCCTGCAGGACGGGGAGCAGCCAGTGTGGCCACGGCAGAGTGATGGGAGAGGGGCCTTGGGGGTCACTGAGCACTCTGGGCTTTTCCTCCCAGGGAAGTGGAAGCCGCTAGAGGGTTCTGAGGGCGGGAAGGATGGAATCCAACGGAAGTCTTTCAGGGGTCCTCTGGCCTCCGTGTGAATGCAGGGGTGGCCAGAGGCGGGGAGTGAGTGAGGATGCTGTCACTGGGCAAGGGCTGAGCAGGGTGGTAGGATTCCGCATAGATTATCTATTTATTTCACTTTTGTCTGTGCTCAGTCTCTCTCTAGCTGCAGAGAGCGGGGTCTACTCTAGTCACAGTGTGCAGGCTTCTCATTGCTTCTCTTGTTGTGAAGCAGGGCTCTAAGGCACGTGGGCGCAGCAGCTGCAATTCCCAGGCTCCAGGGCACAAGCTCAGTAGTTGTGGACCGTGGGCTTAGTTGCTTCACAGCATGTGGGATCTTTCCGGACCAGGGATCCAACCAGTATCCCCTGCATTGGCAGGTGGATTCTTGACCACTGGACCACCAGGGAAGTCCCTGGATCAGTTTTGAATAAACTTCTCCGAGCCTCCGTTTCTTCATCTCTATCGAGGGGTTGACACAGCCCCACCTCAAGGAGTTGTTACAAGTGTCAGTTCAGTTCTGTTCAGTCGCTCAGTCATGTCCGACTCTTTGCAACCCCATAAATCGCAGCTTGGCAGGCCTCCCTGTCCATCACCAACTCCTGGAGTTCACTCAAATTCATGTCCATCGAGTCGGTGATGCCATCCAGCCATCTCATCCTCTGTCGTCCCCTTTTCCTCCTGCCCCTAGTCCCTCCCAGCATCAGAGTCTTTTCCAGTGAATCAACTCTTCTTTGCTACAAGTTTAAATGAGTTTAATTCCTGCGCAACACTTAGAACAGGGTCTGGAACATACCCATCCTGGGTATGTTCATGAAATAGATAAACGACCGAGGGAGTCGGTCCCTCGGAAGCAGGGACTCAGGATCTAGGCTGCTGGGTTTCAGACCCTCGCTCCCTGTGACTTCCCTGTGCCTTGGGGTCACCTGGAAGGTGGGCCCCCATTTCCCAGTACCCAGGGAGGGTTGCACGAGCGTCACTCCTCACCGAGTGAGCCCCCGGCCCTCTCGCCCGCAGACTGCTGCGTCCACTGCATCCTGTCCTGCCTGTTCTGCGAGTTCCTGACGCTGTGCAACCTGGTCCTGGACTGCGCCACGTGCGGCTCCTGCAGCTCCGAGGACTCATGCCTCTGCTGCTGCTGCTGCGGCTCCGGCGAGTGTGCCGACTGCGACCTGCCCTGCGACCTGGACTGCGGCATCCTGGACGCCTGCTGCGAGTCGGCCGACTGCCTGGAGATCTGCATGGAGTGCTGCGGCCTCTGCTTCTCCTCCTGACCCCTGCACGCTCCAGAGGCCACCCGTGTCCCTGGCTGTCGCCCCAGGCCGCGCCGCCCCTCCCCCTGGGCCCTTCCCATCCGCCCTGCACCCTCCTGGAACCCCAGCCCGGTGAGAGGGGGTGCCAGTCCTCCTTCCCGGTTTCCCAGGACCTAGTTGGGGGCCACAGGAGGGGGAGCTGCTCCTGGATCAGCTGCCAGGGCTGCCGAACACTGTGAAAGTTGGGGGAGGGGCAGGGACGTGGGGGAGGCTGGGGCACGCGGGCTGTGCGCTTCTCTACCTCTCACTGCCCCTGTGCCTGCCTCCCCTGCCCCCCATCCCAGGCTTCGAGGACAGCAAAATGTGAAAAGAAACACACCCCACCCGACCTCAGCCAAACTCCTCCCCAGTCCCCCTCCTGGGGTCTTGGTGGGGGGGCCTGACCCGTACAGTGACCCCGGAGGGCAGGGCTGGCCTTGGGCCCAGGGTGGGGTGGGAGGGGGGAACGGTATAGAAAAGACTGGAAGGGGAGAGGGAGGGAATGGAGGGTGGGTCTGTTCTATTTGTTGCTGTAAATAAAGATGTATGTCCATCTCAGATTTCCTCAGGACTCATGAGTAGCAGCCGTGGACCAGGACTCTCAAAAGCAAACACTCCCACAGCCCTCCCCGCACCCTCCCTAATGAATAGGGCTTTCCTGGTTTCTGGGCCCCCCCACCCCGGCCCTTGTTTCATGTCTCCCCCTGAGGAAAGGAAGGAAGAGGGGTACCCACTCCCCACCTTTATTTCCCTCTTCCGGCCAAAGGGATGGAGAAGCCCAGACAGGGAAGAGTTAACCCCTGGCATAGAATTAATTAACAGCAGATGTGCTCAGGTTTTGATTAATTAATCTCCTGCTGACTCCAGTTTCTCGAAGCCATGATGGCTCCGAGGCATAGGGCGACGCCTGTGTCAGTGGCTGAGCCGTGCCTGGGGAGGGGGCAACCAGCGCGGCACTGGAACGCGTTTGTGGCCTGAGTGGGTTTCACGTGGCCCAGCTGCGGTTGACCCCCTGATTGCCAGGGGGCTGAGATCGAAGAAAGCTGTCAGGACTGCTGGGAGCCTCAGAGGCCACGTGTCCAGGGCCCTTGGTGTGGGGTAGGGGTTGGGGGTTGGAGGGGGAAGACCTGAGCACTGAGGCTGAGCGTTGGGAGGGCTGCCTGGACCAAGCCCCCCTCCACCCGGTCCTGGACCTGGGGGAAACCAGGATGGGTTCAGGGTGAGTGAGAGGACGTCTCGTGGTTGGCCTTGGATTGTCCTGAGGAGAAGACGTGGCCGAAGAAGCCCTTGAAAGATGGAGACCTCCTGGGAAACTGGCGGCGCTGCTTCCAGGAACAAAGGGTGGAGAGGCCCCGATGGATTCTGGAGGAAAGGAGGGAGCTCAGGAAAAGGGCCAGATGAAATCTGAACTCTGTGAAGGAATGCCACGCTAGGAGCAGCCCACGGTCTTAGGCGTGGGCTGCAATGTCAGCAAGAGGAGGTTACGGGAGGTGGTGAGGACAGCCCCCAGCACCCCCCACCCCCAGCAAACTCATACACATGTACTCAGACCTCACTTCACCAGCACCAACGTTTTCTGACTTCTGGGAGCACGTAGGAAACTCAGGACACAGAGAGGAACTGACCTCCCCAGAATCCCATCAGCAAGGTCAAAGTCAAGAGAGAAGCCCCATCACTTGCCCCCCTCAACGTACATTTATCTGCTCATTTGTCTCAGGTTTGGGGTGGTTTTTTTTGTTGTTGTTGCTTAGTTATTGTCTGCTTGACGTACAAGCGCTTCGAGTCTAATCTGTGCATACACGAGCTTTTACCTCGATCGTTTTCCTTTTTATTTACAAAAATGTCAGCATCCCCCGCACATTGCACTGTTTTTATCACTTGACCATTTTGCCTTGGGCGCTCTTCCTTATCAGCACATTGAAGAGGGGCCTGGAGCTTCCCGAGGGATAAGCTGCCATGATCCAGGTGCCCAGCTCCGCTGAATCCCATCCATTCATTTCTGTTATAAACAAGTTACATGAGCATGTCCTTTTGAACAAATGAGCAGTTTCTGTAGAATAGTCCTGAAGGTGGGATCAATGGGCCTCAGGGCATGTGTTTGTGACTTAGCTGACCTCAGTGAGGGGTGCCACGCACCCACCATGGCTGTGGGGAGTGTCCACTTCTCTCGCTGCTGCCTCCCTGTCCCCAGGAGGATGGACGACGGTGGGAGGGCTTCTCTTCAGTCCCCGCTCAACCCAGTTCCTTACCCGGGCTGGGTTCAAGGAACTTGAGTGGCTGGGAGAACCGGGGTTGGGGGTGCTCCTCACCAACTCAAGGTCTGGTCCAGGTAGGCAGGAAGGCCCCCTCCCTGGCCCTCTCCCCCTCCGCAGGGGCTAAGGCAGGAATAGGCACCTCTGCAGTCCAAATAGTGATTTCCTGCTGCAGGACAGTGGCTGAAATCCGAGAGGCTGAGCTGGGTGGGAGCAAGATGGGCGGAATTTAGCCAGCCTCCCCCAGCATACACACACACACACACACACACACACACAGAGTCTCTCTCTCTCTCTCTCTCCCCACCTCCCTCTCCTTACAGCCACATACTCATGTGCCTTCCACAAAGTTACACACATGCCACTCACACACACATACACACACTGTCCTTCCAGCCACATATTTACACACATTCCACAAAGTCACACACATTCCACAAAGTCACACACATACCACACACACAGACACACACCAGACATATATACACATGAGGTCACACACCGCACGTTGCAGAGCCCGCAACACCGCCAGCCCTGTTCAGCCTGACCTCTGTGTCTGCTGCTGTCTGCCCACGCCCCCATCCCAGGCCTGCCCTGCCTTCCCCACCTCTGCATCCTTGCCCAGGTGGTCTCAATTTTGCTGGGAGGTAGATGGCATTTAATGGAGGTGATGGAATTTCAGTTGAGCTATTTCAAATCCTAAAAGATGATGCTGTGAAAGTGCTGCACTTAATATGCCAGCAAATTTGGAAAACTCAGCAGTGGCCACAGGACTGGAAAAGGTCAGTTTTCATTCTAATCCCAAAGAAAAGCAATACCAAAGAATGTTCAAACTACCACACAATTGCACTCATCTCACATGTTAGTAAATTAATGCTCAAAATTCTCCAAACCAGGCTTCAGTAGTACGTGAACCGTGAACTTTCAGATGTTCAAGCTGGATTTAGAAAAAACAGAGGAACCAGAGATCAAATTGCCAGCATCCATTGGATCATCAAAAAAAGCAGCAGAGTTCCAGAAAAACGTCTACTTCTGCTTTATTGACTACGCCAAAGCCTTTGACTGTGTGGATCACAACAAATTGCGGAAAAGCCTTAAAAAGATGGAAAGAGTAGACCACCTGACCTGCCTCCTGAGAAATCTGTATGCAGGTCAGGAAGCAACAGTTAGAATTGGACATGGAACAACAGACTGGTTCCAGCTTGGGAAAGGAGTATGTCAAGGCTGCATATTGTCACCCTGCTCATTTAACTTACATGCAGAGTACATCATGAGAAGCATTTCGTGTACATCAGAGTACATCATGAGGAGCATTGAGCTAGATGAAGCACAAGCTGGAATCAAGATTGCCAGGAGAAATATCAATAACCTCAGATATGCAGATGACACTACCCTTATGGCAGAAAGTGAAGAAGAACTAAAGAGCCTCTTGATGAAAGTGAAAGAGGAGAGTGAAAAAGTTGGCTTAAAGCTCAACATTCAAAAAACGAAGATCATGGCATCTGGTCCCACCACTTCATGGCAAAAAGATGGGGAAACAATGGAAACGGTGAGAGACTTCATTTTTGGGGGCTCCAAAATCACTGCAGATGGTGACTGCAGCCATGAAATTAAAAGATGGTTCTCCTTGGAAGAAAAGCTATGACCAACTTAGACAAGCATATTAAAAAGCAGAGACATTACTTTGCCAAAAAAGGTCTGTCTAGTCAAGGCTATGTTTTCCCAGTAGTCATGTATGGACTATAAAGAAAGCTGAGCACTGATGACTTGATGCTTTTGAACTGTGGTGTTGGAAAAGACTCTTGAGAGTCCCTTGGACTGCAAGGAGATCCAACCAGTCCATCCTAAAGTAAATCAGCCCTGAGTGTTCAATGGAAGGACTGATGCTGAAGCTGAAGCTCCAATACTTTGGCCACCTGATGCAAAGAACTGACTCATTGCAAAAGATCCTGATGCTGGGAAAGATTGAGGGCAAAAGAAGGGGAAGACAGAGGATGAGATGGTTGGGTGGCATCACCGATTCGAAGGACATGAGTTTGAATACGCTCCGGAAGTTGCTGATGGACAGGGAGGCCTGGCGTGCTGCAGTCCACGGGGTCACAAAGAGTCAGACACGAATGAGTGACTGAACTGAACTGAACTGAAATGACATTTGTCTTAGAGGCCACCCACCCACCCAGCTCTGCCCACACATCCTTCCTGGGCAAGCCCTGGTTCTAGACCCTTCCTATCCACACTGTGGCCCTTTTCTGTCGGCTCTCAGTCTCTGCTCTCTGACCCAGTGATCTCAGCCAGGTTCTGCTGTGGGCCCCGGGAAGAGGCCCTGCCACTCTTTGGACCTCAGTTTCCTAGTGTGCACGATGGAACAGTGATGAGGCTCTAGAAATCTAATGACGGTCCCAGTGTCCGGGAGAGTGACCTGCCTCTCTGGTTTTCTTTCACCTGTGGAGCAGTACATCAGCCCCTCCATCTGCCTGGGAGACTTCTTGAGGGGCACCCTCCTGCCCTGGATTGTCTAATCCAAGACAAGCATGATCACATTTGTGTGAGGACAAGGTGGTTAGGCCAGATTGAGTTGTTCCTGGCCAGGACTTCCCATGACCTCCGGGTGATCCCATGTGTTTGCCCTGTAACGAAGCAAGAAGCTGAGCCAGGGGCTGGCTTGTCGGGGGAGAGTGCTCATCCAGACCCCATCTGCTTCCAGAGCATCCACCAGCTTCTCCCACTTCTTTGGCACATTTAATTGGCATTTCCTGTACTTGAACTCAGAGCTGGGCCAACTTGACTTCAGGACTTGAATCCCTCAAGGCTCCAGGGCAAGGAGGGGACATCTTTAAGCAGCATCAGTGATGCTGAATTGTCTGTAGTCATGCCCTGGGGACTTCTCCAGTTCCCTGGGAAGATGGGGTAGTCTGGGGGGCAAAGGGGTGACCCCCAAGGCTCAGGAGGATTGCTTCAGACACTCCCCATTGCTGAGCAGCAGGAAAGAGGAGAGGATTTTCAGGTGGTGTAGTGGCAAAGAACCCGCCTGCCAATGCAGGAAACACAAGAGACGCGGGTTGGATCGCTGGATCGGAAGATCCACTGGAGTAGGAAATGGCAATCCACTCCAGTATTCTTGCCTGGGAAACTCCATGGACAGAGGAGCCTGGTGGGCTACCGTCTATAAGGTCTATAGGGTCGCAAAGAGCTGGACATGACCAAGTACACACATACTCTAAGGCCTGGCTGGCACATGCAGGGAGTTCTGGGAGCCTCAGGGCACACGCAGGGGTGGCAGAGGGAGCAGAGATCACAGATCTGGCTGTCACATCCATGTTTATGCTCCTTCCTACAGTCCAGCTTTCCTAGGACGCTAGGGAGACAGTCATGGAATGGTACCTGTGGCCAGAGGCCCCCGCTGCCCGGCCATCCCCTCCCTTCCACCTCCTCCAGAGAAAAGCCCCCTCCCAGCCTTCCTTGCCCTGCACCTGGTTTTCCTACCTTTCCAGACCCTGCAGTGGCCTCTGCCCCACGGTTCCTGCCATCTCTGGGTCTCTGGGTGACAGTCTGGCTCCCTCAGGAGGCAGACAGGCAGCAGGGCTCAGAGGTGGGGAAGAGCTGTGTGTTCATGTTCTGTGTCTTGTCAGGCCTTTCTCAGGGGGCCCAGGGAAGGGGATAAGCCCACCACGTCATGGGACAGAGGGCCACAAAGAGCCAGGCCTCTGGTGGGTTACCTGGCTGCCCCTCTAGGACCAGGTGAGCACGTTTCCCAAAGAAACGGGGGTGCTAGGACTGAAAAAGGGGGAGATGGGGTGGCAGATTAAAACAACGGAAGTCACCGTAGGTGGGTCTAGGACGCCAGGCTGGAAACCTTGAGCTGCACAGGGCATCTGGCTGGAGAAGGAAAGCCAAGAACAAAGGCCTCCAGGGAATTCCTTGGCGGTCCAGTGGTTAGGACTCCAAGCTTTCACTGTCGGGGCGGGGTCCAAGTTCAATCCCGGGTCTGAGGACTAAGGTACAGGGCTTGACCCAAAAAAAGAGAAAAAGGACAAAAGCCTTCAAATATCTGAAGCCTGGGAGGAGAGAGAGGCTCAGTCTCAGGCTCTAGCAGCAGAAGTAACACCCAGAGGCAGATGCCTGCCCTGGGCAGGAGAGAGAGCCGCCCCACAGGCAGCATTGCAGTGGCGGTATGGGGGGGAAGGGGTCCTCCCTGTTCCAAGGACTGCCCTGGGGGAAGGCATGATGAGGGGTCCCCAGAGAAGGAAGGACAGATGGAGGAGGGTGGTTACAGGTGGCCCCCACAATTCCTGCTAGATCACACTGGCTCAGTGCAGCAGCCAGTGACTATCTGATAGGAGTGAAGCAGAGACTGAAGCTAGACAAAGCAGAGATGGAGTAAGATGCTGCAAAGGAGGGGAAGAGACGGCGAGGCAGAGGGGACAGTGCAGAAAAAGCGTCCCCAAGGCGCTGGAGACAGAGCCGGGCAGGCTGTGGGCACGCGTCCCTCGGCTGCGCCCAAGGTCGCCCGCCTGGGCCGCGGTGCAACGGTGCCCCTCCCGGGTCCCGGGTCCCTCCCACGCCCGGAGCCTCCACACCGTCCAGCAGCGGCATTAATTAGGGGCCTAGCTAATGGCTCGGAAGATTGGCCCGTTCCAGGCACGCTGCTGAATAGAGACCTCGGTGAGATTTATTCCTAATTATCTCATTTGTCTCCCCCCATTACTCTTTATGGCTGGGATTTATGGGGCCATTAATGGGGCCTGGACAGGCCAGGATGAGTGTGAGCCTTGAGATGCTTCATAATAATAACAATAACAACGCTCACCCTGGGCCGATTAATAGGTTCTTGCCCTCCCCGCCCCCTGTCCTTGGGACCCCAGCTACCTGCTGCCCCATGTGTCCCTCTCGCTCCTGGGAACCCTGGTGCTCAGCTCCAGGTCCTCAGCCACCTGTGGAGTTCAAGCCTTCCTCTGCCCCACTCCACCCCAAGCCTCTTTTAGCTCTTCTCTGGTGCCACTGACCAGGAGCTTCAAGGTGGTAGCTGGAGTGTCCACTTCAATGGCAACGCCTCTAGCTCAAGGCCTGTATCAGTAATCAATGAGCTTGGCTGCAAGCAGCAGAAAAGCCAGCGAAAGATGGCTTCACCTGTAAGGACATGCCCTGTCTCCTTAAAAGAGGTGCAGAGGTCAGTCATCCCGAGTTGATCTGGAGACTCAGAGGTGCTCTCAAGGAGCCTGGCTCCCATCCTTTGGCTCTGTTATCCTCAGCATCCGATCCAGGGCGCCCCTCCTCATCACAAAGTGGCTATTGCAGCCCCAGGCAGCAAGCTCACACAGCGTCCACACAGAACAAAAAGAAGCAGAGATGGGGAGAGAGACCTTCTCCCCCGAAACCTTTCATGAGAGGGGCAAAAGCATTTCCAGAAGCTTGCCACAGGCCTACTTACATCTTTGTCCAGATTGGGTTACAAGTGGTCTAAGGTTGACTTCTCCAGAAAGAAGCCCTAGACAAAGCTTCAAGTGCAAGTAGGTTTGTTCAGGAGGGGATTCCAGGAACCATCAGGAGAAGAGGAGTGAGACTGGGAGGGGAAGTGGCCAATAAAGGGTGTGGTATCAAATCGGTTACCACTGCGTGTCGCTGGTGCTCAATCCTACCTTTCAGGGAGCTGAAGTATTTATACACCAAACCCACCATCACTGGTTGAAGGCTGTTCCCAAAAGAGCATCAGTTTTCTGGCATTTGCTGCCTGCTTGGGCTGCTGGAGGAAACCCTCGGGCAAAGGGGTGGAGATGCTAAGAGGCAGGGGTTGGCCAGAGAGCCCTTCACTGGTAAAGCCTGAGGGGACAGGCAGTCCCATCACCGTCAGTGGGTGTGCAGGGACTGGCGGACAGCCCCACCTGGTCCACTGCAGGGCAGGGAGAAGGGACCCGCTGTTGGGGAGGCCACCACAGGGTCTGCCGCAGCCTTCCCCCTACTCTCCAGGGGTGCGACTCTGTCACCAGGGGCTGATCACAGGCGCAGAGCAATTTCTACATCAGTCCAAAGGAACATGAGGACAATTCACAGAGAGAGAAGGCGAGTTTCAGGCCGAGTGCTGTTGGCGTCACCCCAGCCTCCTCTACCTGCTTAGCTCGGGAGGACTGCAAGAGATGGCCTTCCAGCTCTTCCTGCGGCTACAGGCTATTACTCCTCCCCCATCCCCATTCCTGGGTGTCACTGCCCCTGCCTTCCCCCTACCACCCACTCCTGAGATGGAGAAGTCCAGCTGTTTCCATCCAGGGGCCAGCTCCCCACAAACCCCATTTTGCTGTAGGTTGAGACTGCCTACTTCACATTTCAGAACCTAGAAACCTTGTGCACCACCGCTGAGAGTATAAATCAGCGCCTCTGCTTTGGCAAAATGACCATCTGTCAACCATTGTCATTTTGTTGCTAAGCCATGTCTGACGCTTTTGTGATCTCATGGACTGTAGCCTGCCAGGCTCCTCTGTCCACGGGATTTCTCAGACAAGAATTCTGAAGTAGACTGCCAATTTCTTCTCCAGGGGATCTTCCTGACCCAGGGATCAAACCCGCGTCTCCTGCATTGGCAGGCAGATTCTTTACCACTGAGCCAGCAGGGAAGCCCTATATCAACCATACAACCCAGCAATTCCCTTCTGGTTGTATATGAAACACACCTAGGTACACACATTTCCCAAAGGCAAGGACCAGAAGGTGGGCTTTTTGTGTTTTGTTCATTTGTTTTAGATTTAAGTCGTTTTAAAAAGATTTATTCAGAGAAGGCAATGGCACCCCAATCCAGTACTCTTGCTTGGAAAATCCCATGGGCGGAGGAGCCTGGTAGGCTGCAGTCCATGGGGTCACTAAGAGTTGGACACGACTGAGCGACTTCACTTTCACTTTTCACTTTCTTTTTTCTTTTTATTTTATTTATTTATTTTTTTAATTTTTATTTTTACTTTATTTTACTTTACAATACTGTATTGGTTTCGACATAATATTGACCTGAATCCACCACGGGTGTACATGTGATCCCAACATGAACCCCCCTCCCACCTCCCTCCCCACAACATCCCTCTGGGTCATCCCCATGCACCAGCCCCAAGCATGCTGTATCCTGCATCAGACATAGACTGGTGATTCGATTCTTACATGATAGTATACATGTTTCAATGCCATTCTCCCAAATCATCCCACCCTCTCCCTCTCCCTCACTTTTCACTTTCATGGGTTGGAGAAGGAAATGGCAACCCACTCCAGTGTTCTTGCCTGGAGAATCCCAGGGACAAGGGAGCCTGGTGGGCTGCCGTCTATGGGGTCGCACATAGTCGGACACAACTGAAGCGACTTAGCAGCAGCAGCAGCAGCAGCAAAAAGATTTATTTGTTTATTTGACTGCATTGGGTCTTAGTTGCGGCATGTAGGATCTTTAGTTGAGGAATGTGACCTCTTAGTTGCAGTATGTGGGGTCTAGTTCAATGACCAGGGATCAAACCCAGGCCCCCTTCATTGGAAACGCAGAGTCTTAGCCACTAGAACACCAGAGAAATCCCAAGGACTAGAGTGTCTGCTGAAACACTATATTCATAATGGCCGCCAAGTGGGAACTCACTTGTCTATTCATGGTGGATTGGAGAAATAGATTGCAGTGTAGTCAGACGCAGTGTAATTGTACATAGCAGTGAGAATGAAGCAACCCAACAGTGGGAAGCAAGCCAGACACAAAAGAACAGACTATGGATTCTTTTCACATACAGTACAAAGACATCATCAGAATCAATCTGCAGTATTGGAAGTCAATTACCCTTTTCCATTGTTTCTTCCTTCTCTGTTTACCGTATCTGAGATTCAGCAAGTAAGATACACCGACGGATGCTAACTGAACCTATTATGATCATCATTTCACAATATATATAAATCAAACCATCATGCCGTACATGTTAAACTTATACAGTGATGTATGTCATTGATTTCTTGATAAAACTGGAAAGGAATAAGAAAACATATTGGCTGATTTACTTCGCTTTTCGTGACATTAGTTGCTCTGCAAGAGGAAAGAAAGGTTTGCCCCCAAAGTCTCACTTTCCTGGAGAGCTCCGTGTCTACCATGCTGGTGACAGAAATCCTATGCAAACCGACTTAAACAACAAAAAAGGAATTTATTGGCTCTCATAGCTGAAAGGAACACTTTGGTATTTGAAAAATTAAAGGTCTTCAGCCATCAGTGGGAGCTGGGGACCCAGTGTCTCCAGGATTCTCTCCCTCCTCCTTTCTGTCTCTCTCAGCTCTGCAACCCTCTGTGTGTTGGCCTTAGTGTCTCCCGTTGCAGATACATCTCCATTCTGGTCGATGGGGAGAGAGCAGGGCAGATCGAAGCCAGAGATGCCAACAACCCCAGGGAGGAAAGGACTCTCACCCTCAGAGAGGACTCAGGATGGCTCTCTGGGATTCTGTGGCCATGCTCTGGATGGATCGCTGCTGCCAGGAACATCTGACTCTTTGAACCAATCAGGCTATCGTGACTATGAAAAGTGAAAGTGCTAGTTGCTCAGTCGTGTCCGACTCTTTGCAGCTGCTTGGACTGTGGCTGCACTAATTGGTGGTCTGGATCATCTGTTTACTCCTGTTGGGGAGGGGGCTTTGGTAATTAAGAGCCTCATCAGAACCACATGGAGGGGAAGAGGAGCAGTTCCCCAAAGCAGAGACATTGTTTTAGAAGGAGGAGAAAGGTTGCTGGGCAGACAAAAGAAAAATAAATGCTTAAGACACACCCCCCTTCCCCAAGGAGAGAGCCTCCCACCTTAAGTGGTTCTTTCTATTAAAAGCTGGCATGCATCTTGCTGGTGTATTGAGTGAAGCCCACTGGTCAGAGAAGTGCTTCCCAATGAAAGACTCCAGAGGCTGCTGTTCACACTGACTTCTGTGAATGGTGCCCCTTGAAGCCCAACAGTGTGCGGCAGCCCTGAACTTGATCATGCCCGGCTGGACCAGGGGTGGGTGGCTGGGGCATGAAGGAAGCATTGAGAACTATGAAACACTTAGTGATAAATCTAACCAAAAATGTATAAGGCTGTACACTGAAGAATTAAAATACATTGTTGAGAGAAATAGAAGGAATGGAAAGATGGATTATGTACCTGGATCAGAAAACTCAATATTGTTAAAATATCATTTTCCCCACCAACTGATCTATAGATTCAGTGCAATCTCAATCAAAATTACAGTAGATTTTTAAAAATATTCATTTATTTGGCTGCATCAGGTCTTGCTGGTATCACACAGGAGCCTTCATTGTGGTACATGGACTCTCTAGTTGGGGTGTGTCAGGCTTAGTTGCTGTACAGCCTGGGGGATCTTAGTTCCCCAACCAGGGATAGAACACACATCTCCTGCATTGCAAGGCAAATTCTTAACCACTGGACCACCAGGGAAGTCCCTCCAGTAAGCTTTTAAGTGGAAATTGACAAGTTGATTCTCAAATCATAAAAGAGACAAATGGCATAGGATGGTCAAAACAACTTTTTTAAAAGAGCAAGAATTTGAAGAACTTATGCTGTTGATTTTACAAATCTACAGGAAACAGGACAAATTGATGGAACTGACAGATGGACAAATAAATCAATGGAATAGAACAGAAAGTCCAGAGATAGACACATGCATATATGATCAATTTATTTTCAACAAAGATGTCAAGGCAGTTCAAGTTTCAAAGGTTGTCCCTTTCCCAGTTCCTGACATACAGTAATTCATTGCCACCAAAAGCTGGTTTGAGGCAAAGGCAACAATACACATGACCCCATATTTTGTGGTGTTGGCTGATGCTTTTCAACTCGGTTGCCAGCTCTTAGAGCTCAGGCAGCAGGACAGGGACACAGACCAGTGAGAGGCATGCGGAGGACCAGGCCTCCAGGGGATACGGAGGGATGCGGGGTTAGAGGCAGAAGAGAGAGCACGGATCAACCAGCTTGTTTTCTGGGCAAAGCCGCCAGGACGAAGAAAACCAAAATGTTGTGATAACATATTCCTTCTCCAAATTTCATCCTGGTAGAATTACTGGCCAGTAATTACCTAGCAAATTAGAGAATCTACCAGGACCCCAGTTAAGTACCTGAGGACATAACTGGTCCCTAATTAGAAAAAGTTGTCAGTTGGGAACAATTATCTCTGTTCTGTTTTATTTCCCCCCCTCCTTGAGCCAGATCTCTCATCCTCACCTCCCCCATTGGGGAGGTGTCTGCTCTTGCTGTTGGGGGTTGGGAGACAGGTGGGGGAGGCAGAATCTCCCATCTACCACGACCACTAGGAGGTGGTCAGCTCAGGAGGTGCCAGCTCAGGAGGTCGTAACAGAGCCCTGCCCTGTGTTCCCAGCCATGCCCTCACCGCCTTGTTCTGCTCACGTGTTTCTTTTCCCGCTAAACTATAGGCTCCCTGCAGGCACGGGTTTGTTTTAATTATCTCCCCATCTCCAGATCTAGCCCAGGGCCTGGCTTTCCAGAGAAGACACAGAAAAGTTGGTTGAAATGAAATGAGGACTCTGGGCCCCAGAGTGATGGTGCTGAGCATCACCATCTGAGCACAGCGGAGGGGGCTCACTGCACCACCTCACTTGCCCGGCCGTAGCCCAGAAACACCATCCCACCCACGTTCTGCAGAGGAAGCCTGGCTGGAGGTGAGTGATGTCAGCCAGGCTCCCGAGGCCTGCATTGCTCTGCAGTTGGAGACATCACTTCAGGTTGAGGGATCAGAGAAAGCTTCATGGAGCATCTAGTGTTTAGTTTGGGGGGATTTGGAGTTAAGAGGAAAAGCCAACAGAAGCAGCACACAGGTGCGGAGTTTGGTCTGGCTGAATTACTGGAAGTTTGCAAGAAGGAAGGGAGAGAGGGAGAGAGGAAGGCAGCTGGGGTTGCAAGAAACCTTGAAAGACCATGAGGGAGTGTGGGCTTCATCCCATAAGCCTTGGGAAACGATCCAGCAATGACGTTCCCGGAAGGTGAGTCCAGAGTCAATGCTCACGAGGGAACAAAAAGGAGAAAGATGAGGGGGAGGCCTGAGGTGGGGCAGGGGGATGGTATGGTACAGACACGAGAGGAAGGTGCCTGTCCCGGGCAGGGATGACCCCAACAACTGCGATCAGATGGTGGAGGCAAGAGGGAGTGGGGGGTCGGTCAGACTAAGTGCCCCAACTCGTGTCCTAGCAATCTTCCTTTTAGGAATTTACCCTAAAGAAATTATTCAGCATATACATGAAGATCTTGTTTTTCATGATGTCTATCACAGTATAATTTAAAATAGTATTAACAAGAGAGGGGGAAATATTACACTAAATAAGAGAAGCCAGTTGAAGACCATGTCTTGTCTGGCCTCATTTATATGAAATGTCCAAGTTGGCATATCTGGAGAGACAGAAAGCAGATTAGTGTTGCCTAGGGCTGGGCTTGGGGGTGGAGGGTGGATTAAGGGGTGACCACTAATGGGTACAGGGCTCTGTTTTGGGGAGATAGAAATATTCTAAAATTACATTAGAGTGATGATCAGACAACTCTAATCATCTGTACTAAAAGCCATTGCATTGTACATTTAAAATGAATGAACTTTGTGGTTTGTAAATTTACCTCAATAAAGCTGATCAAATTCTTAAACAGGGCAGGGGGTTGCTGTGTGCTATAAGGAAAGCAGTTTCTGCCTGAAGCCGTGGTCAGCTCTAGACCCCAACAGAAAATAAGACTGCCCTACCTTAGGAGTGGTACCCCTCTGGAAGAGAGTGGGATGAGGTGGCAGGGGATGGGGGAGACTCAGGAAAACAGCCGGCTGGGAGCTGAGGGTAAGAAGACTTGCAGAACGTGATGCTCCAGAGACAACTGTGGTCTCAAGTCCAACCCTTGTGGACAGCCAAGCAGCTGGGTCCCCGCCACCAAGCTCTACCTACAGCCTCTGCCTGCCTGCAGGAGGGCACCCAGGGTTGCTCTGCACCAGGCCAGATCCTGGCTGAGAAACAGAGGAAGGTGGGATGTTTAGGAGAGGGCAGAGGAGGAAAAAGTAAGAAGAAAAGAACCCGGCAGTCCTGGGGTTGAATCCCAGATCCTCCGCTTAATTGACTGTGTGACCTTGAGCAAGTTTCTTCACCTCTCTGGGTCCCAGTTTCTTCACCTTTCTCAAGGGAGAGCAGCTGATGTTACTGGCTTTAGCAGGAGTGGAGAATGGGGTTCCATGCCTTAAGAGCTGTGCAGGGGCATCATCACTTACCGGGGGGAACAAACGCTGGTGATGGGGAGCCTCATGGAGCCCCCAAATCTCCATGACCAGAGCCAGCGAGGGTGGGGCCAGGGGTCAATAAAATCACTGACCCCGGATCTTGAGGAAGAGGGGCTCAACCTGAGGTCTCTCCTTGCATCCATTCCCCCACCCCTACTCCCACTTTCCATTCCAGAAGCTTCCAGCATGAGGGTCTTACGGGCTTCTCTAAAGAAGGGACTAATTAAACCTTAATTGACACAGCACTAATGAGCTTCTTAATTACACAGAACCACATGATTAGCCACTCAGCAGACACTAATTGTTCATTAGGAAGCAGTCTCCCTCTCCCCCTTCCCTTTTCTAGAACCTACCGGCTAAGGCACCTGACGGGCTCATAGTAGTTGGTGCCCCTCAACCCCAGCCCAGCCCAGCCTCTGAGCCCATCCTGATGGTGGCGGGGAGGGCAGGGGGCGCAGCTGGACGAGTTCATGCTGCCCTGGCCTGAAGTCACGTGCCCTCTCATGATAATAATCTGAATATAACAACTTCTATCATTTTGAGTATCTCAGATTCAGGAGCCTGTAGCCTTCCGCTTTCAAACCCCTGGCCTGAATCAGGATAGAACTGTGGGTTCCGGAGGCCTGAATTTCAGCCTTCTTGGGGTGAAGGGAGCCCAGGGCAGGCCCAGCTTGAAGGGCAAGAGGACAGGGAACCAGTCTCTGACACCAAACAGGACAGGTATTTTCCAGAGGGGGAGGCTGAGGCACCATGAGAGTGAGAAACGTACCAGCGGTTCACACAGCAAGTAAGTGACAGAACCAGTGTCAAACCCGGGTCTACCTCCAGAGGCAAGCTTCTTTCTACTAGTCCAGCTGCCTCCTGCAGAATTTTCAGATTTCACGACGTGCAGAATCGGGACCTGGAAGGAAGGGGCTTGCCCCTCCCCGAGGAGCCATCAGCCTCCAGCGACACAGCTTAACTTCACTATAAGCCAGGAGCAAGGCCTCAGAGGATGGGGAGGGGCCACCTGGGTTGTGAGGCATTGGGTGAGTTTCCCTGGACCTCTCTGTCTCAGCTTTCTCTTCCATAAAACAGGGATAACAGGACCACCCCAAACCCCAAGGCTTCCTGGAGGATTAGGAGAGCTAGTGCATGAAAAGTGCCCAGAAGAGTGTCTGCCTTGCAAAGCCAGTGCTTCATAAGGGTTACAGTCACTACCTTCTATAATGGAGGTTGGTGGTACCTCCAGGAAAGCAGCTTTGGATTTGGGATCCACTACCCAGAGAGTTCCAGAAAAACATCTATTTCTGCTTTATTGACTATGCCAAAGCCTTTGACTGTGTGGATCACAAGAAACTGTGGAAAATTCTGAAAGAGATGGGAATACCAGACCACCTGACCTGCCTCTTGAGAAATCTGTATGCAGGTCAGGAAGCAACAGTTAGAACTGGACATGGAACAACAGACTGGTTCCAAATAGGAAAAGGAGTACGTCAAGGCTGTATATTGTCACCCTGGTTATTTAACTTCTATGCAGAGTACATCATGAGAAATGCTGGACTGGAAGAAACACAAGCTGGAATCAAGATTGCCGGGAGAAATATCAATCACCTCAGATATGAAGATGACACCACCCTTATGGCAGAAAGTCAAGAGGAACTAAAAAGCCTCTTGATGAAAGTGAAAGAGGAGAGTGAAAAAGTTGGCTTAAAGCTCAACATTCAGAAAACGAAGATCATGGCATCTGGTTCCATCACTTCATGGGAAATAGATGGGGGAAACAGTGGAAACAGTGTCAGACTTTATTATGGGGGGCTCCAAAATCACTGCAGATGGTGATTGCAGCCATGAAATTAAAAGACGCTTACTCCTTGGAAGAAAAGTTATGACCAACCTAGATAGTATATTCAAAAGCAGAGACATTACTTTGCTGACTAAGGTCCGTCTAGTCAAGGCTGTGGTTTTTCCTGTGGTCATGTATGGATGTGAGAGTTGGACTGTGAAGAAGGCTGAGCACCGAAGAATTGATGCTTTTGAACTGTGGTATTGGAGAAGACTCTTGAGAGTCCCTTGGACTGCAAGGAGATCCAACCAGTCCATTCTGAAGGAGATCAGCCCTGGGATTTCTTTGGAAGGAATGATGCTAAAGCTGAAACTCCAGTACTTTGGCCACCTCATGCGAAGAGTTGACTCATTGGAAAAGACTGATGCTGGGAGGGATTGGGGGCGGGAGAAGAAGGGGACGACCGAGGATGAGATGGCTGGATGGCATCACAGACCCGATGGACGTGAGTCTGAGTGAACTCTGGGAGTTGGTGATGGACAGGGAGGCCTGGCGTGCTGCAATTCATGGGGTTGCAAAGAGTTGGACACGACTGAGCGACTGAACTGAACTGAACTGAACCCCTCCTTCCCACCTCTCAGATTTCCTCTCCACTGTCGAGCCTCAGAAACCACTCCCAACAGCTCAGGAGTCACCTCTCCCTCTTGAGAGTCTGCCCCCACTCGGGACCCTCTGTATGTGTCTCTCCTGGCAGGGGCTGGGCAGGCTCCTGAGGGCCCAGAGGTGGTCAGACCTGTGGGCTGATGGGTGCACAGACCCTTGGCACATCCCACCAGAGGTATGGGCAGGAAGGGGACCAACATCGCCGGCATATCCAGTGACCACACATCCTGCTTCTCCCAAGACAGGCCTACTTTTCTCCGATTGCACTGATGTCATTATTCACAGGACCCCCTTCCACTCTTTTGTTTGTTTGTTTGTTTGGGGTTGCACTGGGTCTTCATCGCTGCACTTGGGCTTTCTCCAGTTGTGGTGCGCTGGCATGTGGGATCTTCCCAGACCAGGGATCAAATCCGTGTCCCCTGCATTGGTAGGCAAATTCTTAACCACTGGGCCAGCAGGGAAGTCCCCCACCTCTCACTCTTAAACGGTGCTGATTTGAACAATAGACAACATGGTCCCACAACGTACACACCCTCCTCTGCCTGCCATGGGCCAGGCGCTGTCCACACCAGTGGGCAGGAGACAGTGTTCACCCACCCCAGGGAATCCCCGACCTAGGGGGTTGGACTGTGACCATCCTCTCCTCCGACACAAGGCAAAAAACAATATAGGTGGAGGGCTTCCCCAAATTCTTACCACCAGAAAGGGGAGGAGTTGAGATGCTGACCCACAGTTGAGGGGCCATTGCCATGCTTCTTCCCAGCACTGGCAAGGGGGCACAATGAAGGAAGGCTCATATGTGATGTGGAGGGCCAGGGTAGGGAGTGTGGCTGGGCACGCTGGGATTTAGGGAAAGGGGTGAAAGCAACGCAGTGTCTGGAGTAAAGGCTGCTGGGGGCAGCCATCAGAGAGCAGGGGGCAGGTGACGGGACTGGGATCAGGGGAGAGGGAGGACCTTGCAGACGGCAGGAGACAGGGGCTTAGTTCAACTATCCAGAGAGCTGCCCTAGCGGATGAGGCGTATCCCCTCTTGCATGTTCTGCCATTGGCCTAAGGACTTGAGACACAGATACAGGGTGGATGGGCCCCAAAGTGCCTGAACTGAGATCTTTGTAGAGGATGGAGCACTTGCGTTGGCTGGGTATCAAAAAAGGTACCACAAATGGCAAGAGCTTGTGCAAACACTGGTCCCTTCAAGGATGATGAGTGGACCAGCCTGCCAGGCCCTGGGACGCTTTTATAGACGTGAGGCCAAAAGGGATGTTGTGGCCCCTCTGGGGAGAAACTTGGGGCCCTTGGTGAACATTTCTCTTTTAATCTGTGTGCTCAGTTGTGTCCGACTCTTTGCAGCCCCGTGGACTGTAGCCCTCCAGGCTCCTCTGTCCATGGAATTTTGCAGGCAAGAATACTGGAGTGGTTGCTACTTCCTCCTCCAGGGGATCTTCCAGAACCAGGGATCAAACCCGTGTCTCTTGTGTCTCCTGCATTGGCAGGTGAGTTCTTTTCCACTAGCGCCACCTGGAAAGCACCGCCTCCCTTTTTTTTAATACAGCATACTTTATTTCTTTTTAACTTTTTTAAAGATTTTTTTTTAATGTGGACCATTTTTTAAGTCCTTATTGAATTTGTTAAAATATTGTTTCTGTTTTTTGGGGGGGCGTTGTTTTGTTTTTGTCTGCAAGACATGCAAGATCTTAGCTCCCCTGCCAGGGATTGAATGAACCGAATCCCCTGCATTGGAAGGCAACGTTTTAACCACTGGACAGCCCGGGAAGTCCCCCTGGTGAGCATTTATTCCTTATGGAGGAGTCCAAGGGAATCAGCCCCTGGGGCACAGCCATGCTGGCTTCAGGACCAGGGGTAGACATTTGCTCACTGCCCCTCACGGCCTCCTCCTGCGCCTTCTTGCCCTCCTGGGCCTCCCTCTGGTCCCTTTCCAGGGAGCCAGGCCTGGTTTCCAGGGAGGGGATTCTCAGCATGACCTGCCCCTTCCCTATCTGGTCCTTGGTGGGGGCAGGAGGAAGAGGTGAAGATGCTCCAGCATCTTTGGGCAGTGCCAGTCACCCCACCCCCACTGGGTCCCTGGTGCCCCCACAAGAGACGCAGCAATTAGGTCAGAAACCCCCTCCAGATGCTTCTCCCCTCCCTCATTATCTGGAAACTGATACAGTGTATCAAGGAAAGCCCCCAGGGTGTTTTCCCATCTGTTGCTCTGTTTCTGACACATGCTGCTCCCCACCTGGAATTCCCAGGCCCTCCTCTCCTCTTGCCTCACCCCTTCCTGACTTTGGGCAAATTACCTAGTCTCTCTGGGCCCTTCTCATTGTAATGTGGACATGACCATACCCACCTCCTGGGGGTCACTGAAGACTCAAGGGGTTTAATTCACACCAAGGGTTTAATGTGGGACCCAGCACAGAATAGGTGCTCAGTGAACGGTGGCTATAGTTCTTCTCAAGAGCCAGCTCAACTATTCCTCCAGAAAGCCCTCCCTGACCACCTCAGGCTTAAGGGGGAACTCTGTCTTCTGCCTTCCACTGCCCACCCCCTAGTACCTCTCACATCCCGACATGCATCCTTTGTTGCTGATGCACACCCCAATAAATGTGGGGGCTTCCATGTGCCAGGCACTGAGAGCTTTGCATCTGTTAACTCATTTAGCCCTCACAACACCCTTATCCCATTTTATAGAGGTGGAAAACAAGACACAGAGTGGTTAAGTAACTTATCCAACGTCACATAGCAAGGAAAGTGATGGACCCAGACCCAGAACCCAGGCAGTCAAAGTCCAAAGTCCAAGCTTCCACCCTTTACCATAAACAGGTTGATAGCCATTCACCCAGGGTGGGGTGTAGGGGGCTAGGATATACACATGACACGAAACCACAGGCTTTGTGGGTTCCAATTTCACTGCTGCGCACCTGCGGTCTAGCCCAGGGCTGTGCCTGTGTGGTCACTGCACGTGGATCACGTCTGTGCAGAAATGTGTCTAAAGGCTGTGTGCCACATGCTTGAAGAACTCAGATACCATATGTTCAGAATGTGTGTGCCTGTGTACAATGTCTGTGTGTGCACCCAGTGTGTATTTCTGCAGGGGTGTTGTAGGAGCACATGTCACACACCTTTGTGTAGCTGTCATTACGCCTCGACAGCTAACTATCCCAGAGGGAAGTAGGACTTATTTCCCCTTCATTAGAAAGTGAGGTGCCAGAACCTGGAGCGGCTGCATGACGGGCAGCCTACAGGCCTGTGGAGTGTGAACAGTATGTGATCCAAGCACATACGCACATGTGTGTAACTGTGTGTGCATGTATGCATGCTAAGTACACCCACATGCCTGTGTGTCAACAGTTCCTGGGTGAATGCCCGCACAGTACATTGGTAGCTGTCTTTGGGTGCATGGAAGTTATATGTGACCCGTGTGTGATAAACACATGTGCACGTACAGGCGTGTATGTGTCCGTAGGCGGAGAGCTGTGTAGGCAGGCACACATAAGAGGACATGTGGTGGGGGCCAGGACGGCACAGTGAGACCTGACTTCCACTCCTGCCTCTGCCTCCGTCTGCTGGGTAACCCTGGATGGGCTGCTGCACCTCCCGAGGCTCACTGTCTGCATCATAAAATGGGGCGAGTGCGGAGGATGAGAGAGAATAGAGCCGCAGCACCGTAGCTGCCCAGCACATGCGCCCTACTTGAGGACGCACTATTCGTGAGCACACATACGTGTGCACCACGAGGGTGTGTACATGGAGCCGTGTGTGTTCCCGGGGTGCGGCGTGTCGGGGGTGGGAGTGGGTGAATACGGGTGTGTATGCAGGTGCTGTTCACACTGCGGACGTGATCTCAGGCTGTAGGGGACACAGTCGTGGAAGTGTGTGTGCGCGCGGTTGCACAGTGCGTGCATGGGGGTGGAGGGGTGGTTGAGCCCCAGGCCCCTGGTTTGGAGAGGGGATGGGTTGGGGGGCCTGGCGGGGAGGAGGCGGGTATCTCTGGCTGTCAGGCCCGCGGTGGGTGGGGGCGCCCCGGGCGGCGGTGATGGAGCCCCCGCTCTCCCGCCAGGGCTGCCAAAATACAGGGAGACAGGGTGTAATTACCGGCACTTACCGCGGCCATTACCCCCCTCGCCGCCGCGCGTGACACACGACCCGTCAGCTCGGCGTTTGCACCATTAAGGGGCCTCATTAGCATCCCGGCTCAGAAGCAAAATTACCCTCACTGCTCATTTCAAGATGTCATCAATTTTAATTTAGGGCCCAAAGATAGTACAATGGGAAGGCCCTCCCGGCCAGCCGCGCACGGAAAGGGGGGAGAGGGCGGGGGAAGGGCGGGGGCAGCCAGGGCCAAGGTGGGGGCAGGGCGGAGAGGGCGCGGGGCGCAGCGAGGCGGGAAGGGAGGCGCTGGTCTCCCCGGCCCGAGGTCCCCAGGCTAGGGCCGCCGGGGGCCCCCCCTGGGGAGGAAACAGGATTGTGGGCACAACCAGGGCCCACTCATCCCTCAGGGGCCGCCTGGAAGTGAAGTCTGGAGCCAGACAGTAGCGAGATGCTGTGCCTGGCGTTTCCTTTCGGTTATTCCTTCAAGGAACATGGGGAAACTCCGGGGTGGGCTGCAGTCCGTGGGTTCGCAGAGTCGGACACAACTGGGCGATTGAAGGACAATTCCTTTAATTCCCACAACGACCTTGGGTGGTAGCGATGGCAGTCCCTTTACTGAAGGGGAAAGGAGACAGAGAAAGTACCCCCGCCCCCCAAACTGCCTTAACACACAAGCCGTGGCAGAGACTGCATGTCAGCATGGGCCCATTTGATTCCGATGCGCTCCGCCCCTGGACCCAGAACCTGTGCTCGTGGAACGGTCTTCCGGTCAGTGCCTGGGCCCCCCAGCCCGTCTGGTCTGCAGGTGGCTTTTGCCGTTTGTGCCTGGAATGCCCCCTCCCTCTCCTTGTCAGCCAAGTCCCTCGTGATCCAGTGTAATGTCACCCCTGTCTTCCTGTCACCCCCTCACTGGATCATCTTGGCTGTTCACGTGTCTGTCTCGTCACCCCCACCTGTCTGGGGACTGGCTACCAGGGAGTAGGGACTGTCCCTTATCCCCCTGGGACATCCCCAGTACCCGGCACAGAGCCGGCCGTGAGGAGTGCTCAGGGTTTGCTGAGGGAGTGAACATCACTGTCTCCCAGCCTTCCTGTGCTCAGGTGGAGTCTGGAGGCCAGAGCTGTCGTCCAGGTGGAAGGGGACCACGGAGGTCTCCCCAGCCCATCCTCTGTCACTCAGATGAGCACCTGGGGCTCAAGATGGGGCAGGCTTGGCCCGGAGAAGGACTATTTCAGTCTGTCTGTGATGGCTCAAAGTGGGTATGCCCCCAAAAATGAAAGGAAAAAAAAAGAGTGGGTATGCCCCAAATGTTTGTTGAGTGACTGAATGATTGAACACATGGATGCACGCACAAGTGGGTGAGGAGCAGCTCTCCCTGGGGTGTTTCTGGGTCCCTCCGGGAACAGAAATCTTAGTTATTTCCTCTGCGGACCTCACAGGCCACTTGACTTATCAGCACTGCTGGGACATTTTCATTTTATAAGCTGAGCCTGGGCACATGTGATGCCCTGAAAGGGTCTCTTTCTTCTAAAAGGGGAACTACACGGGCCAGGGGATATTTTCCAGAAGGCTTGGTGTGGGAGGTGGGGGAACCTTCTTGTTATTTCCAGCTGGGTCCACCACCCTAGTCTGTCTTAACCCATGGTGAGGTTTAGGCCCAGTCTCTGAACCCACTGGGCCTTGGTTTCTCCCAAGTGTAAAGAAGGAGGCTGTAACCCACGCCTCACCTTCTCAGGCCATGGCGTGAGGCTCAGTGACAAGCCAGCAGGAATATGGCTGGGCTGAGATCACAGGGCACCACCAATCACCCCATGTGCCCTAGTCAGACCCAGTCCTGCCTGCCTCCCCTGCTGCCTTCAGCCCCCCAGCTCCCTGGACAGAGCTGGAGCGAGAGAAGAGGAAAGGGCCCCCGTCCTGAGCCCAGAGACCAGGTCCTCGCTGGCAGCAGGCGCCGCTCCCAGCCTCACAGAAGACGGATCGCTCCCTTAATCACTCTGGAAGAGAACCCCAAGCCGATATAATATTATAATTAATTAATTCACTAAAAAGGTATTAAATTTCTCTCCCCCCTGTGGATATTATCTGAATTCATTGACCTTTAGAAAAATCACCCTCTAATTGTAACCAGGTCCAAAAGCATTTGCAGCCCGTCCCTTTTACATTAATAATATCTTCCCGGACTTGGCTCTGGCTGCTTAAATATTGTATAAATTCCACTGCCCCCCTCGGAAAAGAGAGAGCAAAGAAAAAAGATGAGAATGGAGGAGCCCAAGAGGTGGATGGGGGCTGGACCCTGAGAGGCAAAGGTCTCAGGAAGTGAGGGGCAGGGGGTGAACTGAAGAGGCTCTTTCTATCTGCTTCAGGCGGCGTGGAGGGGGCCCAGGCTTTGAGATGGGGAGGAAGGCATGGGTTGGGAACAGGAGGGTTGATTTTAGGGTTCATTTTTTAGGAGGCTGGGGCAGGGAAGATCCATAGTGTATATCAGACTCTCATCTAAGCCAGTGGCTCCAAACAGTGAAGAACCTCTGATTTAAAGGACCAGTGGGTGATGGAAAGAGAAATTCCAAAGAACATTCTGAGCTCCATCTACTTCCCCACCTCAGGATCCCCCCTCCCTCCTGCCCCAGGCTTCACTCCACTTCCAGACAGCCCTGTTCTGCAGAGGGTGGGCCAGGCCTCGAAGGAAAGATGCTGTGGGATGTCCAAGACTTCCTAACGCTGAGGAGGTGGGTTCTAAGGAGTCGAGAGCCAGCACCAGCCCTTGCCTGTTCTCAGCAGGGCCTGGAATCTACTCTTGGCTTCCCATCTGAATGAGTAGGGAGATGCTCTGCGGATGGCGGGGGTGGAAAGCCACCTTCCTCTGTGTACACCGTGATGAGTGTGTCTGTCCTGCTTCTTGTCCTCAGATCCCAGCTCCCTCCCGGTACAGGAGATGAGAAGCTGGCAGCTGGCAGGGGATGGGCAGATGGAGGGAGTGGAGCGGAGGATGGCAGGACCCTCGCCCAGTGCACCTGCTTGGCTTTGGGGCTCCATGGCGGACCCATGGGAGCTGAAGCTGCTCATCCTTCCCTGACCTGGCTTGGAGCCCTTCCCAGATCCCACTGCCTTTTCACATTTTCGCTTCCTCTCCAGTCGCTGGGGGCTTCCTCTGGGAAATGAGGGGGTTCAATGGGTCCATCTCTGCTTTCACACCAGTCCTCACCCACTCCACCTGTTTACAGATCCCCTCCTCGTGGACCTGATGTCTGGAAAGGTGTTGTGTACCACATAAAGAGTGTGGATGAAGACAGCATCCTCTTCTTATTTAATCAGAGATGTTCATAACCTGCAGTCAGAAACTGTCGACTGACTCCATCCCAGCTACTAGCTAAGGGTCGCACAGACCAGTCTCAGATATGTGAACACTTTCTGGTGGCTTGCTGAAATTCTGGAGGTACTCTGTGTCTGCTGAAATCAAACGTAGGATTGCAGCTTGAAAAGCACAACCAAGTGGAGACTGCTCACCTTCTGGCCACTGCCCACGCCTGGCTCTGAGCGCCCTCTTGTGGGCAGAACCCCCACCCACACCCTCAGCACACCCCGTTGGGCCATCCAGCTGCAGGTGGTGGCCAGGCTGAAGGAACCTCGGGGCTGGAAGCCAGCAGGCAGGTGAGGATACCATGGTCTTGAGGTCTTGAGAGGCTGCTTGAAGAAGTGGGAGGGCAGCGCCCTACTCCCCTGAGTCAGTCCCCAGGGTGAAAAGAAAGAACAGATTGGGGGAGGAGAGAGCCTCTGTGGCCTGAAGGAGGGCCTCGGAAGATTTCCACACCCTCACGCCTCCCCCAGCCAGAGCTCAGGACCTGCCTCAGGAGAAGAAAGGCTCCCAGGCCGTGGGCAGGTCCCGGCTGTGGGGTGGGGCCTGGAACGGGCAGGAGGTGCCCATGCTTGTGCGAGCTCCAACTCACAAAGGCATCCACAGCTCCATCTGACCTTGAGATTAATCCCCGGCCCGGCCGTCATCAGCACCCACACACCCGGCCCTTTCCACCTCTCCCTCACACGTTAATTGCTCCAACGTTGATTTGATCTTCCGTTCTGCAAGGAGGAAATTGCCCTCTTAGCCATTTTCATCTTGGGATTTTTTTTTTTTTAATTAGGCTCAGTTGTCCTCACAAGGCCCCAAGAGGGGGAAGCCATTTTGGTCTTTGCCTGAAGAGACTGTGGGAAGTCGAGGGAGAGGCGGGCAAAGCTGGCAAAGATGCTCTCCTCCCTTCCCCCAGACACCCCCGGCTCAAGAGGCACACCCCCTCACCCCTGTCTGTCCCAAGCCCATTTCCCCCACCCTGACTGAGGTCATAAAGCCCCAGGGTCTTGGAGCAGAGGCCCCCCAGGAACCCCTGTGGGGTGAGAGAGCCTTTAGCCCAGAGAGGAAGGGGTTTGGGAGGGGTCTCCACGCCTGAGGGTGCCGGAGCAGAACCTTCGCCCTGGTGCCACCTCCTCCCAACTGTAGTTCACATGGGTCCCTCTCCCATAACCCACTTAACCCTCATAACCTAGGGAGCTTGTCCTGGGCCTTGCCCCCACAGAGCAGGCAGCCCACCTATGTAGAGGAAAGAACTGAGGGTGGGGACAGGAGAAACATGCCGACCGTCCCCAGCCCGGGTAGTCTGGGCCCACAGTGCCCAGGAGCTGTAGACTTGGTTTCCAAGCAACAGGGTCTCCCAGTCACCTGGCTCAGCCAACTCAGGCCTCAGCAGGAGGTGTGAGACCAGCGGGGCGGCAGCGCCACCTTGTGGCCATGGGGAGGGACACAGCCCCCAGAAGCACCCAAGACCCCTAAGTAAGGCTACATCTCCAGCTTCCATGGGGCCCTGCTAGGGAGCTGGGGGAACTAGGCGATGGACTCAGTCCCTTCTGTCTGTATCCCCCAGCCCCGATCCCCTTCGGGGGCATCTGAACTGAGTCCATTGGGTTGACTCCTCCCCGGCATCTGTTGGCCCCCAGACCCCCTCCAAAGAGACAGGACAAGCGGGTACAAAGCACAGTGTTTACTAAAGGCACAAAGTGGGGAGCCTTGAGGGGAGCTGCTCTTCCAGCAGTGACCCCACATTCTAACTTGAACCCAGCGCCCCCTCTTCTGGCTACCCCCGCCCTCACACCACCTGGAGGAGAGCTGTTAGCACCAAAGTGGGGGTGGGGGGAGTGCCAGAAAGGCAAGCCTGGGCACCCCTGGACCAGTCCATGCCTCCAAGAAGGAACTTCTGGACCCCTGGTTCCAATGAGTCCTCCTTCACTGATGGGGGGACCAGGCTGAAAGGTAAGGTGTCTTCTTACCTCCAGCACACCTTGTCCCCCCTCTGCAGCGCCCCCTCGCCTTGCCCTCATGATTTCACCTCTGGGAGGAGCTGGGCTGGAGGCCTATTCCTGCCCAGCCCCGTGAAAAGAGCTGCCCCTGGGTGGGGGGCTTCCAACCCACGGGCTGCCAAGCGGGCACTAAGTCCACACGGGGTGGGGGGCCGACGGGAGGAATGAGGCCGGGCAGGGGCTACTTCACACACAAGTGCAGCCTGAAGGGTGGGGGGGCAGTGGCTCTGGCCCTCCCAGACCCCAGGCCCGCCCCTGTCGCCCAGGTCACAGCACGTCGCCCTCCTCCATGCTGAAGCTGCTCCTGCGGCTGCTGGCCTTGGAGGCCTCAGGGGACATGGTGGAGAAGAGGGGGTCGGAGGCCAGTGGGAGCAGGGAGTCGTCTAGGAGCATGAGGTCCAGATCTTTCTTGGACAGGTTGGGGAACGGGGAGGCATGCTCTGGCCCCAGAGGTTCGGGGTAGCCTGGGGGCCCTTCGTTGCCCCCGCCCCCAAAGCTTAGGTTGTGGCTGAAGTCCAGGTGGTGGAATGGGGACGGTGGCTGGGGCGGCTGGGCTGGAGGGGGCAGCGGGGCCTGAGGGGGCAGAGCTGGGAGTGGTTCAGGGTCAGGGACCTCAGCCCCCAATAGCAGGGCCTCCCCAGGGCCCTCCTCGCTGGGCAGCTCCTGCTTCACCACCTGCTGGGCCAGCTCAGCCATGTTCATGCCAGAGGGCGAGGTGGTGGGCAGGCCATGCACCCGAGCCTGCATCTCCAGCTCCTGCGGGTGGGACAGACAGAGGCTGAAGGCGCCCACCCCAACCCCCGCTGCCGCCCTTGACCCTCCCTTTGTGGCACTCAAGACCACAAAATATCTCAGCTGGGAGCAAGCATAGGGCAGCTCTAGAGTCTTCACCAGCGTGTTTTCCAGCTACAAGTCGCAACTCATTAGTGGGTTGGGAAACCACTACAGTTGAGCCTTGAACAGCTCTCTATTTTTTTTAAATTGAAATAGACTTGCCTAGACTAGACTAGACTAGAAATTATCAGAATGCATTGCATCTATTAAGGATGAGGGTTCTTTCATGAAACTTTGATTTTTTTTCACTTTGAGCTGACTATGTGTGCTGGATTGCAATGTGAATAGTATTATCTACCAGAAGAAACAGAAAATCTTTGAAGCTGCAGGCCAATTGCCCTTTATATAGGTGACCAGTGTCAGGCCCAAAGAGGACAAAAGGCCTTCAACAACAGAGCCAGGACTAGGTGGCTCTAGGTGGTAGCATGGACTTTCCCAAGCCTTTGTTCTTTCTCTTGCTCACTATGGGCACTCCCTGCCAAGTAATTCCAGCTCTCTGCCTCCCACAGAGGTAGGTTTACCCTTTCCTGCCCCCTTGAAGTTAGGTGTAGGCATGTGCTTGCATTGATCAAGGAAATGTGAGCAGAAAGGACCCTAAGAGTGACATGGGGCTTTAAAAACCAGCGCTAGATGTACTTATGCACCAGTCTGGATCCTAAAATGAGTCTCGCAGAGCAGACCCTCCAGCTGACATCTGCTGCTTAAAGTGCTGGGGATTGTTTGTTACCCAACAATAACATCCTGACTGATACATCTTCCTTCCCCATGGGGATCATCCCTCCATCTCTAACTGCAGAAGTGTAAGCACTGCCCCTGGGGTCAGGACTCAGGCCAGGGGTTAGGAGTCAGAGCCACCCAAGAGGACCAGGTTCAAGACCCAGACCTGGATACGGAGCCAGAGCTGCTTGTTGGTCATCTCCAGGCGCCGAGAATGGTTCTCCAGCTCCCGGGATTTCTGCAGGTCCTTCTGCATTCTCCGGATGTAGTCAACAGAGGCCTTGAGGATGGTGCCCTTGTTCCAGCGCACATCCCTGCAGGCCAGGCAGAATCAGAGGCTCATGCTCAGAGGAGGGGGCTAGGATTGGCCAGGAGTTTCGTGGGTGGACATAAAACCCTGCTGTGGTTTCAGAGTTGATGTCGCCGGTCCCAATTTTGCCCCAAACCCCAGACCTGACCAACCCCTATTTATGGAGGAGGCCAATCTCCATCTGCAAATGTGCCCTCCCAAGTGACTGTGGTGCCACCACCCACCTCGTTAATCCCAAGTGAAAGGGCCAGTCACTCAGTCGTGTCCGATTCTTTGCAGCCCTGTGGACTATAGCCTGCCAGGCATCTCTATTCACAGGATTTCCCAGACAAGAACACTGGAGTGGGCGGCTGTTCCCTTCTCCAGGTGATCTTCCCAACCTAGGGAGGGAACTCGGGTCTCCTGCATTGCGAGCCCAGGAACCAGGCAATTCGGAGCAGCCTCCTTCCCCAAGCCTCCCATTCCTGCCACCAAAACCCACACCTGTTCTCGACCCTCACGACTCCTGTCCCCAGACCACCTCTGCACCAGTCTGGTGGCCTCAGCAAACTTTCCTAGCATGACTCCTCCTCTAGGAAGCCTCCCTGACCCCACCCTTACTTCTGGAACCTGTACTCCCTCCTTCCTGTCTTGAGCCTTTCTTAGTTAGGGGATGGAAGGTTCTTCTTTTCCCAAACAGATGATAAGATCTTTAAGAAGCAAAAGGGGATTCTCTTCCCATCCGTTCCCCCTGGCAACCAGCAGATGATACCTGTGAGCTGCTGCTCTCCCCTCCCCTTTCTCCAGAAAATCTACTCACAAATCATTGGCCTTGGGGATCAGCATGCCCAGCTCCTTGATGCGGTCATTGATGTTGAACCTCCGTCGCCTTTCAACTAGAAGTAACAAATATCGGGGGAAACAATTAGGGAGATGAGGACCCCACCTTCCAGCCCAAGGAGGGAAGCCTTAGTTCTTCTGGGAAGGAACGGGTGACATGAGCGAAGAGCCAACTCATTGAAAAGACCCTGGGAAAGACTGAGGGCAGGAGGAGAAGGGGATGACAGAGGACAAGATGGTTGGATGGCATCTCTGACTCGATGGACATGAGTTTAAGCAAGCTCTGGGAGATGGTGAAGGACAGGGAAGCCTGGCATGCTGCAGCCTGTGGGGTCTCAAAGAGTCGGACATGACCAAGCAACCGAATAACCACCACCACCACCAAATGGGATGGCTGTGAGGGTAAGGGGGTTGGGGGCAGGCCAGACATGATTAAGGAGGGGAAGACTGTAGCAGACAAAGCTGCCTGGAGAGGCCTGATCCAGTGCTCAGAAGGCTCCACGCCCTAAAGAAAACAATCTGAGAAACTCATTCCCTCTGAAGTTCTGGGAATTTCATGAATATCTCTTCCCTGGAGCACCTCTCCCCCAACCTCCTAACAAGGACTGGTGGGAAGAGGCTGAATCCAGTCACGCCAATGCCAGGATTTTAAGGCCTCATGTAAGGAATCCTTCCTAGAAGCTGCACGTCAGAGGGTAGCTTTGGAGCCAGCCCAGGTGAGAGGAGGAAGAGGGGCAGGGGAGACTCACTGAGGTTGTGATTGTCTTTCTTCTGCCGCTCCTTGGCCAGGGCCCGGCTCTCAGCATCTGGAGAACAGAAGAGGAGAGCTGGGAGGGGAGGTGCTGGGGAGACACAGCCGGGATGGGGGCGCTCCCGGAGGCAGCGGGCAGTACCTGTGAGCTCACGCTTCTGCGTCAGGTCCGCTGGGCAGGAGCTGCTGGTGACGCCCACCAGGGAGGCGGTGACCTGGGGGTCTCCACTGTACACATTCAGGTGACTGCTGGACAGGGGCAGCTGCAGGAAGAGGCGGGGAAGAAGACTCAGTGAGCGGCCCCCATTCTGCGGGGGCCTCTCCCCAGGGCCCATCGCCCCAGGAACAGCAATTCCCCGGGACAGCTGGGGAGGCCACGCTGGGGTCAGAGTCTGGGCAGAGTCCAGAGCTGAAGAGGCAGCCCCTGCCCTCAGCGAGCAGCACCCAGTGCTGCTGGAAGCAGCGGCAGGAGGGGAGATAGGGCCTGTAGAAGCCTGGGGGAGGAGCACCTAATCTGGAGTTTCTGGAAGGTTTCCAGAGGGCGTGGTGAGGAAGGGCACTAGAGCAGGGGGTGGCTGAGCAGAGAAGCAGACTGGAAGGAGCTGTCGAGCGCAGAGCGTGATGCGGGCAATGCTGGGGGACCCGGGAGGGCAGGTTCCACTTGCAGAGACCCTGGTGCTTGACGACAGGCAGCCATTGAGGGGTTAAACGGGGGCCCCACAGGAAAAGATCTGAGTTCTGGAAAGATCTCCTACCACACATTCACGAAAAGCAAAATCACAGGCCCAGAACCCTGCAGAGTACAGGGGTAACCACTGACAGGGCCAGCTGCTGTGCCCTGCTCTCTCCCCTCCCAGCCCTCCACGGCCCTGCTGGCAGCAGCAGGCTTCCCATCCTGCTGAGCCACACTGGCACCAGGGCAGCGGTCATGGAGAACTGACTCCCTGACCTCCCACAGCATCAAGGGCCGGGGCCCCAAGGGCGGGAGTGAGCAGCTAAGGCTCATGGAGCTCCAAACAAAGGGGAGAAGATACCCCAGTTTCACCTGCTCAATGTAAATACCTGTCCCCCATTGCACAGAACTCGTCCCCAGTGTCTTGCCTTATCTAAGTTGCCCACCATCCTGTGGGTAGAAGGCACCATCCCCAGGGGTTCAGAACCGTTAAGGGACTTCCCAGGGTCACAGCCAAAGATAGGCATCTAGATTCTAAGCCTGGCCCCTTCCCACCCACCCAGGAACCTGTAGGGGAAGGCTGGACTATGAATGCTGCTAAGGCTGCTGGAGGCGGAGGACCAAGCAGGCCTGATAGCACTTCCCCCTCAGAGGGAGGGGCACAGGCCTGTGCTCCACTGGGCCGAGGGCTTAGTAGAGGTGTGTGTGTGTGTGTGAGTGGCTCAATCGTGTCCAGCTCTTTGGGAACCTGTGGACTGTGGCCCACCAGGTTCCTCTGTCCATGGGATTCTCCAGGCAAGAATACTGGAGTGGGTCGCCATTCTCTTCTCCAGGGGATTTTCGCAACCCAGGGATCGAACCTAGGTCTTCTGCATCACGGGCATATTCTTTCCTGTCTGAGCCACCAGGGAAGCCCTTGGTAGAGGAGTGAGAGTGAAAGTCGCTCAGTTGTGTCCGATTCTTTGCGACCCAGTGGGCTATACAGTCCATGGAATTCTCCAGGCCAGAATACTGGAGTGGGGAGCTAGCTTTTCCCTTCTCCAGGGGATCTTCCCAACCCAGCAATTGAACCCAGGTCGCCCGCGTTGCAGGTGGATTCTTTACCAGGTAGAGAAGAGCCCCATATCCCAAGGGAACTCATCCGCTCCAGGCCTTCCTGGAGCCACACTGCTCTCCTCAGCACCAGTGCCCCGTCCCAACTTGGGCAGCCCTCCCCAGACACCACCCCCCCACCACCACTACTGAAGCCCCACCACGCACACAGGCTAAGGGACATGTCTCTGGATGCACAATTCTCCCGGGCCTGGGCCCTCATCACATGGTTGGATGGAGGCGACTCTCATCTCTGCAGCGAGACACCATCTCCGCCCAGGTGAGGACCCTGTCTCTAGTTCTCTCCTGGGTCACGGCTCTTGGGCGGCCTCTGCCCCTCCCCCTGACACACCCGCCCTGCCCTGGCCAGCAGTACCGTGTTGGGCATCTGAGTTTCAGGATTGATGAAGCCCAGGACATCATCCAGACACATAATGTTGTCAATGACATCAAACTGAAACAAACAAAAAAACAGTCCCTTTGTGGGAGAAGGCACTTGGAGAAAGGCAGAGGGGAAAGAGGTACTGGACAGCTGCTGACCTGAGGGACCTTAGAGCCCACCTCACCCTACCCGCTCATCTGGGGGTAAGAGAACAGGCCCAGAGAGACCTGAGCTGTCTGGGTTCCCCAGGCCCCAAGGCTCAGGTTAGGGCTCTTCCTAAGGAGCCAAGTTGCTCAGGGAGATTGCTTTATGCCTTCTGCCAGGACATTGCTTTGCAGGTGTGCTGGGCATTCCTGTATGAGTCTCTTGTTTCTTCCTAGCAGGGCTTTCCGAACTAGGGATGGTGTTTCTCCTAGGAGACTGGGGCTCCCTGAGGGCAGGGCTGTGTCTCCCCTCAGACTGGGGCTCCCTGAGAGCAGTGCCTTGCCTCTGCCATTAGACTAGGAGCCACAGGGGCACAACACGGGGCCCCAGCTCTGCCGGTGGCAGGCACGGGCCAGCTCCGCACTCACCTCCCGCTCGGGGTTGGAGCCGATGTGTAGCATGGCCATGGGGCTGTTGGGAGCACTGTTGCCGGCTGAGGACGACAACACGTGTGCGGGCCGCACGCCTGGGGAGGCGGCTGGCAGGGGCTTTGGGGAGCCCTGGGCGGGGCTGATGTGGGCGGCAAACTTGTTCCCGTAGGTCTCAGACAAGTACTCCCGCACCTTCTGGTCCCGGGACTGCTGCAGGTGGTAGGAGGTGGGGTTCTCCAGGTAGGACTGCACCTGGGAGAGGCGGGAGGAGGCAAAAGGTTCCAGGCTGGAGCTCCGAGGGACCGGGGCAGGGGTTGGAGGGGACCAGCCCGAGCCTCAGGCCTCACCTTCAGCACCTCCCCGGGCACTGGTGGCGGAGATTGGAAGTGGACGGGGGTGTTGATGGCTGGGGTGGGCGGCCCCCCCAGCTGCTGCTGCTGCTGCTGCTGCTGCTGCTGCTGCTGCATGTAATGCATGACGGCCTGCTGCTGCATGCGCTCCCGCTGCTCCTCCTGCTGCGCCTGCTCCCGCATGAGCTGCATGCGGAGCCCGATTCGCGACGCCATGGTGGCTGCCGGCTCCCTGGGGACAGATTGCAGGGCAGTGAGGCAGGGGGCCTCACTGCAACTTGCATGGGGTCTCGGGACTTCCCTGGCCGTCCAGCGGTGAGGACTCTGAGCCTCCACGGCAGGGGGCCTGGGTTCAATCCCTGGTCTGGGAACTGTGTTCAGTCGCTTCAGTCATGTCCGACTCCGTGTGACCCCACGGTCTGTACCCTACCAGGCTCCTCTGTCCATGGGGATTCTCCAGGCAAGAATACAGGCGTGGGTTGCCATGCCCTCCTCCAGGCGACCTTTCCGACCCAGGGATCGAACCCATGTCTCTAATGTCTCCTGTGACTTTCCTGGTAGTCCAGTGCTTAGGACTCCACACTTCCACCGCAGGGGTCCTGGGTTCAATCCCTGGTCTGGGAAATAAGATCCCGCAAACCACACGGGACAGCCAAACAAACATAAAACAACAGCAAAAACAAGCAAGACCAAGTGCATGGGCTCTTGGGGAGAGACCAGGACAAAGGCGACCCAGGGCGCGCGGGAGGTTTGCTCAAGGTCACTGAGCAAGTGGATGGCAAAGCCGAGACTTAAATCCAAGCCTGCTGGTTTCTTGGGCCAGAGATTCATTCATGCTCCCTTGATTTGTTCTAGTATGTCAGCACCCCAAACTTGGAGTCAGTCTTGACCCCTTTTTCTCTCTCATGCCACCTGGTAAGCCTGCCAGACATGACCCCAAATACATCCTCCTCTGCTACCGCCTCGCTGCCCCCAGGGAGGGCCCAGCCTCTGCCATGCCTTACCTGGCTTCCTGACGGCACCTCCTAACCTCCAGCTGGCCCCACGACATTCTACTTGCAACTCAATAATTAGAGGGATCCTGTTACAACCTAAGTTAGAGACTGTCTCTCTTTCGGCTCAGAACTCTCCATGGTTCCCATTTCTCTCCGCGTAAAAGCTGAAGTCCTTCCCATAAAAAGGCCTCTCTGATCTGTCCCCACCTGATGGTCTCCTGTGACCCCATCACCTCCTACTCTCCTCCCTGTTCCACCTGTTCCAGCCACACCTAATGCCTCAAACGCACGAAGTATGTTTCCTGCCTCAGGGCCTTTGCACCTGCGCTTCCCGCTGCCTGGGATGCCCATCCCCCAGATGCCACCAAGGCTTATTCCTTCACCCCCACTGCTCAAGTGTGTCACCTCCTACCCTATTCAACATTGCTAAACCAGCACCCCCACCCCCAACTCTCTGCCCCTTCCCTGTTTTAAGTTTCTCCCTGTCACTTATCACCATCTTAAATATTATGCATTTTTGCTTAGTTATTTCAATTCATCCTCTATCTATCTCTCAGCAGGAATGCAAACTCCCCCCAGGGCAGGCATTTTGTCTGTCTTGTTCACTGCTGTGCCTCAGGCCTCTACAAATGTATACAGGGAATGTTTACTATTTATGAACCAGCACTGGCCATCCAGCACTGAGCCAGCTGTAGGCCCTGAGCCCGTGGCATCTACAGTCCAGAAAGTGGGAAAGGCAAGTCCCTGGGTCATGGTAACCCCACACAGAGAGGGTCGCTTCGGGGTACCTTGTCCTCCCTGGGTGCAGCGAGGGCACTTGGTAAACTGAGTCAGTAAGTGGTGGATCAGCACAAGACTGGCAGGTCAGCCGCAGTGTAGACCAGAGGCCGGAGCTGCACCCCAAGGTCCTAAGAATGAGACCCATACACCTGGGGGTGACAAGGGAAAGCAGTACAGGCTGGCATGTTCTGCCGAGTGCCAGACATCAGACTACGTCGGCACTAGAGGAAGGTACTGGAAAATACGGGCTTCCTGGTGGCGCTAGTGGTAAAGAACCCACCTGCCAATGCACATGGGTTCAATCCTTGTGTTGGGAAGATTCCCTGGAGAAGGAAATGGCAACCCACTCCAGTATTCTTGCCTGGAAAATTCCTTAGGCAGAGGAGCCTGGCGGGCTGCAGCCCATGGGGCTGCAAAGAGTCGGAGGCGACTGAGCAACTGAGCACACGCTGGCAGATATTCAGTGAAAATCACCAGATCGGGGAACTAATAATAATCTGCATCCTATCTGAGCACACACTGTGTGCTGGGCCGGGTTCCAAACACCTTCACCTCAAACAGCCCCCTCTGGTAGCCTTGGTTATTCTCCTCCTACAGATGAGGAGAGACGGTGGCACAGGGAGGTTGAGCATGCTGCAGCGGGATCAGAGCCGGGACCCAGTGCCAGTCTGGCTCCCCGGCCCGTCGTGGGCAGGGCTGGGGATTCTGTCTCCGTGTAGAGCTGGGAAGGCGTTTGTCCCAGGTTGCGCGTCTGGTTGATCCAGGGCCAGGAATGGAGCCCCAGCCACCTGGCCCCAGGCCAGGGCTCCCTCTAACCACCCTGCAGCCTGACCTATAAAGTGGAGCGGCTCCGTCCACCTTGCAGGTTGAGTAGTCAGTGGCCATTACCTCATCTCCCTTCCTCGCTTTTCTGCCCCCTTAGGCTAGGAATTCCTGAAGAGGCTGCTTCAGCCCCGGGGGCCTCTGGCCAGCTCCCAATAGGACAGTCACCATGGAGGAAGGGGGAGACGCCCCCCCTTCTCTGCCCTCCTCCGTCCTGTGCTCCCACAGAGAGGTGGCCTGTCTTTGGCCCTCCTCCCCAACTGCAGCCTTGCAAACCTCACGGGCTCTGACCCCAGCCCTCTCCTCTCACAGCTGCACCCCCTGCCTGCTCACACAAGCAGTGAGCAGGAACAATCTGACTTCAGTTGGCCCCAGTGGGTGGCGAGGCGATGCAGACACTGGCCCTGGCAGTGCCAGCCGGCCCCAGGGGGACTCGGGGAGAACGAGCCCCTTGTTTCTCTGACAAAGGGCTGGGCAAGAATCTGGGCTCGGGCCCCGGCTAAGCCTCTCACTGGCTGTGCCAGCCTCAGTTTGCTCATTTGTAAAATGGACACAGGAATCCCACGTGGGGTCTAGGAGAGCCTTGGGGAGAGGATGCTGAATTGCAAACCGTGAGGTGACTGTGTATCAGAGGGTGTCAGACGCCTTAGCTTATGCCCTGTCCTCTGACAGAGGCTGGCTCTCCCACTTCCACTCCCATTGCCAAAGCTGTCACCCCCCCACCCCCCACAGAGCTGCTGCCACTCCCTGAGTCCTAGCCCCATCCTCTGCCCACCCCACCTCCCCGCCTGGGTTGCTCTGGGTGCAGTGTGGCTCGGTGGGATGGGTGTGGAGTTTAGGGTGGGACTTGAGGGGTGAGGGGATCTAAGGGCAGATGGGGTGGTCCCGGAGACACAGATGGTAGTGGGCTCTCGTTGCCTCGAGGCTCCTCTCCCCACCAAGCCCCAAAGCACACGTGCTCACTCAGCGCCTGAGGGCCACTTACAGCCTCCCCAGTGCCCAGTCTAGTCAGGAGGGGCTAACAGGAGTGAAACAGGAAATGAAAATGCCCCAGACCCTCCCCAACATCTGACCTCAGACCTGCCAGGCCTGGAAAGGGTCCACCGTGCATAACTCAGTAACACTGGGAGCCTGCCTCTAAGCTGAGTCTGGGTTCTAGTTTAGTTGTGATCAAAATGGGCTCCTCCGTCCAATGGAGGCAGCCAAAGTGCCTGCTCTGCCCATACTGGCTGGGTGGCGTTGGGAAAGCCACTCAACCTCCCCGTGCCTTGGTTTCTTCCCTGGTGAAAATGGAGCCAGTAATGGCACCTGCCTCATGGGATTGTCGTGAGGATTCTAGGAGACACAGTGAGTGTGCCCTTGTGTGTATGAGTTGCTCAGTTGTGTCTGACTCTTCGTGACCCCATGGACTGCAGCCCACCAGGCTCCTCTGTCCATGGGATTCTCCAGGCAAGAGTACCAGAGTGGGTTGCCATTGCCTTCCTCAGGCTAACAGCCCTTAGGCATTCGATAATGGGTGGATCCTGCCTCCTCTCTGAAGCAGTGCCCTTCTCTGGTCAGAGGCCAGAGCTGGTTTCACACCAGCCTGTGTGGGGGGCCTCCCTTGTCAGTCATTTACACCTTAGTATGAACAGCTGGTCAGAACCTTTCCCAAGGAAAGATGTGGACAGAGGGAGGGGAAAGATGGGGAGAAATCAGTGAGGAGAGGCAAGTAGAAAGAGGATCCCAGGACAGGAAGGTCTCAGGTATCAGGAAGAAGATCTCAGAGACACAGCATTGAATGGACAAATCAAACTGCAGGATAAAATGTACAGCCAGAGCCCGCTGAGGCAGGAAATAAATAAATGTGCAGAAAAGACTGGAAGAATCAGGATGCTTCTTGAATACTTACCAATGGTCAAGGCTGTGCTAGGTGCTTTCCAAATATTAACTCATCTGTTCTTCACAACAGCCCCAGCCAGTGACTGCTAGTATTGCCCTCAATTTCCAGGGAGAAACTGAGGTGCAGAAGCATGAAGTCATTGGCCCAAAGTCACATATCTGGTAAGTAGCAAGATGGTGATTTGAACCAGGCAGCCTGATTCACTGGGCCCCCAACATCCAAACTGTTCACTGTGGTTACCTCTGGGGAAGACAGGTGGGCTGGGAGGGGCAAAGAGGGGTTCTTAGAGTTTCTCATCCCACTTTTGAAGCAGTTAACTCTTAGGGTTATGAAGACGTGCTACTGGTACGATTCTTGTGTGTGTGTGTGTGTGTGTGTGTGTGTGTGTGTGTGTGTGTGGTTGCACCATGAGGCATGCAGGATCCCAATTCCCTGTCCAGGGGTCAAACTCGCACCCTTAGCCGTGGAAGTACAGATTCCTAACCACTGGACTACCAAGGAAGTCTCTGCTGTAATTCTTTAAAACCAAGGGGAAAGGAAGTAAGGCATTTTCTAGGGGTTTGTGAGGGATCCAACTGGCTTCCAATCATGTCCAAAGGTGAGATCCCCAGGTCCACCTGGAATCTGGCCCAAGCCCTGCCTTGCTCAGCGCAGTGGTTATTAGGCCAGCTGAGGACCCCGAGTGGAGACACCGAGTGGCCTCCGGAAGCACAGGTCAGGGTCAGAAGCCACGTGCCAGCACCCAGGGCCCAACTCAGGTTCCCCTACAGCCCCAGACACCAGCCTTTGGAGGGGATGTGATCTTCTTGAAGGGCCCCCCAAACAGCCCTCAGCTGAGGCACGTGCAGGGCCTGAACTGCCTTGGGGACTTTTCCTCCTTCCAGGTGATCTTTGAAAAAATATGAGCAGGAAGCAGAAAACACATGGAGCCTCCAGAACCAGCAGTTCCATTCCTAAGTGTCTGCCCAGCAGAAAAGCATCCCTGTGGGCACCAGAGGACATGGACTAGAATGTTCACAGCAAGCGCTATAGATAGTGGCCAAAACTGGACACCACTCAAATGTCCATCAACAGGAAGATGGATAAAGAGGTGATATCTCCGTGCCCTGGAATGCTGCTTAGCGATGGGAGTGAACCAACTATTGCTAAACACAACTCAGATGACTCTCACAGACATTTAACGGTGAACAAAAGAAGCCAAACGGGCGTACGGAATGATTTTATACAGATGGTTCAGAAAGGGGTAACACAAATCTTTTATGTTAGAATTCAGGATCCTGGTAACCCTTGGGGGGAGTGAAGGGGAGGGGACACAGGACAGCTTGGGGTGGGGGCTGGGAGGACTAGGAATGTTCTGTAATGTGAGGCGGATATTGGTGACATGGGAGTATCGAGTTTATGAAAATGCATCCAGCTGCTCAACAATGTGCACACTTTTCTCTAAGTGTGTCGTACTTTCATCAAAATTTTACAGAAGAATGAGGGCAGACCTTAAAGAACGTAAAAGAAGAGTTGAACAAATTACCCTTCCCCTCCCCCACCCAAGTGTGGCTATGACTTTAAAATGCCTTTGGTACCAGGCAGCTTCAACACCACCGCCCAAGGGTAGCTTGGTATCAAAGCCTTTAAAAATATCAAAGCCTTTAAAAATATCCGCCAGCTCGAGGAAGAAGTCTCAAACACAGAAAAGGCTTTTATGCATAAAGATGTCCATCACATTCTAGGGAGAAAAATAAAAAATAATCTCAATGTCCAGCAATAGGATGGTTAAATTATGTTGCGTTCTGGAATTATCTGGGGGTCCCACTGGTTAGCACTCTGCACTTCCACTGCTGAGGACCCAGGTTCCCAGGTTCAATCCCTGGTTGGGGAACTAATATCCCACAAGACACAGGGTCCAAAAAAAAAAAAAGGGTTGTGTTCCTCCTCGTAGAATGTTGTGTTTATAATAAGTAACACAGGGATATGTCAAGTGACAAAAAGTAGTATGTAAAGTTATATATAAAATCTGATCATCATTGTGCAAAATATGTGTAAAAAAACCTCTTGGGAGGAAATAAACAAAAATATTACTGACTTCTTTGGATGATGAAATCACGAACAATTTTTTCTTTCTTTCTACCTTTTGGAATGTTGTTCTTTTTCTGTAATGAACATGTTTATCTTTTTAATGAGGAAAAATAAACTAATGCTTATGGACCAGGTATGGACCTGTTTATGCACCAGGTATGCTTAAATACATCTTATTTATTAATAATTATCACAATCACTTTATGATATGAGTCCCAGTACTATCCTCCCCACCCCACCCCCCTTTATAGATGAAGAATCTTGTACAGAGAGTTTGTCACTTGCCAAAGGTCGCAGAGCTAATGAGCGGCTAGGCTGGATGCTGGCAGTCTGACTCCACCATCCTAATCCTGGGGCTTAGAGTTTGGCCCTGGTCCCGCACTTGGGGCAAGGTGGTCACATTTTATTTTAGGGATTCCCACTGAAGAAGCCCCCCTCCAATCAAAGGGTTTCAGCAGCTGATCTCTTTCATCTAGCTCAGGGGCCAGAGGGCCCTGGGACAAGGGAATAGTCTGGAATCCTCAAACACAAGCAGAAAAAATTCTGCCCTTCCTCAAAGGGCAGAGATAATTTCCTGTATTCCTAGGAAAAAACATTATGTCTGGCGGCTGAAACAACAAAGTGTGGACGCTCAGAGGCCAGGGTGCCTGGTTAAGCCATTTATTGCGTTCTACGCCTCTGCGGTCGGAAGAAGTTTTCTTCTGATCCAGTCTGTTACAAACCACCAGCTGTGTGGGAGCTGCCCAGCTGAAACGGAGGGGAAATCAAACCAATCACTAAAGGAAGGCCTTCTGAACAGGTGCTGAGGCTCCCGGAGGCAGGGGGATGGACCCCGCGACCTCCTGGGTAACCTTTCAGCCTTGGGAAGGGAAGAGAGGGGACGATTCCAGGAATGGGGGTTGTTTTAACTTCTCGGAGCTCCCTCTGGCAGAGGGCCTGGCAAAGGAAGGCCTGATGAACTAGGAAATGGAACAAGAGTGTCTATAGAACCCTCACGCCTTAGGACAAGGCCGTTCCTAATTATCAAGGCAGTCATGGGTCCCCAGAGGGTCTGGGGGGCATCACTTGGGTGGCAACCAAAGAGAGCTAAGGGTAGGGAAGTGCATTAAGATCGGACCCCAGGAGCCAGCATACCTGCCCATAAGATGATGTGGGGACGTGGCAGCAGGATGTCTGGGGATGAATTCCAGATGTGGGCCTGACTCTGTCCAAGCCCAGCCTCAGTCTTTCCATCAGCCAAGTGGGACTTACCAGCTGGGGAACCTCTCCCACAGAGCTGCTGTGACCTAAGCTGGGATGCTGTGTGCAGGCCTCTGCAAGCGTGAAAGCATGGGCACGGCGGGGTGATATCACCACTGGGTCACTGTTCACCACCGCTTCATCCATGCCCACCGGGGGCATCCCTGGGCAAGTCTCCTCTTTCTGTTCTTTAGTTTCTTTTGAGGAAATGGTCCCCTCCATTCCTCCATCCATTTACATATCAGGGCCCCAGGTAGGGGGAGCCCTGCCTAGTGGTCACCTAGCTTCTATCTTTCATTACAGACTGGCCAGAAGAAGCAATGCTTTGGGCCAGTTTTTCCCAGTACCGGACACCCTCTTTGTTTCCTGTCCAGAAGCCTTGGGTTGTAAAAGATTTTCTTTCCAAAGCTTATGTATCTTTCTATGATACGTAATTCACTGCAGTGCTATAGGAGAGGCGGGTGGGGAGCAAGTAAGCCTACCTCTCTGGGTTCTAAAGGGACCAAGGGCAGGCAGAGTACTGAGCACAGCGCCTGTGTTGGAGGCACTTGGTTGGGTGGGTTATCATCTTAGGTGACCCAAGCTCCCTTGGGGGTCATGAAAAGCAACAGTGGGCCCTCTGGCTGCCTCCAACATTGAAGGAAAGCAACTGGGGGAGCTGGTGCCTCCTGGTTGGCCCCAGGCAGGGCAAGGGGGGCAGCTTCAAAGGCGATCCCAGACCAGAGAGGCGCCCGTCTTGTCCCCGAGGGATCAGCTGGTCCCTGGCAGGAGGCCGGCCCCAGGAGGACTGTCACTGCGCTTTGAAGGATGGGGGCCGCGGGTGGGCAGGGGGACACGTGGCTGAAAGAAGCAGGGAGAGGAGAAACCAGAACAGTCCTGGGAGGTGTCTGCCCTTGTGATATGCATAGACTCAGGTGGGCCACGTGCACAAACGTGTCTGCCCTCTGTCTGTCTCATACCCAGACACACAGTGCGGAACCCCTCACCCTGCCTCTCGGCACGGAGCTGCCCCTCTCCTGGGTTGGAGCAGGGTGAGGGGGCTGAAACCCCCGTCTCCCCCTTCTCCCCTGCAGCCCACGCCAGCCACCCCACCCCCTTGACCAGCCTGCCTGTGGCTCACACGGTTTTATTCTCCAGTTGTTTCCTGGTCACCGCCAGTCTACCCAGCTACAAGGAAGCTCCCAGAGAAATCGGCTTTCTTCCTCAGAACCTCCGCCCCATCCCAGCCGGCAGACTTCCCAGAACGAGACTCGGGCCCCTGGGAGGCTGCTCGTCCAACCACCCGTCACGTGCTCAGTTACCACCTGTTCACTCATTCAGCAAACAGCCCGAGTCTCCTCCGTGGACCAGGCAGAGTGCTGAGCACATGACCAAGATCAGACCTCACCCGTCCCCACAGACACTTCACAGGACAAACAGAGCTTCTGCAGATGAGAAAACCAAGACTCGCAGAGGGGTTCCGGGCCCTGGGCAATGTCACACTACAAGGACGCGGTGAAGCGGGGAGACCAGCCCAGCTCTCTCCTGCAGGTGTGTGGCCACCACCAGCTCTAGTATCAGAAGGAAACCAGGGGTGCAGAGGGAAGAACCCTGGAAATGGATTATTGTCCCCGTAAACTCCCAGCCCTGCCTCACCCCTCATCCTTTGCTGTCCTCAGTGAACCCTACGGAGGGTCCCGAGGCCTGCACACCCCTCAGCCCTCCCAGAGGCCTCAGGACACAGGCCAGGCCCGGCCCACCTGCAGGCTCTCTGCTGCTACACGGCCAAGATGGATCCAGGCCCAGGGCTCAAGAGACCGACCATACATCGAGATCTCACTGAGGCAGTTAATGTGGGCCACGCAAGGGCCTCAGGGGGAAATCATATCAAACAGGCTGGACAGAAATGCGATTGCATGGCCTGGAGTCCCGACACTGGACAGCAGAGGAGGGGCTGGGAGGGAAGGGCAGCCCACAGGTGGCACCCCAGACAGGAACGGGGCCTGAAGAGCAGGGGTGTCAAGGCTGGGTCTCCAAGGGGTTCAAGCCCTGTGTGACGCCCCCCCTGCCGCCCCCAGCCCACCCAATCCCCTCCCCGTGCTAAGTTCTGTGGGTGGTAGGTCAGCCTGTAAGGTCATCAATGCCTCCCAGGGAAGCTGAGGCCCAAGACTCCACCTGGTTGGTCACTGCATGCCATCATGGATTTGGGGCCCAAGAGTTTGGAGCCTCTGGAATGAGTCTGTTCCCAGAGGGCCGAGTAGGATTGAAAAGCTGTGTTTAGCTGTCCCATCGCCCAGCTGTGTGAGCCCCCTTGGGGTCCCTCCCCCAGTTGGACCCCTGGTTGGTCATCTGAGGGGGCAGGGGGTCTGGTGGTGGGCCCCCTTCCCACTCTGTCTGGGCAGGTGCAGGGCTCAGGTCACATGGATGGTCCGGGGCTGGATGCCCGCCGAGCCGCCCTGCAGGCGGGGGACAGGGAGAGCCGTCTAAGGTGCTATCTCGGGAACTCTGTCTCTAGAGCTGCAGCAGCCTTGGGGGACCCAGTCTTCACTTGTCTGTCTCCTTAGGAGACTGCAACCGCTCCCCAGCCCCAGTGCCGGCCTTTCGGGCAGGGCAGGCCTGCTGACCCTGGTGTGAGAGGACACAGCCCGTGGCAGCAAGGAGCACACAGCCGGCACACAGAGTGGCCTCTGGCTCCAGACCCGGGGCCTCACTCCAAACCCAGCCTTCTCTGCCCCAGGGGCGCCTAGCTCCTGCCCCTGCCCTTGGGGGCTTCCTCTGCTTCCTCCCGGCTGCAGCCACCTCTCCGGTCTCCAGCCTCCCTGCCCACCATCCACTGCAATGAATTCCTACTGTTTGGCCTCCTTTTTCAGAATTTAATCTGCCTCTGAGGATGATGAAGACAACCTCTTTAAAACTGAAGCATCCAGGCTTTGCCTAATACAAGAAGACTTTGGAAGAGAGGAGGGACAAAGGAAGGAAGAAAGACACCTATGAGCCCTGACAACTGCATTAAATTCGCAGAAGGTGGCCCATGGCGTCTGGGAACAAACCACCAGGCATTCATTACTATTTGCCCTGATTCCTTTGCATAGTTCTAAGCTGATACATGGTACTGATGTCATCCTCAGACTACACACCACTGAGGATGCAGTAATATACTCCCCATTTCACAGAGGGAGCAACTGAGGCAAAGAGGCTGACAGCTTGCCCACGGTTGCAGGACAGTAGGCAGTGGAGCTGGGGTGCCTGGTCTGCACAACCAACCTCCGCCTGCAGAGTCTCATGAGTGCCTGGGGACTGGCTGCACGCTGGGCGCCCAGGCTGGGATTCAGCCTGGAAAGGGCCTGAGGAGCCAGGGAGGGAGTCTTAAGGCTCTGGGCTAGGCAGGTGGGGCTGGACGCTGCTCCCTGCAGTCCAACCCCTCTGCCATCCCCTCAGCTGCATCTCTGCCTTCTGAGTCCGCTCCCTGGAAGATGACTGGGTTCAGTAAAATGCTCATATGCTGTGGACCCGACAGACCAGAGCTCGTCTGGCTTTGTGACACTCTTCCGCTGTGTGACCCAGAACAGGTACTTAACCTCTTGGAGCCTCAGTTTCCCCATCTGTAAAATAGGATGGCAGTCATTCCACCTCTCTCAGAGGAGGTGAGGGGACTCAAAGGAGCTGGAGTGTGTGAGGTGCACAGCACATAGGGGGTGGCCCATGAAGGTCAGTTCCCTGGCAGGGTGAGCTGTGTCCATCTGGCTGACTTCACCACTGAAAGCATGACCCACAGACATCACGTCCCAGAGAGCTGGTTAGAAATGCAGATTTTCAGGCCCCGGCCCAGACCTATAGAGTCAGACACTCTACATTAGCGCTTTAACATGGCATCCTAGGAGATTGGGGGGTACATTAAAGTCACTTCACTTGCAGCTTGTTGGGGCTTGATCACTTGCTGGTTTCAAGTGCGACAGGTGGGAGAGGGAGCCGCGAGGTGGAAAGAGATGCTTAAAGGGACAGGCACAGGCCTTCGGAGCCCCACAGTGAACCTGAGCAAACTGCCCAAACTCTCAGGCCCCAGGGTCAAGGTGGAGCTGGGAATGAGGGGTCCAGGCTGGCTGGACTCTCGATTACCCGGTGCCGGGCCTCTGGCCAGGGCAGGAGGGAAACAGCCTGCAGGGACCAAAGGGAAGCCTATAAGGTTCCCTGTGGTGGGAAAGCAACCCAGACAGGCCTACTCACACACACACAGCATCTCCTACACAAACTATTGTACGCGCGTGCACGTGTGCACACACACACACACACACACACACACACACACTGCCCCAGGACTTGGCTGCCCAGAGAACAGCCCCAGCAGGGAGCGGACAACGCTGAGGACAGTCTGTGCCGGTGAGCGGTGCGTGAGGTGTGCGGGCTGCTGGGGCCCCTATAGCCAGCCTGGATGACCACTCTACACACCCCCACTGCTCGCCCCTCCCCTTCACCTGCCCGAGCCCAAACCCAGCCGAGCACCGAGAGACCCAAAATCGGCTCCCCTGAGCTTCAAAGGGACCCACGTTCTAAGTGGCCCCCTTGCATCATGCCCGCTGATGGGCCCCCACTCCAGGTTGCTGGATGGCAGAGAGCAGGGTGGAGCACTGACCTCAGGGTTTCCCCGGGAGGTGGCAACACCCAGTGGACGGAGCCCACAGCGGTCTCCCACGCACACACGAGCGACAGCAAAGCCCACCCTCTCCCTGGCCACACAGCTTCAGGAGCAGCAGGGACCTCCGCCCCTGGACCCACAGGTGGGGAGCAACACTTTCACAGACACCCTTAACTTCAGCTCAGAAACACACACCCACTGACCTCTTTCACCTCCGCGGACTGGATGGCCAGGGGCCCCCAGGTTCATAGGACTCCAAACAATCCTAAACTGTGGGCCCTCAAGCGGGCCTGGGATGCCCGAGAGAGAACCATTGACTAGGGGGTCACCGGGGCTGCTGCAAGGTGCACGATGTCATGGGCTCTGGAAAGGCCCTTGGCCCCCAAATATCCCCCCTCCGCGTCCAGAAATCCCTCCCAAACCTCCAAGAGTCACTGCCAGGAGAGGCTCCCACCTGAAGCCTGGTCAGCTCACAGCCCCGGTGAGAGGCCGCCGACAGCTGGCCTGAGTGGCAGAGGAGGGGCAGAGGGAGGGTGCCTGCCAGACCAGCAGCGCCAGCTCCCACCGGGAGGGGGCACCCCCTGACACCCCAGAAGGCCGGTTCCAGAGAAGACAGCACTTCTCAGCTAGGGAGAAGGAGGGGTCCCTCAAAGGGAGGGGCTTTAAGCAACCCCACCTCCACACACGCCAGGGGACACGGGGTCCTGCCCCAGCAGTCTCTACAGGGAAGGCAAAGAGCTGGCGACCAGGAACCCAGGAACGGGGCGGGGGGTGGGGTGGGGTGCCCTGAATGATGAGCGCTGGGGGACAGGAGGGGAAATTAACCAGGTTCCAAAATAGCACTGCTGGTTCTGCCTCGCTTCACCCTGTGCAATGTCTGGCAGCTTCTGCTTTCGGTCTGACTCATGCCTGGTGGGGGCAGGACAGGGCGGCTGGAGCAGGCAGGGGCCGCCGGATGACCACAGGCTGTTCTCCCCTCGCTACCGCTCCCCACCCGGTGGCTGGGCCTTCTCCCTCGCCCCGCCCCGGCTTGAGCTGCGCTTCTGGGAACTGGGAACATTCAATCGGGCCACAAAATCCAGGGGTCCCCTGCCTGGGTCCTCGCCCAGCCAGCCTGCACTCGGCCTAGGGCTTCCTGAACAGCAGCTGCCCCAGACCCAGAGCACGGCGTAGCTTCTCTGCTGCCCGGCCCAGGTGCCCGGCTGGCAACTCTAACCCATCCGTCTGGAAGCCAGAGGAGAACTCTCTCCCCAACACTTGAAATGACCTTGTACCACAGCGTTACCCCCTCCCAGCCAAGAGAGCAGAGGGAGGCAGCCGCCTTCACCTGTCCCACCCTCGCCCGCCACCAGAGATCTCACGCTCAAAGCGCACACAGCAGGCCTCCACCCCATTTTCTATCCTGAAATATCACAAGGAACACTTGCCCTTTGCCAGGTAGAGGGAGGAACCCGGTGCCCTGGCTTTTGAGCTCGTTGGGTCAGGGCGGAGCCTTGCTCACTCTGCACTCCCCATCCACCCCTCTCCCCATCTGTGCCCCCGACCCCCCGCCCCGCATCCCCCACGGGGGGTGAGACTTGATCAAAGATGCTTAAGCTCCCACCTGAGACAAACTGAAAGTCACGTCCTAAGTCCCCCGTGCTAATCTCTCCCATGTCCTCCCAGCCCTCACACCGACACACGCCTGCCCCGAATAAGCACAGCCACCTTTCTATCCAAGTGGGGCAGGTACAACTTCAAGGCCCAGTTCACTCTGCCAAAGCCGGCCCTGCCCTCCTCGGGGTGGGAAATAGATGCCACCAGTAAGTAGGAGGAGCATGTCAGAGGGCATGGGGCTGGCCAGCCCAGGCCAACATGTTCCTCCCCCACCCCCCCACCCCACTCGCCACCCTGGCACACGCACGCTGACCAAACCTGGTTTGGAAGTGAAAACATCAAGGGGAAAGTCTGTGGGTGGCAGCCGGAGAGATGAGTCAAAAGGGACTGGGACTTGGCAGGCCTGCCGGTGGCCCGTAGGAGTCTGGAGCGTGTGCTGTGTGTGTGCCCGCCAGGCCGGCACCTGCCCTCCCTGCCTGCACACCAGGTGGCCTTACCTACACGCCCCTCCCTCCTTAACTCTGCTCCTTCCCCGCGACCCCAATTTGGGAGTGAGTCTAGTGTGAGTCTGAGGGATGGGGGCAGGAGTCTAGAAGGAGAAGGCCCCTCTCCAGAAAGCAGGTACCAGGCAGTGTTTTCCCCAGGGACAAAGAAGGGCGCTCATGAATAAACCGACCCCCCACCCTTATTGCACCGTGAATTGCATCCTGTTCCCCATAGAGACTCAGCTAGAGGGCACTGGAAGGCTCGGTTCCCCACTGACGAAAAGGCAGCCACGTGGCAGCCGTGGGTCTGGCGGCCTCAGGAGGGGGAAGAGGCAGGGGCGCGAGAAAAAGGAAAAGGAAGTCAGAAAAACCGCTACAATCACAGCCTCCGCAGAGCTCTGCCGGAAGGGGACTCAGAGTGGCTCAGGCCCTGTGGCCACCCAGTGCGTTGCCCCCACCCTCTAGGAGCGGATGTTGAGCTCAGAGAAAGAGAGAAAGGGCCAGAAGGGGCCGCCGCATGTGGCCCCTGGTAAGGACCCCCCTGCACGCCGCTGAATCCCTTCCCTCTGCTCAGAGCATCTAGAGGGGCCCTGGCAGCTTCTCCTCTTACAGGGACACCCAGCACAGAGCAGGTGGTTGCTGAATGTGGTGAATGTCGTGCCCATGACTGGTCCCAGTGGGAAGGGTCTGCCCAGGGGCAGCAGGAGAGGGTGGTGGCAGGTTCGTGGGCCTCGAGAGAAGTGAGCGATGACAAGAGGGCTTGGCAGGAGGCACACTCTTAGGGACTGGCCAGCCACCATGCCTGCGTTCAGTGAGAGTGGCAGAGGCTGTCAGGGCCCCGGCCACGGCCCCTGGCCACTCCCAGTCCCGACCTGCCCACCTGAGCACCTCCATCAGCCAGCACCTGCACACAGCTGCACCAGAGCCAGCAGAGGCAGCGCCCGCCTTGCCCCAGCCAGAGACGGAGGGGAACTGGTAACAAACCCCCAATTCCAGCCCCTTCTCCCGAATGAAGTGAACGTCACTTGGTCATGTCTGACTCTGCGACCCTATGGACTATACAGTCCATGAAATTCTCCAGGCCAGAATACTGGAGTGGGGAGCCTTCCCCTTCTCCAGGGGGTCTTCCCAACCCAGGGATTGATCCCAGGTCTCCCACATTGCAGGTGGATTCTTTACCAGCTGAGGGGTCCCAAGGCTGGGAATCTAAAGCACTTTCTCCAGAGCCCACAGTGGTCACCTGCTCTGAACACACATCTCAGTGGCTCCCTTCCCTTCCCTTCCCCGCCTTACTCCACCTAATCCACTAAGGGGACTTCCTGGGGTCATCACCCAAGTAAACTGTCTGCCCTCACAGCCCTGTCTCAACCAAAGGGGCCTGAGGAGGGAGTTTTGACCTGAAATTGTGCAGCTAACTACAGCTTACAAAGCTATTATTAAAAGTGCCAGAGTAAAATGCTGGCTGGTTATCCTAGGGAGAAGCAGAGAGGCAGGCGTGCAAAAGCCCAGTTGCTGCAGAGAGACTGGTGTGGTCGGATGCAGTGGCCAAGCATGTACCTAGAACTTTCTACCTGTGGCAGACAAGAGTGCCCTCAGAAGCAGAGTTGGCCTGATGAAGAGAAGAAACAAGGACGTGCTGGGTTGCAAGTTACATGATCAGGAAGCCTCCACTGCAGGTGTGGGGCTGGTGACATTGTTACCGGTAGCAAATGCCAATAGGACTGTATGTCCAGCGTGACTTCTGGCCCCCAGCGCTGCTCCTCGGATAGAACTACGGAACTCCGGCATTCCAGAACCTGAGCATGCCTGTCCATGCCTTCAGAAGCAAGGCTGTCATGCTCCACATTCAGAAAGAGGCACTGGGAACACCCAGGGAGGCCACTTGACCCCACACTACGAGCATGAGTTTTGAAGCAGAGAGAGCTGAAGTCCAGATCAGTTGCTCATTGGCTGCGTGACCTCCAGCAACTTCGCTTCACAGGATCCTAGGGTCCTCGTGTGCAAAAGGAAGATAATGTCTATCTTGAAGCGTTTCTGTAAGGATTAAACGTAAAGCAACTAATGTGGCGCTCAGGAAATACTTGGTAGATGCATGGTTAGATGTACGGATGTAATGGATGCCCAGAGGGACATAAAGGATTAAGGGATGGATGGATGGATATAACGGGTGGATAGATATGATGGACAGATGGGTGAATGTATGGATGCCTGGATGGATACAGTGCACGAAGTGATGGATGGATATCATGGACAGATGGATGGCTGAATGTTTACAAGGTGACAGAAGAGGGTGGTTTTCTTCAGTCTGGTCCCCACCTGGTTCAGTACCCTTTTAGGCTAAATTTAATAGCAAGAAAATGAAGGCCTATCACTCTCTAATTTTTCTGTTAGAGAAATCTGTTTCCATTTATCAGGTTGACAAATGCGAAGTAAGATCCTCCTAATGGGCCTTAGCCATATGACCAGGGGGTCATTCCCTGAAGAGGGTAGCGGGCTAGGTCAGGAGAGAGGGTGTCCTCCTGGCTCAGTCACCAGCACCCGCGTTCCCATCGTGTGGTCGCACCACGCTCGTATCCCACTCCCCTCAAGTTCAAGTCCAGCCGACCCCAATCCCAGGGAGCATGGGTCTGGGCCAGGGAGAGGAAGCGGATGCTGAACAAGAGCAGGTAGGGGGAACAGGCCAGGGCAGCTAAGCAGAAGACCAAGAACAGAGCATGGATACGTAGGCTGGGAGTGAGCAGGGATCAGAGAAAAGGGACCGAAGAGCAGAGACAGGGTGTACTGTCTTTGGAGAAGTGGAGAAAGGAATCGGCCCTAAGAGAACAAGGAGCAGAAACGAAACACACTGAGCAACAAAGAAAGGCCATCTCCCTGCCCCATCACCCCCACTGTCCACCAGATAAAGCCCAAACTCCCCAGGCGGACACTCAGGGAACTCAGGATCCCCCTGTCCTAACCAAGTCCTGGGCTCAGTGAACAGGGTCCCATCACTTTCTCCCTGACACCATCCAGACCTCCAGATGTGCCTCCTGCCCTATCCTCCTTCCACAGATTGTCTAATAATGCCTGTGTGTCTCTGGAAGGCCTGCTCCAGAGCCACCTCTTCCAGGCAGCCTACCCTGACTCCACCCTCCTCTGATTACCACTTGGAAACAATTACTTAATTGGCTCCATGACAGGCTCCGTGCCTGACACCAAGATCCAGATATAAGTAAGACAGTCCCTGTCCTCACCGGTACTCGCAATCTAGTTTGAAAAAACAACATTACTTGATAACATATACTGTATTGTACTTCTGTTTAGAATGACTGTCTCACTATGACTGTGCTGTGCTTAGTTGCTCAGTCGTGTCCGATTCTTTGCAATCCTATGGACTGCAGCCCGCCAGGCTCCTCTGTCCATGGGATTCTTCAGGCAAGAATACTGGAGTGGGTTGCTATGCCCTCCTCCAAGGGATCTTCCCAACCCAGGGATCAAACCCAGGTCTCCCACGTTGCAGGTGGATCCTTCACCATCTAAGCCACCAGGGAAGCCCTTACTATGCCTACTACCAATAAACCTGAACTGAGCACTTCCCGTTTGTCAGGAAATCTTACTAAGGGCTTTCATTTGTCCTTCTCAACAACACTGGGAAGTAGGAAATATTAGTGTACCCATTTTATAAATGAGAAACTGAGGCACAGAAGAGTTACTCTGTCAAGTTTTCTCAGCTGTAGTAGAAGCTCCCCGAGGGCTGTCCCCAGGTTTTCTCTTTCTCAGCATCTCCCAGGGAGAAGGCACTCAAACCTGGCCCTTCTGGGCTTGACGTGCCTTCCTGTGGCCTGGGATGAAGGTGTTCTGGCTTTGTAGGGGGACAGCGTAATCAGAGAAAGCTGAGCCCGAGCAGGCTGGGCATGACAGGGCTCCCGGGTGGGGTGAGAGGGGAGCCAGCCTCGGCGTTCCCTTCCAGCCTCCCTCTTACCCACCTGTCCCAGTGGCCCAGCCTTGGCACTGCACAACCTTGCAGTCCCCGCAGACTGCCCTGTCCATTTGGTGAGAGGGTTGAGGTGGCACCAAAGGGGGAGCCAGGCCTCATGCCCGGAATGGACGGGAACAAGGAGGTTGGGCCGGGATAAGGGAGAAGCTTTAGCTCTGCCTGATCCCATGGGGGGTCAGGGCTCGTGAGCAGATAAGTTGAGCCCCGTAGGTGTTGGTTCCAGGCACCCTCCAGGCTGGCCTGAGGGCCCGGGCACTAGGCAGAGATGGGACCCCTCACAGCTGAGCGCTGGGCTACCCCCTTGGCAGCCTCTCCGGCCTCAGAGGCCCCTTCAGGCTGGGAAACCTGAGGAGATGGGGCAGCTCAGGACGGATTCTCAGAATAGAAGCAACAGGAGGCCTTGCTCTAGGCTGGGGATGCGGAGCCTCCAGGCCAGCCTGCGGAGCACAGGAAAAGGGGTGAGGCTCCAAGATCAGCCCTGGCCACACCTCTCCTCCACATTCCCGCGTCCTCCCGAGAAGGGGGACACTCAGTGCCACCACAGCAGGGGAACTGAGGCAAGGAGCCGCCTTCCGATCCTGGGGACTTGTTCTGCCTGCCCAGCCACCAATACCATCTAACCTCCACGCTTCTCACAAGCACATGGGGACTCCAGACCCTACTCTTCTGGGATCCCCTTCCACCGTGGGGACTTGTACTTTCTAGAAAGTAGCCTACCTGGCTCCTCTAAGTTGGGCTGGGGAAAAGAAGGGGCCGGCCTTTCCCTGAGCCCTGACCCGAGGCTGGGTGTGCAGCACAGTAAGCGGTGCTGAGAGGCTGTGGACCAAGGCTGCCTGAGCTTGAACCCCAGCTCCATCGCTTGCTAGCTCTGTGCCCTTGGGCGAGTTACTGCAGCCTCTCGGGGTCTCGACACCTCGATTTCCTCATGTGAAAGGGAGACAGTGCTCCCTACCCTGTATCCACAGTTGATGAGAAACCAATGCATGCACTTGGCTCCTCAAGCACCTGCATGGTGCCTGCTCCCCCGCTCAGGGCACCCCCACTCACAGCCTCACCACCAGCCCTCCCTCCTCCTCACCGGGGGCCCAGTGGCCCGGGCCCTGGCAGGGGCTGCTGAGGAGCTGACGGAGCCACTGCTGTGGACGGAGCTGGTGCCAGGCCCACGGCGGGCACAGGGCCCAGGCATACAATGGGGCTGTGTGTGCACCCAGTGTTACCCCAGAGCAGAGATGGGCAGGCCAGCATCTGGGGTCCAGCCAAGAATTCATTTCCCTGGAGAGGGCCTCCCCACCCCCTCCCAGGCTGCTCAGTCACCTCCCTCCCTCGGGGTGGGGACAGGCACCATCCACACCCCCACCGAGCCCAGGCACTGGAATGGGGACATGCCTGGTGGCTGGCGCTGGGGAAGAGGGACTCCTGAGTCCAGCTGCCCAGATGGGGCTGCCTACTTGTGAGGCACCCGGGACCCATTATGGTGATCTGGGGCTGCGGCTACTAGGAAGGTGAAGTCTGCGGGGGCTGGAGGATATGAGAGCGGTCAGCTGGGACCCCTCCCTGTCATATGGAAGGAGGGCCTCCCTGCTCCTCCCAGGGCCCAGAGCCTCAGGAGAGGAGTCGGCTAGTTCCCCGGGGGAATGAGTCACCGGCAGTGGCTGCAGCCAAGACTGCCAAGCCGGGAGCCGGTGGGCAGGTGGAGCCTCTCCTCAACCCTCCCCGCGGGTCTCCTCCGGCTGGAAAACCACTCGGCCGGTGCGGGGTGCTGACCACGGCGTCCCAGGCTGGGCCTCCGGAGGACACTTCCTCTGCTCAGAGGATCAGCTGTACTAGGCCTGGGGGTGCACTGACTCCTAGAGCGGCAGGCATGGACCACTCGCCTCCCCTCCCCCGCCCACACAGGATGCCATGGAGAGGAGTCAGAATACAGGTCAAGGCAGCCCCCCCAAAACCCTGAGTGAGATACAGGGTCTGAGGCGAGGGAGGAGGGGGACACGGGCCTCTGGTGAGTGAGGAAGAGGGGAGGAAGGCCAAGCCACCCTCTACCTCAGGCTGTGCCTAAAGTGGGGAGCTGGGGAGGGGCGCCCTTGCATGAAGTCACTTTCCATTCTCCTCAGAGCTCAGGAAGCTCCCAGCAACAGGAGATAACCGCCCCAGCCCGAGGCTGGCCGGACCCACACACCCTCTCAGGTCCAGTCATAACGACACAAATGTGTCCCTGTGGGCTGCCGCCCACGCCTGCAGAGGGTCACACACAAAAGTCACGGTGGCGGCCCCAGCCCAGCGGACACACTTGGATGCCCACCCTTCCTCTCACACCCACGGGTCCCTGCCTCCCCGCCCAAGCCCCCGCCCAGGCCCATCACACCCTGAAGGCCCCGTCAGAGCACCGCAGCTGCCCTACCCTCGCCTCAGACCCTGAGGACCACCTCTCCACCGCCACTGGTGAGAGGGGCTGGACCTTCTGGACATGTATGACCTGCCCTGAGAACAGAGGCTGAGACGCCGGAAGGGGCCTCCCAAGCTGAGCCCACCATCCTCATTTCACCCGTGAAGAAACTGAGGCTCAGGTTGGGGAAGTGTCTTTGTTTAAGGTTATGGGCAGGGCTGGGGGAGCTTAAGGCTGGTCGAACGAAGCAGAGAACAGGGAAGGCAGAGTGAAGGGCGAAAAGAAGAGGAAGGAGATAGACTTCCCTAGTGGCATAGTGGATGAGAGTCCGCCTGTCAATGCAGGGGACACAGGTTCGATCCCTGGTCCGGGAAGATCCCACACCTGCCACAGAGCAATTAAGCCCGTGGGCCAGAACTGCTGAGCCTATGCGCCTAGAAACTCATGCTCTGCAACCAGAGAAGCCGCAATGAGCAGCCTACGCACGGCAACGAAGAACAGCCCTCACTCACCACAACTAGAGAAAGTCCGCGTACAGCAACGAAGACCCAGCACAGCCAGAAATAAATAAATAAAGATTAACTAAAACACAAAAAAGAGGAAGGGGGGATCTGCCACCCTCTCAGAGGTGCAGCTGTCCGGGGACACTGTGGTGCCACTTCATTCATTCCTTTCAGATATTCTCGAGTGTTTACTAGGAACATGACTGCACTGTGGCCAGGGCCCCTCTGCCCAGTCTCAGCCTGCGCTCCCCCTGGGGAGAGTTTGCTGGTGAGGCTGAGTATTGTCTTCAGGGCCCCACGTCCCATAGACAGCGAGGCAGGGCAGCACTCAAACCTCTCCCCCCAGCCACAGCCTGGCAGCCCCCGCTCCACCCCCATGCCTCACGGGGAGCTCCAGCACCCTCTGGACATCAGGGCCCACGGCCCAGGGCACCTCCAGAGTCAGTGCCAAGTCACACAACAAGGAGCCTAGGAGGTCACCCCTCTCAGAGACTCCCAGGCTGATTTCAACAGCAGAACCCGCTTTTCAGACAAAATTTACCTGGAACTTTGATAGCTAAACATGAGAATGAAGCAGTTCTTTGGGGAGTAGGAAGGGCCAGATTACCTGGCCTCCAACCGGGGGCTTCCCCTTCCCCAGCGCCCCTCTGCCTAGTCCTTCCCCAAGGCACCCCCAGGGATTCTGAGAGAGTCTAGAACTCAGAGTTTTCTCCAGCCACTGTGTTACAGAAACCTGGGGGGAAGTTACGTGTGTGGATCACCCAGGCTCATGGAGAGCTAGGACCCCAGCCCCCACACTCCAAACCTCTAGGCCAAGCTCTCCTCCAGGACCCTCATGGCACCCCGTCCCTCACATAGGAAAAAGGACACAGCAAAAAAAAAACAAACGGAAGAAAAGTCTCATGGATTCAGATCCTCTCGTGTACCCAGCGCTGGGCAAAATGCCCCCACAAACATCAAATGCTTTATTTTTCATAACTCTATAGCCTACCTAGTATCATCTTTGTCTTGTAGATTAAAAAAAAAGAAAGAAAAATGGACATTCAGAGAAGTTAAGTGACTCACCCAACCTGTGAAGGGCAAACCCCACATTCCAACTCACCTGTGTGCCCTTAATCCCTCAGGGCAGCTTGGCAGAAACCACCCCATCATGATGCCCTGGTACTACCCCTCCCTCTGCGCCCCATCCCAAGCTTCACCTCACTCAGTTGACACGCCTCCTTCCCCAGCTCAAGGCACAGGCAGAGCTTCTCGCTAGTAACAGTGACATTAGCAACGGTGAGAAAGCCACCAGCTCCCTGCACCACAGCGCTCATGAGGCAAGCTCTTCGGCCATTATCCTACCTCATCCTTACAACACTCTACTCCCACTCCCATCTCACAGAGGAGGAAACTGAGGCACAGAGAGGCTGATGACTTGCCCAAGGCCACACAGCTAAGGAAGTCGCAAAGCCAGGGCTTGAGCCCAGGCAGTCTGGCCCCGAGCCTGCACACCTCACCCCTGGGCACTGTCGTTCCCTACAATGTCTGCAGCTCCTCCACAGTGGTCGCTGTAACAAGTGCCCCAGCTGGGGGCTAGCCCTCCTCCCCCGAGGCCCTTCTCTTCAGGGATCAGAGGCCAACTGGCACCCCTGAGGGACGGAGAGGGGAACGCCTACCTGGGGAGCACCATCAGCTCACTCACTCTCTGGCTGGATGGTGACCCTCATCCCACCTTCCAACCCCCATCCCTGACAGTTGTGGGCCCGCCCTCAACACTCAAGCATGAATAGGAAACCTACTGCGTGCCCAGCTTCAAGCAACGGGCAGGTGCAGAAAGCAGTGTCCTCACTGTCTGGCCAGAGGCTTGGGTCCCCAGTCATGCCCAAAGGGGTCACCCCTGCCACCCCCAACCCCCTTCAGCACTGGCTGCACCAGACGTTGGCAACACTTAGAAACAGGGCTAAAAATAGTCTCTCTAATGAGTCAGTGCTAAGAATAACCCGGGCAAACAGCCCTCTGGGTGAGGACATGCTGCCAGGGAGGCACCACCTCCTCCCACCTCCCCAGCCAGCCTGGTCCACGCCCCAGCCTATCCCTCAGCGCCCACCGCAGCCAGCAGAGAGCCTGGGATGTTTACACCCCCTCTGCTGAGTGGAGGGAGATGCAGGCATGCACACACACACTCCCTGACTGAAGGGGAAGGGGCATCAAACGAGTAGGCGGACTCCAGAGACCCACCCTCTCAAGGCGGAACTGACCCGAAGCACGGAGACACTTGAGTGTCTTTCCCAATTCTAACAACAACCCCCCACAGGACACTAAGAGGCCACGCTCCCAACTCCCCTCCCCTCCCCTCATGCCTCCTCTGTGAAACGGGTCTCTAGCATCACTCAGACCGGTCACCAGCGGAACTGGGAGCAGACAGAACCAGCATTATCCTAACGGGCAGATGTCAAACATGGGGGACGAATTGGACCTGGGGAGTCAGAACCACATCAGATCCCATGACCAGGGGCCCCCTCATTTCTTCCCTGTTCTTCCCCAAAATGATCAGAATTGCTAGACTCATGGACATCTGGACATGAATTGCAGGTGAACAGAGCACATTCGCATGATGTCAGAGCCAAACCTCTCACCTGCAGGTGAGGGACAAGGTGACGAGCATCACTCTGCAGCTGAGGAGACCGAGGCTCAGAAGACAGAATTAACTTGCGAGGAGCTGCTCAGCTGGGGTGGCGCCTTACTGCCGTCTGCCAGCCCAGAAGCATCACCCAGGAGGCCGGGTGTTGGGCACAGCCCCATAGCCCAGCAAGGCCCAGAAGGAACAGGATACCCTCTATTGCTGCTGGGAGAGAGAGGGAAGGGGCCAGAAAAAGGTGAGGCTCCTTCAGGAAGAAAGCAGAACAGAGGAACGAGGGAAAGAAGCGGATGTCTTGGCCATGGAGTCAGGAGCCCTGGCATCTAGTCACACAGCTCAGTTATAGATAACTGGGAAACGGAAATGATAACATGGGAAATTTCCCATGATCTGGGAAAACCATTTCCTAGCCTTCCCTCCAGGACTCAGTTTCTCCATCTGGAAAATGGAGCTTTGAACAGCAGGCCATTGAGATATCCGGAAGTACATCATGACCACACATGGGGGTTGCATAATGAATATTAGCATATCGAAGGCTCTAACAAGTCCTGTAGCAAAGAAATCCATCCCCCCACTTTTTTTTTAACTCACACTCTCCCAAACCTGCTGGATCACCAAACCCTTCCACAGAATGCATCTTGAGAAACTCTGGAGTTGGATCTGGGGTCAGCACTTCAAATGTCTGCACAAGCCAGAAGGAAACAAAAGCTTGAAGCCTGCCCAGACAAAATACATCAGGACCTGCAGGCAGCCCCAAACCCTGAAAAACTCCTGGTAGCTCTGGGCGCTCAAGAGTCTAGGATCTCTGTTCTCTGGAGGCCTCCCTCATGACCCATCCAGGGTTTTGATTCCATCTGATCCTCAGCAATCCTCTTGAGAAGGGTAGAGAAGGGGTTAGTATTCCATGTCACACAGCTGGAGAGACTGGGACCCAAGAGACCAGAGAACTCGCCCAGGGCCACATAGTTGGTCTTTGGTGCAGACAGGAGAAACAGTGTCCTAAGTACTAAGCACTTGACCTCCATGATCCCACGTAATTCTCCCAACAACCCTTTGAGGAGGGCACTGGGGTTCTGCCCGTTTCATTGAGCAAGAAACGAATGGGCAAAGAGGTTCAGGCTCACATCCGAGAAAGGTCACACAGCTGGCAAGTGCTACTGCCTGGGTTTCAACCCCGGTATCCTGAATCAAGCCCTCAGCCCAGCCCTGCCACTCACTAGTTAGCAAGAGAGATTTCACCATTCTGAGCCTCCGTTTCCTCACCCACAAAACGGAATGTATAAAAAGACTTGGGCATTAGGTTATTGCGAGGATGAAATCTGCAAATATACAAAAGCGCTTAGCACAGTGTCTGGCATACAGTAGGTACTCAATATGCATGACCTCTCATTAAATACCACATCCTCCTATGGGAGTACATGCCTGAGCCTCAGGGCTCTGGGCTCCGCAGGCTCAAAGCCACCCATAGCTTCCTGGAAATTGACTTCTACCAACAAGTCCCAGGGCGCGCCCCTCCACATGGCCTCACAGTCCAAGCTGGGGTTCCTTGGGTACCCTATGTAGGTGGGGGCTCTAGCGGCTGGGTTTCCCAGCCTGGGTCTCATCCTCTGGGGCCCCTAACTGGCCATCTCCCCCTCAGATCCGGGGATATCCCCAGTTCACCATGGGTCACAGGCCTCTCCCCACCCTTGCCCCAGGTCACGGGATGGGAAGGTAGGGGCTCTCCAGCTAGGCAGCTGATACCCTCATGACCTGCCTGAGCCTTCCCAGCCTTAGAGAGAAGAGTTACAAGCCACCCAGAGTTCGCCGCACTTCCTGTAGCTGCTCATCCCCGTGAGGTCACAAGATGGGCATCACCACCCAGTCGGCTGGCTGCTCAGGGATTCGTGTGCCCACTTTACAGACAAAGAAATGGAGTCCCCGACTTATCCTGGGCAGAGATCTAACTCATAGAAAGTCTTCTGGCTCCTGGACCAGGACTCAGGGCTGAGTCAGGTCTCAGGCCAGGCAGGCCCACCAGAGCCAGTAGGGGCAGCAGAAAGGAGGAGATGAAGGCTCAGAAGGCTCCCAGGGGGCCAGGGGGAAGAAGGAGAGGTCTGAGCTCTGCGCCCCACCTGTCACTGCAGACCCTGCAAGTCCTGAGGTCCGGGAGCACCCCTAAACCCGAGTCCTCCTCTGCCCCACCCCAGCAAGGAAAAACGTGCCCAGCCTGACCTCAGACAACCCTCACCCTCACCTCTGGCGAGGTCTGGCTCTGCGCCCTCCACTGACAGGGAGCCTCCATTGCGGGGGGGGGGGGGGGGGGGTGCTCTCTATCTCCAGATCCCAAGTCAACCACTCACCCTAGGCACTGCTTCCTCTCAGTGTTCCCACAAGCACATGTCATCACCCAGGAAGCCGTACCTGACCACCCCCAGCCCTTTGTCTCTGCTGACCCCACAGGGCTGGCTCACCCAGCCACTTTGCTAAGATCTGGGCCCTGAACCCCTGTCCCCCCATTCTGGCTCCCACATGTGGAACTTGGTCTCACACTGAGTAGATGCTCCATAAACATCACTACATGGAGGGAGATCATCTCGCAGGGAGTGACTCCAAATATTTTGACCCTGACTCACAGAAAAGTATATTTTATTTGATCCAGTATACACACACACGCACACAGCCCGGAGTGCATATTCTCACGTACATGAAACCCCCCAAAGTTGTACAAAACAACACTCACCAGCACTGTGCATTACACTTGGATGTTTCCTATCATTCTTTTTCATTTAATTTATTACTTCCTTTTCATTTCATTTTCACTGAGACCCAGTAAGCTGATTTCATGGCCTGATTAGGGTCTAAACAGCGGCCCTGATCCACAATTCAGAGAACAGCCCTCCAAGGAAATCCACGTAGCCCCGCTCCCAGCCTGGCACACAACCCTCCATGCAACAGGTGCCCAAGAGAGCCATCCATTTGGCGGGCACTGACTCTGGCCAGGCCTGTGCTAAGCATTTTATTACAGTATCTCATTTCATCCTCCCCATCATCTTAGGAGGAAGGGACTGTAAGGAATTTTACATGTGAGGAAACTGAGGCCAAGGTCACAGGCTCAGGCAGGAGTCAAAGCCAGGGCCGCCGAATCTGGAGTCACGTGCTTAACCATCCTGCCCCATCCTGCCCTCCAGGTGAGTGGCCTTTAAACCCAGAGAGCTCCACCTAAGGAAGTCTACTCCCTTCAACTATAAAAAAGCCATTTCCTATATCAGTGTCATTCTTTATATTTGTTGACTGTAGGTTGCAGATGGTACAGGGAGAAGACAGTGCTCCCAGCTGGAGCTGATGAGCAGCAAGGCCAGCCCCCATCTTCCTCTCAGTGCACCCTGCTCCTTGGAAGAAAAGCAATGACAAACCCAGCAGTGTATTAAAACAGCAGAGACTTTTTGCCTACAGAGGTCTATAGAGTCACAGCTACGTTGTCATGCACAGTTGTGAGAGCTGGACCATAAAGAAGGTTGAGGCCAAAGAACTGATGCTTTCTAATTGTGGTGCTGGAGAAGGCTCTTGAGAGCCCCTTGGACTGCAAGGAGATCAAACCAGTCAATCTTAATGGAAATCAACCCTGACTATTCATTGGAGGGACTGATGATAAAGCTGAAGCTCCAATACTGTGGCCCTGATGCCAACGGCTGACTCATTGGAAAAGACCCTGATGCTGGGAAAGATTGAAGGCAGGAGGAGAAGGAGATGACAGAGGATGAGATGGTTGGATGGCATCACTGACTCAATGGACAGGAGTTTGAGCAAATTCCGGAAGATAGTGAAGGACAGGGAAGCCTGGCATGCTACAGTTCATAGGGTCTCAAAGAGTCAGCTATGACTTAGCTACTAAACAACAACAGCTGTTGTGGAGAGAGCCCTGGAAACAGGATCTCTTGTTATTATCCACAGTCTACATGCCTAATCCTTGCCATCAGAAAGAATCAGCGTGAATCTGGTGTTCTGCTGTTTGCACACAAACATGCTCACATATCGTATGATGTATACTCGCGCCACGTGCATTAAGTCTTTTAACCCTCAGGATGAATACACACGCTGGGCCCTGTGACTCTCATCTCCATTTGACAGAAGAGGAGACTGAGGCACCAGCATCACACAGCTGCAAAAGCAGCAAGGACAGGAATCGAGCCCAGACTGACCTTCAGCGTCTGCTCTCAATTCTGACGTCAGCGAGGAGCTCCTGCAGCCTGGCCACAGCCCACTAAGCACATCACGCCTATCCCCTTCTCACCCGAGCCTCGAGCCTCGCACGCATCTGGGAGACAGCAGAGGAGGCCAGGAGCGGCTCCTCAGAAGTAGGGCTGGCAGTCAGCTCTGGGGACTCCTGACTCCACAGGGCCCCCTCCTGCCCTTCTCCTGCATCACCTGCTTCTCTGATCCTGCTCGAAAGATAGCCCCAGGCCAGCGCAGCCTGCGGGACCTCATCCCCACTCACCCAGCTCCCCAGAGACACCCCCAAACAACACACACACACGCCAGTAACATTGGCATCTAGTAATGCTAGATGCCAGTAACATTCCCTGTGTACGTACGCACACATGCCCACGTACCCAGGCGAGGGCAGCCCCTTGGAAGGAGGCCCCCAGGAACGCTCAGTTCCTCTGGGGGCCAGAGCCCAGGGCCAGGCCCCTGCCCCAGCGCCAGCCCCAGTTTCCTCATTTTCCCTAGGGCTGTTTCTCACCCAGCCCCCTGCACCTTGGCCTGAGAGGAAGTTACACAATCCCCTGGGAGCTGCAAACTCTGCTGAGGACTACTCACAGTGCAGGGCGAACCACAGGCCCGGAAGGCCTCACACACCCACAACCCCATCCGAGGCAGACGGGCTCCCAGCTCCCATCTCACTGACCCGGGGCTCCAGGCCACTGACTGGGCCCCTCCCTGCTCCCAGACTGAGTCTCTGACAGCCTCCACCCCTCACACAGCCTGGCCTCACAGGGCCCCAGGCCAAGCTGCCCCTGCACCAAGACAGAGAGGCACAGAGGGGCAAGAATTTGCAGGACTCCTGCTGGGTGCCAAATGGGTCAAACCCTAACCTGCACAGCCTCCCCGCCCCTCCTTAGTCAGAAGCCCCGCAGTTCACCTCCTTCCTCACTGACCACATGTCTGTGACCTCAGCCCCGGGCCTTCCCAGGGTCTCCAGACACCCAGTTCACAGCCTCACTCTGGCCCACCTCGAAACGGACCCTGAGACCCAGCACGGTCCTGTGAAGCTCTGAGCCACCACACAAGCTTGTGGGAAAAGGCTCTCACTACATGAGATTTCGGAGGTTCCTCAGCCCCCAACGCACTTCTCTAATAGCCCAAGACACTTGACGTTTCGCTAGTGTTTCCTTCTCAGAGCTAAGGGATTCTCAACATTGATAGGTAGATACCGCTTGTCAAGAAAGGCTGGAAGTCGCTGAGCTGTTATTAGTTGTCTGCACCTCAGAGTGGATGAGTTTACTAGGCCCGTTCACGAGTATATCTCAGGAAGGGACAGCATAGCAGAGGGGAGACCAGGCAGGCCAAGGGACCTCGAGATGCATTGGGGGAGTGAACCCCAGGACTGGGAGGTCAGAGGGGCCCTGAGAGCGCTGACCCAGACTCTGGCTCGATCCTGGGCTTTCCCTGGGAGAGCGCACTCCAGAAGGACACAGAGCCTGGCCTGGGTGTACAAAGCCCCTAAGAATGACCTCTGGCTCCCACCCTTCACCGCTGGGCTTGCAACAGAGCCTCAGATAAGGAATATGATAAGCACCTCTTATCATCCCACACAGCCTTGGACTCCCACCCAGCTGAAGAAAAAGTCAGGAATGGTTTCCTGGGGCCCCAGGGCTCTCCTGAGAGCCCCTCATTTCTGCAGCCCTCATCAAAAGGCAGGGGCCCTCAGGGCCGTTCTGCCACAGCCCGCTGAGGCCTGGAGTGGCAGGAACCAGGGCCAGGCTCATGCGCCTCCAGCTCTGTGGACAGACAAGGGGAAGAGCTGGTTCTAGAAACCCCTCACCCCCTGGAAACAATGGCCCAGGGCCTCTTTGCAGTGACACCTTCCAAGATGCCCACACAGCCAGCCCCCCTCTCCCCAGTCCCAACGACCACCCGTGGCGGGGAGGGGCAGGACACAGTCCCCCCTCCTTTTTGATGAGGAGCCCGAGACTCACAGCACTCAGGGATGTCCCAAAGGCCACGCAGCAAGTTCACAGCAAATCTCAGGTTCCTGGCTCCCTTCCCAGGTCACAGTTTCTCAACCTCAACACGACTGACACTTGGGGCCAGAGTAACTCTTTCTTGAGGGGCTCTTTGAGCACTTTAGAACCTTTAGCAGCATCTCTGGCCTCTACCCGCTAGATGCCAGTAGCATTCCCTGAGTTGTGACAACCAAAAATGTCATCAGACATCACCAAATGTCCCTTGGGAGACAAAGAGAACTGCTGCCCTAAAAGGACCTGAAAGCCAGGCGCCTGCCAATTCTAACTTGAAGGGTATCTGCTGCGAGAGCTGTAGATGTGCCAGGCAGGAGGGCCTGGAGGTGCTGGTGAGTACCCCGTGGGCTCAGTACTCTCTGGGCAGGGCTGCCCCCCTGGCAGGCAGTACCACTTGGGAATCTCATCCCAAGACCACCTCCCCAACCCCAACCTACAAACCAGCCTCCTCCCTGCCATTCAATATTTCAGTGGTCTTTCAATTATTTTGATCACACACCCCTGTGAGTAACAAATTTTGAGCACCCCCAATATAAGCTTCTTTTCTCAGGAAGTGTTAATAAATGCCAGTGTATGAATATGTCATGCATATGAGCAAACATACACAAAAATAGATCTATAAAAAAGAGGAGGAGGGAAATATAAATTACACTCAGGATGAGATACTGTTACAGTTTCAACAGCTCACCAGGACAGAAACAAAACAGTCTACTGATACCAAGTATCAGTGAAGATACAGAGCAATCAGTGAGGAGCAAATTGGTGTGACCACTTCACACAGAATTTACTAAAATTGAAATATGCATCGTATACCCTGCAGCAATACTCTAGCAATTCCGCTCTATATGGACTTCTGAAGAAATGTACACATCAACAGAGCAGGAAGCACATTCCAGGATATTCTTCCAGCACTGTTCACAGCAGCCAAAAAAGGCAAGCAACCCAAACGTCCATGAGTGGTGGGATGGATACAGATATGGTATCAAGTTCACACAGTGGATGCTGATACGTGAACGCAGACACTCACAACAGCGTAGCCAGATCTCTCCACTGGTCAACGAACATGCCCAGTGTTACTCCAGCTGCATAAATTTAAAATTGGGCAAAACTAAGCTCTGTTGCTAAAGGCCACAGGTAGAGGTGGTAACATGATCAAGGCGAGCAAGGAACTGATTATCTTAAAAGTCAGTAGAGGGACTTCCCTGGTAGTCCAATAGTTGGGACTCCAGGCTACCAAAGGAGGAGGCAGATGTTCAATCCCTATTTAGGGAACTAGGCTACTGCACGCCCACACTGAGGGAAAAAAAAAAAAGTCAGGATAGTGGTTCACTTGGGAAGGGGCTTATGACCAAGGTGGAACACACAAGTTGATTTCAAATGCAGGTTACATTCTGTTTCTTCACTGAGGTGGTGGTAACCTGGGTGTTTACGTTTATACTTATTTGTTATATTATCCATATAGGTTTATGCTCTTTTTGGCAATTAGGCTATATTTCACAATAAAAGGAGGGAGAAAAGGATGAGATACAAATACATCGAAATAGAAGTCTAATAGTTTCTTCCCCCACCTGGCTTTGCAAACCATTTTGATTCGGCCAAAGTGGATGAGATTCTATATCTGGTCACGGGTCTGGAGGAGCCAGCGACAACCAGGGGTGTTTGTAGAGGGCTCTTCCAGCTGCCCCTCCACCCACAGGACCTGGGTACCACAGCCCTTTTCATCTCTGTCTGAACCCTGGAGCATCTAGCCACCATATGCCCCTGGTGGCCCAGGGGAGAGAGTTGCATGAAGCTAGGCTCTCTCATGCCCACTTCACCCTGCCCTGGTCTGCTCCTCCGGGTCCCTGACAGCAGAGTTCAGAGGCCCATGCTGGGAAGGCACTGGAGGAACAGGGCAGCCCTCACTCATCCTATAAATACACCGAAAGAAGGAGGGAGGCAGAAAAATGAAATGAAGAAGATGGAGAGGAGGGGGACAGAGAGCCGGACAAGGAGACACACCTGCATCGAGGGCTGAAGTTCCAGTTGCTGTGGAAATAGATAGTCAGAGGGATGGGGGTGGGAGGGGCAAAGGAAAGAGAGAAAGGAGAAGAGTGCTTGGGGCAGGGGAGCAGACGCACCGCCTGTAGTTCCGAGCCCAAGTCTCAGGGCTCAGCACAGGCGGGTCCAAAGAGGCCTGTGTTAGGCCTGATTAGCACCACGTACCCCAGAGCCCAGGGCCTCAGCGAGAGGTGAGGGGCTCAGGGGCCAACAGCCTCCCCGTGGCCTCACCTGGCACTCAGCAGACTCCAGGTCTCTTGGAGGGGAGGGCCCGGTTCAGGGGGAGAGGCCCCTGGGCCTGCAGAGGCGACCCCCCCAGTGGGAGGACCCAGGGTCAAGAGAACAAGTCCTTCCTGGAGTCTTCTCAGCGGGTGAGAAGCGCTGAGCCAAGTTCTAGGCACGGGCCCAAGCCCTTTTGTAAAAACTTTCCCTTGGCCAGGGAAGAAGGCTCTTCAAGGGTGAGCAGGGGGAATAAACTGGGAGCCTGGGATTAACATATATACATTGCTATATATTAACATATGTAAAAAGGATAACCAATAAGAATCTACTATATAGCAGTAGGTTACTGGATAGCACCGGGAACTCCAATCAATATTCTGTAATGACCTATATGGGAATGCGTGTGTGCTCAGTCACGTCTGACTCTCTGCAACCCCATGGACTGTCACCCACCAGGCTCCTCTGTCCATGGGATTCTCCAGGCAAGAATACTGGAGTGGGTTGCCATTTCCTCCTCCAGAGGATCTTCCCAACCTAAGGATGGAACCCGAGTCTATTGTGTCTCCCGCACTCGCAGGTGGATTCTTTACCACTGAGCCACCTGGAAAGCCCCACAGAGTCTACAAAAGAGTGGACATATAGCCTGGCGGGTTACAGCTCATAATGTCTCAAGGAGTTGAACACGACTGAAGCGACGTAGCATGCATGTGTGCCTAACCGATTCACTTTTCTGTACATCTGAAACTAACACATTGTAAAGCAACCATACTCCAATAAAAATTAATTAAAAAAAAATGGAAGAATGTTCTTAAGACCAAAGGGCCAGGTGCTGGCACGTTTGTGGTCATTTAGTCCCTGGCTCTGTACGATAACACATCGCTCTGCCTTTCTCCGTCCTCTGCAGATACTGAAATTCCCCTCCTCCCCGCTCCCAGGCCATCAGCTTTGGGAAAGGAGCTGTGCCTTTATTCCCACCCATCCTGCTTGGTTCGCACAGTGCTAGGCACCCAGTCTGTCCATGACTGCTGACCCGAGTGTATGCTGGAGTGGGTCCCCCAGCCTCCCTGGGTCCCAGTTCCCTCCTCTCGAAAACACGGGGGCAGTGCCAGCTGGCTTCTGAGGCCCACAGCCCTGCAGCCCCAGTCAGCTGGCCCCGCGCTGGCAGGGGCAGCTGAGAGAGGCAACACCTGGCCAGGGCGAGGGGGGCGGGGACAGCGGCGGCAGGGGGGGCACAGGATAGTGTGTCACCTCCTGGCCACCCTGCACCCCTCAGGGACTGTAGGGGGCTGGGGCAGCTGCTGTCCCCAAACCAGTTATAAACAAGGCAGAGGACAGGCTGTGACTTCCCTAGGCAAACAGGGGAAAACAAACCGGAGCCCCACCCCGCAGACCCACTGGTGGAACTGGGGAGTGGCAGGGGTGGGCAGGCAATGGGCAGGGCTGCTGCAAACTCTGCGCAGGGAGAGACAGGCTGGGAGCCCACCAGAGTGGGCTGGGCCTGGATCACTGCGGGCGGGTGGAGGCAGGGGGCTCCTGCTTGGTTGCGTCCCTGGGTCTTAGGTGGTGATGCTCCTGCAGGGCAGAGCCCCGGGTAAAGCATCTGTGTGTCCTCGGGTCTGGGCCCATTTCACACTCAGCTACTTTCTCTATGAAGCTGTGCTGAGCAACCGGTACATAGCTAGCTTCCCCTGGCTTCCAAGGAAGACTCGGCTACTACAGGCCTTGGGGCAAGCCCACGGGGTCACCCCAACTATCTGCTGCCCTCAAAGCCCAGGACCCCCTAAAAGATGATGGAGACATCTCGACCCCCAACAATGACCCCCATCTGCTGGCCCGGTGTCTCCAGGGTGAGGAGAGCGGAAGAGAATGGCTGTTTCTTGCCTGTGTTTGATCATTTTTATTATTCACCAAAAATGCAGTTCAAACAGTGATCAAATACCCTCTATGGGGTGGGAAAGTCAAATAACATGGTGGACCTTTTGACAGCCTCACTTAGGGAGAGTGAGGGGCTGTTCTGGACACCCACCCTCTGAAGCCAGAAATGCTATTCTGGTTCCAAGGACGTGCCCCCAGTACTGAAGACTCTCGGGACTGGCGCTGTCCACCTCACCCTGCCTGAAGCAGTCACTATTTCCTGAGTACTCGTCCCCAAGGGTGGGGCCAAGACTGGACACTGGTCAGTTTAATGGGATGTAGGGGCAGAGAGTCAGGATGGAGGAGGGAAGGATGGCCATACCAGAGACTGCTGCTGCTGCTGCTGCTAAGTCGCTTCAGTCGTGTCCGACGCTATGCAACCCCATAGACAGCAGCCCACTAGGCTCCCCCGTCCCTGGGATTCTCCAGGCATGAACAATGGAGTGGGTTGCCATTTCCTTCTCCAATGCATGAAAGTGAAAAGTGAAAGTGAAGTTGCTCAGTCGTGTCCGACTGTTAGCGATCCCATGGAGTGCAGCCCACCAGGCTCCTCCGTCCATGGGATTTTCCAGGCAAGAGTACTGGAGTGGGGTGCCATCGCCTTCTCTGATACCAGAGACTAGTGGTCACCAAATGATCTCACAGTGGTCCCTGCCCCTGGGGACCTGGCTTCGAAAAGCAGATGGGCCTAAGAGACCCTGGGCAATCGGAGACCCAGGAAACAGAAAGCTCTGGCCTGGGTAGTCACAAAAGAGTAGGTTATCAAAGAGTAGGTTATCAAAATGGGGTCCCAGGACCAGAAGCATTAGCATCACTTGAAAGTGCGCCAGAATTGTAAACTCTAGACCTATAGGAATCCACTCAGAAACCGTGGGCGGGGCTGGGGGACAGTAAATGTTCTACCAATCCTGATGCTGACGCCCACCTGACAAGAACCACTGACTGAGAGACAGGGCATCAAAATCATCACACATACTAAAAAAAAAAAATACTGATGCCCAAGCCTCTCCCCAAAGACTCAGGTGCAATGGTGTTTTTTAAGAGCTCCCCAGGTCATCCTAATATCCAGCCAGAAGTGCAGTCAGATGGAGCAGTTCCCTGGAAGGGTAAGCCTACAGGGACAGAGGATTTGCCTATAGGGAGGGAAGCAGAGGAGGGACTGTCAGGAAAAGGGGGCCAGCATGAACAAGGGCTAGGATGAGGGAATACGCTCCTTTCGTTTCCAGAGAGCCTGCTGGAATTCCTGAATTAATCTCACGTCATCCCCTTTGACTGTGGGACCCCGCTGTGTGGACAGGAGCCAAGAATGTGGCCTGGCCCCCAGGAAGATGGACAAGGGTGGGGATGACCGGAGCTCACTTTCTTCCTTCTTAAGAGACAGTAAAGAAAGCTGATGATGACTCTGCCTCTTGCTTCTGCCCCTCTTGGTTGCTACCTGCTCTCACCCATTGCTCCACAGGCAACAAAGCACTTCCTGTGGGCATGACGATAAGTCCCAGATCCAGCCTTATGGCTGAGATCTTATCTCTGTCTTGGTGACACTGCAGACAAGGAGATCTGTATGTATCTCTGGTGCAGAGTGCAGGAGGGCCAGGCAACACGAGGGCAAGGGAGGGCCTCTGGTCAGGAGTCAGTAGTGACCGGGCCCGATGCACTCCAAGCAGTCTCAGGGGGCAGGGCCGGGCAGGGCAGGGGTGGTAGAGATGCTGCAGGCCTGACCATCTGCTCTGCTGTCGACTGTGGACACCAGGCTGGGTGTGGTACAGCAGGGGGTGCTGGGGACTGTGGCCACGGAGTCTGCAAAGCCCCACTGAAGGCATTTTGCTTGAGGATCTTAAACCCACGAGGGAGGCCTGTTTGCAACCCATAGGTCTTTATTTCTCCCCTAGAGCTCTCTATGCCTCTATTTCCTCACTTGGAAATGAGAAATGAAGAAGAGTTAATTATGATAACATTTCTTGGAGCACAGCAGTGTTCTAAGTGCTGTAAAGGCGTGAGCAGCAACATACTCAGCCCTCCTGACAGCACTGTTTGCAGGCACTACCATACTCCTCGCGTTCTGGGTGTGGAAACAGAGGCACAGTGCAGGACAGCAGCTGGCCCAGGGCCACATAGCAAGTGGCAGAGCTGAGATTCCACACCCGGCGACCTGGCCCCAGAGCCCGTGCTCTTGACCGCCCCCCAACTTGGGGGCACTTAGCCCAGTGCTCAGTACCCGGTGGCAATGGCTCTGTCCCAAGAAAAGCTGGCTGATGGCTCCACGGGGGCCAGCCTTTAGCAAAAGCTCTATGGGGTGGACTTGGGCTGCCCCCCACCTCCCCCGCACCCCACACTCCACCCTTTCTGAAGCATCTCCTGTCTGGGTGCTTTGGCCAAAGATGGATAGAAGGCTCACGCTGGAGGGGACCCCACCGGTGATGGAGGCTCATAGATATGGAAACGGAAGCTAAGGGAGACAGGGACTGGCCCAGCCACATGGCCTGTCAACACGGGGTCTCCTGGGTTCTTCTCAGGACTTTCGCTGCCATCCGGCTCTCACCCAAGTACTTTCCCGGCTTTTTCTCCTCATCTGATTAAACAAGTGCCTACTGAGGGCTGCACTGTAAGGGCATGTTTGAGGTAGCCAAGGAGACCCAGGAAGTCTTGTCTGAAGCCATCTCCTCCCCCAGCCAGGCAGGAGAGTTCTTGCCGGGGGATCCTTCAGTCACCTGGGTCAGCAGCTCAGAAGAGCAGTCAGGAGACAGGTGTGCCCTGGAGAAGGGGCTTCAGCAAGTCCCATCACTGCTCAGAGCAGGAGATCCCGATGGGGAAAAGAAGGTTCCTGTAACACCACACCCCAGCCTTGTAAGGGAGAACTCCTGGGAACCCTGAAGTGGTCTTCTGCAGGGACTGAGAACATGGATTTTGGACTCAGTTGGGCCTGGGTTAGAATCCCTACCACTTCCAGGCTGTGTGACTTCAGGCAACCTGCTTAACTTCTCTGAATCAGTATAATGAAAATAATAATTTCTACCTCATTCTGAAGAGTAAATACACAATAAATGTTGGCAACTATAGTTTATGACTAAGTTTTATTACAATATTGCTCTATTATAGCATAAAGAGTAGATGCATATTCTATTAATATTATTTTTACATGCTCATAGACATGTGTGTACACAATTCATCTACATACATGTATCTAGATACCCACGATCTCATAACCACACGCACAAACTCCCATCAATCACACACACCCCACACAGACACAGAGCAGCATCTGGACTCACCATGTGCCAGGCACCTGACTCCTCACAGCTGCCTGTGAAGTGTGTGCATTTTTACCTCTCTTTTCAGACGTGGATACATACATCTTATGCAAAAACACCCACTGTGTCCTGGGATGTGGACACTGCTGGCAGCACCAGGAGCCCTGAACCCCCCCTCCCCCTCTGAATCAGAGGAGGCCAACCCAATTTCCACGGTCATCTCCAGGGCAGCCCCAAGCTGGGCCCCAAGTGCTGACTGCCCTCCATCCCTAGGACAAAGGCCCAACCTGGCTTGCATGCCAGCTGCGGTTGGGGAAACCCCAGTTGCCGGCAGAAACCAAGTCAACTTTGAAAAGGAAGAGACAGAAGCCGGGGGGTGGCTAGGCCACTCCCTGTGGGGGCAGGTGCTAAGTAACTCTATAAACTCTGGCTAATGATGCAATTACAGCCATAAACAGAGCCCCAGGAGGGATGGGGCCAGAAGCCAGACCCTCAAAGGGCAGCCAGGCTTGAGGGGTGGGAAGCCCCTCCCACCTGCTTTCCAGCTGAGAGGCAGGAGGGAGGCCTCACTGGCCGTGGGGTGAGCGCTGGGGACCCCCAGCATCCCCGAGCACTGGATGGGCTCCTGTGAGCCCCGGCCCACCCTCCTACCCACCTCCAACTGTGAGTTACCAGGCCATCAGCCCCTCAGAAGCCCAGGGGCTCTCTCGGGACTGAGTGCTCACCTGAGGAGATGTCCCCAACCATTGCACCCTTTCCACAGAGCACAGAATCAGGAAGCCTGGGCTCCCATTTGGCTGCACCTCAGAGAGCTGAGCTGAGGGCAAAACAGCCCTCACTGCAGCTGTAGCAGGCCTCGTAAACTGTAAGCAACGTTGGCTGTGCTCCCAGACATGCAGAGCACACAGTCACCCTAAGCAGTTCTTCGTTTCCATTGCCTGGTTTCCAACTCTTCTGCCTGAGAAGCCAGGAGGCAGGCAGAATGAAGGGGTCCGTGTGAACTGCTATTTTTCCCCATGGCTGGGGAAACTGAGGCAAGATCCAGGCATACCTCAGACTACCAGGTAAAGCTCCGGAGGCAGCCAGCCCTTCCTCCGCCTGCCGCTTCTGGCCTGCCTGTAACTCTTGCCGGCTGTCTCTCCCAGACTTGCGATCTCCCTGAGGGCAGGGCCTGGTTCTGCTCTGAAGACACCCACACGAGACCAGCCCCCCACCTTCCCCTCCACCCCCAGTTGGCCAAGAGTGCCAGGTCTTGGGCGGGTGGAATCTCAGCCATCAGGGTTCTGAACTCACATCCCAGAGGCGTCACTGGGGACCGACACCAGCCTCGTCCCATTCCCGGCTCAACTAAGTACCCCCTCCCCACTCAAGGGCTAACTATCACTTCACAAGGATTAACTATCACTTCCCCGGAGAACGCTAAGCCAAAGCGCTCGAGTTTGGTCCAGGAACTGTTCACGCATAACCACCCCCAGAACACACGCGCGTGAGGTCGACGCCAGGGGTGGGCGCGGCATCGGAGAAGGACTCAGCGGTGAGGGGTTGGCCCGACGAGGAGGGGGTGGCGGAGCCCAGGGCAGACGAGCCCCGCCCCGGGCGCCCTCCCTCCACCCCTAACCCCCGCCTCCCTCCCTCCCCCTGCGAGCCCGGCCGGGGAGCGCCGGGCGGCTGCGGCGCGAACCTGCTCGCGCAACCCTGAGCAGCTCTGGGCAGCCGTGCGTGAAGCCAGAACTGCGGACGGGAGGGAGCCGAGGGGAGGGGAGCCGAGCTGGCATCAGCCCGCTCCCTTCGAGAAGGCGAGCGCACTCGCCGCTTCGGCCGAATGGTTGATCGGGGTATCGGGGGCGGGCGGGGACGGCGGAGAAGTGCTGACTTGGGGGTGGGACAGCCTGGGGTTGGGAGGTGCAGACTCAAGGAATCGGGGGAAGGGGGCGTGTTTTCCGGGATTCAGGACCGGGAAGGAGGGGGGATACTCTGGGGACGGGTAGATGGCTGGGAGCTGCAGGGAAGGCAGGAGTGGTGTGATCTGAGGTTGGTGTTCCCTAACGTCGTGGAATAATGCAAGGGGGAGAAAAAGACTGCTCTCGGGCATACCCGGGGACGCGGGTTGGAGCGGCTTCTTCAAGAGACCGAGGGGGAGGAAGGGGCTGGGAAGGGAGGAAAGGATGGTACTTCCACCCGCAGCACCCCACCCAGCAGCCCGGCCCCCGGGGCGTGGCGCCGCTCCGGCCCGCCCACTCCCCGGGACCATCCAGGCAGGGCCTGGCCCGGCCGGACTCGGCCCCCACACACTCCCCTACCTCCGGCGCCCTCCCCTGTGCCACCCGCCGCCCCAGCCGCGTCCGGTGGAGAAGAAGCCGGCGCTGGGCCCACACGCCCTCAAAACTTCTTGCAAGTTCACTCCCACGCCTCCCGCCCCTTCGACTTCAGCTCGCGGGCCGGGAAGGCCCATGCCCGCCACGGCCCCTCCCGCCTGGTTACATAAGGTCGCGGAGAAGCCGCCCCCCGGCCCGGGCCTGAAGGGAGGGGCTGGAGGGGCTCCCGAGCTCCGCGGGCAGCGCCGCCCCGGCCATGCGCCGGACGAGCCGGGCCGGCTAGACGGACGGCGGGGCGGGTGGCAGTGCGGCGCGCACGCTCTAGCTCCCCTGTCCAGTCGACACCCCCACCCAGCCACCCACCTGTCTCGCGGACCCACGGGATCGGAGCAGCGGAGCCTGGGTCGGGAGTTCCGGGCCCTCCGCGCACCCCTTGCCCCCCGGTCCCGCTCACCTAGCTATGAAGGTCAATCCGTCCGCCGCCCTCGCCCCGCGACTCCGGCAACTTGTCCCAAGTTCAGGTGTCGGGCCCGAGAGCTGCGGCGGCCGCCCCCTCCCGGGCTCCTCCGGCTCCGCGCCACCGATGAGGCCCGCCCCCGTCCGCCCTGCCCTCTGCAGTCGGCGCCGCCGCCGCTCCCTACGTCCAGCCCGCGGCCGCCGCCTCCGCTGTCACCGAGCCCCGCGCCCGGCTCCGGGGCTCCTGCTGTCACTCGGCACTCACTTCCCGCCGCGCCCGGCAGAGGGCAGCACCCTACCCCCGCGGCCCCGCCCCTCCCGGCTCCGCCCCTCCCCGCCCTACCGCCTGTCTGCCTGCTGCAGAGTCCGCTGGGAAACGTAGTCCTCCCTGCTGGGCGACGGCTCTGCTAGGCACGTCGGGATTTGTAGTCCCACCCTGTGGGCTCAGGCCTGTGCTGGGACTTGGCGTTTAACTTGGAAACTTTGATCCACTTGGTTTCTACCCCTTTTGCAAGTTTTCTCTTTTCAGGAAGTAATGTCACGAACCACAGATCATCATAATATACCCTGTGGCCTATTTGACCCCAGTGAGGGGCGTGCAGTGTGCTGGGTTTCCTGGAGTCTAGGAAAGAGGTAGGGTCATAGATGGTGTGCTGTTGCCATAGAAACCCCTCTGTGTCAACCCTCATCCTCCTGGTTTGGATGGGGTACCAGACCTGCGTCTGGAGCATAAGGAACAAGGTTGATCAGCGTGGTGAAGGAAATATGATTGTAAAATGGAGCCCACCTCCTCTCCCATCATGAGTTCTCCATTTATCTAGGTGGGGGCCCTCCCCACCCAGACCTCATTAGCTGGAGCTTGCAGGTACATCACCACCATGTTGCTGAACAGAAAAACTTCCTGATCTTTTCATGTCACCCTCCCCTGCTGGACATCACAAGATGCTCTGGTGGCATCAGGTGATGTCTCCCTAAAGGACCCACATCTGTTACAATGTTCATTGTCCTCCAGCCTTCTTCTGAAAGCTCCTAGGGCAAACTTGATCACTGATATGAAGGAAGAAGCCTAGATTTAAGACACATGACCCCTAGTCACACTGCTAGTGATATGTGTGGGGTAACTCTGGTGGTATTTGGTAAATTAGGTCAGCAGAGCACTTTGGATCGTTCCTTACAAAGGAATGCCCTGCCTGCATTCCACTACCACTGTCTTCCCTCTCCAGAGAGAAGCTGTGAAGAGACTCCAAACTTTGAGGGGTACAGGGCTCACCCCCAAGCCTACCTCATGCCCTATTTCTCTTAGAATCTCAGTGACCCACCATGAACCTCCTAGAAACTCAGGGACAACATGGTCCAGTAGAGGCAAAGTTGCCTCTGACTCTTATTGCCCCATTCCCTGAGCCTTACAGGCTGTGACTGCCCTCTAAAAACAACAGGATGGCCGATGTGGAGAAGAGCTATTTATTGTTAGAGAAAGTCCAGAGTCCAGAGAAGGGAGGCTAAATGCAGAGAGGAAGTGTAGAGAGAAGCCCCTGTAGGGTGGAGTGTCCAGAAGGAGAAGGAAGCCCGGGAGTCCAGGCGCTGAGTCTAGGCAGCTGTGGCGAAGCCCACCCTGTTGTTGCCCAGGTCGTAGACGGAATAGTATGACCTGAGAAAGACGTCCCCAAGGATCCACAGGGGCTGGCCATTCTGGGAGGGTATGTAGGTGACCTCCACCCCCAGGATGCAGTAGCTGTCGTCATTCTGCACAACACACAAGGGCATCACTCATTCATCAGCTCCCAGATGGACGGGGCACTGCGCAGCCCAGAGCCCCAGGCCAGCAGCACAGATGCAGAAAAGGAAGAGCCAGAGTTTCTACCCTTGAGGCCTCACAGGCCAACTGAGCTGCCAGAGTGGGGCTGGTTGGGGATTTTAGTGTGGCTGAGGGCAGGTTGCAAGGGTCCTCCCTCTGCAGGATCTCCTCAACTGCTGGTAGTAAAGCCTTGGAGCCAGATCAACTTAGGTTCAATCCTAGCTTCACCCTGACTAACCATGTAGCTTTAGGCCAATGAGTTAACCTCTCGGAACCTCCAAGTTTTTACTTGTAAAATAAAAATTCATAGCTCCCTCATTAAATGTTATGGCGAGTCATCAGGAAAATGTAGACAAAGTGCTTCACTTGGTGGCTGACTCTTGTAAGTGCTCAACAGAGAGCCAGTGCCTCTCCCCCTTAATTAATAATAATTATTAATAATAGATGATTGCTCTGCTCTTCCACAGCCTGGTTCCAGAGAAGGGGGTTTAAAATCCATGAGCGGGGAAGAGAAATCAATGCTTCAAGGAAATGGCACAGTTAAGGGGACCGAGTGTTTCTGGCTCCTCACAGCTTCCTCCCGCCCCTCACCCACCTCTATCCCTGATCTTGAGCCCACTGGCTCAGCCTGCAGGAACCAGGACTTACACTGAGGATGTAGGAGGCGGGAGGCAGAGGGAACCGCACGCCATTGATGACAAAGGTGAGGGTGGGCAGGTTCTGGATGTTGTTACAGTCCACAGGAAACTGCAGAGAGGAACAGCGCCGGGTCGCCTCATCTCCCCGCTAAGAGGACCTGCCATCCCCATCACGGCAGCCCCTGGGGTCCTGAGCCCGAGCCCCAACTCTGCTTTGGACCAGAGGCTGCAACACCAATACTGCTGGTGTTACCCATGAGGACTCACGTACAGAACCTCCAAGTTATAGAAGCTGCTGTACAGAGGGTGGGTTGTGGGGGGACCTGAGTCATCTTTCTCAAAACATGCCTCTTTCTTGAATTTCCCCCATGAAAGTTTAAATCTACTCCTCTTCCCTGCAAGTGTCCTTTTAAAATAGGTCTGATACACTACTATGTGTAAAATAGATGGCTGATGGGAAGCTGCTGTATAGCACAAGGTGTTCAGCTGGGTGCTCTGTGATGACTAGAGGGGTGGAATGGTGGTGGCCGGGTGGGAGGTCAAAGAGGGAGGGGATGGATATATGTATGCCTCTAACTGATTCTCTTCATTGGACAGCTTTACACAGCATTGTAAAGCAACTATACCCCAATAAAAATTAAAATAATAAATAAAATACACAGGTATGTAGACAGTATATCTCATCAGCCCACCAAAGTTAGTGAGAATACCTTAATTATGCAAACCCTTTGGTAGGTTCAGGAGGGGGTAAAGATGGGGGCAGGGCCCTGCCCCATCCACCTCCCAAGGTGGAGGTGAGGGAGCTCTGGATTCAGGAGTTATTCCTTGTCACTCTCGGGCTTGGTCCCACATTCTAGTTATTTAGCTCTTACTGCAAAGCCCAGCAGGTGTTTAACCTGTTTGCTCTAAGAGATTGAAGCTCAGAGGAAATTCTACCTATTAGTGACCTCCCATACCAGCACAGGCATCTGGCCCCCCTGAATCAGCCTTCCAGCCCCCACCCAGCCCCCAGTCATCCCGGGGCCCCCACCTCCAGTGACAGGAGGCAGCAAGAAGCATGGAGGCCAAGAATCAGGCTATTCTTGTGCTCCCAGGAAAAACCATAAATGCCCCCTAGCCTCTCCCCGGGAAAGGGCACGCCTCCGCCGCATGCACCTGTCCATACTGGTCCCTCTGGGCCCCCGTGGCCTGCAGAAGGGCACTCAGGAACTGCTGGGGCACCGTGAGCAGAGATGTGCCGGTGTCCACGATGGCCTGGCAGCCTGCGGAGCACCAACCCGTAGCCTGGTCACCAATGAGGAACCTGAATGGTGAGAAGATGGGGTCTCAGCACCTCCCAGCTCAAGGCAGCTAGGGGATGGGCCGCAGCCACCGAATCATGGTGCACCTCAGGAAGATAAAGATTTTACAGAGGTCAATCCAACCACCCCCCAGCCTCATAACAGTCTGTCCAAGTCTGCCTGAATGGCCATGTATTCTGTTTCTTAAAAGTTCCACAGATAGTTCTAGAAAGACTGATGGCCAGGGCTATTGATTTGTTGTAAATACTTTGAGTAAATTAGTTCCTCCCCCGACACACCCCAGTTTCTAATCTCTAAGGCCCTAGGGTTTGATGACAGGGTCTGAAATGTCTGGGATTCCAGACCCTGCCTCTTCCTGTGTTGTCCCCACAACACCCACCTTCTCCAGGCCGACCAAGGTCTTGAAACCCCAAGTCCTGAATGTGTGTGTGCAACATCCTGCCCAAATGAACGGCCCCCGCCCCCGGGGCCCGCCGCAGACTCACTCCTCAACGCCAATCTGCCAGTACAGCTCCTGAGTGACGGGGGCCCAGTAGATCTGCCCCGTGTACAGGCTGCTGTCCACACCCCCAAAGATGACTGCTCCCCCATCCTGAGAGCCCTGTTGGCTGCAGAATGTAAAGTGAAAGGTGAGTCAGGAAGTGGCTGTGGGAAAGGCAGGAAAATAGAAGTCCTGCCCTGGCTCCAGACTGGGGCTCCCTGAGGTAGGGCTGTGTCTCCCCTCAGACTGAGGCTCCCTGAGGCTGGGCTGTGTCTCCCCTCAGACTGGGGCTCCCTGAAGGCAGCCCTGTCTCCCCTCAGATTGGGGTTCCCTAAGGGCAGACGTTGTGTCCCCCACCTCTGACCAAGGCTGGGAATTCCCAGTGCCTCCAGCTCTCAAATGAGGCCGCTCCACCAAGTGCTTCCTCTGGGAAAGCCTCTGGTCATCTGGCCTGCAACCCTGTCCCACCTCTCTCCTCTGCCTTTCATTTCATGCTCCTGGTGGAGCGTGTCAGCAGGAGCCTGACCGGGGCCCAGTTTGTTGTTTTTCTGCTGGAATCAGAGGGAGGAGGGGCCCAGGGGAAGTGGAGGGCACAACCTCCCTGTGAGACAGTAGACGAGCAGGAGTGTGGCACTGGGCAGCAATCTTCCGGGCTAAACTCAAGAGTACTTGTAAACAGAGGTCAGCAACCTTAGTAACAGGATAATATTGTTGAAAGTCAGGTTCAAATGACTAAGCCCCGGAGAGCAGATGTTGATCGTCTCTAGAAGGTGGTTGTCTAATTCTACAGAGGAAAGATGGAAAGTCCCCTCCAGGCCACCCACCCCTTCCCACTGCTTGGCTCCAGGGCCCATCCACGTAAATAACCACGTTTGCTTGTGTTTGTGGTAAGAACAACAATTTGTTCGAGTTCATGGTGGACTGAGGCCAGAAGACCTGGCTAGAACAATACATCAAAGAAGATGAAGCAATAGATTATTATACAAAAGAGGTGTCCAGGTAGAAAACATTTGGTCAGAAAGAAGTGAGCTCACTGCGGCTCTGGGCAGGCAGTCAGCCCTAGAGGTAGGAGAAAAGTGAAAGTGTTAGCTGCTCAGTCGTGTCTGACTCACGGCGACCCTATGGACTGTAGCCCGCCAGGCTCCTCTGTCCATGGAATTCTCCAAGCAAGAATACTGGAGTGGGTTGCCATTCCCTTCTCCAGGGGATCTTACCCACCCAGGGATTGAACCCACGTCTCCCTCATTGCAGGCAGATTCTTCACCATCTGAGCCACCAGGGAAGCCCCATAGAGGTAGGAGAAGCTGCAACAATGCCCCAAGCAGAGTTCTGCCGGAGGAAGGGGAGATTCTGTCTTGGCCAGGAAACGCAAAGAAGAGATCAAGTGGGCTGGGGACAGATACGGGAATGGGGAGCATGGGAAAGGAAGAATCAGAAGCCCAGGAGGAAAGGTCCTGCCAAATGCCTGCTGGGAATGCCTGCCTCCAAACTCCAAAGTGTTTGAACCTCAGCCGTCCAGGCCTGTGGAAGCTAGTGGGCTGGGAGCCGGGGACTGCCGGGTAGTTCCTTACCTGCTGAGGTAGAAGCTGAAGATCGGGCTGGTGAGGGCACCCTCCTGCACCATGCCCTGAAGGACGGTGGTGGCCCCCTCCACGGACAGGGAGGGGTAGGCCATGCCCATGATGCCGTCGAACTTCGCATAGAGGAAATTGGTACCTGGCTCGGTCTTACTCAAGCCGAACTCCTGGTTGGGGACCTGGATGCCTTGGACCTGGAGGGGACGCAGAGGATGGGAAGTGATGAATGTAACTCCACACACCTCCCTCTGGATCCCCCTCCTGAGACCCATCTGTCTGCTCTTCATCCCTCCCTCACTTCTGCCACCTCGCTTCTTGACAGGTTTGCGAAAGCCACTTTCTCTTCCAAGGAGCCACCCTCATCTGCTGCAGCACCGCCCACCCCACCTGCCTCTCCCCGAGGCTTTAAGCTCCTTAAGGAAAAGGAGGAGGTCATCCCAGTCACTCTGTGTCCTCGCTACCTGGCACATGGTGGCCCACAGTGAGGGGTCGATAAGTGAATGGATGAGCCTTTTCTGTTTTTTTTTTGGCTGCACCTCACAGCATGCAGGATCTTAGTTCCCTGACCAGGGATCAGCCCCTTGCATTGGAAGCTCAGTGTCTAAACCACTGGACCCCCAAGGAAGTTCCCGGATGAGTCTCTAGTGTTATGATTTTCTGACCTGTATGGTAGAGTATCGGCTTCCCTGGTGGCTCAGTGCTAAAGAATCTACCTGCCAATGCAGGAGACATGGATTCAATCCCTGGGTCAGGAAGACCTCCTGGAGAAGGAAATGGCAACCTACTCCAGAATTCTTGCCTGAGAAATCCCATGAGCAGAGGAGCCTCGTGGGCAATACACTCCATGGGGTTGCAAAGAGTTAGACACAACTGTAAATATCAATAACATCAGATATGCAGATGACACCACCCTTATGGCAGAAAGTGAAGAGGAACTAAAAAGCCTCTTGATAAAAGTGAAAGTGGAGAGTGAAAAAGTTGGCTTAAAGCTCAACATTCAGAAAACGAAGATTATGGCGTCCGGTCCCATCATTTCATGGGAAATAGATGGGGAAACAGTGGAAACAGTGGCAGACTTTATTTTTTTGGCTCCAAAATCACTGCAGATGGTGACTGCAGCCACGAAGTTAAAAGACCCTTACTCCTTGGAAGAAAAGTTATGACCAACCTAGATAGCATATTCAAAAGCAGAGACATTGCCAACTAAGGTCCGTCTAGTCAAGGCTATGGTTTTTCCTGTGGTCATGTATGGATGTGAGAGTTGGACTGTGAAGAAGGCTGAGCGCTGAAGAATTGATGCTTTTGAACTGTGGTGTTGGAGAAGACTCTTGAGAGTCCCTTGGACTGCAAGGAGATCCAACCAGTCCATTCTGAAGGAGATCAGCCCTGGGATTTCTTTGGAAGGAATGATGCTAAAGCTGAAACTCCAGTACTTTGGCCACCTCATGCGAAGAGTTGACTCACTGGAAAAGACTCTGATACTGGGAGGGACTGGGGGCAGGAGGAGAAGGGGACGACCGAGGATGAGATGGCTGGATGGCATCACGGACTGGATGGACGTGAATCTGAGTGAACTCCAGGAGTTGGTGATGGACAGGGAGGCCTGGAGTGCTGTGATTCATGGGGTTGCAAAGAGTTGGACACGCCTGAGCGACTGAACTGAACTGAGCAACTAAACAATAACAAACAATTGTAGAGCACTGGGTGTTTCCCATATTCTTCAAAGGCCTCCGTCTAAGTCTCCCCATCAGACTCTGAGAACTATGAGGTTAGAATCGAGTTCACAGCTCCACATTACCTTGCCTGTTTCCTGGAAAGAGGAGAGGGTTCAGCAGGCAGCATCACTCACCGTCAGAGTATCATAGCCTAAGAGGCCAGTGAGGCTGCCACTGCCATACTGCAGGGAGAAGGTCTGCTCATTGGAGGAGTAGGTGGAGGACAGGCTGGGGTTGAAGCGGGTGTGGCTGGCTGCAGGGAAGGGAAAATTCGGGAAGTCATGCTGGCCCCCTCTAAGGTCTGCAAGGCTGCCCAACTGTCTCCCAGCCTGTACTCATATTCTACAGCCTCAGCATACACACACACACACGCACACACCTCCCCCTGCCGCCCAAGGAGTCAGGTGGTAGCCAACTGACATTCCTGGCATTGGAAGACCCTTAAGAACTGGGCAGCCTTGACCCCAAAGCACCCCCCGCCCCCACCAACCTAACAAAATCACAGAATTGTCAGATGCCCTAGGATGATGACCTCCCTAGGACTGTAGTGTGGGCAAGTTGTATAGTATCTGTCTCCATCTTCCTGGCCCCCAGCAGATCTCCTGATACATGGCAAGTGTCAAGAAATTACTCATCAGATGAAGGAGTGAATGGACCTCCAGCGTATTCCCTGACCCTTGCCTCACGCCGAGGAGAAGCTGGCCACACCAGGATCCTGAGACATCCTAGGATGGGTCCAGTGAGGGACCTTCTGGACTAGAGGTGTCAAGACCCAAACCCCAAGGCTTTGGCAGGGGTCAGGGCCATCCTAGGAAGTGAACATCTCCAAAGACAGTGACGGGAGGAGGACCACATCTATGTCCTTCTCCCGGGTCCTTGGGAGAGTACAGTAAGAGCTTAGTAAATCGTGGTGGGGGAGTAGCATAGAAAGAGTGTTGTAGAGTGGAGTGGGCCGGAATGGCACTGCCCAGAGTGAACAGAACGGAGTGGAGTGAGCTGGGCTAGGCTGGAGTAGGTGAAGGAATATGTCCTGGTAATCAGAGAGGGGCCACCCAGGCTCGGGGCCAGTTCTGGCGTGGACATGTGCCCTGTGACACTGGACAAATCCCTGGACCTTTCCAGGCCTGGAGCTCCCTGCCCACCCCACCGCCCCGCCCCCCAGCAATCTTTATGAAAGTGTGACCCTTCCCCAGCAGGTGTCAATGCCCTCCCCTGCTCAGCCCAGCACTCACTGCAGGCCTGGCTCTGGCAGTAGACAGAGGGCACCCACAGGTTGGAGGAACCGGTATCAAAAAGGACCAAGAAGTTCTGTGGTGGAGTCCCAATGCTGATCTCGCCAAAGTAAGCAGCCTGGGTGGGGAGGAAGGGACATGGGGCAGGCTCTTAGCTCTGGGTGGGGGTATGGCGGGCAGGCCTTACTTGTGGTGGGGGCATTGAAGCTGGTCACTCTGCTGCTCTGCCCATCAGGCCCAGCCTTCTCCATGGTCAGAGCGGCAGGGTGGCCAGCCCCACAGCCCACACCACAAGCAGGGGCTTGAGCCTGCCCTCCACGCTTGCTCAGAACCCACAGGCCCTCAGTCTGAGCCCGCCCGGGGCAGCAGCAAAAGTCTGCGTGGACTCAGCTGCCAGGTCATCAGGGGTCCCTCCGTGCTTTCTCAGGCAATGAAGTCTCCGGCTGACAGGCAGGTCTGGGAGACAGGGGCAGCCTCCAGGGGGCGAGTGGGAGGCTGCAGAGAGGGAGAGAGCAGCTCACAGCCCGGGTCTGGCCCTCCGCCTTTGGCAGCAGGAGGAGGGGGAGCCCCAGGGGAGGGTCAAGACTCACGTCCATGTAGTCCATGGGCTCGGTGGCCACGCTGAGGTCACCAAAGCGGTACTTCTGGGCCGGGTCGTGCTTGTAGGTCCTCAGGAAGTCCTCCAGGAGGCCCTTCTCCTTCATGGTCTCACGGATGGACTTAAATTTCTTCAAGGGAATTCTGCAGAAGGGCTGGGGTCAGGGCAGGGCCTCCCTCTTTCCTACTGCACCTCTAATATCCCAAGCTCTCTCTCCATCCCTAACTGCCTCCGGCTCCGCATCACTCTGTCCCCGGGGCCTGTCACTTGTATGTGTCTGTCTCCCTCTTTCTCCATTTCTGTCTCGATCTCTGTCTCTCTCTGGCTCTTTCTCCCTCTGCCTCTCTTTTTCTTCCTCTCTTTTTCTCTTTTTCTTCCTCTCTCTTTCTCTTTTTTGGAAAACTCTTCTCAAGACTTGCTCCAAGATTCAGAAAACAGCTACCTTCACCCAGGCCTGCCCTGACCTCATCCCATGGGTCGTCATCCCACCCTGGTCCTCCACTCTCAAATACCCCATAAACTCTTTTCCCAGGAAGGGGAGAGGAACTTTAGACATTACTCCTTGCAAGATTTGTGTGGTTTGTTGGTTTGTTTTGGCCATGCTTGCTGGATCTTTGTTTCCTGACCAGGGACTGAACCCATGCTCTCGCAGTGAAAGTGCAGAGCCCTTAACCACTGGACCACAGGGGAATTCCCAATTTGTGCATTTTTTTAAAAAAAGTTTCAGAAGGACTTCCTTGGTGGTTCAGTAGTTAAGACTCCACACTCCCAATGCAGAGGGCACGGGTTCAATCTCTGTTTAGGAAACTAAGGTCCCACGTGCTGCACAACACAGAAAAATAATAAATTAAAAAGCAATACATAATTCAAAAAATAAAAAGCCTTCAGAGATGGCAAAGTTAACCCCAAAGGGAGTCCCCCGGAATGGTGGCCCTCAGGCGACGGGCACTGGCTGGATGTGCCAGAGCACGGGCCCAGGGCAGCAGCACTAGACTGCGGACTCAGAAGACAGGGTCCTGGTTCTTCTGCTCCTTGTCTGGCCTGGGTCAGTCACGCTCCTCACAGGAGGCAGGGACCATGCGGAGGTTGGCTTGAATGGTCCAGAGCCCAGATCAGCCTCTGGAACTGGATCTCCTGAATTATGGGTTTCTGCCTGTGTCTTCCCAGACCTGCCTGATTCCATTGCCCAGGGGTCTCTGCCAGTGCCCCCAGGCCTTGCTCCAGGCTTCTGGATTCCTGCTTCTTTCCCCATCTTGTCCTCATTCTCTCAAGACCCTGCATTCTCCAGAAATTCTCTGCTAAACCCATTCACCTTGAGATATGAAGGCTGACGATTGCTTCACACCAACACCACTCCAGAATTGGCATATTCAAAGAAGTTTCTGAGAGAAGCCAACTTTCCACCAAAAAAAAATGCCCTTTTATTGGTGCAATTGCAGGCAATGAGGCAGGCTGGGCGCCCTTTTGATGTCCTGTGAGCCTGGCCGCCTTATCCCCTTTCCCCTGACACCTCAGCATATAGAGATTACATGACTGGTGTTTCTGCTTAGATGATTTGGCATCTGTCAAATAAATTGGGGGCCCTTAAGGAAACTTCTAGCAAACATCACCCTATCTAGAAATAATTGCTTTCAAGGTCTTTTTTTTTTTTTTTTTAGGCAGGAGTTGCCCCTACTCTGTCTGTTTCTGGTCTTTATCATTTATCTTTATCTATCATTCTGGTCTTTATCCTTTATCATCAGTGAGGGAATGGATGATGCTTCTCCCTGCAACTGGAAGCTTCCTGAAGGCAGAGGCCATATCTCTTCCCATCCTGAGATCTGTCCAGTGCACACTCAGAGAGCCTTCCCTGCCTCAGAGCAGAAGCAGGTCACCCAGAGAGTTTCGGTGTCCCTTCCAACACGTGAGGACAGCAGAATGATGGGGGGTATGCATATGAACTAGGAAGAAGATTCTCGACCAGACACCAAATCTACTGACACCTTGATCCTGGACTACCCAGCCTCCAAAACTTTGAGAAAAAAATTTCTGTTATTTATAAATCATCCAGTCTATAGTAGTTTTGGGTTTTTTTTTTTTTTTTTACTTGTTATTTTCTACTGGGGTATAGCTGATTAGGGCTTCATGGGTAGCTCAACTGGTAAAGAATCTGCCTGCAATGCAGGAGATCGTGGTTCAATTCCTGGGTGGGGAAGTTCCCTTGGAGAAGGGATAGGCTACCGAATCCAGTATTCTTGGGCTTCCCTAGTGACTCAGACGGTAAAGAATTCACCTGCAGTATGGGAAGTCAGTTCAGTCACTCAGTCACGTCTGACTCTTTGCAACCCCACGAACCACAGCATGCCAGGCCTCCCTGTCCATCACCAACTCCCAGAGTCCACCCAAATTTATGTCCATTGAGTCGGTTATGCCATCCAACCATCTCATCCTCTGTCGTCCCCTTCTCCTCCTGCCCTCAATCTTTTCCAGCATCAGGGTATTTTCAGATGAGTCAGCTCTTCACATCAGGTGGCCAGAGTATTGGAGTTTCAGCTTCAACATCAGTCCTTCCAATGAACACCCAGGACTGATCTCCTTTAGGATGGACTGGTTGGATCTCCTTGCAATATGGGAAACCTGGGTTCAATTCCTGGGTTAGGAAGATCTCCTGGAGGAGGGCATGGCAACCCACTCCAGTATTCTTGCCTGGAGAGTCTCATGGACAGAGGAGCCTGGCAGGCTGTGGTCCATGGGATCGCAAAGAGTAGGACATGGCTGAGCAGCTAAGCACAACATAGCACATAGCTGATTAACAATTTGTGAGAGTTTCAGGTCGACAGCAAGGGACTCAGCCAGGCATGTACATGTATCCATTCTCTCCCAAACTCCCCTCCCATCCAGGTTGACACATAATATTGAGCAGAGTTCCCTGTGCTATAAGGTAGGTCCCTGTTGGTTATCCATTTTAAAGGTAGCAGAGTGTACACATAGATCCCAAACTCCTTAACTGTCTCTTCCCCCAGTCCTTCCCTCCTGGCAACCATAAGTTTGTTCTCTAAGTCTGTGAATCTGTATCTGTTTTATAAAATAATATAAACTTATTTATAAAATAAGTTATTTTTTAATATATTTATTTTTATAAATAAATTATAAACTGTTCATAAACATAAAATAAACTAAGTTTATAAACTTATAAAATAAGTTTGTTTATAAACTTATTTATAAAAGAAATGTTTATTTTTTTTAAAAGCTGCCAGGGCTCCTGTCCCAGCATTCAGGCCCCAGACTCACTTGACCAATGCTGCTGCCTCCAAGGCCTGGAGGCAGACCAAGGCCAGTACCATCCACTTCATGATGCTGATTCCCAGCTGGCTGCAGCAGAGAGGCAACTCTGAGTTGTGCTGTTGCAGTGGAGTGAAAGCCTGAACAGTCCTTCCTGCTTTATACCTCTGGGACCCAGCCCAGTCCCAGCCTCTCTGCCCTGGACAAGCATGGTCTCAACCCTGGGTGTACCCTGGGCTCCCTGTATCAGTCGTTTCCGTGTGTTTTCCTTTGTGAGGGTGGCCTCAAAGGACTTTTCATCCTATTGACTTTTCAGAACAAGCAGTGGAGGCCAGGAGGTGTGAGCGATAAGAGATCAAACTTGCCGAAAGATGGAGTGGCAAAGATGACTTCTTTGCCCAGGAACCAGAGGTGTGAGCTGGGCATTTTGAGGAGAGGGCCAGAGGAGGGCAGAAATGAGGGCTCTAAGGTCTATAGGCAAGTCTACAGAGAAGTCCGTAATTCCAAAACTTCAGAACAAAAAAACTCTTTGTTGTGGGGCTGCCCTGGGCATTGTAGGATGTTGAGCGGCATCTTTGGCCTCTACTCACTAGATGCCAGTAGCAGTCCCCCAGTTGTGACAACCAACAATGTCTGCAGGCACAGCCCAGCATCCCTTCTGGAAGCAAAATAGTTGAGTATCACTGGTCTAGAGGTGATACATTCAAAGATTCTGACTTGAGTCCTGGTTCAAGTACTCCCAAGACCTTGAGGGATGCAGTTAGGGTGTCTGGGGGATGATGGGGTCAGTAGCTAGGATAAAGGTAATGAAGATGGTGGTTAGTGTGGTGCTGATGGTGGTAATGATGGTGGCATTATTAGCATGGATGCAGGTGATGGAGCTGGGTCGCCAGTGACTGAAGTCAGAGCTACTGGGGCTAGCTTTAGAGGACTTCCTGGTCAAACGGGGCATTTGGGGAAATTCTCATCATAGTTCAGCAAGCGCTCAGGACACCCACGTGTAAGCCACACTGGCTTCTGGTTGTGCAGACACTGGTCTGCAGCAGCAGGAGGCCTGGGCAGGGGCATGGGAACAGGAGGACGTCCCAGGCCCTGCTTCTGTTCTTTGTTGTCTCTCTTCTTCTGTCCCGTTGCAACGCTGCCCGTGTCTTTAGTTCTCCTAAAACACCTGTGTCCCCCATTACCCTCTTCCCCAGCCCTCGTCTGTCCTCCTTCCTGCTCTGAGCCTGACCTCCCGTGTCCTCTTCTGTCCCTCATCTCCAGGTCCTGCCGGCTTCCTGGCAACAAGCTTCTCACCACCTGAGGTGACCTAGAGCTGGCCCGGTGCCCACCAACCTGGCACTAGAGAACTCTCCATTTTAGGGTGAATGGAAAAAGTCCCCACCCTGTACCCCCTCTGCCACCTCATACCCCTCGCTCAATGCTCCAAACACATTGTCAGGCCCTTGAGCCCCAGGAAGGAGGCCAAAACTAGGCCTGCCAAACACTGATAAAATCCAGCCCGTGGGGACTTTCCACTCTGACCACTGCCACCCACTGCCCTGCCAGAGCCCTGGAGTCTCCCCTGGCCCTGGACGGAGGAGGGGCGGAAGGGCTCTAGAGGTCTGCCCAGGCCTGGCAGAGAGAAGGAGGTCCCTGCCTGCCTGTGTCTCAAGGCCAGGTCGGCTCCCATTCCTGCCCACAGTCTCCAGGGACACGCTGGACTCTGGGGTAGCAGGCAAGGTAAGGAGGCAGTGCCTTCCCCGGGGTCCGGTTTTGGAGAGCAGACAAAGGAAAGTCATAGGAGGGACTTCCCTGGCAGTCCAGTGGTTAAAATTCTGAGCTTCCACTGAAGGGAAATGGGTTTAATCCCTGGTCAGGGAAGTTCTGAATGAATGTATAGCAACCAGGACGCAAAAATGTGGGCTGACTACAATAATGAGGCATGGAGCTTACTCTCAATGATCAGAAATATGTGTTTTTGAATTTTATTTATTTATTTTTATCTTTGGCCGAGCTGGTCTTCGCTGCTGCCTGGACTTTTCCCTAGTTTCAGCAAACGGGGGCTACTCTCTAGCTGTGGTGCACAGGCTTCCCACTGCAGTGTCTTCTCTTGTTGCAGAGTGTGGGCTCCTGGCACACGAGCTCAGTAGCTGCGACCTCTGAGCTCTAGAGCACAGACTCGATAGTTGTGGTGCACAGGCTGTTACTCTGAGGCATGTGGGATCTTCCTGGATCAGGGATTGAACCTGTGTCTCTTGCATTGGAGGCTGGTTCTTTACCGCTGAGCCAGCAGGGAAGCCCAGAATTAAATATTTTTTTAAAAAAGGAAATTAGAGAATCCTTAGAGTCTTGCCACATCCTGTGAATATAGCAGAATCCATGGGGTCCCCTAAGTCTTGTGAGGCCAACCACACTCCCCAGTATGGGCCTCCTGGGACCCTTTCCTTATCTGGCAGATCTCAAGGGGTCTGGTGACTGCAGGCTAACCGTCCCCAAACCCCGATCACCCCACATCCCTTCTGAGTATCCCTGGCCTAGGGATGTGTATCCCTGGCCTGACTGCATGGAGCCGGGGTACCTATTTGGTTGCCAGACCCTGGGGCTCTGCTGCCTCAGCCTGCCCAACCTGACCTGACAAAGCTCAGTCAGTCCCCTCAGTGTCCCTATACGTCCTGAGTCCTTGTCTGCTCTGGCTGTCTCCCACCACCCAGTTCCCCATTCCTGGGAAGCCCATTTCTCTTCCTTCTACATGTCCAAGTTCTGCCCATCCTTCAGGACAGCTCCTCCTAGAGCCAGGGATGTGCAGAGTTGGAGGACCCCTTAGAAGTCATCCAGGCTACCCCCATCCAAGGACAGGAGCCCGGGGAAGCCTGACCCACTGGCTCCCCACCAAGTTCATCTTCTACCCTTAAATGCTGCCCCTCAGCTGGTGTCCTCCCTTTGGTGCCCAATGGCACACTGTCTAAGATTGGTCTCCAGTTGTTTCCTGGGGTATGCTTCCTCCCTCCATAGACCAGAAACTCCTCGAAAGTGGAGACTGTGGCTTCCACCTCCCTGTGCTTGGCCCAGAGCTCAGGAAATCCCAAACAGCGGATGGAGCCCGTGGGGTGGTTCTCAGTGGGGTTTTGTTTTATCTCCCACACCTCGCTCTCCCAGTGCTCTGATTTCCACCCCACACTCCAAAGGGATCGTATCAAACTACAGGGCCTGGGGTCCTCTCAGTGATGGTCTCCCAGGAAAGAGGCATTTTCTTCTCATCCTCTGGTCTCCTCTCTAAGTACCACCTGTCTCAAAACTCGCCAAAGCCTCCCTGTGACTGACTAAATAAAATCCAGACTCATTACCCTAGTCTTCAGGACACATTCTGGCTGGCCCCTGCCTCCGTTTCTGTCTTCACCTTCCACTGCTAACCTAAACATGCTCTGTGCTCCAGTCATAGCCATCTTCTTGCTTGCTGCCCAGGAGGCCTGTTATTTTCCAGCCTCCGTGCTCTATCCATGCTGTGGCCTCCATGCAATACCCTTCGCAGGCATCTCCACCTGCAAAATCTCCTCATCCTTCAAGACCCAGTACAAAGGCCATAAAGCCTTCCCTTCTGTGTCTACCTACCCTCAAATTGGCCTCTATTGTGGAGGACTTTGCTTTTCCTACCCTTATGGTATTTATTTCATACCACCTTTTTTTTCTTTTTTTAATATTTATTTATTTATTTGGCTGTGCTGGACCTTAGCTGCAGTGTACAGGATTTTTTTTTTTTTCCCAGTTGCGTTATGTGGGATCTTTAGTTACAGCATGCGAACTTTTAGTTGCAGCGTGTGGGATCTACTTTCTTGCCTAGGAATTGAACCCAGGCCACCTACATTGAGAGTGCAGAATATTAACCACTGAACCACCAAGGAAGTCCCTATTGCATATCATCTTGTATCCATTCCAGTGACTTGCCCCAAATCCTCAACTAAAAGAAGAGGTTATTTCTCTCACCTGGCTCCTTAAGCAGCTCATTCACCTTTCAGAGTGACCACAAGTAAAACTGGTTGCTGGGAGTGTCTCAAGAAGAGAGAGCAGGTACTAGCCTGCATACTGCCCCTGCTAATCCTTCACCCATGGCAGACATCACTAATCAAACAGACCACACCCTTTCATGGAGCTGAGACATGACCTCAGAATCCTTCCCAATCCAGTGCTCACACAGCCATTCCCAATTTTGAAACAACAACCCCCAAGTCCTTTAATGGAGGATTTAAGAAAAAATTTTGTGTGCTAAATTTAATTTAAAGTCTATACATAAATCACTTTTTTAAAAAAATCATAGCAACATGGAACAGCAATTATTTGCACCATTCTAAATTACTAAATTATCTCTAGCTCTTAATGTACACAGTGAGATTTTAACATAGCTGTAATCAGTGTGTAAATGCTATTTCTGTTCTCTTCTTGTTCCTGAAGACTGTTATGTGCACACTTCCGTGAACTGAGATAAGCCACACCCTTATCACTCTTGGTGGCTATACAGTGCCCTATCATTTTGGGAGCTGGCTCTACTTAGCCCTATGATTGGGGTTGATTCTAATTTCTCAGTCCCATCAATAGCACTTGGGCACAAACCGAACATCAACCAAAGGAGGAGAGTTGTGAGCTTCTCACTATCAGAGTCATCCACATGCTCACGCTCAGTCGCTTCAGTCGTGTCCGACTCTTTGCGACCCCATGGACTGTAGTCCTCTAGGTTCCTCTGTCCGTGGGATTTTCCAGGCAAAGATACTGGAGTGGGTTGCCATTTCCTCCTCCAGAGGGTCTTTTCCACCCAGGGATCGAACGTGTGAGAGCAGGCAGAACTAACATTTGTTGAATGACGCAATGAGTGAATACACAAAGGGCCTAGAACCAGGCATGGTACATCGCTGACACTCAGTACACATTCTGAGTGGATCCCATAGGTTCTGCCTCCCAAAGGCATTCTTGGTGTGTTTGTGTTTCTCCATCTTCACCAACTTTGCCTCATCCAAGCCTCCATCACCTCTGGCCTGAGCAACTAACCCGTTCCTAACTGGCTTCCCAGAGTCACCCACACAGAGGCTAAAGGAGCACCTTTTGAGGAATCCTGGAAGATAGGTCTCTTGCAGTGGGTATGAGACTGCACCAGGGAATCTGTGTCTCTGTGTGTGTTCTTACTCCTGAAATAAGAGTTAAAGAGCTAACAGACCTCACCTCAACTCCAAGGACAGCTACTATATAAACCTCACATCTTTGGCAGCAGTCTATATGAGTTTTAGTTACAGCTTTGGCTGTTTACCTTGTTTTTATAGTTTTTTTCCTTAAGTTTTGTGCATTTTATACTTACACCATTATATTGATTTAATAAAACTTATTGGGGGCAAACTGGAAAAGAGGGCTTCTTTTTCCAAGTTCAAGGATTCATTTTTTTTCCCCTCCTTTTCCTTTTGATATAATTTTTGAATTAAAGAAAAGTCATATAGTACAGAGAGTACCCGTATACCTTTCATCCAGAATCTCTTAAAGTTAACATCTGACATCATAACCACACTACAATGATCAAAGCCAGGAAATTAGCCCTGACCTAATACTATTAACTGATTTATAGACCTTAGCTGAATTCCACCAGTTTTCCCACGAATGTCCTTTTTCTGATTTGCGTCTAGGTTCCCACGTCACATGTAGTTTTTCATGGCTTAACCTTCTCCAATCTGTGAAAGTTCCTCGGCTTTTGCCTTTCATGACCTTGCTACTTCTAAAAAGTGATGAGCAGTTATTTCAAAGAATGTCCCTCAGTTTGGGCTATTCTGATGTTTTCTCATGAAACTGAAGGCATGCATTTGGCTGCAGAAACCATAGAGGTGATATACCCTTCTTAGTGGATGATATCAGGAGGTACCTGATATGGAAAGGTCTCATTACTGGTGGTTTAACCTTAGTAACTTGGTTAAGGTGAGGTCTACTAGATGTCTCTAGTGAACAGTAACTATCTTTCCCTTGAAAATTAATAAGTATCTTGTGGGGAGACACTTTGAGGCTATGCAAGCCTTCTGTTTTTCATCATTCTTCTGCCCATCCATTTTTTTTAAATTTTAATTTAATTTTTAAAATTTTTGTTGGGGTATAGTTGATTTATAATGTTGTGTTAATTTCAGGTATACAGCAAAGTGATTCAGTTATATATATTTTTCAGATTATTTTCCATTATAGATGATAAAATATTGAATATTGTTTGATGTGCTGTACCATAATTTCTGTTGATTATCTATACTGTATATAGAAGTTTGTTTCTCTTAATCCCAAACTCCAAATTTATCCCTCCACTCCCTTTCCCCTTTGGTAACCATAAATTTTGTTTTCTCTGTCTGTTTCTATTTTGTAAATAAGTGAATTTATTACTTTTTTAGATTCCACATATAAGTGATACCATATATTTGTCTTTCTTTCTTTTTTTTTTTTATATTTGTCTTTCTCCAGCCGGCTTACTTCACTTAGTGTGATAATCTCTAGGTCCGTTTGCTTTGCTTCTAATGGCATTATTTCATTCTTTTTTATAGTTGAGCTATATTCCATCATGTGGCTATATATACACACACATACATGTATCACACTGCCCACCAATTTTAACATCCGTTATTGGTCCTTACCTCCAACAGTCATTATGGTGGTACTTTTTTATGTCCATCATCCCTTCTGTGTTTATTAATTAGAACTCTGACATAAGAAAGAGCTAGGTTCAAAATTTTTAAATGGATTCTTCCTCCCCTACAAAAATATCCCATCACTGAAGTTGTGCCAGGCATGATACTTTATATTTGTTTAATCAAGCAACCTCACAACAACACCGTAAGGTAGGTTACCTTATCCCCATTCAATAATGGAGTCCATTTTATCCATCTGTATCTCAAACAACTGGAAATTGATCTCTGTGTGTATAAATGGGTAAATAGACTGGCTGTTTTTTCTCTGGTCCATTGATTAATGTATCCTTGCTCAGAGACAACAGCTAGCTTGTCTGGCTTAGGTGGAAACAGGAACGCACTGGATGGATGGTGAGGCATATATATTGCAACACAGCCGCAGGAAGAGGAAGGATGGGGCAGAGCCTTGGGGTCAACTGAAATCTGGGATTCAAATGCTATCAGGATATTTGCTTTTCATTCCTGCTTTACCCATTCTCTTTCCCTCCCTCTCTCACTACAGGCTGCCTTTCTCCAAATAACTGAGCACCAGCACATGAGTTTTTCATTTCCAGAGAAAGAATGAAACCAAAATTCCCAGGGAAGCTCTCTGATTAGCCTATCTTGGGTCAGGTATCTATTCTTGGAGCAACCAATTGTGGTCAGCAGGCAGAGCCCTAAAAGAACTTGGTGGCTCCCTCAGGAAGCCTTTTAAAGAGTGTAAACAATAGTCCCCAGAATAAGTAAGGGATGTTTCTGGGCAGACAGATGTCCATGCAGATTATTTCTTATGATCCGTGGAGCCTACTTTGAACTCTACATTCACCTCTTTGCACACTTTTAAGAATGTGATGCTCTGCTATATTTAAAATGGATAACCAACAAGGTCCTACTATACAGCATAGGGAACTCTGCTCAATGTTATGTGGCAACCTGGATGGGAGGGAAGTTTGGGGGAGAATGGATGCATGTATATGTATGGCTGAATCCCTCTGTGGAACCCCTGAGCTTATCACAGGATTGTTAATAGACTATACTCCAATATAAAATAAAAAGTTAAAAAAAATATGACACTGATGTGTGATATGGATTAACTTGGGAGACCAGTCTTCACCATTTGTTGACCACTTGACCCTGACAACTCATTTACCCTTTCAACCCTGAAGTTCCCTGATTGTAAAACAGGGAGAATCATCTGCCCCTCAGGGTTGCTGGAATTATCCAATAAAACCATAGTGGCAGCACAGAGCAAGCCCTCAATAACCGTCAACTGAGTTAGACTCTTTTTCTTTACATTGGACCGGGGCTGAAGAGAAAAAGAAATATCCGGCGAGGGCTGATGCTGTTCTGTTTCTTGACGTGTGTTCAGGTCACGTGGTCTTTGAGAAGTCAATGCTGGATACTCACAGTATGTGCACCTTTCTGTATGTATGTATATTAAACATCAATTACAATCTTATAAAGTCACATTTTAAAAGGAAGAAGGAAGAGAATTCCCTGGTGGTCCAGTGGTAAAGACTCTGCTTTCACTGCTGAGGGCACAAGTTTGATCCCTAGTTGGGGAACTAAGACCTTGCAAGCCATGTGGTGTGGCCAAAAAAAAAAGAGGAAAAGGAGGAATAGAGACAGAACACCCTAGAGAAGGAAATGGCAACCCACTCCAGTATTCTTGCCTGGGGAATCAGTGGACAGAGGAGCCTGGCAGGCTACAGTTCATAGTATCCCAAAGAGTCAGACACAACTTAGCGACTAAACAGGAACCACGTTTGACAAGATATACACACACATACATAAATATATATATAAAATAATATTAATGGAACTCAAGAGCATTATGCTAATAAAATAATTCAGAGAAAGACAAATACTAAATCTAAATACCAAAAAAAGAAAAAGCTCATAGGTACAGAGCACATATCTGTTATTGCCAGAGGCAAAGCATGAGAGTTGGGCAAAATGGGTGAAGGGGATTAAAAGATGCAAATTTATAGTTATAAACATTAATAAGTAATGGGTTTGTAATGTATAGCATGTTGCCTATAGTTAATAATATTGTATTATACATTTGAAAATCTGTAAGAGAATAAATTTTAAAAGTTCATCATGAAAAAAACATGTAACTGTGTATGAAGATGGATGTTAATTAGAATGATTGTGATGATAATTTTGCAATATATAAAAATAGTGAATCATTATATTATATACTTGAAACCAGAAAAAAAGGAGAGAACACTTGTCCTCAGAGATCCACCACCACTCCACCCCAGCCAAAGATGAAGCAGGGAGGCAGCCTCTGCTCAGGGAGTCCCGAACTGGTGGGAGAAGCGTGCATTCACCTGGGCTAACACTGTCCACAAGAGCAGAGAAGCAGAAATGACTTTTGGTGCAATGAGGATGAGCATGTCTTTTATATGTAGCTGTGTTTATTGTTATATATTTTAGCACACATAGATATCAGACTCATCTCACCCATGATTTCGTGGACCATGGGAGTTCGGGACACACTTCTAACTGAGGAATACCAGGAAGCAGCATAATTGCAGTCTGAAATCCTTGTCACCGAGGAGTGACAAGACCAGCCACCTCGCAGAGAGGCAGAGCCGAGGGCCCTGGAATCTAGGTGTTCAATTTCTCTTCTCCCCCTACTCCATGGGCCCCATGGGGAGGGACAGACAGCCTCCTACATGTGAAATCCAGCCAGGAACTCCCAGAGCTTGTCCCCCACCACCAAGGCACTGCCTGGAGGTGGCCCTGTCCATTTGACAGGCAGGACAACTGTGAGCTTCTCAGGGTCAGCCCCCCTGCCAAATTGGAGACTCCGTGTCTGTACGTCTGTCCACACCACCGGCTTGCTTCCTCCCCAGCTACTGTCCCACATCTCCAGAAACAGCACCTTATACAAGCCAGAGAACTGGTGGGGAAACTTGACCTGGCCTCCCCGCCCATTCCCACATCAGCAGATTCTAACCGGCAGCTACAAACAGCTAGTGCAGAGATCATGAGGGTGGTATTTGAATGACAGATTTGGGACCCACTGACCTATATTGAGTGGGCCTGAGAGTGGAACTGATCTCAACCTCCTATTTAACTCTCCTGCCACCCACCTTGTTCCCCAAAGCTAGGCCTACAGCTGCTTTATTTGGGGTCTCCCAGCTCTCAGCCCTGAGAAGGAGAGTTTGGCTGGAGTGGATGAAAATGGATGCGTCTCAGCTTCCATGAGACCCAGATGGAATGCCTCTGACCAGGAAACAGGCAGAGTCAGTCTGTACAGCAGCAGCCACACCGGCCTTGTGTTGCCATGAGAGATGGAGTAGCAGATCCTTAAGAAGACATCTTCAGGGAGCCCTGGGGGCTGGCGGCTCTCTGAGAGCAAGAGTGTGGGCTACAACTCAAGGAGGCCATTACTGCACTGACCTGGAGGAGAAGGAGGTGAAGCTGTCTGCAGGCAGGTCTCATGGGTTAAGGAAAGAACTGAGCTCTGAAATCAGAGAAGCCTATATTCAAATCCCAGCCCACCTCTGCCTGGCTGCGTGACATTGGGCAAGTCACTTAACCTCTCTGAGCTTCAGCTTCTCCATCAGTTGAGGGGCAGGGATAATATGACCCATGGCTCTGCTCTGCATGATGAACACAAGTCAGGTAGGTGAAGGGAGTGAGGAAAGAAAATTTCTGGCAGCAAAATAGCATGTGCAAAGGGCCTGAGGTAGGAAAGAGGAAGTGATGGGGCCAGCAAGGCTGGAGTATAGAAAGGAGAGGGGTCCCCTGAAGGAGACAAAGGTCCAGTCACTGAACTGAGGCCTTTGGGTGTTTTTTTTTTTAACCACAACTCACAATTAGAAATATATTTTACACCATAACCTTATGTACACATACATACAAAGTTTAATTAAAACAAAAGCTTCACCCTCCCCCCCAATAAAATTCTAGTCCAAAATACATGGGATGCACTCTAGTTTTTCTCTTCTATTTAATTGTTTCTTGAATGTTGGTTCCAATCAACTGAATTGACTTCTAATGTGTTGTTTGTGAGCTGTGATTTCTTTTTAATGTATGTATATATATGTTTGTTTATTTTTGGCTGTGTTGGGTCTTCTTTGCTGTGCATGGGCTTTCTCTAGTTGTAACAAGCTGGGGCTACTCTCTAATTGAGGTGCTTGGGCTTCTCATTGTGGTGGCTTCTCTTATTGTGGAGTACAGGCTATAGTGTGCACAGGCTCAGTAGTTGCGGCACACAAGCTCAGCTGCCCCGCCGCATGTGGAATCTTCCTGGACCGGAGATGGAGTCCATATCCTCAGCATTGGCAGGTGGATTCTTAACCATTGGAGCACCAGGGAAGTCCATGAGCTTCGATTTGAAAAACACTCCTCTCCTTGACATTGAGCCCATGTGTGCGCGCACACACCAACAGTCTTGCACTCTTAGCTGTCATTTGTCACATAAACTGTTAATCACAAGTGTTCAGAGGACAGGGTAGTGTCCCCTCCTTCCTTGTGTCCCCTGCAGTAGCAGCACAGAGGGTACTCAATGCATATTTGTTAGTCAGGAGCAGGGTGGAAGGCTGGGAGAGAAGGAGGGCCCAGCCCACTGCAATTGAATATTTGGAGAGGACCCCGTGACCATCATCCCTCTTGGGCAAATGGAATGGGGACTGTCTACGCGTGGTAAAGACCATATCTCAGGTTTAAGAAGGGGCTGAGAAACCCCCTGTGGGGGGTGATGGTGGTACTTACTTCTGGAATTATCAGGAGGATTTGAAGAGCAAACATACACAGAACCCTTGGCTCAGCATCTGAACCAGGAAGTACCACCAGCACTTACGGGGTGCTCAGCATGTGCCCGACCCTCCTCTAATCGCTCTATGTCTGCCAGTCTAGTTAATCTCACCAGGACCTTATGAGGTAAACACTGTATTGTCCCTATTTTACACATAAGGAAATAGAGGCTCAGAGAAGTTCAGTGACTTGCCCAAGGTTACAAGGCCCAGAAGTGGCAGAACAAGGATCGTAGTGCAGACGGAGCGAACCTCAACCACTGCGCATACAGCATCTCAGGAAGCTCTGGATAAACGGCAGTTCCTGGTATTATGCTTGTGGAAGAAGTCAATAAGATGACCCTTAAAGTCTTACGCAAATTGGACATCCCAGAGCTCTATGAGCTTCCCTCCCACCTGGCCTCCTGGGCTCCCCAGTGCCCCGGTATGAAAGAGAAAGGGGAGAGAGATGTGGAGAATCACGCGGAGGAGGTGCTGAGCACTCAGCAGAGGAAGTGGATGCCACTGATTGTGAAGAGAATGGTGGGTGGGCTCTGGCAACTACTGCAGTTGGTGACAAGCTGGAGAAATAAAAAGGGAGGCGGAGACAGGTAGCTGATGCTGGGAACAATTGAAGGCAGGAGGAGAAGGGGACGACAGAAGATGAGATGGTTGGATGGCATGACTGACTCAATGGACATGAGTTTGAGTAAACTCTGGGAGTTGGCGACGGACAGGGAGGCCTAGTTGTGCTGCAGTCCATGGGGTCACAAAGAGCCAGACACGACTGAGCAACTGAATGGAACTGAGACAGGTAGTCAGAACCTGTTCCCTCAGAGCTCCAGGGGACGGAGGTGGCTGGTCTCACAACTTGGAAATCCATCCTGCACCCAAATCCTTCCCCGCTGGTCCCTCAACCTCCCAACCTTCCTCTCCCGGCTCCACTGCACGTAAGTCCCCACCCCAGATTGAATGCCCCAGTGAAGACACCAAGGTAGAGTCCAAGCTGGTAGGACTGAAATATGAGCAAGGGGCTGTTGCTGGGGAAGTCTTTGAGGAAGAGGGCCTTGGGGGGAAGGGCAGGGAGATCCCAGTGTACCTGGCACGAGACACCTGACAGGGAAATGGCTTGCAAATCCTCAGGAGGAGCCCTTCAGGTCAGTATCCTTTGACTGCCCAGTGACAGCGGGTTGGGGTGCCTCTTTTTCCTCGGTTGTTCCCTGGGGCCCCGATAAGCTGACCACAAATCTGTTCAGGGATAGTGATGAGGGAGGTGCCTGTGTCCATGACAGCCAGGCAGCCCTGGGAGCACCAGTCAGTGGTTCGGTCCCCTATGGATAACCTGCAAGAGCCATTAGAGGTCAGAGGTCATGCCAGTCTTCCTCCAGCCTCCATGCAGGCCCTCCTTCAGAGCAATCTGCAGGTCTGCCCTGGGCTGGGAAAAGCCCTATATGTTTCCCAAAGGAAGCCCCCCAGGCCTCCTCCCTTAGCAGGGGATGGGATTTGAATCTCCCCACCCCTGGAAGGTGATCTGCTGGTAACCTGGGTATCCACAGGGCTCCAGGAGACCTCGCCTGTGCACAGCTGGTTGTTCTTGCCCCCAAAGGTGACTTCTCCCATGATGATGTCATCTGTCAACCAGGGACCAGAGACATAGTCAGACTGTGGAGGAGGCAGCTGTGGGGTGACTAGACCCCTATTTCTGGAGCCTATTCTCTGAGTCAGCCCAGTGGGCCTGATCCTTAGTACCACCCTCCTGTTCCTCTTGCATGCCCCCAGCCCCTGGCTTGGGGCAAGGTTTCTAGCCAGGCCTCCAGAAGGCCCTGTCCAGTCATGGGTTGACCATTTGCAGAGCAGAGGGAGCTCCCAGGCACGGGGTCCTCTCTTATGGTGAGATAGAAACTGACCACGGGGTCTGGTGTCAGGCTCCAAAAATCACCCATGCCCGTGGAAAAAGCCAGCCAGTCCCCCAGCAGAGATGGAAGAGGAGGCCAGGCCCATTATCCCATCAAAGTGGGTGCTTTCGAAGGTGGTGCCCAGCTCCATCTGGTTCAGGCCAAACCCCTGGTTGGTGATGGCCAAGCCCTGGATCTGCCTGGTGACAGGAGAGAAAGCCCCTGGGAGTGGTCCTCTGGCCTCCCTCAGCAAGAAGGAGTTCAATTCGCACTCCTAGGACTCAGTGAGAGCGTGGTTCCCGTGTGGCAAAGAAACAGTGGCCTCCGCGAGGAGTTAGTCCACAGAGGACTCTCAGGGCTGGAGGTATGTGTGCATCTGGAGCAAGGAATGGAGAGCAGGGCCCCTTGCTCCTTCCCTGTCCCCTCACTTCTCTGTCTCCCCCTCTTCAGTGACCTAGACCCCGCCTGGTCACAGGGACCTCCTGTGACCTCCCTGTGATGTTCACAGCAGGCTGGACTGTCACAGGAAATTGGACACCTGCAGGTTGGCTGAGTCTGTGTCAGAGATCATGAAATTCTGAGGAGGGGTCCTCACACTGATATCTCCACAGTAGTACATCCAAGAGGGAAACTCTGTCATTGAGGATGTTGGGCCTCAGGCCCCCAGGGACCTATAGCCTCTGGCTTCCAACAGATCCCTGAGAGCCTGACTTGGACTCTTATACATGACAGCCCAATTGACCTGACTCTACAGTGTCTCCTCAGACTGGGGGTCCCTGAGGCGGGGCTGTGTCTCCCTCAGACTGGGGTTCCCTGAGGCAGGGCTGTGTCTCCCTCAGACTGGGCTCCCTGAGGCAGGTCTGGGGCTCCCCTCAGACTGGGGCTCCCCAAGGGCAGGGCTGTGTCCCCTCAGACTGGGGTTCCCTGAGGCAGGGCTGTGTCTCCCTCAGACTGGGCTCCCTGAGGCAGGTCTGGGGCTCCCCTCAGACTGGGGCTCCCCAAGGGCAGGGCTGTGTCCCCTCAGACTGGGGCTCCCTGAGGCAGGGCTGTGTCTCCCCTCAGACTGCGGCTCCCCAAGGGCAGGGCTGTGTGAATTCAATCTGGTAGATCCTAAAAAGGGCTTTTTTTCAAACTGGAACAGAATAAATCAGAGTGCCTTGTTCAGACAAATGTTCTATGTGTGTGTCTATGTGTGTCCTGGCTCATGATGCAAAATGCTGAAAAGGCCCCACGCTCACATGGTGCAGGATGTACACGCATGAACACGCAGGCACATGCAGGGACACACTTGCCCATCTACATGCTCATGTCTAGCCCCAGGCTGTGCATGAGCTCCTGCTCCCCAAGAGGCAGCTGCGTGTGCCCAGACACACCTTTCTCTAAGCTGGGCAGCAAGGAAGGCCTCCTCCATCCTGTCCCTGTTCCCCTCTCCTTTCCCCGCCCCTCCTCCTCTTACTCCATACGACCCTCCACTCTCCTCTTTCTCCCTCCTCCTTGCCACCCTTCTCTGTACCTCGCCTCCACAGTAGCCATGTCCCCCCGACCCCTTGTTGAAAGGTAAGCCCAAGACCCCCTCTTGGTGCAGCATCCGGACCAGGGAAAGCCCCTCTGTGTGACTGCATCTCCCAAGGAGGAAATGAAGCTGAGGGGTCTGGCTTTAGCACGAGGCAGTCAACCTCAGGCCAGTCCATAGTTTACCCCATGGGTCTGCACCATTGTCTTCAATTCCTCCCCCAGAGAGAGTGGCCCACTTGGCAGTGGGGGCTGGAAACTTCCAGTGACTCCCTCCTGTTTTTGACCAGTCTCGCCTTTAAGTCCCCAGACCTATCCAGGGGGCCAGGAACCTATGCTCCTGTGCCGTGTCCTCTTGAGACCCTGCGGGGGCTGGGCAGATCAGACAGGCCACAGGGAGGGGTGATTTGGATGGAGCTGGCCTTGGCCACAGACCAGTCTCCATGGGTGGTGAATGCTGGGGCTGGGTAGCAGGGCTGGGAGTCCTGTGTTCCAGACTGAGGCATATCAAAGGCCAGACTCTAATTATCAGGGCCTGGATAAGGAGCAGGAACTGAACCTGTTCTGAAAGTCCCAAACCAAACACTGATAATGCATTTAGAAAGCTCCGTCACCTCTCTCATCCAGGGCCCCTAATCGGGCCTCAGAGAGATGTGGTTATGGTCCCAGGACCGAGGAGCCAGAGCTGGCCCCAACCCAGATCCCCGCCCATCGAGTTTGGGTTCTGGAGGGGTGGGCCTGTGAGTTACAGCATGGAGCCTGCTAGGGCTTTCCCTCTGCTCAGCGCTCCTTGTGTGGGACACCTGGGGGCAAAGTAGGGGCCGGGGGTTCCAGGCAGGCAGCTGGGGACAGGCAACCTTGGGAGGGACCCCTCCTGGAATGTATCGTCAGCCTCCCCAGCTCTCCCCTACATCCTGGTGTCTGGAGGGCTGGCTCCACCCACTGTACAGGGAAACCCACAACATCAGGGGGTCCTCATGCACCCAGCAGGGATGGAGGAGAAGAGGCATCCAGATGCCTGGACACTCCCCAAAGCCACCCCTATTGCTTTCCAGATTCTGAGCTTGTCTGGAAGGGGTCTGGCTGAACTTGGCCCTGCTTCCTGCCAAGTCCAGTCACACCCTCCATGGTCAGCCCAGATTCTAGGAAGCTGAGACCATGATCCTGAGGCTCCAGGAGGATTTCTGAGGGTCTCATCTTTGTCCCTTTGTAGGAGAAGGTGTCACCACAGCTTTGTGCCAGGGCCAGCCTCCAGTGGCTCATCCTCCAGGTGCTCTCAGCCTACATGGGCCACCCTCTGTGTGCCAAGCTCCTCCAGGCCTGCTCTGAACAGCAGTGCCCCCTCCCACTGCATCGCTGCAATCTCACCTCCCAAAGTCCCAGGGGTAGGATGGGAGCTCAGCATCCAGGTCATCCCTGGTCACAGATCTGGCAGAGAACAGACACAGAATCACAAGGGAAGGAACAGCAAGGTGGGCCTGGGAGCGCATGGTGGAGCCCTCAGCAATGAGTCGTGGTGTCTGAGGACCCAGCTCTTTAACCTCTGGTCCCAGGCATGGATCACTGTCAGGGGGCATTCTCCCAGGCCTCCCACTGAAATCTGCCTGTCCTCCCCTCACAGTCCTTTTCCATTCAGTAGAAGGCATCTCTCCCCACAGGCCTAGATAAGGAGCAGGCCCCAGACCTCAGAGCCCTCCTTCCCCCCTTCCCCCCGCCTTTATCTTTCCCACATCTCACCACCCCTGATCATTTCCTTTGCCAATCCTCTGTTGGATCTACTTCAGAATAGATCCCAAATCTGTCCTCTTCTCTCTTTTCCTATGGCCACCAATGGGCTCCTCAGCACTGTCACGTCTCCCCAGATTCCAGCAGTAGCCTCCTCATATGTCTCCCCGCTTCTGCCCTTCCTACCCAATAGCCCCACCTCCACCCCAGGCCGCAGCCAGAGCCACTCTATTAGAACTCAAGTCAGGTCTCTGCTTCCAACCTGCCAGTAGCTAGTCCAGTGGCCTCCCCTGGCCCATAGGACTCCCTGTGTCCTGGATCCTTCCCCTGCCCCCTCTCAGCTCCTTAACCCCTTTCCAGCTACACAGGCCTCCTTGGACCCTGTCACTTTTCCTGCAGGGCCTTTCCACGTGCTCTCCCCATCGTCTGGACCTTCCTTCCCTTGGGTGTTCACTCAGCCTTCTTCCTGCCTCTGCCTCATAGTCATCTCCCCAGCAAGACCTTCTTTGACATGTGGCCCCTTCCTGCCCTTCAATCACATTGCTCCTTCTGCAGTTTCTTCAAAGGAATGTTCGTCCCTGAACTTAACTTGTTCATTGTAATTAATTAGGTGGTTAATCCTCTCACCGTCAGTAGAAGGTAAGCTCAGGAGGGCAGTGCCCTATTTGTCCTGATGGCTGCCTTGTCCCCACCCATCTCCGTGCCTGGCACCTAACAGGCACTCACTAAATATTTGTTGAGTGAGTGGACAGGTGAATGCCCACACCCGATCTGGTCTGAGCCCCACAGCTGCCTCTTCCAATCATGGGCACACAGCCTATCAAGTATAGTCACCTCCCCCTCCTTCTTCCCCAACCATCATGCTCCCGCCCCGTCGGCTCCTCTCCTCCCATGCCCCCAGCTTAACTGCTAGGCCCACACTTCCAATTCCTTTCCCTAATCTTCCCCACCATTCATGATTCCTTTTCAGCCAGCTTCCCCACATCACCGGCAGTTGCTATGACAACCATAGCACAGGAAAGCTCGAGCTCTGTGCCAAGTGCCCACTGAGCACTTTATGTGCATTTTCTTATTTAAGACACAACAACATTGGAAGGTGCTATTAGCTTCCCTTAATAAATGAGGAAACAGATTCAGAGAGGTGGGTGATCTGTCTGAGGTCACACAGCTCTCCGTGTGCAGAGGCACATGGTCCATACTCCTATCTTGTGTGAGCCTCACTGCTCCAACTTGACAGTGAGTTCCGGGGAGGTGGGGTTTTGTCAGGACTTAGCCCCCATGACCCAGATTTTGAACCTTGGACCCACTGTGTCTAACCATGGCTTGAGAAATCAAGGCTTCCCAGGTGGCGCTAGTGGCAAAGAACCTAACTGCCAGTGCAGGAGACATAAGAGATGCGGGTTTGATCCTTGGGTCTGGAAGATCCCCTGGAGGAGGGCATGGCAACCCACTGAAGTATTCTTTCCTGGAGAATCCCATGGGCAGAGGAGCTTTGTGGGCTACAGTCCATGGGGTCACAAAGAGATGCACACGACTGGGGCAACTTAGCACAGCACAGCAGATACTTGTATGCCTGTATACAAGTCATAGATTCATGGGGTCCTCCACCCCCACTCTGATATAGCAATACACTGAGAGATCCCCCAAGCCCTTTCATCCCAAGAGGAAAGGCGCTTAAAAGGAAAGATTTGGGCCAGCACCAGCCCATCTGGGCCAGAGAGGCAAGGTGCCTCAAAGAACACCTGGAAACTTCCTCACTCCCACCCTGAGGTCCCTCACCCTTTCTTCCATGGCTGCTCCCATCTCCCCTCAAGCCCTCCCCAGACTCAGCTGCCTGGCTTTCCCCAGCCCAGGCAGCATGCAGTCAAAATCAGAGGTTTCACTGCTTTTACATTCCCTTCCCCAGAGCCAGAGTCCCCAGTGCGTCATCTCTCACCCCCGCATCTTGTCCCTGCCACACCCTTTATGGGATCTTCTCACCCAAAGGGGAACCGGGTCAGGCTAAAGGAGAGGCAAGTGGAGGGAGATGATGGGGCCCCCAAGGGGCCAGGTCTCCCCAGCTAAAGGAGCTGAAGAGATGGCTGAGGAAACAACTCCATCAATCAGCAGGCACTGGGCGGGGTTAAAGTCCCCTTCCCACCCCCACAGTGCTCATTAGCCCAGTCATTATATTAATAATCCCTCAAGAAGGAGTATAATGACAGCGCCCACCTGGAGCGTCACCTGGAGTGATGCTGTTACTCTCCTGACCTCCCCAGCCCCATCCACAAGCATCCACGGGGCCCTGGGGTGGGAATATCCATCCCCAGAGAGGTCAGGAGAGGGGTCCACCTGCGAGCAAGGCAAGTGGGGGCAAGGCTTCCTACCAACCACTGGCAGGCAGAGTGAAGCTTCCAGAAGAGTTAGGCTGAGAACCCCAGATGCCGTGGAGACCCCTCGTGATCCATCGCCCACGGAGAGCCCCTCCCACCCCCACCTCTGCTTTCCCATCACCTCCAGGTTTACTGCCAGGGCTGGTGCCTCTAGATGCCAGGACAGGCACAGGCAAACAACAAGAGACGTCAGCGGAACGAGCAGGAGGGTCTAGACTTTGATTTAACAAACCAAGGTAGCTGCTGATGTTTGTATGGAGAGACCTGATGTCAGGCCAGCTCTGAGGCCCCAGGAACAGGAAGGACCCATGGAGTGAGTGCAAGCTCAGGCGGAGGTGTAACATCTGGAGCAACAATGACATCGGGCTGAAGGAAGGTGCAGGTCAGTCCTGAGCCCTGCATTCAGTAGTTCTGGGTCAAACTAGGGCACACCAGGGAATTCCCTGATCCTCACACTTTCAAGACGGAAGAACTGTTATAATCCCCGTGTCACAGATGAGGAAACCGAAGCCTGAAGAGGTCAAGTTGTTAGTAAGCAATGAGGCCAGGTTTCAAAATTCAAGTTCCCTTGGCAGAGAGACTAGCCTTAACTGTGTGTGGGTCTGTGAGCAGAGTTAGGGCCCACCAATGGACAGTTTAGGGACATCATAAGACCTCCCTGGAGAGAGCACTTGTGAAGCAGTGAGCTCCCCATCCAGGGAGTGTGTCAACAGAAACCTGATAAGCATCCTGAAGAATCCTGTCGAAGGGACTGCCGGATGGGTCCCAGCCTAGCTGACCTGCAAGATTCCATCTTAACTTTGTGATTCTGTAGACATGGAGCCCAGGCCCTCTCAACCGGGCTTCAGCCGCCCATGGCCTTCCTGGAGTCTTGGGGACCCTTCACTATAAACCCTCCTCCACCTGAGAGTATGACTCCTCTTTAAGGTGTTGGTCAGAGAACCCCCCAGAGCCCAGGGAGGTCCTGGCCTGACCTGACAAGCCTCTTGTGGGCTTGCGATGCCTGGAGGAGAGGGTGGTGGGGGTGGGAGAGTTCAAGCCCCTCTGCACCCCCACCTACAGAATGGGAGCCATTCTAAGGCACTGAAAGAGTTGAGTGGCTTTAGGGCATCCCTGGTAGTCCAGTGGTTAAGACTGCATTGGCACTGGAGGGAGCTTAGGTTTGATCCCTGTTTGGGAAGTCCCACATGTCTTGAGGTATAACCAGAAAAATAAATTTTAAAAAATTATTTTTAAATTTAAATATATTAAAGAATAGAGAGGCAGGATGTGTGGGTGGGTGTCAGGCCAACCTGAGGGGAAAGCAGGTCCACCTTGCTGTCAGCCAGGCAAGGCCCTGGCTTGGAATTCAAAGGGATTCCTGAGTGAGAACGCTGGAATGTGGCCCCCACCAACAACTGGCCCACTTCTGTCTGGGGCAGCACTCAACATGTTCACCCTGCAGCCCACCTGAGGAAACTCAGCACCTGGAGGCCAGCCTGGGAGAAGGGCCTGGGAAAGACACACGACTGGCAGGCAGCCCCAGCTCAAGCCACTAATTAACTCCATGGCCCCAGGCAAGTCACTTCACCTCTTGACCTGTTTCCTCCTCTGCACGGCAGTGATAACAATCCGGCCCAGTGAGCTGAAAGAGATAAACCGTCTATAAGCTGCCCATGTTTATACCGTTGTCAAGTGCTATTATTACCCAGGGGTGGGCTTGGGGAGGGCCCCTCCTGGTCTGACCTGAAATGTCACTCCTGGACAGGATGCTGGCTCCTGTCCTTTCCTGAGGGCAGCCCGGGAGGTGGGTAGGGCCCGATTCTAAAGAAGAGAATTGAGCAGTCAGCAAACATTCACCATGTTGGTGGAGATGGTTGGATGATGATGGCAATGGAAACAGATTCGGCCTGCACACCACACCCTGACGCTACCAGGGTAGGCTCAGACATAGGAGCGGTGGTCACCCTCCTCGGCATCACTCCCTCCCCAATGCTCCCCTCCCACCGGGAAAGCCGTCCACTCACAGCCCACCGCCACACCAGAGGAAAATTCCTGCCACAGCCTCGTGGGTCACAGGCAGTGACCTGGGGAGGGAACAGGGAAGCTTGGTGGCCACACTGGGCTGGGAGCCAATTCCTGGGATGTGCCCTGGACCCCCACCCAATGCCCCACAAATATGCAGACTAGAGTGATTACAGCTTACTCTGGGGGAAGCTCTGGGCCTGACCAAGACCTGGCCATCCCTGACAGTGAGTGTTCAGTAAAGGAGCAGCAGCAAGCCTGAGGTCGGTCTCTGGGGCTGAAGAGTTATGACAGCCAGTGGTTTTGTTCCCTGGGGAGCGGTTGGGGCAAAAGCCTGCCCAGGTGGATCTGCTTTCCAGAGTGGTGCTATTTTCATCATCTCATTAGCTACTTCTCACCATTAGCTATGTGTTTTCCAAGGGCAAATCCAAGGCCTATTTGGGGTGACCAAATGCTCAAGAGAGCGGAGATGACAGCCAACTCAGCCCCAGAACCCAGCCTCGACTCAAGCCAGGCTCCCGACTCCCCCATGACAGAGTTCACGAGTAAGGAGGAGCCTGAGCACACTCATGAGTCACTAGCACAGCCAGGGGCCCTAGGCCTGGTCCTGGCACGGCCATATCTGCCCCCCAATCTTGGTGATCCTGTTTGAAGGGTCCACTGCTCCTGACTGTGGAGGCCAAAAGGAGGAGCAGGGGTCATGTGGGAGGACACAGAGAAAGCAGAATTGAGCTGCCTGCCTGGGTAAGCAGCAAAGAGAGGACGGTGCTGCCCTACTGCAGTGTGGGAAAAATGCATGAAACCCAGCCTGCCATGGGTGAGCCCTCTGGTCCAGAGATCAAAAGGGTGTAAAGGAGAGAAGTGTTCGGAGCCAGCCACACCCTGGGATCCTACTGGGCCCCAGGTGAAGGGTCTCTTACATCTTCTGTGGCCAGTTCTCTTTGCCCATTTCCTGCACAGAGAGGGACACCCAAGGTCAGGGGCTTCTGGAAGCTGGTTGGTTTAATTCCCGCTCAGGGAAGAGGGCACTTCTGGAATTGAGGCCCTGGCCTGTTTCCTTGGTGTGGAGGACAGGTCTGCTCACTCCACTGGACAGAGAGCTGGGGCACAAACAGTGATCAGAGACAAGAAGGCTTGTCCCTAAGGCTTGGACAAACCCTGCTCCCTCTCTTCCACAGGGCCCTAAGTGCCTCATTAGAGACACTGGATTTTCTGGAGATTAACCATTCAGGGGTTTGAGACAGAAAGGGGAATTTTGAGGCAGGGAGGCTGGTGGGAGGAGGAAGAGGAAAGAGGCAGCCTCCCTATACGGAAAGGGAGCTTCCGCAACCACGGCCTCAGGCAGGGGGAGCGTACAGCCCTGGGCAGAGGGGCCCAGGCAGGAGTTGCGATGTGGTGGCTCTGTGGGGGCCCCATCCCTGTAGTCAGTCAGAAATGCCCCAAAGAGCTCATTCCGAGGGAGGACTTCTCTGGGAAAGTCACACTTTGTAAGTCTATTTAGTTCTGTATTACTCTGTTTTTCCCTCTTTGTGTTTTTTTGCTTTTCCTGGGTTTTTAGTAAAGTGCTGTTTAAGGGTTCTAGTCTTGACCCTGCCATGTGGATGGCGCTGAAGGAAGATCCAGGGTCCCCCTTGGGGCCAAGGTGGGAAAGGAGGGCAGTACCCAATCGGATCCACCTGGGGGCGGAAGGGGGACTCAGTGAGAGAGTCCAGAGAAGGTGGATATGGTACAGCACCCCACCCCTCAATTCCACCCCCACTGACTGCAGCCTCAGAGGGTCCGGGTAGTTTTTCTTACAGATCCCCTTTGGGCATCAAGGACTCCAGGTAGGTGCCTTGTCACTTTACTTTGACAGAGCAGCCGTCCCTGGCAACTTTCAGTTCCCGGCCAGGGCTTCTTAGAGGAGAAAAAGAAATGGTTGTTACTTGTCACAAATACCACAATCACCCTAGAGTGAAGACCCTACCTCTGTGAGGCCTCCTGGACTCCCACCCCAGGCATGCCAGAAAAAAACTCTTTAAAAATGTGACATCATCCACGTCAGAATTTAAAAATAATTATATTAATAATAAATATGTTAAATTACATTTAAAACAATAAATAGAAAAATAAACTGATAAATAAAATCAACAGGTACAAAATGTTTCCAAATTTCAACCAAAAAAACACACAGACGACAGACGCGACAGATGACAGAACGGGAGGGTGCTAATTGCCGTCGGGGGGCCCTTCACAGTTTACACCGCGGCTCCCTCCTCGCCTGGTCACCTTCTCCTGTCCCCAACTCGGACACCGGGGGACTCTGCGGCTGATATCTTTGGGGACTCTGGCCAGTGCGGTAAGCATCTGGTCCACCTCAGTGCCCTTCTGCGAAGCAGCCCCGAGCCCTGGCGTCGGGGTTCGGGGCATGGGAGCGGCAGGCGGAGGATGGGCCGGGCGGAGGAGGGGCGCCCCTACAGAGGCAGGTCGGTGCTGTTGTGCCGGGTTTTCCGGGCGGTCCCGTCGTCGCGGGGCAGCGCCCTCTGCAGGTTGGACATGGCCACGGTCTTTTTGAGGTCGATCACGGCGTAGGAGTCTGAGCTTCGGGTAGGGTGCGTGGTGGCCACAGGGCCTCGGGGGGCGGAGGGGTTCGGGGGCCCCTTGGAGTGGTCTCCACCCCAGCCCTTCAGCTCCACCTGGATGTAGTTGAGCTGCCTCGGGGGCTCCGGGCCCGGGCGGCGGAAATCAAAGTTGAAGACCCTCGGGGAGCCTCGGCGCCGGGTCAGCGGCACGGGGAAGCTGCCGTGGCTGCGGAGGGCAGGCCGGGTGCTGGTGGGCTTCTGCAGCGGGGTCTCGTCCTCCTCGCCTTCCGGGAAGCCGTTGGAGGAGGGTGTGAGCCCGTCCCTTGAGTCACCGTCATCCCCGGCCTCCTCCCCTGGCTGTGGGGCCTGGCTCTCCCACACGGGGGGCAGGGAGGGCAGGTTTTCATAGTGCAGTAGTGCAGCCCGGCGCTGGGCCAGGCCGTTCCAGCCCGGCTCCTCCGGGCTCAGTTTCCAGCCCGCCCCCGGCCGCAACCCGCCGCTGACGTTCTCGTAGGTGCACTTGGGCTGGGCCGGGCACTCTGAAAGGCCCTCGTTGTTATTGTTGTGGTGGGGGGCGTCTTGCAGGCTCGGGCACAGGCTTTGGCACTTGGTCATGTGCCGCCGAGCTGGGGTGGGGCCCAACACGAACTTCACCTGGCCCGGCTGCAGGAACACCTGTGGGTCCCGCTGGTCGGGGCCCCGGGCCTGCTGCGCGAAGGGCGCCCGGCCCTCAGGCAAGGGCTGCAGGCAGTGCCGGCTTCGGCGCTGCTCCTCCTCGCTGGCTGGCGTGTTAACGTAGGTGTGGGACTGGGCGGGAGGGTCCAAGGGCAAGAAGGAAGCAGAGAACAGGGGACAGGATGAGAGGAGAAGCACATGGGAGAGGGCTGCAGTCTCCTCCTCTTCCTTGCCCTCCAAACCTTCCAGGGAAGCGGCCTCCCTTTCTTGGGACAGGAAGGGGCCCTGTCCACTTTCTTCCCTCTCATGAGCCTCACTGGCAGGAGGTGCTGTATTTTCCCAACCCCCTACCCCCACCAGACCAACAGGAAGACCCTGGTCAGCCAGTTGCTCACCTGCTCATCTGGGGCAATGAGGGCATGGGTGGACTCTTCACCAAGCGAGGGGTGGCGGAGGCTGCTCGTTGAGGGGCGCCGGGGTGCTGAGAATCGGGGACCCTCCCCTGGGCAGCCAGGGAAGCCATTGGAGAAGCTGGAGATGGTATAGCCTAGAGCTGGGCACACAGGAGACAAGGGGTCCTTAAACCAGGTGGCAGCTGCCTGCAACCGTGCATGTGGCAGCCTGGGACTCTCCCAGGGAGACACTCCCAGGGTCCTCGAGGGCCCACCCCCTGACCTGGCAGTCCCCATTGTCTTCACCTTGTGTCTGATCTTCAGCCTCTGCCATTCTTCTGAACGCTCAGCTTGAACTCCACTCCCCCCATCAGGGCCTTATCTGAAACACTTAAGGCACACCTTGCTGTCACTGAACTGACCCTACACTTCATTCCAGCTCTGCCAGTGAGCTCCAGGGAAGCTCCTCAAAATCAAGGACCGTGTGTCTATTTCTTCTGTCCCTCATGGGCCAGCCGATGGAGGGCAGGACACAAAGTAGGTGTTCGATGTGATTTAGTGAATGAACAAGCAGAAACTGTGGGAACCTCTCCAGACAGCTGTGGGCAGAGATGGTGCACCAGCTGTCAGGAAAGGTATATGGGTATGACCCAGTAGACAGAAGAAAGGAAACAAAGCGGCTCCAGACTGCCGTTTCCATGGAAACCCAATGTCTTCCTGTCTGCTCCCCGACCATCCGTCAATACAAGGCTCTGGACTCCCCAGCCTCAGCTTGAGTCACCTGATTGGTCCAGGCCAGGACTTATCCATCCCTGGGAGTTGTCTGATGATGGATGATGGTCCTGGAAGCCTGGCTCACCCAGCCATCCTCCACCTGCCTGCCTGACTCATGCCTCCTAGACCAGTGCTCCCTGGACCTATGCTTGTGTGTGCGTTGGGGTGCTGAGGAGAGGGGTTTCCTCACCATTGGGAGGCTGGGGGGCCCGAGGGAGGTCAAGCTCAGCCGGGTGGCTGTTGCGGGTGATGATGACTGGCTCTTCCATCACATTGATGCTGTTGCACTGCATCAGATCCTGGAGGAGGTTGAAGATTTCCTCAGCCCTGGAGCACTTAAATGCAAATATCCCTGAAGAAGGAGAAGAAGAAATGAGGCTCCTCTGACCCTGCATCGTATAGGGGAGGACCAGAGAGGTTGAAAGGATGCACAGAGTTCAGGAACCGTCCCTGAACTTCAGTCCCAGGCCTGAGGGGTTAGGGTTAGCATCCTGACTGTTCTCCGCACACTCGCCAATATCCAAGAGCCATGGGAGGAGCCGGCCCAAGGCCTTCACTCCCCTCCCTCAACACACACTATGCATTTCCATCATCTTAAGATCTAGCGTGCTGTGCTTAGTCGCTTAGTTGTGTCCCACTCTGTGACCCCATGGACTGTGGCCCGCTGGGCCTCTCTGTCCATGGGGATTCTCCAGGCAAGAATACTGGAGTGGGTTGCCATGCCCTCCTCCAGGGGGTCTTCCCAACCCAGGGATCGAACCCAGGTTTCCCACATTGCAGGCAGATTCTTTACTGTCTGAACCATAAGATCTGGTACTTCAACTATATTCCTGACGTTAAATTACTTTCATAAGGATGTCTGTGCACAGGGGTGAAGGAAAGTGAAGTAAAAAATCAAAGTGGAAAGAATGGTGTCAGATACCCCTTGCTCCCCAGAAAAAAAGAGCTCTGCCAGGGCCCCAGCCCTCAGCTCTATGCCCAACAGTCTCAAAGCTCTTTGAGGGTGGGAGGGTCTGTCCTGTTCACTGTCTGTTCACTGTATACTTAGCCCAGTGCCTGGTCGGAGAGTGACTATCTACTGTGTACGGGCTTCTGACCTCACGGAGCTTGAACTCTGGTCGAGAAAGGAAGGATGGGCCATCTAGCTAAAGGACAAATATGGCATGGCAACCATGTGGCTCCTCCACGCGGGTACCCTTATAGCCCCTCAAACTCCAAGGCAGCAACGCATGGTCCTCAGCAGGATTGGGCTGAGGATGCATGACTCAGGGAATCCAAAGATGTCCTTGGGATGTTGGGCCAGCCTGGGATTCTACATCCTCCTTTAACAATGGGGACCAGGACTCAGGGAAGCTACTTGGGATGTGCATGTGGGTGTCCACACAGACAGACTAAGCTGGGGTGTCAGGTCTGCAGGAATGGAATGAAAAGGGTAGAAGGGAGAAGAAACAGGACTATTCTTTCCTCATTCTATTCTATTACATCTCATTCCAAGATATGTCAAGGGCTTAAAAGACTGGAGTTTTAGAAGAACCCTGTGTTGGGATCTGTGGTTCCTCTGGGATCCTCAGTGTGGATTAAACCCCACCAGGAGCAGAGAGGCCCCTTCCTCCCCTCTTGCTGCTCAGCCAGCATTAACTGTCTCTGCCTCTTGAGTTCCACAGTAAGGTGCATGGAGGGAAGTGCTCCCCCGGCCACTACAGCCACAGAGATGCACTGCTGTGCTGGCGCCTCATCAGAGGAGCTCGCTAGTGCCATCACTGCCATCACAGCCCCACACTGCACTGAACACAATCCTGTGGGGGATTCCTTCTGGCAGCTCAGCTCAAAGACAAGCCCAGACCATGTCGCCCTTCAAAGAGCAATGGTTGGCCCCAGACTTAACATCATGAACAAACCACTCCTCCCTGACCTCCAGCTGCAGGGAGAAAGGGGAGGAAGGCCGAATATATCATACTTCACCACCCACAGGTAACGGGAGACAAAGATTAACCTTGTGAGGGTTACTCCGTACACTGTGGACCTCTCGGAATCTATCATTCCCACCCCGCACAGGCCCAAGGCAATGAGCGCTCCTGCCTGACCTTTCATTATACACAGGGACCTGGGCATATGACGTGGGGCTGTTTGATCTTACTGAGGGGGCAACAGGGACCCTCAAACTAAAGTAACAAAAGGAGGAGGAACTGCTTGCTTTCCCAGGCAGGCCCTGCCTGCGACCACTGCCTGCTTCCCATGGGTTGTGCAACAAATGACCCCACAAAGCCACCCAGGCTGGAGCTGCAGTGACTGAAGAGAAAAAGCACTGGCATTGGAGTCCACTTACTCCTGTGCGCCCTTGGCCATGACCCTTCCCTTCTTTGGGCAACACCTGCCAAGTCAACGGACTTCCCTACTGACCCTCCAGCTGCGACTTCCGGCCGCAGAACCTGTTTCTCATGGACAAGTCCCCATCCCAGCGTGGGGCAGGGCCTGGTACTCACCCTGGCCAGTCTGACACCGGCGGCCACTCTCAAAAGAGAAGAGGTTGGAGTCGTAGCCATAGCGCCGCAGGCAGAGGTAAGGCCAGCGGACAGCCTCGCGCCGATGCAGGTGCAGCACCAGCTCGCTCTGGGTCAGCTCCATCACTCCGGAGCCCAGCTCCACCCCCTCATCATCCACGTTCGTCACCTGGCAGGCGCACAGGACAGAGGGGTCAATGACTGAGTCCCTCAAGTGTGTGTTGGTCTGTGAGCCACTAGGAACGCCACACGATTACTGGGACATGGATGAGACAGTGTCAGTGACCCAAGACAATTCTCTAGGCTTTAGTTCTGTCATTTGGGCAGTGCAGGGATGGGTGGTAAGCTGACCCTAAGGTCAGGTAGTTAGACATCCGAGGTTAGATGACCCCAAATGGTCCATGGCTAGTATCCAAGGACCAGATGTTAATGCGAGAAAAGGTTTCATCGTGAATTCAAAATCGTAAGACCCTGGGAGAGTCAAATTCAAGCAGAACAAATATAAAGGCCTCCACCCCCTCCCCCAACTGGAGGACCTTGCTGAGGGCTCCCTCTTCTGGTGAGCAGGAGAAACTTGGGCTTCAAGACGCGCGGATGAGGAGGAGGCGCCCCCTACAGGAAGTGGAAGGAGTGTGCGGTGTACACAGGTCCACTAGGCCTGGCCTTAGCCTCCCAAAGCAAGCTGCAAACTTAACAGAGCACACTTCGGTTGTTTAAAGATACACTGACGGGAGTGAACGTCGGTCGTGCTGAAAGCACAATCTTTACTACTCTCAGCATTTCTTCATTCTTAGCAAGACTAAGAGCTGCAGAAACGGCAATGGATTGAGCCTGTTTTCCTTGGGTCTGCTCAGAGATTCTGAGCTTGAGAATTCTTAGTAAGTGTTAAAAAGCCCACAGCCTCAGCAGGTCATTTCACCTTCTCTAGGCAGGCAACTCGACAGCTTGGGCAGAACCTAGGAGGCCATTCTGGGTACACGGGAAAGGAGGGGGCTGTGGGTACCTTGAACTTGGTGGGGTGGTTGTCTGAGACGCTGTCTCGGTTCAGGCAGCTGCAGCAGCTCCCCATGGTGTCAGAGCAGCCTGCCTGCCCTAGCGAAAAACACAAAGGGCAGTAAGGTCATCAAAGCCAGCTCCCCAGAGCCCCGCTCTAGGGAACTCTGGCAGAACCACCTGGCTGTGATCACCTACTCTGTCCAAGACTCACAGTCCCTTCCTCAAGGAATTCACACTCTCAATCCAGGGCCAGACACACACTGGATAAACATTAACTCGAGTTAGGATGTGTTAAGGATTAATGCTGATGAGGGGATGGAGAGAGCTTCTCAGGGGTAACGCTTGACCTGGACCTTGAGAAGTATGTAGGATTCTGACGAACAGTATGATAGGGAAGGGCAGCCTGGGCAGCATAAAAAACATGGCTAAAAGGAGAGACCTAGAGGAACGGATCTGCATCAGGAGCTGGGTGCCAGCCGGGGCCCTCATCCAGATTCAGCAAAGAAACTGTAGGTGGGGAGTCCCAGACACTTTGACCTGGAACTTTCTCCTGTTCCTCCTGTCCCATCTCACTCAGATCCTCTCTTTTCCTTTCTTACCACCACCCCAACATCTCAGTTCAATTCAGTTCAGTTGCTCAGTTGTGTCTGACTCTTTGCGACCCCATGGACTGCAGCATGCCAGGCTTTCCTGTCCATCACCAACTCCCAGAGCTTGCTCAAACTCATGTCCATTGAGTCAGTGATGGCATCCAACCATCTATTCCTCTGTCGTCCCCTTCTCCTCCTGCCTTCAATCTTTCCCAGCATCAGGGTCTTTCCCAATGAGTCAGTTCTTTGCATCAGGTGGCTAAAGTACTGGAGCTTCAGCTTCAGTCCTTCCAATGAATATTCAGGGTTGATATCCTTTAGGATTGACTGGTTTGATCTCCTTGGAGTCCAAGGGACTCTCAAGAGTCTTCTCCAACGCTACAGTTCAAAAGCATCAATTCTTTGGTGCTCAGCTTTCTTTATGATCCAACTCTCACATCCATACATGACTACTGGAAAAAGCATAGCCTTGACTAGATGGACCTTTGTTGGCAAAGTAATGTCTCTGCTTTTGAGTATGCTGTCTAGGTTGGTCATGGTTTTTCTTCCAAGGAGCAAGTGTCTTTTAATTTCATGGCTGCAGTCACCATCTGCAGTGATTTTGGAGCCCCCAAAAATAAAGTCTCTCACTGTTTTCACTGTTTCCCTATCTATTTGCCATGAAATGATGGGACTGGACACCATGATCTTAGTTTTTTGAATGCTGAGTTTTAAGCTAGCTTTTTCATTCTCCTCTTTCACTTTCATCAAGAGGCTCTTTAGTTCCTCTTCGCTTTCTGCCATAAGGGTGGCGTCATCTGCATATGTGAGGTTATAACATCTATCTCAAATTTATTTTTGATGTTCTCTTCAAATGAGATGTTATGTTATGGTTAAGAGATATATTCAGGCAATTGAAATTGAAAACAGAGCACTATTTTCATAACCTTGAGTAGGCATTTCTTCATTTAAGAAACAATCGGTTTGTTCCCTTTTGTCCAAATGGGAGGCCAGAGGCCTTACTACCCGGCTTTTCCCTCCCGGATTATGGGACTCAAATTGTATGTCACAACATTTGGGCCTGTGGCTGGAATGGCGATGACACCACCAGGCTACAGTGACCTAAGGGACCAAGAAAACCCATGGACCAATCCCAACCAGAAATTATGGGTTTGCAACTTGCTGCAAGAAATGAATCGGTGGGACTAGACACCTTCTAGAACTCCCATTCAAAGTGTAAAGTCTTGAACAATCCTGACCTGCACCCTCAATTCCTCCCAACTTGGGAAATTCTAGAAAAGTGGCTCCTATACACGGGTCTCACCTCACCCAGGCCATTGGAGAGCTGACCATGGGAGGGGCATGGGGAAGGACCCCCACTTTATTCCCCCTGTTCTTGGTGGGGTGGCATGGCAAGCAGTCTGCAGAGAAGTCACCTGGATCTCCCTGGGACACACCTGGGGCTCACCTAGCATAGGAGACAGAGACCACAGGTTAGTGGAAAACTTCTATCCTCACCCCTCAATGGTTGATGAAACTGACTTGCTGTCAGTCCATCCCACTGGGATATCCGTTCCAGGCTCTAATGGTATATAAACGCCAATGAAGAAAGATCAAGGCCAAAGGGACCACAAATTCTAAGCCCCATAGGCCCTGAGAGGGAAAGACTCCCCTGGAAACAGTGACTTTGAAGTCCGAGACAGGCCAGAACATTTTAAGTCACTTCTAGACCCCCTCTGAATCCTGTTACAACCAATACCAAGATCATCACCTTACCTTTGCAGAGAACTTGAACTCTACAGAGAGATCTCTCAAGAAGATACGAAGATGTATTGGAAAGAGCAATGGCTTAAGATTCAGGAAACCAATATTCTATGTTGCTGCTAAGTATCACAGAGAGTCTGTCAAGCAGATCCTCCATCGCCACCCACAACTCCCACCCCAACACCTTTAAGGGAAATAGCTTTCCAGTTTTTACAGGAAACAGCTGTAAAATATGGAGCTTCACCTCTAGAAGTAAGTACATAGGACAAACACCACTAAAATCAACATTTTCCTCTTCTAGGACAAGCTCCTTCAATCTCACATTTGGAACCTTGATAGACTTTCTGTTCTCCAAGCTCCAAAAGGCCTATAATTTAACAGAAATGCTATCAACCAAAATTTCAGTAATCTGAGCCCTAGGTGGACAAGTCAACAAGCCAGGACCCTGGAGATCCTTGAAATCCCACCCTCCTGCTCTGGAAAAACAAGGTCATTTCCCAGGGCCCCATGTGCTCTGCATCTTTGGGTACTTTCCAGGTAAAAGGACCCCTACCCTCTGTCTGGCTTACTCTCTGGAAGGGGCAGCGGGCTGAGGAAGATGTGCACAGCTGGGTAAAGACGGGCAGCTGGGTAAATACTGGGGCTTGAGCCACCAACAGGGAGTCTGGGGGTGAAGCCAAGAACTGCAGGGTGCAAGATGGGAGAGGGCGCTGTATCTTTTCCTGTTTCCTTCACTGCTCTTAAAGATACCAGAACATATGACAGCCCAGCTAAGGGGGTGACATCGGGTGACAGGAGGAGAAGGCTCTGCTCTGAGACAGATGTGGACTGGGAGTAGGAGTTTGAGGTTATGGAGACTCAAAACGTCTGAGAGGGATTGGGGAAAGGTGAACAGATGCTTTGGATTTGAGCACGGTGCAAGGAGAATGGAGAAGCATAAAGACTCGGAGGAATTTCAGGACGGTGGAAGCATCTGGGTTCATCCCAGAGAGAATGGTGGTTCTGGGGGCGTAGCAGGGGAATTTGCAGGAGACAGGGGTTCTCGGGACTCCAGGACACGCGAAGGTGTGTCGGGGGTGGGGATGGGGTGGTTCTGGGAGGTTAGAGGCAGATTTAGGTAACAGAATTGACGGGAATTTCTAGATGCCGGGAAGGAATAGGGGAGGTCAGGGCCGCGCGTAGTCCCTAGATGCCCGCCCCCAGCCCCGGGGCTCCACCGCCCGCCCTCCCGGGACTTCCTCGGGAGGGAGCGGAGACTGCGGCGAGGCGCGGTGCGGCCTCGGTGGAGCCGCTTCGTCCCCGCCCCGCCGCACCCCGACTCACATCGCCCCACGGCCCGGGCGGCGCCGGGCCCCGCTCCCGGGTCCCACTGCAGCAGCCGCCGCCCGCCCGGAGCTAAGGCCTCCCCGCCCCGCGGCGGCGGGGTCGGAGGTCATCGGCTGCACCAACGAGACGCTGCGGGCAGGCGGACCCGATCGGGGGCGACCGGCGCGCAGCCTAGAAGGTCCCTTTGGAGGACTTTGCAGTAGCGAGCAGGGAGCATGCGCAGACACCAGAGGGCGCTCCGGGCCAGCGGCAGAGCGAGCCTAGCGGGGACGGGGCGGAGCCTGGGGCGGGGGCGGGGCTCAGGGCGGGGCCGAGGGGACCAGAGGTGGGACCAAAGGTTTCCACTCCAGGGATGAGAAAAAGGACCGGAGCCAGGGCGGGACCGGGGAGGAACACGAAAGATGGGGGAGGAACTTGAAGGGATGGGACGGGGAAGGGTCGTACAAGGGACCCCAGAAAGGGGCTGGGGACAAGGGAGAGGGAACTAGGTGGGGGTGGGGACACACAGACAAGGGCGGGTCTAGGAGACCAGAAGAAGGTCTGGGGGGACCTGCAGGCTTCGAAAGGCGTTTTGTTCAGCGAGTGCTTGAGGACCCGGCATAACGATGGCTCCTGGGTGTCTGCTCAGCGCCCGCAGAGATGCGGTCCCAGGACTAAGCCCACGGACGTGGGAGCAATGGAGCCTGCACCGTTTTCACCCGATATCCCTCAAATGCTTTCCTTCACTTAGCAGCTCTAGGCCCCTCCCCGAGCCGTCGGGCCCTACCAGCCCCGGAGAGGCGGACGGGGCCCGCGGGGCGGGGAGTAGGGGTGCTGGGAGAGGAAGGGCCGCGCTCTCGGGGGCGGGCAGAGGCGGGCGCCTAGACCTGGAGGTGGAGACTGGGTGAGGGGCCCGACAGCGGCGTCTGTGCAGAGCTGCCCGGACACCAGCGCTCAGCAAGGGTGAGACCCCGGCGGAGTCCCGTCCCCTCTCCTAAACTCCAGCAGCCGCACTGGGCACCCCAACTGACTCGAGAACCACACTACGTCCCGCTTCGGAGGTGGGCCCCGAGAAAGCCAAGAAAAAACTTGGGGATCTGTCAAGAGGGCACTTGGCAGTACCAGAAACTTCTCGAACCTTTCTTCCTCTCACTGTCCGGGGAAATCTTTCATCCCTTACACCCCACCCCTCAACTTCCCAATCCCTGGCCTCTGCCCTTCAGGAAAGTAGAACTCCTGAGCCCGTTTACACCTGTGCCCGATGGGGAGGGGGTTCAGTCTTGTATTATTTGTAAGGTGGGGGGGAGGAGAATTCTGGAAGGAATCCAGCATGTTAGTAAGATGGAGTCCAGTGCTAAGTGAACGTGGAGTTATCCAGTCCTGGGGTGAGGCGTGAGGACTGATTTCTGAGCGTTGGTCCTCTGTGAGACGATTTCATGCAAACTAGAACCTGGAAAAGAGGGTCTCAGTCCCCTCCTGGCCCTGAGTGTGAACAGCCATCAGCTTTCCACAGGAAAGCTGACCTGAGGGACAGAACAGGAAGGAAGCAGATGGGTGTGGAGCCAGGAAGCTGGGAAGGGTGGCAGAGGGTGAGGGCTCAGGGCTGGGAAGCCATATAATTTTTATGGTCAAAACCCTGTACCCAGCCCTAAAGCTGGGTCTCACGGAGGCTAGGGATTTGATGATCCCTTCCTGTGCCCAGCTGCCATCCCAGCTCTCAAAGACAACTTCCTCCTCTAAAGCTTCCCTTAGCCTTCTAATGTGACCTCAGGCAAGTTAGTTAACCTGTTTGTTTCAACCGTAAAATGGGATAATAGAAACTACCTCACAGGATTGTTGTGAGGATGATTATGTAACATGCTAGAAAAGTCTCTGTATGCAGTGGGTGCTAAATTGCTTCAGTGGGTTGCCATGCCTTCCTCCAGGGGATCTTCCCCACCCAGGGATTGGACCTGAGTCGCCTCTGACTCCTGCATTGGCAGGAGGCTTCTTTACCACTAGCACCACCTGGGAAGCCCCAGAAAAGCCCCTGGCACAGAGTAAATATTCTAGAAAGTTTAGTCTTTTTTTTTTCTTCCTAGAATGCCATGTCTATCTGCCCAGAATCCTGGCCCCATGCTCTCTGGTTTCATCGATGCCTGACCCAGTAGACGATGAGCTTGTTGTGGGCAGGGTTCATCCCTTTACCACTTCAGTAGTCACCTCCCATCCCCAAGATAATGTAGCCATAGCAGGACTTGCCCAGAGGAGGGCTAAAGAATTGCACTTAGAATTATCCAGTGACATTGCCACTAGAGACAGAAGATAGAAGCACAGGATTTTCCTCTGTCCTGGAAGAGCTGATAGACCAGATGAGGAGCTGAGAGAGGCACAGGGGGCAAAGAGGAACATTAGGTGAGAAATCTGGGGACACCCACTGTACCTATTTCTGGAGCATAGGGAAAGGTGAGCTGGTATGGGCTGGAGAGGCTAAGGGTCTCCTGGTGAAGTGGTTCTTTCACCTGACCGAAGCCTACAGCAGAAGTGAGAAGAGATGAGAAAGCAGGCTTCCTGGGTGCTGAGTGCCCAGTAAGGAACGGTGGGAATTATGACTGGGGAGGCGGGGAACAGGGGCCAGTCCACCCAAAGGTTCACGGGAAAGGTGGCTTATCTCCTTTTTCCATTACAGGGCTCTGCTTTCCTCCATCCCAGTGCTGGGAGACCCTAGAGTTGGAGCTTCAGAAACTCTGGAGCTGAAAGCTCTGGCCTCAAGATCTGACTCTGCCATTTACTAGCTTTGTGACCTTGAGCAGACCACTTACACTTACTGAGGCTCAGTTGGACCATCTGTAAAATGGTGACCAGAAAACTACCCAACTCATGTAGTTGATGGGAGGACTGATGGAGACAATGCCTGTAAAGCACTTAGCCTGCCTAGCTCATTGTTATGGTCAAATAAATGGGAGGCCTCTTGCTGTTGTTTTCTGTGCAGACTTTACCACCAATATCACTGCTGAATTCTGGCTGGCCCCATCAAGCAAAGAGGCTGGCCTCTCCAGAGCTGAATCCACCAGTCAACTCAGACAGCGACCTAGACCTCATGCCCAAGGAGGACCCTGAGGAGACCTCTGCTCAGGTGGGAGGAGTCCTCTGCTCAGGTGGGAGGAGTCCTGCCCTTCCCTCTGAGATTGCCATCCCCTTCATCCTCTGGACCTCTTTCCATTTCCACCAAATGGGAGGTAGTTAGTTAGCCTTTGTGCCCAGCTTCTTGCAGCCTTTTTCCTTTGCAGGAATCCCTGTCCATATAGCCTCCTCAGAACACAGGGGTTCAACTTCTCTACCTTATTTTTTTTTCCCTCCAATTTGGTTGTGCTGTACAGCTTGTAGAATCTTAGTTCCCCAACCAGGGATTGAACCTGGGACCTTGGCAATGAAAGCATAGAGTCCTAACCACTGGACCACAGGAAATTCTTCAGCTTCCTTAAACTTATTCACACATATACATGAATTCTCTCCTACTGGGCTTATGTTGCCAAAGCAGAACCTAGGGGGTTTGGCCCTAAGGAGTGAAGGGGGTGATTTCAAGCATAAGAAGGGAAGATGTTTAGGGGTGTGTCCCGCTAACCTCCCTCAGTGAGACCATAAACACGAGAGTGGATCAACTGTCCTTGTGATCGTGAAGGAAGAGTCTCCAAATGCAGGAGGGTAGACACCGTCCGGGACTGATGAAGAGGTGGCGATGAATGAGGGAGGGCGGGAGGGGAAGGAAGGACAAACCGAGCTCTGTCCCCCTCCCTGTGCTGTGTCTCCTCAGGATCCTGAAGTTCTGAGCTGGGGGCACCCTGGCCTGGATACCACCCCGGCTCCCAATTGGCCCGGGCTCCGGAGCCTCCTCCAGCAGCTCCCTCCACAGGACAGCGATGTGGGTCTCCCTCTCCCCAGCTTTACTCTCTCTTGCTTCCCTCTCTTTACTTACTGTGGGAAGAAGTGAGGTACACAAGGGAGGGAGGCACAAATTTACGGCCTAGATATGCCACTAATTGGGGGAAGACATCCCCCCACCCCTGGCCTGAGCTTTCCTGTCTACACAATGTGGGCAGTGACATCCGCTCTGTCCACCACCATACTTAGCCGAAGAGCAAATAAGAAAATGAACATGATCAGCTTTTGAACCTGATAATGGAATGTACAAATGTAGAGCATATGGTGGTTAAGTATTTATTGAGGCCCCTACGTGTGCCCCGCCCAAAGGCTTACAATTCAATTGGGGAGGCAAGGCAGGAGAATATGGAATAGGGGAAATCCAGTGGGAAGTGATATTGAGCTACGGCTCATTGGGAGCCAGGATCTAAATACTGGGTTGGTCAAAAAGTCCATTTGAGTTCTTCCATTCTATGTTATGGAAAATCCTGAATGAACATTTTGGCCAACCCAGTACAGGAAGATGGGCTAAGTGCTGTGGGGCCATCAGGACCTGAGTGATCACCATTCCTTGGGGAATGAGACACATGTAGATGTACTCCACCTCTCCTCCCTCTCCTCAGTGCTCATCTGTGCTGTTATTTCCTGCAGCTCCTTGAGGTTTTACAGTCTGTCTTTGACCAAACAACTAAACCTCCTCTCTCTAGTCAAACTTCAATCTTACCTGCTGGGGCTCTCCCAGTTTCAGTGGACGCCTGTTTCTGCAGGAGCGCTACTGCCTGGCCCTTGGGGAGGAGGAGCTGGCTGAGCTGCGGCTCTTCTGTGCCCAACGGAGGCGGGAGGCCCTGGGACAGGGGGTGGCCCGCCTGGTACCTCTCAAACTTGAAGAATGCACCTGTGAAAATGTATGTAACACCTGACCTGGCCACCATATTCCCCTTCCTCCTCTCTTTGCCCTCTCACTGCTGCAGAAGGGGATGGCTTTGGGGACTCCGAAGAGGAAAAGGGGTTTGGGGATTGAGTTTGGCAACATTCAGGAAAAAGGGAAACCAAATGTAGGGGTTCTTGGTGGAGCCTGCAGTGGAGGTGGGTTTGCCAGAGGTGTGGGAAGAACAGTTAGGTTGGGGTTGGGATGGAAGAGCCTGGAGACTGGCATATGCAGCCTGTGACCAGCCCAGCACCCACGCCCTGCAGTGCAGGGAGCCGCTGAGGCCAGGGGAGTACGGAGTGTTCACAGCTCGGGCAGGAGAGCGGCGCTGCTGGCACCGGGCTTGCTTTGCCTGCCAGGCCTGTGGCCAGGCCCTGATCAACCTCATCTACTTCTACCACGATGGGCGTCTTTACTGTGGCCGTCATCATGCAGAGCTGTTGCGGCCGCGCTGCCCGGCTTGTGACCAGGTACAAACTTGAAGGGAGGGGCTGGAGGGGGTCTGCCCAGGGTTAAGAGTGGCAGGGTGCAAAGGGACGCCTCCTTCAGTACCACGGAGTGGGGTACAGAGAACTGGAAATCAGTCTGGGACTTCTGTATTCACCTTGCTCTGACTTTTGAGCTCTGGGTACCTGGGGCCCGTTGCCTTTGTGCCCTTCCCCACCGTAAGCAGAGTCCCCCCAATTTTCTTGGACTCAATTTCTCCAGAGCAGGGACTCTAGGACAGATGATCATCTCAGTACGCTAGTGCTGTGCCTGCTCCAGCGAGGAACTCGTTCAGTGTCTGCACAAGAGGCAGTATGGAAACCTGGGATGGGCGTCCAGGCGACCCGGGTCGCACTTCTTCAGGATGTGCCACCTGCTAGCTGGGGGATCCTGGCTAATCCAATCAGCCCTCCCCGCGTCTGAGAGTGTTTGAGTAGATCAAATGGGAATGTCTGTAGACGTGCTTTAGCGTCAACTGGGTATAAGGCGTGGTTATTGGATGAATGAATGAGTGAATGAATGAATGAACCGTCCCCCTCTCCCTCTCTCAGCTGATTTTCTCCCAGCGCTGCACCGAGGCCGAGGGACAGCGCTGGCACGAAAATCACTTCTGCTGCCAGGACTGCGCCGGGCCCTTGGGCGGGGGACGTTATGCCCTGCCGGGGGGCGGCCCCTGCTGCCCCAGCTGCTTTGAGCGTCGCTATTCGGATGCGGGTTCGAGTCCGGCCCCGACACTGGAAAGCAGGGCGTCCCCGGGTAAGGGAGGAGAAGGTTAAGATCAAAGGGGAAGGGGGCAGCGGCTCGGGCTGGGCTGAGGGGGGTGGTTCTCCCGGGCTGGGACCCTCACCCCGGTCCCACGCCGTCCCGCCCCTCCAGCAGCGCCCCCGCCCCGCCCCCCGCCCCCCCAGACCCGAGCTTCGGGGCCCGCAGCTCTCACCGCGCGTCCCTGGCCGGCGCGCTCCGAGGGCCTCCAGAACCCACCCCGCGCCGCCGTTGGGGCTGCGGCGCGGGACTCGCTCCTGGGCTGGGGCCGCGGCCGCCCTCTGCTGGGCGGAGGCGGGGAGGGGCGGGAGCCTGGAGCGGACCCACGGCGGCGGCGCGCACGGCTCGGGGCGGAGCGGGAGGTTGGGCCCGGACTGGGACTGGCTTCTGGCCGCTGCCCCGCCCGAATCTGGGAGAAGGAGACTCGCGGCTCTGAGATGGGCGTTTCTGACCCCGCCCGGAACAGGAGAGGAGGGGCTCTGCAGAGTTGGAGACCGGGACTGCGCCCAGCCGAATGCTGCGACCATCTCCCGGGCAACCCTTCTCGCCACTGCCGTCAGCTCTAGTCTGGAAACCCGGAGCGGGATTCTTGGATCCAGCGCAGAGCAGGAGTATCGAACTGGAGACCAGACGGAGGCACGCCAAGGGCAAGCGCAGGGCCGCCTAGAGACGCCCCTTGATCCCAAGGAGGACGCTCCCTGCCCCACCTGCTCCTCTTCCTCTGAATCGGAACCCGAAGGCTTTTTCTTAGGCCATCGCCTTCCCCGGCCCTGGGAGACCCCGGCCCCTCTCCGAACTGGGGACAGAGACACCTCCAGGAGGCACTGTACCATTTGCTAGTGGCGCAGCCTGGAGAAAGGGGAATAGGGGGGTTGTGATATGTAAGGCGAGAGAGCGAGGCTCTCTTACCCCTCTAAGTCCTAGACTGAATGCCATCAGGACCACGTCTGGGGAGGGGCGGCGAGATGACAGGTTTGACTGCCTCCTTTCAGCCCGCGCACTTTATGACTTCATGGAGACTTGGAGAAGCCCATTCCTCAAAGCTACGCATCCCCTGCTGAGTGCCCCTGCCCCACCCCCACAGGCCGAGCGGCCCCATCCCCAGCGTCCTCCTCCCGAACCAATGAAGCTGGACTGTGAGCCGGTGCGCCGGCCGAAGGCCAGGACGGAGCTGGAGGTGGAACCCGACCAGGGAGACTGGAGCGCGGCGGCGCTCCACCCCTGGCCGAGGTGGCGGACGCGCACCCGGGAAGTTCTGCAGGCGCCTGTCGATGTGCGAGCCGCTGCGCCCTCTGTTGGCCAGTGGCCGGCGGAAGTGTGAGGCCGGAAGTTGCGTAATCTGTCGGCGCCCGCCCGGTGCTTGGTGAGCGTTCGTACAGAGCGGTGAGGTGCTGCTATGGCTTCCAGTGGGGCCGGCGTGACCGCTGCGGGCTCAGCAAATGAAGCTCCCGAAATTCCAGACAACGTGGGGGACTGGCTTCGGGGCGTCTACCGCTTCGCCACCGACAGGAATGACTTCCGGAGGTAACCGAGGCCGGGGGGCTCGGTCCCTCTCCGGCCCTTCGCGCGCGTTATGCGTACCCCCTCGATTTCCCTTCCTTGGAACTGGTTCCTCCAGATTTTTTTACATCACCCACATCTTGGTCTCTTTATGGCTCTGGCTGTGCTTTGCTGAGGTCCTTGATCGGGAGGATTTCCGTGCTGCCGAAGCGCTCTTTGCAGTCACCAGGCTCTGTCTAGAGAAGCTATGCTCACGGGGACCCTGGGGGAGGGGGCTGCAACAAACAGGCTTTTTGGCTCTGGACAAGTGTTTAATTGGCCTTTGCGTTTGACCCTGCTCTTATTAGACGTAGAAACGAACCTTAAATAACCATGTGGTCTTGGGCAACCTATTATGTACCGATCAGTGCTCATGCGATTCTGAAGTGCTTCTGCCTCAGGAGGGGACGGCTTCCTCCAGTGTGTGATTATGGGAACCGCCCCCCCCCCCCCAAGTCTCTCGTTAACCAGACACGTGACTCAGTGACCACAGGGTTAATGGGATGCGTTCCTTTTTCCAGGAACTTGATTCTCAATTTGGGACTCTTTGCTGCTGGAGTTTGGCTGGCCAGAAATTTGAGTGACATTGACCTAATGGCACCTCAGCCTGGGGTCTAGCCGGTGTAGGTAAGCACTAACCACTGTTCTTTCAAAAGTCCTAGAGGCTGGGAGAAGAAATAACTTAGATCACCTGTTCACAGACTAATAGGAAAGAGACTTGACAAAAGACCCTTGGCTGTTCCGAGTTAGATAAGTTTCCAGATGTTGCAAGGGATTTAGCGATTTTTACTCCAGTAATTTTACCTTTCTAATGCCACCTGTTGTCTGATTGCAGACACATGGAACCCCTGTGCTGTACTCGACCCCTTCAAAAACAGCCTCCAATCTGTGACCATCACCAGACTTGCCCTGATGGCGGCTGAAGTTTGTCAGATGGCACCTTCCCTTCCCTGCCTGACTTCCTTTTTTTTGCTGAGTCCACTCAGGACACCCTTCTCTGCTCAACAGGCAGGCTTCAGCTAAAGTACTGTCTTCTGTTCTGTAAAATGCTGTACATAGCTCCTAAGTTTCTGCAGGGGCTGATCTTGGCTCTTGTCCTGAGGAATAATCTAATGGTATTTTAACAAATAAAGCGTGTACACTAAGATATTTTATTCTTTTAATAAGAAAACTTCAGCTTACAAAAACAAGGTGTAAAAAGTCAAGATTTACAAAAATCATAAAAACATGATTTATATTTCACACTCAAGAGAGACAGGAACAAGTCCCAAACATGGATTTTAACAGATGGTTTGCTTCATAGTAAAAGAAAAAAAGAAATGGAAACTGTAGCCACCATACAGTGATGTTAGCATAGGTAATAGCTTATTCTTGAGGAATTTCCATTTTTGAGCAGTACTATGGGAAGAAGCCATTTGGTGTTGCATAGCATTTTAGTGCACCAGGTGGGTTTTCCAGGCACCAGGGAGGCATTGTTGCTATAATACAGTGGGATTCGAGGGCAGTAATGTGCAGGTGGAGGCAAGGTGTGAGTAAGCCTGGGCAGTGGGCTCTGAAGCAACACTGCTTGAGGAAGCTGCTTCCTTCACAAGAGATATTTTCTGACCCTAAAATTCAGGGTAGTGCCACTGTCCAGGAGTTTGGGGTTCTTTGGAAATGGAGTATGTAAGGAACTGGCATGGAAAGAATGATGTAGGCTTAGAAAGGTGTGGACATACAGACAGGCTCCCCTTGGCAATTTTTTCTAGTTGACTTGCTCTACTAGGTGTTTAAAAAATATACATACTACTTTTTTGCGCCAAGTCTCTGTAACTGGTATGGGATTAAAGGATAAGAATTGGGAAGGAGGGTCAGTATAAATATACCACGGTGGCCTAATTTTAAGTTAGGCGTTATCTCTAGCAGTCTGTTCACTAAAGGTAAATAGAATAAAATGGTCCTTCCTTGACCCTGCTGGCATAAATCTGGCTAAGAAAGCTGTTAAAGAGACTTAGGTTTTTTATATGTTAAAGAAAAGCACCATTTTCTTAATGAGCTCTAATCAGGGAGGTCCCAGCTATTAGGAGGAAGGAGTTTGAGCCTGTATGAATTGAGGCCTGTGGCTGGCTTAACATGATGTCAGGATCCTTTTAAGAATCTACACAGTGATCACAGATGCTCTGACAAGTTTATATCTTACTAGGCTGTTAAGATGAGGAAAAGTAACATACATTAAGTAAGGCTTGGGTTTGAAGCCATCACCCCCCAAATGGTGACCAGGAAGGAAACTTTTAAGCCCCGTCAGCCTGTATCAGACCACTGCTAAGCCTAGAAATACCAGCACCTGTTGTTCTTTATAGCAGTGAAACTTACATCCTTGAAGTCTGCTACCTGAGCTACTCATAACTGTGAAAAGTTCTATTTGATAGCAATTTTCAAAGGTAAAATTCAAAACATGGCCAAAATTAAAGACATGGCAGCTTCCAAAAGTGTAATTCAAGTTTCACTTAAAATGTGATGTCTTAGCTTCAAGTAACAGTGTTGCTGTTGGTTTATAAAGCCATAAGCTGATAAGGTAAAGTTTCATTTCAACTGGCTTAATTCCTGAAAGCGGTAAGAATTTAGCAGGTTAAAGCTACCAAATCTACACCAAATTTTGATGGATAATTATGAATTCTGTAAATGAAAATCCTGGCTTTCACCATTTCAACACAACATTTTTCCTCAAGGGAAGTGTTTTACATCCTGTCATGAGGTGTTTAGCCCAGGCTAGTTAACACTACTATGGGGAAATCTCCTACACTACCTAGTTAGATCTGAAATAGAAACATGCCAGCGGAAGTTAGTATGGAAACAGTCCACAAAATGACCATTCACTTCAGTGCTCTAGTGACTGAGGTGTGCTTAGAACAGTGTTTGGGTTGAATACACAGTGGTTAAAGTCCTAGACCAAGAAAATGGTTAATTTAAATATGGAAGATAAAAACTAAACTCACAGTCATATTTAGAAGGCGCTTTTCAATTTTAGTGCTAACTTCAAAAAAATCAACCACCAGGGAGATGCATACTTACCTGGTAAGGGAAAAAAAAAGTGGCCATGAGAGGTTTTATTCCACAGATAGAACCTCCTCACCTAATTAGGCCAGTCATTAGGCTGAGGGACCCAATTATCAAATGTGCTTTGAGTAAGCTTTTTAAACACCCTTTGGTGAAGACTCAGGAGCTCAGTGGAAACCCTAAGGTGGGAGTAAAAGGAACACGCTGTCTATAGCCCTGCAGGTGAGCAGGCCGGGTCTTCTCGGCCACAGCTACTCAGTCTCGTCCCCATCAGTGGGACTGGGTTGCTGGGACAGGTTCTTGAGCCTTCTTTTTTGCATATTACACAGTGCACTGGCTTGCCTTACAATCTAAAGGTTCACATATAGGGGATTGTGTTTTACACTGCTTCCTGAAACTTTGTGCAGAAGAACTTAAAACTAATGAAGGTGCCACTTCAGGAGGAACGGTTTTTGTTTGACTTGCACTATACGTTGCCTAGCATTAGACAAACTAAATACCTTTTTCTGAACATTTGTGCTCTCCCAACCAGCTGGAAAACTAACCCTTCCACTTAAAAGATAAAACTTCAGATAGGGATATATTATATGTTTAGGAAGGGGAAGCCCTCCCAGCCTGATTTTAAAAAGGCCTGAGTTAATGTTCGGAATATAAGGGGTGGTAAAAAAGAATAGGGTATATAGTTTGCCTTGAAAAGGAGACACCGATGAATAATCAAAACACAAAGATTTTGGACATTACAGTAGAATTTTCAGAACTTGCTGGTAATAATTTGCTTTCACACAGATACGAAATGTTTTTAAAAAGTGATACCAAATGTCCTTTACACTATACAGACCCATTTGCCACTTGAAATGACAAGAATCCTTTCCCTTAATCTTTTCAATCCCATGCAAACCATAATTAGGTACAAGGCACCAAATTTTATGAATTGTATAAAATCAGTTCACAAAGCTTTATCAGTACGTAAAACAAACTCCCTTTCTCCCTCCCTGCCCACCCATATCCCACCCCCCGCCCCACCCACCTCCACCCAACCAAGTTTTCATTCTGTACTACTGTCAACCTGTCACGTTTATGCTGGGACCTGGCTAGGGCTGTGCCCCACTGCCTGCCAACCCACCTCATCAGTTCTTACTCTTGGATGGAAGTGTAATCATAGCCAGAGTGGAAAACTCATAGAATCATTGACTCTAGAAACCTTGACATTAAAAACAAAAATAAACTCTGCTATTGAGTCCATAGGACACATTAACACTTTTATAGTTCCCAATTTTATTCATGACATTTAAGAGACATCTGGAAATTCTTTACAGTGCGTCGCTGTCCCCGTCAGCCTGAAAGGGACTGGATCAAAGCAGGCAAGAGGCCTGCCATCTTGAATAAGAGCTTCAGTTCCTAGCCATTGAGGGCATTCCTAATTTTTTTTTTGTTAACACTAGCATGAATGCTTGTCTCTGAGGCAACCACAAGTATGAGGGTCAAGCTAGATTGAGGTAAAATTTTGAGGGCCAGGTTGCATTCATCTTGGCTGGCTACAGCAGGAAGTAAACACACCAGCCAACTACAAAGGGTTCCTAGAACAGGGCTGTAACTACTTGTCTGGGAGAGAAGCAGGCCCATAAGGTTCAGTTAGGAGATCTTGGATTTGATTTGGCAGCATCTAGTCAACTTCCACCTGGTTCTTACTTTCTTCTTTACAATGTTTTGACTTAAAGTAAGATGCAACTAAGAAATTAATCTACTTCAGTATGTAAATAAATTAAAGGCAAAAGGACATTTCCCTCACAACAGCCATTGGCTTATGCATCAGGAAATTCTTTTCTTTAATAAAAATCTCCATAAATACTAACTTCTCAACAGCGTCTATTGCTGCTGCCTCTGGGTACCTGAGGTGTCTGGCTGCAGGGGCACCTTCAAGTGTGTGCAGCACTTTGAGGACTCTGGTATTGGTTTCTGTTCCAACTCACTTTAAGTGATTTTATTAATTTGAAGCACTTACCCTATTAATACAAAGTCCTTAGTCTGCTTAATTCTTAACTTTTGGTATAAAACTTTTTAAAAATTAAATTTGAAGATGTTTTGATTTTCCATGAGATGTTTATTTTTCTTATTCCCCCCCGGGACAGCCTGAGGGATTTAGTAGATGCTGTATAGTACTTCTCTGTCAGTTCTCTTTTTCTAGAATAATAAATATAGCATTCAGTGAAAGATGAGGCACAATTTATATTTTCCTTCCCTTTTTACTTTTTTTTTTAAGTCAGTGCGCTTTTCTCTTGCCACAAAAGGTCATCACCAATCATACCAACTTAAAAATGTGGATCTAGAGACTACAGTCTCGTTATCAGAGCCTCTGGCAGCATGGGCGGCTGTGACACTTTAAAACAGTGTCCAGGTGAGGGTAAGCCCGGGCCAAGCCTGTACAAAGAAGCCTGCAGTAGACAATACAAACCAAACAGCATAAAAAATGCCATACGCTATCGCTTCCAAATAAAAGCTAAGTATTACAGAAACCTCACAGTGTTGGAAAAAGCAAGTTTAATTTAAAGTATAGTCACTCCCTTTCTTTATCACGGTGAGCCATCTTCTGTCTGATTTCCTCCAAATCTCAGTGCTGTCTGGTAGGTCCTATGGGAGAATTCATCTCAAAAGAGGTCAACAGCAAATACTACACAGATCTGCTTGGGAAATGTGGTCTTTCAACATTGCTAAAGCTACGCCCCTCATCCTTTAGCCTCTTGTTTGCCAACTTCCCACCCCTCCCCAAACTTCCTGCACATCTACTCCCTTCAGGTGACATTTGTACTTCTACCTGAACTGAATGTTAATATGACATACTCAGTCAAAAGATGAGCATTCCGAGTGACAGGCTAAGGTGCTGTGGCACGCCCACAGTGAGAGTTGCAGTATGCATTCACTTTTACTAGTGAGTCAAAGTGAAGGACCGAGGAGGGAAATTCAGTGGTGCCTGACAGGGCAGAGGGCTTCCATATGGGCAATTTCATGCCAGTTAGAAACTGACCCAGTTTAAAAAAGATATATCTTACTAGCACTGAAGTGATGGACAGGACACTTGTTTTTCTCTGATGGACTGAGGGTGGGTGGGTAAAGAAACAGTAGGGATTAGCAGATTTTGGAGGAAACCGGCCAGGGCTGTCAGCAATAAACTGTTCAGACATACAGGAGGAAGAGTCCTAAGCCTTCGAAAAGCCAAAGCTCCCACACCTTGTGAAAAGGAAATAAGCTGCAGGTTAAGAGAAGCTGCATGCTGCACCAAGGTGAGAACGGGGGACAGGGATTTCGATAAGCCCTTGGACCACTGGCTCCCCCACCCCCACCCTCTGAGTTCTGAGAAAGCCTCAGAAACCTGACCTAAAAAGACCAGTTTAAACCAAACTACGTGCTTGCCCTAGACCTGAACCAGGAGTTTGCTACAGAACTGAGTATCCAGGAGTGAACTCAGGCTCAGCGTGCCACAAAGAGCATGTCATGTACCAGTTTCTTGCTTCCCCATATGAACTGCTCCTTCTTTAGAATGAAGGGATGTTCGTGCCATCTCAGAAGATGTGAAATGATTAAATGACAGCAGCAGCCAGGTAGAATATGACATGAAAAACCTCCCATTTTTCATGGAGAAATTTGCTCCGTGCACCTCCTTCCATTCTTCAACTGTTATCTCCTAAAAAAGGAAGTCTCTAAATTTTCAACCCTTGAGGACTACTTCCTCTGTAGGAAAAAGTCCTGACTTCACCTCCCACCTTGGAACCAATCCTGTCCAGCAAGCTGCCAGCCCAGGGCCCCTCCTTGCTCTGCAGTGCTCTGCCAAAGGCTGCTCACGTCAGGAGGCTCTTCCAGTGCTGCAAGGGGTCCCGATTAGCGGGGGAATCACATAATAGGAAGAAAACACTGCTGGATATGACCAACTCACTCCCTCTTTCCTCCACCCAAATCCCTCTATATTCAGAAGCAACTGTTGAAAGAGTCTTCATAGAAGTTACTCCTTTTGATTTGCTTTAACAAAGGAGGGAATTTTCTAAACCCATTTAAAAGAAAGTGACTACAGATTTTGTGATAGATACCAGTTACCTGGCACCTTCTGCTCTAGACCCAGTGAGGCAAACCTAGTAATCTGTTCCTGTAGTAAACCTTATTTCCTGTAAGAGGAAAGATGTACCAATACCAAGAGTTTAAAAGCAAGTCAGTCCTTGATAATGTGCTTGCCATTCAGGGGAAGGTCCGTGGTCTGCCCTCATCGTTGTTGCTGGAATGCACCTGAGTTTGGAGTTGGGTTGCTGAGATTCTTGCATTGCCCTGAACTGTTCTTTGAGTGTAAAAAAGGATGTAGGCTTGAGTTTTGCACACTTCCTCGACACTGCATACATTCAGCTTTGAGTCATTGCAGTGGACCCAAAAACCTAGGAAACCAAATGAAAGAAAGAGAGAATATGACTGCCCAACTTAAATTTCAATCAGCAGGCAAACGAGGAGATGAAAAAAGGGACAGAGAAGTTCTGAATAGATCCAACCTTTGATTGGTGGTGGTGGAGGAAGAGATAAGTAAATGAAACCATTGGTTTTAGCCCCACAAGCCCCACCACAACACTGCTTACAGTACTGACTAATTTTTGTCCTCATTTCATTCAGGCTTTTTCACTGCCCATTAGGGACTTCTACAAAGACAGACTGGGGGCTAAGAGATGTGAAAAAAATGGGGAGGAGAGGGGAAATGTACATAGATAAAGGTATGGAAGGAAAGGAAAACTTAGAAGGAATAAAGTTATTTTTCACAGGCTCACTCTGGTAGCCACCCCAAGGGCTGAGGGGTTCAAGATGGGTAAACTATTAAAAACACATCCACAACCCACCTGCCTTAGCACAGTAGCTGGGAGGCTCTGCTCTGGGGGACAAGGACTGAAAGAAAGCTCCTTGGGAAGGGCCCTTGGATCCTCACAGCTCCCATGTTAAGGGAGGTGATCAGGACATAGTATTGTAAGTGCTCAGAAAGTGTCCTCAGCTTTACTATGGGCTGATGCTAGTGAGACTCATATAGTATGAATATGACCACGACATAGCTAGGTCATACTGTTTATGCAAAACCAAGAAGGAAAGAGGTCTGCAGCAGAAGTATTAACAACAGCTATAACCTCTAGCATTAACTGACCATTATGTGCTAGGCACCACGCTCAGCACTTTTACATGTTAGTTCCTGTCAATTCTTAGAAGAGTTATATGTTGTCAGTGATATATTCAAAATTTGAATCCATCTTTCATAATTCTTTCCACTGGATTTCAATGTATGTAATATCCCCCTACAGATTAAATAAAAAGGAGAGGAATGAAATGTGGACAAACCAACCCTTTTTGGTGTCCCCCACCCCACAGAGTAAAGCGCACGCACCTCCCTCTGTGTTGTAGCAATAGGCTGTGTAGTGTCCTGAGCCAAACCCTTTCCCGTGATGCATGACCACTGCGGAGAGATCATAGGCAAAGGTCTCTTTGTCAAGAGAGGAGAGCATGTCCCTGCAGCAGTAAGGTTCCATGGTTAATACCTGGTCAAAGACGACATGGACCCCAATCTTCTCTCGGTGATTACGGCCAGACCACCTGTAACATGGATATGAACTTCTTACCAGTAAGAAATGGCATGTGTGATCATAGGCAGAGGTAGGTAAAATAGAAGTGGGGAAAACTTAACCTGGATTTGGTTTTCACAGCAAGGTAGGAGTACTCAGTGTTCACATATATTTCCTGTGAACATTCAGATGTTCTCTGAAACTAGAAATCCCTAAACAAGCAATCCAGGCAATACTCTTTATAGTTTACTTCCTACCCTTCTTTTCACAGATTATCTCATACTTTATTCTGAAGATGGCTCTATATAAGCCCAAGTGAGGCTATTAAATCTTCAAGCACAGACACCCACTGCAGCCTAGCTGATTTAATAGGGCTGTGAGGGCAGAAGCCCCGTCCTGACCCCCAATATCCACTTGCCTCACTGGGCAGGAACCATATACTCCATGGAAAGCCTAAGGACTCCAGGAAGCAGGCTTCTCCCCCCAACACCAAAGACATCTGCTCTCACCAAAGCCTTTGAAGTAGCTATTGCCACAGCTCACAGACACCTGGGATGCCCCAGAGCAAGCTCACCTGAATCTTTTAAGGTGCAGCCGGAGGACCTGAGGTAGTCTGTAGATCATTAACTGCTTTCTAGCTTCACTCAGAACAAGGGGTTTTGGATTGGATTTTCGTCGTTTGCCTAGATGGTTTGGGAAGGTATAAGACATGGATCATGAGGAGACTCATTCATTCCGAGCCGTGCAGAGACAGTGACTTGCCACCCAATATGCATTCTCCTAGTGTCTCAGTACTTCAACCTCAGTTTTATTTGGGCAGCAATGTGATCCTCTCTAAGGCTGCATTTCCCAGCCTCACATGCCCACGTGGTATGGCCACGGAAGTTCTGGCTGAGATGAGAGAAATGACTGTGTGGCTCTCGGGGGATGGCTGCTTAAAGAAGGCTGATGCAGTTGTAAGGTGCATCCTTTGTCCTTCCCACCATTTGAAAGGAATCTCAGTTTCTTTTCCTGTGAAATGGGGGATAATGCATGTATCTCAGGTTTAGGGAAAAGGTAAGAGGACACAGGGGGTTTCCCAGGTGGTTCAGTGCTAAACAATCTGCCTGCCAAGGCAGGAGATGCAGGTTCGATCCCTGGGTTGGAAAGATACCCTGGAAGAAGACATGGCAGCCCACTCCAGTACTTCTGCCTGGGAAATCCCATGGACAGAGGAGCCTGGTGGGCTACAGTCCATGGGGTCGCAGAGAGTCAGATACGACTTAGTGTTTGAGCATGCCTGCGTGCAAGAGGCACAGGATTACCAAAGGACAGTGTATTTAAAGAGATTTTTTTCTCCCACGTGACTTGCTTGTGGCCTATACAAATATTTAGAAAAGAAACTTCACTGGTTTTGTATTTTTATGCCACACTTATTTTCTGAAACATGTTTCTTGGTAACAGCACTGCTAGACATGCAGAACAAGGCTGGCCATTGCCTACATATACCCCATTCAAAACAAAACCAATGCTCAGGACTCCAATTTTGTTTCTAAAGATACTGAATTGTGGGTGAAATGCATTTCTAAATTACAGCAGGGAAACAGAAATGAAGTTCTCTTAATTTCCATCAGAAGCCTTCTCTATAACCATTTACTGATGACTGCTCTGTTATATTAATTCAGTCAGTGAATGGACGGGAATATAAAATTCATGGTCCACTGTGGTGTCTGCTAATTGTCTCTGAGCTGTTGATATCATGGTCTCAGTGTCTGAGGAGCCTGGCATCTGATTCGAAGTCCTGTCTGTACTGCTTGTGAAAAGTAGCAAATCACAGGCAGATGACATATCATGGAGCTTTCTCTGACAATAGGTTGTGGAGCTGTTGCTTCTCATGATAGATTGCAGCAACTAGATTGCAGCTTTTACTAGGGCTGGCAGTCATGGTATGTGAGGGCATGAGCAGAAAGAGAATTCAAAGAGGGGCCTGGCCTTATTTTACATTCCTGTTCACCAGCAGATTTTTGAATATTACTGCAGCTCTCTGCCTGGGAATCCCGGCAGTGACTGCTGCTCTCAGCAGAGGGAGTATGTGAGCTAAAATGAAGACAATATAGAATCTGGCTTTGTTTCTCTCAAATGAAATTCACGAAGAAAAATCACTGATTCAGTTAAGACTGATCAGTTCTGTCTCCCATTTGATTAAGCTGGCTATACAGAGAGGTGAAAGACTGATAGTTTTGAAACTTTCACAAGCAACAGATCGTTGCATCTCATCCCTTCACTATAGCTTTCCTTCCTTGCTATTTGAACCTGTCTACAGAGATACTGATAAATGGGCACATCTGACAACCAGAAAAAACAATCCTTTCTTGCAAAAATAAATAAAAGTGTTTCTTGCCTAATCTATCAGGTCCGAGAATGATAGACTTAAGGCTGTTAACATCTTTCTGTTCCCTACAAGTATAAAACTTCATGACTCACTATTTTAAAAAGAAAAAAAATACATACTGTCCTAATAAGACAATTTAAATCACTGGCTTTATAAATCTCTATGTAACAGGATAGGTGAGTTTATGCTTAACCAAGTACAGGATTTCACATTTTGTTTTAAAATGGCAAAATGGTATCAGAAGTGTGACTTTTGATTTTTGACTTGATTCTTCAGAGAGAACAGGTTTCCCACAATTCACTACTTTAAAAACCATATGCAAAAATATTAAAGGGCTACCATAAAATTGTTATTCCCAAACCAAAACTTACAGTCTGAACTATAATATGGCTGCACATTGTTCTCAGATCTCTGCACAATCCATTCATCTTAGTTTCCAAATCTCTATATGCCAAAACCCCCAAACATCAGTTTCAAAGTATTTGCTCTGCATTTCCGGTGTACATGCTGGGTTAGCAAAAGCATTCTTAGTGTGGCAAGACACAGGGTTGGGGGATGCATAAGGTGCTCTCAGGACCATATGGAAAAAATTCCATTTACAATTAAAGCCGTGATAGAGAAATACTTCCTCTGACCCTTCTGAGATGTGAACCTTTCACGGATGAGAAAATAATGATGAAGCTGCCATGGAGCAATGTACCATATGACTTCCTCTCTTGGTCTCAATGTACCCTTAGCATCACTTCTGACAGACTTGAATTCAGGATAAAAGCACACTTTTCTGATACATAGCCCTCAAACAGGCTATGCCACCTGTATTTAGACTAAATTAGAACTGTCAAACTCTATTCATGAATTTAAGCAAGACCCCCATAACCTATGAAGCTAAATACATTCTTGGAGTCCCCATTTCAAGGTCCATACTTTCAAATGCCTCCCAAGGTAACAACTAACCTCAATCACAGCAGGAGTCCAAGGAGGTCCAACTCCTAGGTTTGGTTTTATTTTTTTTAATATATAATGTCCATATGCTTTTTCTCAGGAAAATAGGAGGAAAAACATCCTTAAAAGATGCTTTAGAACCACTCAATATTACAGTGTTATTTTTGACTAAAAGGGCAATTGAAATACCTTAAATTGATATTCTAGTTACCCACACCTTCCCCCCAGGACTCACTGTTACACTGGTCACAGGCGTAGATTCTGCCTTCCAGGGCCTCTGTCTCTGTGAACTTGGCCAGCATCTCAGTGAGCAGGCACTCTGTCTGATTCAAAGGGACAAACCCCTTTTCTATGCAGTGATAGCGTTCAGGGAACTCCAGGGACAGATCCCAAAAGGGCTCAATGGTATTGGATTTGTAATTGCATGATACACAAGTGACCTAGGATGAAAAGATTAGTTGATAGGTTATGTAACTTCCATGCTTCCCACATTCATTTTTGCTAGCACATAACAACCAAAACTAAGTGTATAGCTTTCAAACAATATTTCGTATTTAAATGATAAACATAACCTTTAAGAGAATTAGAGCATATTGCTTCTGGTATGTATCTCTGTGATGCTAGCTGGAACTGGAAAACCACACAGCACAGACAGTATTACCGACCCCCCTTTCTCTCTTCTCTCCCATTCAGAGCCTCAGTATTACAGACAGAAGTTATCACGGAGTCATCAAGGCATCCGTCTGAGTTGGAGAATTTGCAGATTCCTGTCTGCTTCTCTCATCCTCATACTCTATCCTCCTCTAGACTCCGCTCCTTCTATCCAACCCAGCTTTCCTCTTTTTGCTCTTGTTTCTAGCAGCATCCCTACACTGATGCCTGTGCTCCAAGAGCCTCGAAGTACCTTGTGATTTGCCCTCCTCCCCGACTATAACCTTCCTAGATGCACCTTTCTTCCTACAGACTCCCAGGGAGGTTGAGGAAGTGCTAAGAAATACTCCCTTTTCACAAGCTGAAATACAAAAGCTGAAATAAACTTTTCTTCCCGTTCTATTCATCCTTCTTTTAAAATTCTAACTATCTCAGTAGCATAGTGCACAGGTTTTACCTGAATCTCTCAAGTTGCCCACTTTTTTAACTCTATCAATTCTTTCTGCATGTTCTCACAAAGGCTTACCTGTGTCTTCCCTCATATCCTTACATGGCTAAGGAAACGAAAGGGAGTGGGGAACCGGAGGGAGGGTTACTTAGGCCTTTGGCATCTTCCTAGCCACCTCCCTCCCTTGTAATTTGAAGGAAGGCTTTAGAAGGAATGATACTCTTTCAAACAACCATGGAACCAAGGTTATAGGCAAACTCTTCAATTTCCTAAAGCTGATCAAATGGGATGGGATGCCAGCAAGGGGTACTTAACTGTAACGAGAATATTACATTACTGTATCATCATTATAGATTAAAAGACATTTCCTGAAAGTGAAGTGATTTGGCAAGTTAAACTAAAAATCTGCCTGGAAAACAGGAGGCAGGTTCACCAACGAAGCCCTCACATAGTACTGTGAAAGGCACCGCGGCCGCCCTCCACTGTGCATAGTTACAGCAAACGTATCCTCATTAGGCCAACAACTTGGGGAAGGCACTCACGGGAAGCCTACTACTACACCAGCCCCGCTCCAGCGTGGTGGGCAGTCAGGGCTGCGCCGAACACACACCTACCTGGCTAAGTAGCTGCCCGTGAAATATGGTGTTCACCACCTTTAAGACCTGTTTGGTGAGCTTCCTCTGGGAGAAGGGGATGAGGATCCGGCGTGTCGTGCCTTCGGACTCGAGTTCCTGCTGCACTTTGTGCAAAAGCTCGCAGAGAAACTCCTGCGCGTCCTGCTGGTCGTAGCCGCGGAAGGCGGGGATCAGGCTCCACACCGAGTGAAGCATGGCGAAGGGCGACACCAGGGCCCACTTCCCCGACCACATGACGCGGAAGAGGGTGTGCAGTTCGTGGCAGAGGGAGATGTGCTTCGAGCTGGGCTCCTTGTTCTGAATGAGCTCTAGCCTCCTGCTAAGGGAGGTCCCACCGTTCAAGCAGAGGCCCTCGCGCTCGCAGGCCTCGGCCCCGTCACTCCGGGGCGACGACAGCTCTGTGGCGGAGCTGCTGGCTGGCCTGCCTGAGAGCGGGGCCTTGCCGTTGGCGGCCCTGGGGAACAGCTGCTCCGTCTTGGACGGGTCGAGGTTCAGAAAGCACTCGCGGAACTTGCGCAGGTGGCTGAGCACCTGCAGGATGGAGTTCATGTAGCAGGTATTGCCCAGGTTGCGCAAGCCCGTGACGCCAGGCGCCATGGCGGGCGCGCGGCGCGGCGCAGGGCGGGGCCCGGCGGGCGCGCGCGCGGCGGGCACGCGCGGCGGCGCGGTGCGGGGCGCGTGCAGCAGCAGGCGCGCGCTTTTGCGCGGAGGGGTGCTGGCCAGCTCCTCCAGCAGCCGTCGCTTCACCTCGCGCCGCCGCTGCCGCGCCGCCTCCTTCTTGCGCTCCAGCGCCTCTTCCCGCCGCCGCTGCTCCAGCTTGGCCTGGCCCCGCGAGGTCTTCTCGAACCAGAGCCGCAGCGTCCTGGCCAGCAGGCGCTGGCGCCGGTACCACAGAGCCGTGAGCATCTGCGGCTGTCCCTGAGGAGCGCGCTGAGGCGGGACGGCGTCCTCGCCCGCCGCCATGGACCGCAGCGTCCGCCCGCGCCTCAGCGGCGGGTCCTGCGTCTGGCCCCTGACCGCCAGGAGGGAGCTTCTCAGCAGCTTCAGGTCCCCCTCCGGGTTGTCGTTAAGCACGTAGTCCTTGCACAGGTAGCAGAACACGTAGAGATCCCGGACCTCCATGGCTAGGGGGTGTCTGGTCTCTTCGAAGTGTTTGAGTGCGTGATCTTCGATGTAGCGGCCGCAGGCCACGTGCGAGCACTTGAGACAAGCCCACACCGACTCGGTGGTGGCGCACTCCCGGCAGTACCACTTCTGCGGGTTCAGGATGGAGTGGTCCTGGGCGAGCCGCAACCGCCCTACATGTTTGCATCTATCCATGTCTTAGGGAAGGCTCCACTCTTTCAACCTGGCACGATAAGGGTCCCCAGAGAGAGAGAGAGAGAAAAAAAAAACTTTCAGCAAAATATTTTTCTAGAAAAAGGCTTGCAACCGGCATTTTCCACTCAGTATTCTTTAGTTTTCAATTCAAAATTGGTTCCTTTGGAAGGAATTTTTATAAAAGGAAAAAGCAATTTCGGCATAGACTGGGAATTACAGAAAGACAATTCCTTAAAAAAAAGGAAGAATCATAAAATACTAAACGACAGACCTTACCACTAATGTGTAGCTTTACATTTTCTAAGGCTGTTTTAGTTCTTGAGTATCAGCTAATTTTTACGTAAGGCTGATTTAGAAATGTCATTACCCTCATTTCACGTTGCACTCAACTGGCCACTAGGGGAAAGAAGCCCGTATTCTGAGCCATCTCTGAATTGATGATGTCCTGGAAATGAAAGCCTCTCTGACTCATGGTGACAAGATGCTGGCTGTATGCAAAAAGGGACAGGGCAGAGGAAAGGCGAAGAGAGACAGAGAGAGCTCACAAACCAGTGACACCAGGACCTCATCACAAACCAGGAGAGATGAAGACACTCAAATACAAAGGCAATCTTAGGTCAATTTCACTGTATTTCAAAGTAGAGATAACAAAATATGGTTAAAAAAAGAGCGCGAGAGAAATGGTAAGAAAGAGAAAGTCCTTTGTAGTACAAAGTAATTTTATTTTGTGTCCAAAGATCCTAGCTAAGTAGGTAGACTGAGCCTCAATCTAACATTTTATTTGTTTTCTGTGGTCTACAAGTTTGTGCCTCATTTCATATGCTGAAATCTTAAACCCCCTCCCCCAGGTGATGGTATTAGGAGGTGAGGTCTTTGGAAGATGCTTAAGTCATGAATGGGTTGACCCTCATGGGATGAGCCTTCAGGAATGGGATTAGTGCTTCTAAAAAGAGTTCCCTCACCCCTTCCTCCATGTGAGAACACAAGTGAAAAGCCAGCCACATGTCTGTGAACCAATGTCTTTGCCAGATATGGAATCTGGTGCCATGATCTTGGACTTCCCAGCCTCCAGAACTGTTATGTATAAGCCACCCAGTCTATGGCATTTTTGTTACAGTAACTCTGAGGGACTAAGCCAAAGTGTCTGTAAAGAACATTTACATCTTGTAAAAACGATGGGAAAACATTTACCTTCCTTACTGGAAGAATAAGTAACTACAGAACTAGACAAATCTGACTTGGTGATATAGTGGCTACTGGTTATTACAGTATTTGATCAAACTATGAGACCAAAAAAAAAAGCAAACCTTCCAGATAATGTATGCAAAAATGCTTTTTATTTTTAAAACAGTGGTAACTCACTAAGCTTTTTTTTTTTTTTTTGGTCTTTCTAACATTGCTTCCTCAATATTGTTCATCAGAGAAGCCTAATAAGCAATTTCTTCAAGGGAAAGAGGCTATTTTAAAAGAAAACCTTTTATTCTTTGGAAAGCTGACCTGCCAACGATACCAGTATTTAAATTCCCTAAAGGGAGTTCCTCTTATAAAGTGGACTTCTTTCACCTCATTTCTTGTCTGCTCTCATTTCTGGGAGCAAATACAGTTCTATCATGATGGGGTCACCCAAGAGAAGTTCTAACTCCAAAGTACTCTAAGTAGTTCCTTCAGTTGGTTTTCCTTTCTGGCTTGGCCCTATTGCTAAAACTCACAAATATACCATAAGACCAACCAGAGACCCTTCTCATTTTTAAATTGCCCATTCCAGCCCATTCCTATATAAGAAATCCTTAAATCATCATACAAAGGAAACTAACCTAGATTCAGTTCAGTTCAGTCGCTCAGTCGTGTCCGACTCTTTGCAACTCCATGAATCGCAGCACTCCAGGCCACCCTGTCCATCACCAACTCCCAGAGTTCACTCAGACTCACGTCCATCGAGTCCATGATGCCATCCAGCCATCTCATCCTCTGTCGTCCCCTTCTCCTCCTGCCCCCAATCCTTCCCAGCATCAGAGTCTTTTCCAATGAGTCAACTCTTCGCATGAGGTGGCCAAAGTACTGGAGTTTCAGCTTTAGCATCATTCCTTCCAAAGAAATCCCAGGGCTGATCTTCTTCAGAATGGATTGGTTTGTCTTCCATCAAATCAGATCATCCTTTGAGTACTATCAGGATTTAGTTTCTACTATATTATTTTTCTAACCATTGACTTGTTGCTAAGTGCCCTTTAAGCCGTGTCTGTGGATGTATTTATCCATATAACTAGATATAACCTCCTTCAGAGAGGAGATCAAGTGTTATATTTCTTTTTTTCTTTAACCTTTATAATTTCAAGACTTGTGGGTGTGCTCATTTCTTTAGTGGTCAAAGGTAGTCTGTCAGAATTACTTCACATAGCCCAGAACAGTGCTGAAATAACCATTTCTGTTTACTTTTTGTAGGGCATAGTCAAATTAAAAGACATATTAGAAAGATAAGATGGTCAGTAAATGAATTTTCTTTTTTCTCCTTATCACCAATCAAGAGTTTAAGTTGGATACACATGATGCTTACAACCAATTACTGGGGACACAAAAGAAAGTAATAAAAGAATGAAAAGGGGAAGTCAAAAGATTGGTAATTCCCAAGTTTGTCATTAACTTGGTATTTTTCAAAACGTAGTCGCTGAGCCATCTACCAGCAACAAAATTCCTTAGGATACTTGTCATATGTACAGATTTCTGGTGATGACCCCAAACTTGATGGTTTGGGGGAGGGGTCTAAAATCTCCATTTTTCACAAGCTCTACAGGAGATTCATTTTTACATTAAAGCCTTAGAATGTAATCCAGGAAATTATATAGGGATGAAGAACACCTCATATAAATCAAAGAAAGAATTTTATTTCCCAAGATCTTTCACTTAGACAAATGTTGTCCAACAGAACTTTCTGCGATGATGGAAACATTCTTTATCTGCATCGCCCAATACTGCACGACTGTCACATGTGTCTCCTGAGCACCTGAAATGTGGCCAGTGAGACGGAGGGGCTTACTTTTAATTAATTTTAATTTAAATGGCCACATGCGACTGGTGGCTGCAGTATTAGATAGCTAAGATTTAAATACGCCAGGACATACTATCTTTAGCTCACTTGGCTTTTCTGTTTTCTCCCTCCAGAACATTCAGTACTCACTGAATCATGTCTGAATAGCCTCTTCTTATAACTCAAAACCGGACAAATCCCCACTTGAGCCAAGAGGAACCTTGATGTGTCTTTAGAAATTTAATTGCCACAGAGATCTTATCACATGAAACAGCACAGCTTCAAATTCTATAAAAAGAGAGTATATCTGTGAACAGGAATATAGCAACCCAACACCCATAACACTGGTACCTTATAAAATCAGCTTCTGTCTAGAAAAACAAAAAACAAAGCAAAACATGTTGGAACAACAACAAAAAAAAACACTAAAAAAACATTCCACCCCCTCTGCATGGAATGCTGTCGAATGGAAAGGGCACTCTGGAAATTCTTTCTTCCGATTTCATTTTCTGATCCATAAATCTGCTGGGCACGCACATCCTTTCCTGCACAGCCTTTTTCCCGTTACAAATCTGTCGTGGCGATTCACTAACCTGCCATATGGCAGAGTAAATCCATTCAGGAAGACACGAGGCTACTCTGTACCTTACTACACTGATTTAACCTGGGCAGACTAGCTTCTCTAGAGTAAAGACATATCTGAGGCATGAATTGGAAATCACTCAAAAGTGACACAAAAGCCAATACACAATAGAGAATAAAGAGAACACAATCTTGGGTATACTCAGTTCAAGAAATTTTGGCTGTATTTTCTTTGTATATATAAACATTTATTTAATTTGTTGCAGTTTGAAGTAAAAAAAATTTCCAAAATGTATCCTCAACAGTAATCATTTAAATGTTTGCAGTGTACAAACAAACAAACAAACAAAAACACCAAAAGGAAGACCATGTGCTTCCATGGACCACCCCTCATACAGCCTCTGACCACTTCACGCACAAGGCCTCATGCTCATAGGCACAAATAGGAAATTCCTTTTACATTTTTCTGACATATACCCCTTTTCCTTCATAATCACTGAAGGTAATAAAAGTCCTGACATTTCCAACTAAAAAATATATCATCCAGTGTGCAGGCACCATGTTTCCCAGTGTAACTGGGAATTAACAAGATGAGCCTTAATAGTTCTCCATCATCAAATAGATCAGTAACTGTAAATAAATGTCCAGGACACCTTGGATTGATCTGCATAAAGGGAAAGCAAACCTGACAAAATACTGGCTTTTGCTTCTTCAAGTGCTATAGCTTTATATTTAAAAATCTGAATCAGCTCGAGCTAAAAACCATAATTAATATTTAAAGGATTCTACTATAGTTAATGTCACGAAATAGTAAAAGAAGCTAATGAAATCTATTTAGTGTGAGCCTTCTGTTCTGATGAGAAACTTCTAGATTATTTTAAAAGGTTCCTGTTTGAGAGAGATGACTGAACGTTACAAAATCTTTCAAAAATTTATAGCTTGAAAATATGATTTGTCTTTTAATTGGAACATTCCTGTTCTCAATGAGCAGATTTCTTAGCCAATCTGAAATGGATAACAGCATCTCATCACCAGAAATAAAATTTCTGGGGAGAAAAATCAACAAAAATAAAATAGGAAAAATTTAAAAGAATCCACTTTAGGGAAATTTCCATTTCTTCTCTCTCATCGTCTTGATTTCTTCTCAGTTCTTAACTATGGACAGTGGAAAAATCCTGCTTGGTCTTGGTGAGACCAAGTGGCATAAATTCCAGCTTCAGAGAGAGTAGACACTATGGTAACATGCTGACAGCCTTCATTTACATAAAAGAATACTAATTACGTGGTATCATCAACATCTGCGATTCTGCTCACTGCCATATGCGACAGAGCAGGGTATTTTAACCCTTCAACTTACTGCACATACCCTACATGACATGTCCCACAAAACCTGCAAAGGATGCTTGAAAACACAGTGAACATGTTTTTACAAATAACTAGTGTTAAAAATGAATTTTATTTTCAGCTAATGGTTTCTTTCTGAGAGATATTGGAAAATATAATTTAATATCAATATAAAATTAAGAAAAAGAATTTTTTTTTTTAAACAAAGTAGACATCACATTAAGATACAGTTAATAGGACTTTCTTGATGGTCTAGTTAAGACTCTCTGGTTCCAGTGTAGGGGGCACGGGTTTGATTCCTGGTCAGGGAATTAAGACCCCATATACTGTGTGGCACAGGCAAAAAAAATAAATAAATAAAATAACTAAGATACAGTTAATAACCCAAAAGGGAAGAATGCTACATTTTAGAGTATTATATGGGGCTTTAAAAGGTTGCATTTTAAGTATAATGAAACTAGCCTTTTGAATTTGTGAATTATGGCTAAAATAAAAATAAAAGAAATAGATACAAAATAACAAAAACAAAAACTAGGGACAAAGACTGAGAAGGGTGAGGTTAGCTTCTGTCTAAGTGCAATGTTGGCTTGAGACTCAACGTTAAAAAATCTAAGACTGTGGTATCCAATCCCATCACTTCATAGCAAATAGACAGGAAAAAAGTGGAAAGAGTGACAGATTTTTTTTTTTCTTGAGCTCCAAAATCATTGTGGATGGTGACTGTAGCAGGAAATTAAAAGATGTTTGCTCCTTGGAAGGAAAACTATAACAAACCCAGTGAAGTGAAGTTGCTCAGTTGTGTCTGACTCTTTTCAACTCCATGGACTGTAGCCCACCAGGCTCCTCTGTCCACGGGATTTCCCAGGCAAGAGTATTGGAGTGGGTTGCCATTTCCTTCTCCAGGAGATCTTCCCAACACAGGGACTGAACCCAGGTCTCCCATATTGTAGGCAGACGCTTTACCGTCTGAGCCACCAGGGAAGTCCTAACAAACCTAGATAGTATATTAAAAAGCAGAGACATCACTTTGCCAACAAAGGTCCCTACAGTCAAAGCTATAGTTTATCCAGTATCATATTCAGATGTGAGGGCTGTACCATAAAGATGGCTGAGTGCTAAGAACTGATGCTTTTCAATTGTGCTGCTGGAGAAGATTCTTGAGAGTCCCTTGGACTGCAAGGAGATCAAACTGGTCAACCCTAAAGGAAATCAACCCTGAATACTCATTGGAAGGATTGTTGCTGAAGCTCCAATACTTTGGCCACTTGATGTGAAGAGCTGACTCATTGGAAAAGACAAAGGCAGAAGGAGAAAGGGGTGGCAGAGGATGAGATGGTTAGATAGCATCACTAACTCAGTGGACATGGATTTGAGCAAAGTCCAGAAGATACTGGAGGACAGAGGAGCCTGGCCTGCTGCAGTCCATGGGGTCGCAGAGAGTTGCATATGAGTTAGGGGCTAAACAACAACAAAGTGCAGTGTGGAGACTGGCTGGGCGCTGGGTGAATGATGGCTAAAGGGGTGGAGAGTCCTCACACCTGCTGCACTTTCCCTTGTCCCCTCCATTACCATTCTTCCTGAATGTGGGTGCTTGTGGTGGATGGGTGAGAGAGAACCTGTAGGTCAGGCCGTCCCTCAGAGACTCCCCCTCAAGGCTGAATTCTCTGAAATGGGTTTGGAAGCTCTAAGTCAATGTGTTCCTGAGCTCTTAGACCTGAGAGTAAACCGGCCACTTGAGCAGTGGCTCTTGGCCACAGGTGATGGTATGCTGATGTGCTGGGTGTGTCGGAGGCTTGCAAGGTGGGCCATCACTCATCAGTAACCGAGTGCTGATGTTCAAGAATGAGTCTAATCAGGGGTTATAGCAGATTCAAGGTTATGTCCACGTGATGATGTCTCACTTGCATTAGGATCTGCTCTCTTCGATGATAAAGGAGGAGAGTTCATCTAGAGAGCCGGCCAGCACACAAGCCTGATTTGCCACAGCACCGGGAGATGACAGAGGACAGAACCTCCAGCACTGTACAGATGCTCCGCTCTGTGCCAAGTACCAACTGATCTAACTGTATGAAGAGCCAGCACTGGGCAAAGCCCTCTGTACCTTCAGTCTCTGCTCTTCTGTTCGCCTCCTTACTCTCCAGGTTCAAACGTGTCCAAGTCTCTCCTGTCTACAAGACACACAGGCCCAAGTCTGCCCTGCTTGACGTTTTTAGGCTCTTTTTCCTTCTGCCTGCTTTATTTCTGGCAAGAGGAATGTGCAGCTTCATGTTTCCCACAACTCACTCCTTCACACATTTATTTCACAGAAACTGTGTTCTCAAAGGCCTTTGCAGTTTCCTCAGAGCTGAGTCCATCGGCTTTTTCTCAGTCCCCATCCTCATCTATTTTGCCTGACACTGACCACTCACTCACTTCTGCATTTTAGGTGACTGCTCTCTTCTGGGTTTCTTCCTGAGTCTGTAAATACACCTTTTTTGTTTTCATGTGTGTTCCTTGAAATGTGAACTCTCCTCCTTAAGGTTCTATCCTCAGCTGTCTTCTTGGTGATTTCATCTGTTCCCGGAACATCAAGTATCATTTCTATTAATTAATGTATTTTAACCTCACAGTTTAGAAAAAGCCATTTTATTGAGCTATAGTTGACATACTGTAAAATTCACTCATTCAAAGCACACAACTCAATAATTTTTAGTACATTCACAGAGCCCCACAAATACCCTTGCATATAACATCTGTCCATTTCCTTGCAGAGGCTTGGTCTCGAGTTGCATCTTCACATTCTGATACCCGCATTATGGTACTGTTAATGCTACTTGCGGGATGAAGCTTCTGAACATTTGGTAGCAGGGATAATCATACATTGAGCTATACACAGTTTCATCCAAGTCTCCTGATGATTAGGACATATAAGATGACAGACAGAGGGTTAAGGATATGCCATCTGTGGAACAAAGCTAAGTAGCTGCCCTTGAAGGGATCTGTTTTTTTTATTCATTAACCTAATACTCTTGCCAAAGAGATCTGTGCCTAGAACTGAACCCAGGAGGATAGTAGACTGGGCACAAGGAAGACTGTTCATACCAAATTCAGAGAAATTCTGAATACAGTGGGAGCACACCCACCCACCCACCCATACACACACATACAAATGTCATCTGTGACTCTATGCGAAGTGGCACACGAGAAAGGAGGATAACTAAACTGGCTGTGAGGACTGAACACGTCTGCTCCTGGGCTGAGTAGTTTATGCTGCTTCCAGATCAAACCTGATGATGCTTTCAGTTTGATCTCCCAGACAAGCTAGTGTTCAAGCAAAATCCAAACTCAAGTCTTCCTCTTCTGCTCCATGTGCTGTGGGTCTCAGTTGTGTCCAACTCTTTACAGCCGTATGGACTGTAGCCTGCCAGGTTCCTCTATCTACGGGATTCTCTAGACAAGAATACTAGAGTGGGTTGCCATGCCCTTATCCAGGGTATCTTTCCAACCCAGGGGTCGAACCCGAGTTTCTTGCATTGCAGGTGGATTCTTTCTGCTGAGCCACTGGGGAAGCCCTTCTACTCCATAGCCACATGGAAAGTCTACTTCTACCACTGAAAGGATGAATTTACCCTTTAAATATCTGACCACCAGGAATTATGGTTTGTCCCTACAGTGTGCCTCCAAAGCACTATGTCTCTAGAGCAGCTGGGCAGTCATCAAAAATGTATACATGTCAGACTTCCTGAATTGTGCCCTTTAAATACATGCAGTTTATTGTACGTAGATTACATCTCAATACATTGTGCATAGACACCCACGTACAGACACATACATGCACATACCTCTAATGAAATAATAGATCTAGCCAGTAGCTCTGTCAACTACTAAGTGAAAGCTGACAGGAAACTTTACAATGGATGCATAAGGCTGACAGCACCTGACTCCACTGACCAATTTTACATCAAAAATAGGACAACCAGACATTATATGCTTTCCTGATGGAATGCAGTAAGAAGTTCACAGGAATATCACCTATTACCGTACTCTTGCTAAAACAGCTGAACCTGAGTCCACCAAAGCCTTTGGATCTGGCACCAGATCATAAGCAGTGTGTGACAGGAACATGCTGCAAGGCTGCAGTGAGCCAAAACACCAAGTCAGAGTGTGGCAAATGTTACAGGATCAATGGTCTGGAGTCTTTAACAAATAGACAACAAGAGGAAAAAGGCGAGTGGGTAGATCTGCTATAGGTTATAAGAAACCTAGAAACATATCAACCAAATGCAATGTGTGGTTCTTCTTTAGAGCCTAATTTGAACAAGCCAAATATAAAAATGTATTTTTGAGAAAACTGGGGGAAATGTTTAAAATACTGTTTGTCTCTAGCTGTACCACTCTATTTAAAAAAAAAAAAACAATTTCATTGAAGTAGAATTGACATACAATGAACTGCACATATTTAAAAGGTACAACTTGATAAATTTTGACATATGGTATGTACTTGTGAAATCACCACAACCAAAATAATAAACATGTCCATCACCCCAGAAGTTTCATGCCCCTTTGCAGTCCTTTCCCCCAGCCACCCTTCCCTAAACCCTAAGTCCAAAATTGGAGAAATTTAAATACAGACTAAGTATTAGATAATACTAAGTAATTATTAGTTTGATATAACAATGGCATTATGGCTGTATTTTTTCAGTCTTTATATGTTAGAGACATCTCAAGTATTTACAGGTGAAATATTATGATGTATGGAATTTGCTTTAAAATAGGGGGAAAATGTGGCAGAAAGATAAATGAAACACAATTGTCAAAATGTTCAAAATTTTTGAAGCTGATGGGGACATGGAGTTCATTATAACTAATCCCTTTATTTTTGCATATGCCTGAAAAGTTCCATGAAAAAAACATTTAAAGACAAAAAAGCAAACAATATACTCTCTGCTAGCAAAGAAGACCTTGAGATATGAACCATTCACCAATTAGACAAGTTATGAGACACCTTTCCTCTCTGCCATTTACCATATCTAGCAGTACCCTGTAGCGCACCCTCCCACCCCCTACGACACACCCAGTCAAGGCGGAGCAGTGTTTTGAGGCAGTGTTAGTCACAGACATGGCTTGCATAGTCCTCTGGACTGGGCCTCAAGAAAACAGCCTTTAGACTCAGGTGGCAAACTCTGTAGCTTCCCCAAAAAATTTCATCAGAATTCTGCTCACAAAAATTTCCAGAGGATATTTGTCTTTAGGGGGCACAAGGCCACTTTAGTGCATCTGTTGAAGTGTTCTTGCTTAGTCTAATGTTTCCTCTCTTAATGAAACTTCTTTATTGGGAAAGAAGAATCTTTTCTTTTTTTTTTTTTGTTTTTGCAATTCTGCTTCTTCCTCACTAACTCTGATTTATCCAGGTGGCAAGGAGCTCACCCTACGCCTTTCTGAGTTTCACTGTGGTCACAGGAAAAAATAATAGCACAACAAATATTTCTGTTCCTCTGACTCCCGTCAGATGAAGGTTACTCCCAGTCCATGCGATGCTTGAGGAAGCAAAATTTGGCCACACAGAATCAATACAATATTCACAAACGTACTGCTTTGTATTTGGGCCCTCCTCTTTGGACGTTTGTCTTCTTTGCTCTTGAAATAAAATGCTCAAAAGTTGTGTTTTCATTCATGCAAAATAGGATGGACCTCTGTTCTGATAGATTTGCTCTGGCATATTGTTGAGCCCATCATGAATCCTTGGTATCATACCAGAATACCAGTGATACCACTATGGAAGTTAACTCTCAAATGCATTATTCTGAGAAAATTTATTCAAAGTTTCAACTTGAAATGCCAAGAACTGCTTTTCCAGCTGCAGCCCAGGCAGGGAAATTGGGAATCTCCCTCCTCTCACTTTCCCCGCATGGCTGAGGAGGGCTTTTCACACGTGGCCATTTGTATGGGAGACACATATATACATTAGGAACTGCCTGCAGAGGAAGAAAAAGGAACAATTTCTGTGAACAGAAAATAAATCTGACTAGAATTTAGACATGGATCATCGGATGAGATGGTGATTTCAGTGGCTGCTCTAAGGGAAGGAAACCCCATCTTGCTGATGTCTTGTTTCTTAAAAAAGGATGGTAGTATATTTAATCCGGTGCTTTCCCGATGATATGCCAGGGCACATCCGTCAGGATTGAGGCCCTTCATATTTTGCATGAATGGAGAGACAGCTTTTCAGCACTTTATTTTAAGAGCAAAGAAGACAAATGTCCAAAGAGAAGGGCCAAATACAAAGTGGTGTTTGTTACATACACACAAAAGGAGAAGACTAGAAGCTACAAAGAAAACACTCAGGCTTTAATTGAGAACAAGTTATAAATTATAAACTGGCCATATAACTGAAACTACCAGTCGTTTTTCGTTCTTTTGGTTTTTTTTTTTAAAGAGGCAGGCCTATGTATACAACACTTTAAAATACAGTATGCTAAAGAGAAAAGGGGTAGAAGATGCCTATAATATGCCATCAAGACTGGAAAAAACTATGCAAGCACAATCTCCCTCTCTCTTATCACATGCCCTGTAGCGGCAAACTGGGATGGAGGGGAGTAAAGGTGGGGAAAAAAAAATGTGTTAATCTATTTTCCAAAAGGATACAGCACTGAGGAAACTGTTTCAATTTTAAAAAGTCAGGCATCAGCAAGATGACAGAAGATAAGCACAGAGCATATATGGTTTACTATATCTTTATTAGAAAATAGGATTCGGGGACAGGCAGTCTGGTGGTACTTATGGCATATGGAGAACCTAAGGAATTACATCCTAGTAGCACTAAGCATTGCAAAAGGAAGCACCTCACATACTTCTTTTCTACAAGCTTATGACCAGCAAAGTGCAGACCTCTTTGGCTTATTGCAGAAGCCTCAGTCGGTCATGCCAATCATTTGAAATTTCATATCAGCCAAGGTACCAAGGTAATTTTTACTCTGCTTCCCCAGAGGCCACTACCGAAAATTGTCAATAGAAGGGAATTCCGTGAGCAGACTCTTCCAGCTCTCAAGAGAGCTTCATTTCCTTCATGGACAGCTCCTAACATTATTCCAGTTTACTGGGCAGCAAAGTAATTCTCTCAACACCCAAGCCACTTCTCTGAAGGAGCATGAGTGTGACAGTGCAGGTGTACGCCGGGATGGGGAAGGCTGTCAGCTGGGTGACGGAGGCCTCCTCCCTCTGCACCACTCCAGGTACATCAGGTACGTTATAAGCCTCAGTGTCTTCAGTCTGTAAACCTGAGGAGCAATAACACCTACTCCGAAGAGCTGTTCTGAGGGAGATGCAAATGAGATGGCCATGTAAATGCATTCTGAAAGTGGCTGACTCTAAACAAAGTACTGGCTGACTTGGCTACCTTGGCACTCATTCCCCAAAAGTTATTTTTGCTTCCACAGGGCTTAGAGTTGGGCTGGCTAATTGACCAGCTTACAGTAACTGACTATCTGGCCTTGACTTTACCAATAGTTTCATCCAAAAAGCCCATCATACCAAAATATTATTAAATAAGAAAACAGAGGATACTTTCATAAAAAATAAGAAAAATCACTACCTTTCCAAAATAAATGAGAGTTTTATTATTTATTATCTCTTTTCCTTAGGTTTTTGAAAAATTGTGTTTAATAGTAACACAGAGTAAGGATAGTAAAAGTCCAATTAAGATGTTAAAAACAAACCCAGAGCACCATAAAATGCCACTGAATTAAAGAAGCAGACTCGGTCTCAACTCACACTCTCCAATGGGGGTATACCCATTGAATACTTACAGGTCCAACAGAATGTGCTGTGTGGCAAAAATATAAAGGGGGCCTTCTTTCAAATGAGGCAGAGAAGGCATTTCAAAGACATGAACTGTGCATGAACCCTCATCTCTCACTAAGAATAAAGCAGAAGTACTTCTGGGAACTCAACTATAGTGAGCTGGCACAACAGAATAGAAGGCCAGTGCACACCCAGGCAACGAACTTCATGGAGTTTAAATCTCACAAGTCCCAGCCACTTCTTCTCCTATTTTAAATATATCCTGGCCTGCCGGTGGGTCCCACCATTTAGATGAAGGCACTGACACTCCCATTAATGGCAAATAGAGAATCTTATAAGGGAAACACATAAAACCAATCAACTGCTATTAATTAAGTATAGATTAATTTACCACAGCAGGAAGTGGAAAGCTGGTGCGAAGGGGCAGGATACTGCACAACTGAAACGCAAAGAGGAAGCAACTAAAGAGTGAAGGGAAAGTATGAATCACTGCCTGAGACCCTGGAGAAGGAAGACTTGAGGCTTAAAGGTCCCTACAAAACAATATGAGAGCAAAAAATAAGCTTTACAGACTTCATCAATTTTTTCCCCTGTATCCTTCCCATGTTGCCTGTGGTAACTGTGCTGAACGTTGTCCATACCCATCAAGTTATAACCTCAGTGAGGTATAACAAAACAAGATTCCGGCAGGCCAGAATTAGTTATTCATATGTATTAAAAGCTACTCATTATCTGTAGCTTTTAATACATATGAATAACCAGAATGGTAATTTTTCTCAAGTTAAACCTTTCATTTCTGAATATGTGCTTTCTGAGTCTGACATCTCAGAAAACTTCAGTTTGTTATTTTTAAGTTACTGGTCACTAACAGCCTACAGTCAAAGGTAAAGTCCCCATCAAACAACCCAATTCCACTACAGCCAATTTATCAAAACATATACATTATCACTATACCTATCACTCAAGAACTTATCAGGATTAATAAGAACTAAACCACTTGGACTTCCCTGGTGGCTCAGACGGTAAAGCGTCTGTCTACAATGTGGGAGACCTGGGTTCGATCCCTGGGTCGGGGAAGATCCGCTAGAGAAGGAAACGGCAATCCACTCCAGTACTATTGCCTGGAAAATCCCATGGACAGATAAGCCTGGTAAGTTACAGTCCATGGGGTCACAAAGAGTCGGACACGACTGAGCGACTTCACTTTCTTTCACTTTAAACCACTTTGAAGGAACTATCAGTTAAAAAAAAATCTTATCTAATATTGGCAGAAGCTAAACAACAGACATTACATATTCCAAGAGACCAATTAACAGTCTTCTGAGGGACCACTTAATGCATTATTTATTCTAAGAGGCCAGCCTGAGTCTGCCAGTAAAGAAAATATCTCAGAATTTAGTGGGAAGTGTGGCAGGACACATTAAGGTGTTGATGTCATTAAGCAGTTTTAAGAAATAGAGGAATCCTCACTTTGTGTTCATACGTGAAGATGATGCAGAATGTCTCTAAAACTGCAGATAAGCTTTATCTTCTAAGGCTGAAGTTCGAAAGAAGAAAAATGTATTGAACACAATAATCTATCTGTTAAAAACGCCAAAATCCTGAGGTCTGGATGACTGCAGAGTTCTGGGCCCCCCCAAACCCATTTATGAAAAGCCCAGGCAGGGCTAACATCATACTCAGTGATGAAAATTGAAAAAATTACCTCTGTTCATAGATGACATGATCTTATATGTTGAAAACTCTAGAGATAACACACACACACACAGTTAAAACTAATAAATTGAGCAAAGTTGCAGTATACAAGATCAATATATAAAACTCAGTATGTTCCTACACACTAACAATGAAATATGAAAAGGAAACTAAGAAAACAATTTCATTTATAATAGAATAAAATAAAAAGAATACATACTTGGGAGTAAACCTCACCAAGGAAGTAAAAGACTTGTATACTGAAAACTACAAAACACTGCTGAAAGAAATCACAAATACATGAAAAGACATCTCATGTTCACAGACTGGAAAACTTAATATGTTAAGATGTCAATATTACCCAAAATAATCTACTGATTCAATGAAATCCCTATTAAAATTTCAATGGCTTTTTTTTTTCAGAAATAGGAAAATATATCCTAAAATTCATATAGGATCTCAAGGGACTCCAAAGAGTCAAAACAATTTTGAAAAAGAACACCACTGGAAAAACACACACATGTTCTCATTTCCAAACCTACCACAAAGCTACAGTAATCAAAACGGTATGGTACTGGCATAAACACAAATACACCAGTGAAATAGAACAGAAAAACCCGAAATAAATTCTTATATATATGGTGAAATGAACTTCAGCAAGGGTGCCAAGACCACTCAGTGAAGAAAGAACTGTCTCTTCAACAAATGTTTTTAGAAAATTAATATCCACATGTAAAGGAATGATTGGACCCTTACACCATATACAAAAATTAACCCAAAATGGATTAAAGACCTAACCTAAAAATATACAAGTCCTAGAAGAAAACATAGGGGAAAATCTTCATGACACTGGACTTGGCAACGATTTCTTGGATATTATACCAAAAACACAGGCAACAAAAGCAAAAATAGAGAAGACTACATCAAACTCCTTTGTGCATCAAAGGATACAATCAACAGAGTGAAAGGCAGCCTACAGAATAGGAAAAATATTTTCAAATAATTAATAACCAAAATGTATAAACAACTTCTACAACTCAACACCAAAAAAAAAAAAACCAATCAAACAACCCAATTAAACAAATATAAATCAAATAACCCAAAGGACTTGAATAGGCATTTCTCCAAAGATGATATACAAATGGCCAATATGCACTGAAAAGATGCTCAACATCAGTAATCATCAGAGAAATGCCCATCAATGGATGAATAAACAAACTGATACATGTACAATGGCATAGATTCAGCCTTAAAAAAGGAATTCCGACACATAATACAACATGGATGGACCTTAAGAACATTGTGCTAAATGAAATATGCCAGTCACCAAAAGACAAATACAGTATGATTTCACTTACATGAGGTATGGAAAATATTCAGAGAGTCAAATTCCTCAAAACAGAAAGTATAATGGTGGTTACCAGGGACTGAGGAGAGGAGGAAAAGGGTAGGTAGGGGGTTTTAGATTTGCAGGATGAAAAAGTTCTGTTTCACAACGAGGTGAATATCCTTAACACTACTGAAATGGCTATAATAGTAGTTTTTTAAACTATTCCATTATTTAGCTGCCCTGGCTCTGAGTTGTGGCGCACAGGATCTTTTAGTTACAGCCTGTGGGATCTAGTTCCCTGACAAGGGATCGAATCCAGGCCCTCTGCACTGAGAGCGAGGAGTCTTAGCCACTGGACCATCAGTGAAATCTCAGTAGTTTTTTTTTTGCCTTTTTTTTTTTAAACTTTATCACATTTTAACCAAAACTGGTTAAGATGATACTTTTATATGTTTCTTCCTTTTTGAAGAAACATATAACATTGTTCAGCACAATGAGAACTGAACATATAACATTGTTCAGCACAAATGAGACCTGTGAACTCAAGAGTTTCCAATCTCACATGGAAGATGAGAAATAGAGAGAGCCTGACTAGGTAAGGGCCCCTTCTGAGGGTGCCAAAGCAAACACAGTAAAAGCTTCACTAAGAAGCAAGGTAAACTATACCTCAACTGGTATTTCCTGAGTGTGCTTCCAACTGATATGACTGATGCAATCACCTGGGAGTTCACTCTACCCCAAGGTAATTTTTACCCCCACAAATGGATCTAAACCTACCAGTCTAGATGAAGACATTCCCCAACTACTCTCCAGACCAATAATTCCACTGGCCAAGGTAAGATGCCTATCTGTTTTGTTCTTGGGAAATACTGTTCTTTGTTAAGAAACGACATCTCTCCAATGTTCTTGGTGTTAAGTCCCCTTCTTTACAGTGATAATAGATTGACAGTTTGGGTTGGCATACATGTGTGCCTGCAAGTGTGTATTTTATAGATCTATGAAATAAAAAAATCTGGGAACTACTGTTTTAGATAAAGTCCTCTTAGACCAAAGCCTTGGAGAGCCTTCTAACCTTCTGAGCCTACAATTCTAAATGGTACAGAGAAAGGCTTCTCATGGTAATTGCCAACATTAGTTTTGGGCTCTTGACTATGTTTTCTTTTGCAGAGAACTATTTCCTTACTAAAAGTACTTTTATTTCGTCTTCAGCTTCCTACCCTATAAAATAGTTATGGCACATATTTTTAATGTGTCTTTTACAAATAAACTAGAGGCAATATGTGCGTGCATGCTAAGTCATTTTAGTCATGTCCAACCTTTTGCGACCCTATCGACTACAGCCTGCCAGGCTCCTCTGTCCAAGGGATTCTCCAGGCAAGAATACTGGAGTGGCTTGCTGCACCTTCCTCCAGAGGATCTTCCCAACCCAGGTATCAAACCCACGCCTCTTATGTCTCCTGCATTGGCAGGTGGGTTCTTTACAACTAGCAGCACCTGGGAAGCCCCCAGAAGCAGGATAGCATAGCGCTTAAATGTTCAAGCCAAACCGCTGGGGTTGGAGTTCAAGCTCTATTGTTATTAGTTATATAAGACCTTGGGAAAATAATCTTTCAGGGCCTCAGTTTCCTTCTCTGTAATATGGAGGCAATAATAGTTTATACTTCATAGGGCTGTTGTGAGAATTAAATGAGTTAACATCTGTAAAAATGCTTGCAGCAATGCCCAGCACACAGTCAGAGCTCAAGAAATGACTGTCAGCATATAAAGCGACCCTGTAACTTGCTCCACATCACAAACAGGCACCGCCAGTGAAGGGAGGATTATAACTAGGATTATGCTCTCTGTTGAAATCCTTCCATTACCCACACAAACTCCTCTTCCCATTGGTCCAATAATATAAAGGTAATGTACAGGTATTCGGGGGCAAATTCTTACTCTGGGCTCTTCTCAGTCACCTTACATTAGGTTCCTGGACCCAGTTCAAGGGTGTGTGTGTGTCTGTGTGGTGTGTGTAGGCTTCCCCACACCAACAAGCAATTAATTCCTGGACGCCATCAGCATGTCTGAGAATTCAACTGAATTCTGACACTATCTACCCAGTGATGGAATCAGATTCCACAGGTAAAGGGTTCAGTCCTACAAAACCATCTCTGCTTCAGACACCAATTGAAACCCCAATTTGTGACCTGTGGTTCTGACCAACTGTCTATCAATTAGAGGTTCCCAGGACTCCCTCTTTGGGTTTGATGCATTTGCTAGAATGGCTCACAGAAGTTAGGAAACTCTGTTTACTTACTGTATTACTAATTTATCATAAAGGATATGAATCAACAACTAGATGAAGAGATACAAAGGGCGAAGTCCTAAAAGGGACTTATGTTTTCATGGAACTCAGGGCTCAGCACAGCGGCACATGGAAACATTCTGGTTTCCCAGCATGGAAGCTCTTTGAGCCCAAACCTTTTAGGTTTTTATGGCGGCTTCATTACATAGGCATGATTTCTTAAATCACTGAGCACTGGGGACTAATTCAATCTCTACCCCTAGCCCCACTGCAGAGGTCAGGTGGTGAAATTAAAAGTTCCCACCCTCTAATCACACGGGTGGTTCTGTGGGCAACCAGACCCTGTCCTCAGGTGCTTTTCAAAAGTCATTTCATTAACATAGCCAACTACACCTCCATCACTCAACACTTGGGAAATTCCACGGGGTTTTGGAGCTGTGAGCCAGGAATTATGCACAAAGACCAAATATATGTGAGAAACATATTTTGGTCATCTGCATGATCATTATATATATATATTTTATAAATCACATTACTGCACACCTCTTCAAGTAGAATCCAACTTAGTCCCTCACAATCTGATCCTGCCATTTTAATGCAGCAGGTTTGTTTACAATTTAAAACTACCTTCTTCTAGATATTTTTCAGATGAAAAATGTTTGCCCAATTCAAAATCTGACACACTTAAGGCTTTAAGAATATGTAATATTAATCGGCTTCACCACTTTCAGGAGCCTCTCTCTCAAGCATGCTCTCTGAGATGCTCTGCTTTGCATTCTCAAGTAGCTGCTGTGTGATGAGCTGCACAGAGATAACTCAAGCAGAATACGGAAAGGAAACACTTTGAAGACACACTAAAGCAAAACTTCAAATGATACAGCACCACTGGGGACCCAGAGAAATCACAGCGGCTGATAAGCCTAGGGAGCATTGACGAGCACCTGGAGTATCTCTTTTCTGAAGAGAGGATGGCAGGTGCACACTATGCCAAACTCCACACAGCTGCAAATCATGGACCAGCCTGGGCAGCTGGTGGGGACCCACTGGCGAGATGGTAATTATTGGTCAGGCATCTTCAGCTACAAAGGCTAAGGTGTAGCTCATTACATCTGTATTCTTCAACTGGTTATTTAACTCAGAGCTAAAGTGATGGTTAGCCTCGAGGCATGTTTACCCATCTGCTAAAAAATAAAAATAGAATCATACACAAAGGGAAAACATATAAAGGGCCTAATAAAATTTGTAATGAGTCCTAGGAGAGATCATCTCTTCTCAATCCTCTCTGTACCTATTATCGAAAAGTCCCTTAAAATCTGAGAACGCAGTTAGATAAGCTCTGCTGTTGCTGCTGCTAAGTCGCTTCAGTCGTGTCCGACTCTGTGCGACCCCATAGACGGCAGCCCACCAGGCTCCTCTGTCCCTGGGATTCTCCAGGCAAGAATACTGGAGTGAGTTGCCATTTCCTTCTGCAATGCATGAAAGTGAAAAGGGAAAGTGAAGCCGCTCAGTCGTGCCCGACTCTTAGCAATGAAGTCTAAAAGGAGGAGCTGGTCTTTGTTTGCTTGCACCTGGAGTAGCCACTCTTCCTCCACGAGGCCATGTGCTTCAGCAGAAGCTGACTTCGCTCAGTCGTGCCCGACTCTTAGCAATGAAGTCTAAAAGGAGGAGCTGGTCTTTGTTTGCTTGCACCTGGAGTAGCCACTCTTCCTCCACGAGGCCATGTGCTTCAGCAGAAGCTGACTTCAGCACTAGCTCCAGGGATGGGCCCTGTGAGGTCTCAGCCACTTTGTGCACAGGCAATGGTCACAAGTCTAGCAGTGGGCATGTGGCCTAGCTTTGCCAATCAAACTGAAGGGGAAGGGCATAATCCACATGCAGGTTGAATCATTTTGTATTGTATCTTGGACATTTTGAATATTGTGAGATTCTGAGTCTTGCTTAAATCCTAAGGAAAATGTTGATATTTGCAATCCAACCTGGTGGGATTCAGATCACAAGTCCCAACCAACCCTTCTGTGAGGTAAGGTTTAAGTATCAGTTCTTCTATTGAGCCTGTGCTCCAGAGCATGCGAGCCGCAACTACTGGAGCCCGCGTGTCCCAGAGCCTGTGCTCTGCAACGAGAAGCCACAGCAATGAGAAGAAGCCTCGCAGCAACAAAGACCCAGCACAGCCATAAATAAATAAAAGTATATCAGTTCCTCAGTGAAAGCCTTTGCAGAAATATTAGGACTGTCTGGCATGAGGGCTAGCCAGTGGCCAGTCTAGGCCCTGGGCAGTTATTTATCACATAATCAATTCCAATAGTTTTTGTGTGCTCTTCAGGACCAGATTCATGCAGCATGGTGTTGAGGAGGGGACCCAGGAGTGCACAGATAACTCTGCAGGCTTGGTTTCCTGAGCTCCTCCTCCTCCACTTGTCTTCCTAGGTACCTTTCAGTTCCTTTCTGTCTTCCAGCCAGAAAGCTGAGGCCTTTGCTATCCTGTTCTCTCAGATATTTTGAGAGCTAGGCAGCAGGAAGACAAGGAGAAAGAAAAAAAGTGAGGGGTCGTTTTTAGGACTATTGCTTCTCTAACTGGAGGGAACTCAAGGAGACCGTGAAGGACAGGGAGGCCTGGCGTGCTGCAGTTCATGGGGTCTCAAAGTGTCAGACACAACTTAGTGACCAAACAACACCGACAACTGGAGGGGATGGTTCCCCTCCCTTAGGACTTTCAGGTGGCTGTGGGCCCTGCTGCTGTCACTGCCAGCAACGACACCACAAGACTGCCTGGCGGCTGGGGCCTGGGAGAAGGGAGAGATGCTTTTTTAAGGGAGGAAGTTTCTACACCTCTTTCTCTGAGCGTTAGAAGTCTCCTTCCCCATCAAGTCAAGATTGGAGGGTTTCTTCTAGAGCTCTCTCTTTCCATGCCTGATTCCCACTTCCAGGGTGGACTGCACTCCACCCAGGCCAGGGGATATTCGTAGCTGTATTTAAAATCCTGGTCTTTTCTAATCCACCTGCTACTGTTGACTTCTCAGAGTCCTTAAATTGCTGGTCCATGAGTTCTATCCAGGATTTTAGCTGCATTCAGCAGGAGACACTAGGCAGAGTGTGCTTACTTCGTCTTATCCAGAAATGGAACTCTCCAGAGGCAAGTATCTTTAAACGCAGTAGTCAAATATGGTTATGTGTCTTATAAAATAATAGAAAATCCATATCTCCGTAGGTATCTTTTTTAGGGTGAGGAAGTAGGCTTTTAGGTTAAAAAAAAGTAATCTGGTTTACAGAAAAATATTAAGTTAACTCAACAGATGTTACTGGACTGTGGTAAAAACCATGCAGTGGTACACACACGTCATGGGTTTGAGAAACGCTGATCTACAGAACAGAAGCCACCTGCTTTTTATTTATTTTTTATTTTTTGCCACCTGCTTTTTAGAGCTATTTATAAACAGTTCTATTTTACTACATATGAACCTGCTTATATTGTTTGTTTTATTAACTGACCTTGTGGTTGTGTCCTTCTGGCTATTATAGTCTATAGAATACTGGGGAAGAACAAGCAAGGTCATTCAGGGGCCTGTAAACAAAGCTTTCCTCAGGAAGACGGGTCTGAGGGACTGCCAAAGGAAAGACAGTAGAAGGGAGCGCTACACACAGATCAGGCAGTAAGTGAAGAAGGTATGGATTCAGAAGTTACCTTCTCCTTTTAGAAGGTTGCCAAGGGAGGTGGTGGAGGCCAGTGTCGGGTGTTGCTCCTGGTCTGGCTTTGGGCCACAGGCCTCTCAGCCTGGATCTTTGCATCTGAGCCTACTTAGCCAATGCCACAGCAGACAGGATGTCTAGGCAATTCACGGGCATGATCAAGGGTCATGACAGACGATGGCAAGGAGCCATGCAATCTACCATAATTCCTTCACAGCTTGATTGTACATTAATTCAACCCCCCCAACAAAGAGTATTCCAGAATATGAATGGATTCTCCTGAGACCGCAGTCTCTTTCAGTAGTGCTTCACTTGACAAGGTCCTGCTAAGTGTTATCAGAAAATCTACCCAGCTTCACCATTACTGTAACATCTGAGGCCGAAGAAAGTGATGAAACTGTCCAGACTATCCTCAAATCTACATACAGTAAGAAGTACCTGGATGAAGCGCCCCTCTAGGAAATAATCTCCCAGGTAAACCTAGAAGATAATGATGTTGCAGAATAATTTCACAGAAATTATGAATAACGTTGCAGACATTAAATTATCAGCATTTCAGGCAAGAAGAAAGCCCTGGTATGGTGATGCTCTTTACTCTAGTGACAGCGATGCAGGAAAAATTAAGTGAAAGAGCAGATCAAATAAAAACTGTAAGAGAAGAAAAGCAACAAAAAGAAGCAGAAGCAGCTGGAAAGCAATTACTTCATGGCATTCCTGATACAGTTGAGAATTTCTTAAGTTGGAAGGCCAAGTTTGATGCAGAACTCCTGGAAATTAAAAAGGTTAAAATAATCTTTAGAGATGACTTTTGGCCATTCACATTTTGCATGTCAGCTTCTTTTCCCATTAATATTCTAATGGTATTCCCAGTCGTGTGCATTCAGAAATGGCTGAAGTTGTGAGTGATACAAGAGACATCCAAATGCTGAGCAGGAGTCTGATGGCCGCATTAGTTAACCTTGTAGTCATTATTAAGTGATTCCATCTAATGAGCCAAGTAGTCTCCTTCTGTATAAAAGTCTATTAAACAAATTATAGGGTCTTGGGAGCAACTCACCAGGCAATGAAAATCTCACACATATCTGAACATTTTTCCTTCAACAAATAAAAAACAATTAGATAAATTTAACATCAGTCGGTACTGAATTTTTTTAAAAGTTACACTTCTTGAAAAAAGTGGTGCTAACTTTGAAAACAAGATAAGATTAAAACAACCACAATACCGGTGACTGGACAGGCCCACTTTTATTGTTATATTGGGGTTCTAGATAAGATTTGAAAAATCCCAAACCGTTTGGTGCCTTAAAAAAAAAACTGCAAAATGTCAAGCAGCTCCCACTTTATTCTCGGTTCTTAGCCACTGAGAAACAGCAGTCAGTGTTCAAGACCCACCATAGCTACGCTGCCATGAACTCAGACTGCCCTCAAGAGGGAGCTGTCACTACAGCAAAAGACTCAAAGGCTGGGATGGAAGCCCCATGAGGGTAGAGGGGTTTTTTTGCTCTTGTTGTTCACTGACATTTCCAGCCCTAAAACAGGACTGCAACGTCACAGATGCTCAATTAATACTGAAAAATAAAAGGCTGTCCAGGAAGGCCTTCTGGTCCTCCCAAAGTTGGAAACAACCAATGTAATCTTTATCATATCCTCTAGCACAACTATGAAAAAGGAACAGCATTTTCACCTTTCTAATCTGGGGGACACAGTTGCACTCAATTGGGATGTCATTAGAATCTGCATGGGATGCTGTGTAGCAGGCACAGTCCGCCCAGTCACTAGAGAGAGCGCCATGACTTTCTTGCCTATACTGGGGTCATTGTAATGTGCTAAGGTAGAAATAAATCTCAGTAATTATCATTATATATCTAGTGAGAAAAGTGGTTGTATGTTACATTTTTACAAATCTTTTAAATGCCTGGAATAAGTAAGACAGCTGGATTCTGCTATTTCTTTTTTTCTTTCTTTCAGAGAAGAGGATATGTGTTTATTTATTTTTAAACTTTGTTTTATATTGGAGTAAAGTCAATTAACAGTGTTGTAATAATTTTAGGTACACAGCAAAGGGACTCAGCCATACACATACATGTATCCATTCTCCCCTAAACTCCCCTCCTGTGCAGGCTGCCACATAACATTGAGCAGAGTTCCGTGTGCTGTACAGCAGGTCCTTGCTGGCTGTCCATTTTAAATATAGCAGAGAATATATGTAGATCCCACACTCCTTATCTCTTCCCTCCATTCTTTGTACATCATGCTGTCTTTGGAAAACTCTACTGCATACTCATATGCAAGTATGTTTTAATACTTTTATGAAATTAGCTTTGACTCCCGAAAGTTTCAGGGGCTCCTGGCCACCCTTTAAGACACTGTGGTAGAGTATCTAAGTGCGGCAAAGAGTACACTAACAGCCATAACTGTTACGAACATTCAGAAGGGATTCTCAAACAAGGAAAGAGAGTTCAAAAAGATGGAGAGGGGGAAACATCACTGCTTGTAGCCACACTTTACAGGAAAGCTAAACTATTTCATCAGTGTGCTTGTGTTACTTTAAATGTTGCTTACTCTTTGTACTTTACCATATTTCAACAGGAAATGAAATTGCTATTTGAAGAAAAGAAAAGCCAGTATTTCTCTCTGACAAGACAAAACAGAACAAAACCAAAAACCACGGACTCTAACTCCTTCCAGTTCCTATATAAATGTTGGCTGCTCATGTACCTTTACTTTTTTAGATCATCACTTATAAGTGACACTCTAATTACAAGACCCATATCGCCTTTTCTCCTGCCTTTTCTTCTCTTCAACAACTTCCTGCTGACTGTCAGTCAAATATTATTTAACAGGACAAAAGAACAATTTCTAATTACCAACCAGTTACAAACTGCTACACAGTTCAGTCCTTCTGTCTGCATGTTTCCATGAGCAGCAATTAAATAGTAATCTACAAATCAACTCACTTAACATGTACTGTTCCTTAGCTAGAGTCAGGTGATTTCTATCTACTACAAACAATTCATAAAGAAGTAAAACAGTTGTATTCATTTAAGTACGGTCAAGAAAAAACTAATTATTTATGAATCTCACATCATCTCACACCATTATTTTTCCCAAACTAAAGAAGAAGCATGATTTAAAATTTTCTTTCTCACAAGCAAGCAGAAACAGATTGGTTATGGTGACTTTTTCAGGTGATATTTGACTTTATTATCTTACTTAAATCCCTGTGCACCTTAGCAAATCTTCTAAGTTGATCAAAAACTAGGCCAGCACCCCACTGGTTAACAGCACAGGCTCCAGAGTGGAGGACCTGGGTTTGAATCCTGAAGCTGCCACTTGTGATGTGACTTTGAGCAAGTTAATCAATGCCTCATTTTTCTCAGCTTTTAAAATGAAGATAATAACAGCATCTGCCTCATAAGCAGATGCAGAGAAGGCAATGGCAACCCACTCCAGTACTCTTGCCTGGAGAATCCCATGGGCGGAGGAGCCTGGTAGGCTGCAGTCCATAGGGTCGCTAAGAGTTGGACACGACTGAGCGACTTCGCTTTCACTTTTCACTTTCATGCATTGGAGAAGGAAATGGCAACCCACTCCAGTGTTCTTGCCTGGAGAATCCCGGGGACGGGGGAGCCTGGTGGGCTGCCGTCTGTGGGGTCGCACAGAGTCGGACACAACTGAAGCGACTTAGCAGTGGCGGCAGCAGCAGCAGCATAAGTGGATGACAGGATTAAATTCACTAATGAATAAATGAGCAAAGCACTTAAAATGGTGCCTGACACAGAATAAATACTCAGTGAATGTCAACCTCTGTTTTTATATATTTGTCTTCTAAAATAGTCACAGCAGAAAAAAATTGTCCATTATAACCTAATAGAGCCCTGGAACAATACAAAAGGGAAATATTAAAAAGAGATGACTGTTTTAGTGTCCTTCTCTCTTAAAATAAGTAGCTGCCTGTATCACCTAAGGAAGTGCTGACTAGCCAAGGAAAAGATACCAGACATTTTCAAAACTATTGTGATTCTGTGAAACAAGAAGAAAAGAAAACTCAAGAAGATTTGTCCTTCAAAATAGATTAAAGGAATCTTAACAGAAAATGTAACACAGCTATCTAGAAACAAGAGAACTGTGCATCCTTTTTGACACAGATACTTTTATGGGCAAGATAAAACTATCACAGCCCGAAGATGCTTGTTAATTCATACATACCTGTAAACATCATTTACACCATATGATATGTAGTAAGAGATGAGGGTGTATAACTTTATTCTCACGCATAGTCTTGTAGCATACTCTGAGAGAAATGAAGCTTGAAGCCAAGAAAGAAAACACTCATGAAAAAAATTAAAAATCCTTGACATCAGGATTGACTTCATCCAAGAAGGCTTACCTCTTGCAGTGTATCACAAGATTCATCTAGGGAAGGCTGGTACATAAAACTGCTAACTGGGATACATAAGAAAACTATAGCTAACATTTACTGAACACTCACTATGTTTTGGGCATTCTTTGAAGTTTTTTTTTAATATAGATTAACTAATTAATTTTCAACATCGCTATGAGATGGGCATTTTATTTTTCCCACTTATACCCAAGGAACTGAGGCAAAGAGAAATTAACCTGCCCAAATGTCAAGCTACTAATGGCTAGTCAAAAACAGTCTGGTTCCTAAGCACAAGTTTTTAACCAGCAGGCAAAGAAAAAGACATCATGCACTTACATATATGGGGCGGGGTGGGGGGGTGGCTAAGATTGGAACAGAACGTTTTTGTTCTTTGTAATGTTTGAATTATTGACAATAAGCATGTACAGACTCGTATAAATTTTTATATCATAAACTCAGTAACACCTTTTTATTGGATTTTCCATAGAATTCTATTTGATTACCACCTGACACACAATCTGCACTTGGCTAAAGAACAGGATCCCCAGGGTGAGCCTCACATCACAGCAGCCGGCAGTATCTGGAGAGTGAGAAGGGGCTGCTAACACTCTAGACAGGTCATGACAGATATGGTCTCTATCCAACCAACAGTAAGTGTCAAGACTTACCCAAGAACTGTTTTACTATGGGGGCTAGTCTCCAGGTCCTGTGTTTATTTTCAAATATAGCTGTGTCTCCTCTTAAGTTAATTCATAGCATTTAAAAAGTCACAAGGGTAAGAAGAAAGAAGGCAATGAAACTTCAGAATGGTGATAAGACAAAGACAGTGGCTGAGCACTCGCCCTAACAGGATACCAATCTTGGCCACCTACTGAAGCCTAGTATTACATAATACTACTGTGAATAGTTTCCACGAACAACTTTTTATTACAGTTTAATTTCTTACCCATTAAACAAGTTTTTCCCATCTTCTTCCATATTACTCCACAGTCATTGGTTAGGTCTCCTCGTCTCTATTACCTACGGGGGGAAAAACCTGTCAGGTTAGGCTGCTATATAGCAAGAGAAAAACAATTTCATGAATTTTATTTATAAATTCAAAAAACAGGATCAGTATATTACAGTGCAGTTTAGTGAACTCCCCACAAGTCTTCAAAATTGAGGTAACAGAGTAAGGATAAAAAGCTGTAATTTTTTTTTCCGCTAAGAGCAATCAAACATTAAGTCATTAATGAATAGACTGATGGAAGTATGAAAGGTTTACTTTCTGAAAAGATGCACTTCTGTGTTTATTTTAGGTTTTAAAGATTACACACTGCCTTGGCATATAGCTTGAAACTGTCAGAAAAATCAAAACAAATTCATGGCAACAAAAATAATTGTGTTTCAAAAGCCCAAATTCTTTCTGTGTAAGTGAAACATGTAATGATGCAAGATGCCAAGTGGTGACATCTTTGTGTTAGGTGGCTTCATGTCTTTTAGGTAAGCAGCATACATTCTATGCACAAGAACACTGTATTAGTCTAAGCTATCTAGAATTTGGACACATTACGTGCACAATCATTTTTTAGGTTTCTCACACTGTATTCAGGAGGCAGGATTCAATAAACTTGAAATTAACACACTGTCTGCCACCATGTAACAAGATGAAAAGTTCTCTATTTTGCCATCCTAATAGCTAACACAAGAATTTCTCTTAGAAGACACTCTCTTGTTGAAAACATGTTCCCTCAATAGGGTCTCCCACCACTCAGGTCCAGTCCCCTTGGGATGGATGGTTCCCTGCAGAATGGCTGTCAAGATCCCAGAATGATGGTCAAGAAAGGGGAACTGCTTTACATTAGATGAGGAGAAGAACTTGTTTTATCTCTGAAAGGAACAGAGAGAAGGATGATGAGAGGAACAGGAAGAGAAAAAAAGAATAGTATAGCAGCGTGAAGCTGGGGTTGAGGGGGAGGTGAAGTTCTCCAGTTAAGGGAGGTCTGGAACATTTTCAGAACAAGAATGCCTTAAAGTGAAGTTGCATGAATGCAATATAGGGCTCACTCGTTTTTCCTCCTTTCTTCAGTTAGGTGTACTAAGAACACAAATGCCGTGTATCAACAGGGCCTTTCTGAGAATCAGAGAAGAAGCCACGTATCCCATCTGCGGACATTATGCTGCATATCAGAAGCACAAGGCAAGAAAAACAGGGCCCAGGAGGCAGAAGCAATTGCATGATGGCAACTCCTTGGAAGAAAAGTTATGACCAACCTAGATAGCATATTCAAAAGCAGAGACATTACTTTGCCGACTAAGGTCCGTCGAGTCAAGGCTATGGTTTTTCCTGCGGTCGTGTATAGATGTGAGAGTTGGACTGTGAAGAAGGCTGAATGCTGAAGAATTGATGCTTTTGAACTGTGGTGTTGGAGAAGACTCTTGAGAGTCTCTTGGACTGCAAAGAGATCCAACCAGTCCATTCTGAAGGAGATCAACCCTGGGATTTCTTTGGAAGGAATGATGCTAAAGCTGAAACTCCAGTACTCTGGCCACCTCATGCGAAGAGTTGACTCATTGGAAAAGACTCTGATGCTGGGAGGGATTGAGGGCAGGAGGAGAAGGGGATGACAGAGGATGAGATGGCTGGATGGCATCACTGACTCGATGGATGTGAATCTGAGTGAACTCTGGGAGTTGGTGATGGACAGGGAGGCCTGGCGTGCTGCGATTCATGGGGTCGCAAAGAGTTGGACACGACTGAGCAACTGAACTGAACTGAAAATCCAGGAAATGCACACATATTTTTAGGAAGAGAAGGGCTTACAACTTGCACACATTCTAGGTTGGCGGTTTGAGGCAACCTTATTCAGGAAGCTAAGCTGACACTATATGGATGGGTGTTTTACAACTATATACTTTCCCTTGTTACTTTAGCTGGGGGGAGGGGCACACCGTGCCACTTGTGGGATCTTAGTTTCCCAACCAGAGACTGAACCCACACCCTTGGCGGTGAAAGCACAGGATCCTAACCACTGGACCACCAGGGAATTCCTCATAAAATTTCCCTCTTTCCTGTCCAAACTTTCAACCCTGCTTTTAATATAAAAACAGCAAATGGTTAAAAGTTAACTTAATTACTTTTAAATCCAAGTTACTTGAACTCATTCTGGATGTACCCAAAAGCTGGCCAAAACAATCAGTTCTATACCGAGCACCTAGTATACGTAACTACACAGAGGCTAAGCTTAAAAGACCTATGAAATAGCTATTAATTTGTCGAGCAGTGACTTCAATACTTATGACGGTGATCTTGAAAACTGGAAAGTTGTAATGGGTCAGATTAATTCTGCAAACTATTAATAAGACCACCCTCATTCAAATAGTTTCCATCTAGGTCCCATTTATATTGTTTATACTACTATAATATAGTTTTGAATGGGGGGTGGTGAAAATTCAGATATATAGAACAAATCACTGCAATAGGACCAAACTAAAAATGTAGAAGACATCCCTTTAAATAGTTATTAGAGATAAAGTGCCAAACAAGCAAATTACAAGTGTGCCTATTATAAGTGAAACTTGCTGAACCCTCAGGCTTTGTGGCATGTGCAAGGCAAGAAGAGTATAGGATGTAGAGTAACAGAGACCAGTTATCATCATGGTGGCCACACCAGACCTTACGCAAGCAATCTAATTTCTCTAAGCCTGTTTTCTCATCTATGTCAGAGCACTGGCGTAAGGATTAAATGAAAATGCAGGTAAAATCCTAGTAAGCTGCCTGGCACATTGTTGTTGTTTAGTCGCTCAGTCGTGTCCGACTCTTTGCGACCCCATGCACTGTAGCCCGCCAGGCTCCTCTGTCCATGGGGATTCTCCAGGCAAGAATACTGGAGTGGGTTACCATTTCCTTCTTCAGGGGATCTTCCCCACCCAGAGATCTGAACCCACATCTCCTGCATTGACAGACAGATTCTTTACCACTGAGCCACCTGGGAAGTCCAGCCTACCACATAGCTGATGATTAACCAAAGTTTAGTTTCCTTCCTTTATCTTGCGACATTTACAGTAATTTTCAGGGGCTGAGGAGAAAATTCTTTCTTGAGAACTTTACTCAATTTACTTTTATCCTGCCAAACAATAACGATAATGATGACGACGATGATGATAGCTGCCAAGGACACTTCTATAGCCTTTGAAGTGTACCAGACACTCAACTAAGCACTCTAACATATAGTGGGTTGTTGTTCGGGTTTTTCTATAAAATGTTATGTAAAAACCCAAGTGAGCTTTTTGGCCAACCCAATATTAACTCAGTCAGTCCTCACAGTAAACTGTGAGGTAGGTATTATCTTTATTCCCATTTCACAGACATTGAAACTGAGATTCAGAACTTCCTTGGTGGTCCACTGGTTAAGAATCTGCCTGCCAATGCAGAGGGCATAGGTTCGACCCCTGGTCTGGGAAGATTCCACATGCCATGGGGCCACTAAGCCCGTGCACCACAACTACTAAGCCTGTGCTTGAGAGCCCAGGAACTGCAACTACTAAGCCCATGTGCCGCAACGACTGTAGCCTGCGAGCCCTAGAGCCCATGCTCTGCAGCAAAAGAAGCCACCACAAAGAGAAGCTTGTGTACTGCAACGAGAGAAAGCCCATGCACAGCAATGGAGACCCAGGGTAACCAGAAATAAATACATAAATCATAAAAGTGCCATGAAAAAAATGTTAAAGAAACCGAGACACAAATAAGTTCAACAGTTACAAAGTGGCAGAGCTAGGATTCAAACCCAGGTTTCTCCTCTTAAGAAATACCGGCCACCAGGGACTAGCATCAGGGTGGCAGCAGCAAGGTGCTTTCCTTAAGAGCTCTCTAATATTAACGTAGGGAAAGTTCAGATGGTTTACCAAGTAGAACAGATCCATATTTTAGGTAATTAAAGTTATCTAAACTGTATATAATTTATACATCATTAAAATATAGTTTTACATTTATATGCCTCAAAATATTTTATTACATATTTCATAGTTTTATATTTATTAACCTATGTTGTCTCTTGCCTGTAACTGTCTTCCCCTGTAAGCTCCTGGAGGACAGCAGCAGCATCTTAATTTACTAATTGTCAACATTGATGGTGTCCTAGTGTTCACTAGGTGTTCAATAAATACTGATGAAAGAATGAAGAGACTGGTTATTAAACTGAGAAAAAATTTTCAAGTTTCATCTGCTATTTCCATGGTGGCTTATTTCCCACCAACCATTCACTCCTTATCTGCAAGACTTTGCTGGATTTAAGTGTTTTCCTGGTCTATTCCAACTTATGAGCTCATGTAGCAAAATGTCTTATGACAAAAAGTCTCAGTTCAGTTCAGTTCAGTTCAGTTCAGTTCAGTCGCTCAGTCGTGTCCGACTCTTTGCGACCCCATGAATTGCAGCATGCCAGGCCTCCCTGTCCATCACCATCTCCCGGAGTTCACTCAGACTCATGTCCATCGAGTCAGTGATGCCATCCAGCCATCTCATCCTCAGTCGTCCCGTTCTCCTCCTGCCCCCAATTCCTCCCAGCATCAGAGTCTTTTCCAATGAGTCAACTCTTTGCATGAGGCGGCCAAAGTACTGGACTTTCAGCTTCAGCATCGTTGCCTCCAAAGAAATCCCAGGGTTGATCTCCTTCAGAATGGACTGGTTGGATCTCCTTGCAGTCCAAGGGACTCTCAAGAGTCTTCTCCAACACCACAGTTCAAAAGCATCAATTCTTTGGCGCTCAGCCTTCTTCACAGTCCAACTCTCAATCAGAAGACTCGTGTATGAATGAAAGCATGTAACATATTGTTATGGTTTTCAAATGCTTCCACACACGTCTGAGATGCCTCAAGACAACGCTGAGAGTACAAAGAAGGTATGATAATCCAGAAAGCTACATCAATGCTGATTGCTTTGGAATGAAAACGTAGTCTCATGTCTGAGCCACAGAACCAATGGCTCAGAACCTGAGTTCGATGTTTTCTCTGTAATTGGGTAAAAAGTCTATGAATGACATTTTTAAGTCATAATGTCATAAATACATTTTTAAATCATGAGTGTTCAGTCATATCCAATTATAAACAGAGGCCAAAAGGCTTGAAGATACAAAGGCAGAGGAAACTCACATAACTAGGTAAGGAAAAGTTCTTCATGCATCTACAACTAAATAAAAAGACCTCATGTGAAATGCAAGAACAACACGGTACTTCTTTTTAAAATTTTTCTTTTTTAATGTAGACCATTTTCAAAGTCCCTATTCAATTTGTTAAAGCATTGTTTCTGTCCTTTGTTTTGGTCCATTGGCCACAAGGCATGTGGGATGCTAGAACCCTGACCAGAGACGGAACCTGCACCCCTGGCGTTGGAAAGCAAGGTCCCATCACTGGGCTGCCAGGGATGTTCTCGGCAATCCGTTTTTAATGTTAATAAAGTATTCATACTTTCAATTAAAACCTCACAGGTATTTACCACTGCAAATTTTATCACTTTTCCATGGATACATTTTTGTGTTAGAACAAAACATTTCATATTGTTTTACCCTTCTTAAATAAAAACAATTTGGGATCGATACACTGTACAAGAGATCCAGAGTCTCAGACTGAAAGATAAGCAGGCCCCACATTACAATTTTTCTCCCCTAAATGCCTGTGTGGTGGTTTGAATCAAAAAAGTTTTAGAAATCCACCTGCCTTATTGATTGACATCATATCTGATAAGATACTAAATGGGTCTGTTAATTTATAATGGGAATAAGAACATGGGAGAGTGAGAAAGCCTTAGATTTAGAATCAGAAGACTTGGGGTTAAGCCTCATGTTATCCACTTAGTAGCAATGTGAGCTTGGGCAACTCACGAATGTCTTGGGACCCCTATGTCCTCACTTGTTAATGGATATAATATCAGCTCTGCTCCTTTCCAAGACTGCTGTGAAGATCAAATAAGAAACTGCGTCTGCAGGCGCACTGTAAACTGAAGAGAGCTGCTCATGAGTGGGCTTCTCTCCCCCTCCCACCAAGGAAAGCAGAAGCTTTAGATCACTACTCTGGTGAGAGGAGGCACAGATATTCAAATGTTCCAGGGACGTGGGGGCACGCTACGATAAAAGAGTTTGGTCACTCATGCAGAGCTCAAGAATTTTAAAATGTATTTGGTATCTGGGTCTTCATTTTAGTTAAACGACATTCTGGTCTTAATTAATTATTTAATAAGAAATAAAGAACATACAACCTTAGCCAGATTGGGAAATCCTTTTCACCAAAAAATAAAATGACCTAAAAGCAACAGCATAATATGCATCCTCAATTATGTAACATACAGTGGCTCAGAGGTTAAAGCATCTGCCTGCAATGCAGGAGACCTGGGTTTGATCCCTGGGTCGGGAAGATCCCCTGGAGAAGGAAATGGCAACCCACTCCAGTATTCTTGCCTGGAGAATCCCATGGACAGAGGAGCCTGGTGGGCTACAGTCCACAGGGTCGCAAAGAGTCGGACACGACTGAGTGACTTCACTTGTTCTATATGCCAACAAAAGCAATATCAAAATCCCACTTAGTTTGTAGAGCAGCAGCGTCAGCCACAAAAAACACCTTACACACAGCATATGCCGGAGTTGCTACTTCATCACTGTGCTTAAATACAATCCTGTTTTTTTATAATCCCCATATAGGATAGATATTATTAATTGGTAGAGTTTTGTCAGCCAGCATTCATAGAAGCCATTTTTAAAGCATTAGTTTGGACATTACCAAGCACATTTTATAAATACTATACAACAATTTTGTCAGCATTGAACAGCAGTGTACAATGGGAAGGGAACACTTATAAAAACATACTTTTACTAGATACCATGCTGTGTGTGCACGTCAGGGGGATCACATTATTTGCTTAGTTAATTCTCCTGAGGTAGGTGTCAGCGGCATTTTACAGATGAGAAATGGATACTCAAATTGGTGATTAGATGACTAGTCCAATATCTAATAGCAAGAAAAGAGCAGCGCTTCGCAGGGAAGCTCAGCTGTTAAAGAATTTGCCTGCAATGCAGGAGACCCCGGTTTGATTCCTGGGTTGGGACATCCCCCGGGAGAAGGGATAGGCTACCTACTCCAGTATTCTTGGGCTTCCCTGGTGGCTCAGACGGTAAAGAATCCAGCTACAATGCAGGAGACCTGGGTTCAGTCACTGAGTTGGGAAGATCCCCTGGAGGAGGGCATGGCAACCCACTCCAGTATTCTTGCCTGGAGAATCCCCATGGACAGAGGAGCCTGGCGGGCTACAGTCCATGGGGTCGCAAAGAGTCAGACATGACTAAGCTACTAAACAGAGGCCCAAGATAATTGTTTAAAGTTGCCAGTAATTCCACATAAGTGGCAAAGAACAGGAGGTTTAGGAGAAATTTTGTACCATGGTAAAACTTGGTTGGCAGACAGCAATATTCTATGGCACTTCATATGGCTTGTTCAAGGAGTTATTGAGCTATAAATCTGCACTCCTATTGAAACGGTATCTAATTTTAAAATTTAAACATAAAGACTTGTCACTACAGCTAGTTGTTTTCAGAGAAAATACTGCAAAGGAAACATTAATTCACTAAGTAGAGTCAATAACTGTTTTATAAAAAAGCTATCTCTTGGTGATCATATCTAAACAAGTACCAAAAGTTACTTGTGTCTTACAAACATGAAATATTTTTAGAAGAATTTTGAAATATCATATTAAAAAAATACTCTGTATAATCAAAGCTCTTTTAAAAGTTTCAGTTCAGTTCAGTTCAGTCACACAGTCATGTCTGACTCTGTGACCCCATGGACTGCAGTACGCCAGGCTTCCCTGTCCATCACCAACTCCTGGAGCTTACTCAAACTCATGTCCATTGAGTCAGTGATGCCATCCAACCATTTCATCCTCTGTTGTCCCCTTCTCCTCCTGCCTTCAATCTTTCCCAGCATCAGGGTCTTTCCAAATGAATCGAATCAGGTAGTCAAAGTATTGGAGTTTCAGCCTCAGAATTATTCCTTTCAATGAATATTCAGGACTGATTTCCTTTAGGATGGACTGGTTGGATCTCCTTGCAGTCCAAGGGACTCTCAAGAGTCTTCTCCAACACCACAGTTCAAAAGCATCAATTCTTCGGTGCTCAGCTGTCTTTATAGTACAACTCTCACATCCATACATGACTACTGGAAAAAACAAAGGTTTGACTAGACGGACCTTTGTTGGCAAAGTAATATCTCTGCTTTTTAATATGCTGTCTAGGTTGGTCATAACTTTTCTTCCAAGGAGCAAGCGTCTTTTAATTTTATGGCTGCAGTCACCATCTGCAGTGATTTTGGAGCCCAGAAAAATAAAGTCTGTCACTGCTTTCATTGTTTCCCCATCTATTTGCCATGATGTGATGGGACCAGATGCCATGATCTTAGTTCTCAAACTATCACTATTCACTACACTACAAATATAAGTGAGATTATGGGGGTTCCCTGAAAATTCCCATTAAAATAATATTTATAAAATGAACATTTTAGAAATGGACAATATAAAGATATAATCTGGTTTAGATAAATTGACGGACTGTATATCTGCATCAAGCAATGAGAAGTTAAGAAATTGGGATAAGATCTGAAGCCTACAGAGCTTTCCAACTCCTTTGTTTTAGCAGAAACAGCACAGAACTTGATGGCTACCCTGTGTTCTGGTTAGAGTATTCAAAGACACAAAAGACATAGACGCAGATGTTAAAAATATAAAATTGCATCAAATTATAAGACAATACCTTGATTAGGTGTAGTGGTTAAGAGAGCAGATTTAGGAGTCAGACTGGCCAGATTACAATCCCAGTGGGACCCAGTTCCTAGCTCCAAGACTCAATTTTCTCATCTATCTCATACAATTATTGGGGAGTTACAATGTGTACAGAGTTCAGGAAAATCAACGGCAAGAGGCTAAGTGATCAATAAATGTTACCTGTTATTTCTCTAGTAATACCTCGTGTAAAAAATAAAATATACCTGTAATAACACTGAAGGCCTTTCATTACTGAGCTATTTTTCAAGTGTAGAAACTTTATACATAATAAAGAGAATCAAATTCCTAACTTTCCTGGTAATAGGATACTGGTTAACCTGGGGTAGGGCATAAGGAACAATCACACAAAGGGAATTTTAAACTTGTAGGATGTTACCCCAGCTTTTGTTTTACTAGTCTTTAATAAAACACACCTATGTTTTAAATGTATTTCATGCTTCACAATTTTTAAAAAATTGAAAAAAGTAAAAGTTAATGTATTTCCAAAGCATAATAATGAAAGAGCATTATTTAACTTCAGAAGAGGATGAGAGGAAAAGAAGAAACAACAAGAAAACAATGCTTTATGATTCTAAGTGTTCTAGGTTGCCTCAGATTATGTGTGTAACAGCTTAGCTCAGTCATGGAACAATGTTCACCCAAGTCCACTCAATCCTAAGAGACACCATTTTTCTTTGTGGGTCACTTGTATTAAAGGGTGTCATTGATTCACTGGGAGCACCTCTTTACGATCCTGATATCTGGAGGTTGTAAGGACGCTCAGAGGGCTTCTAGTTCATTGGAGGAAACATTCGACTCCTTAGCTTCCAGCAATAGGCTGTCCCTGCTCTTCTCCCAGCTATTACTGCTAGTCACCAGTGTGACACATAACTTCTCAGATGGCACTAGTGGGTAAGGAACCCACCTGCCAATGCAGGAAACATAAGAGACGTGGGTTCGAGCCATGGGTTCGATCCCTGGGTCAGGATGATCCCCTGGAGGAGGAAATGGCAACCCACTCCAGTATTCTTGCCTGGAGAATCCCACGGACAGAGGAGCGTGGCAGGCTACAGCCCAAGGGGTCGCAAAGAGTCGGACAAAATTGAAGTGACATAGCACAGCACAGCACAACATGATACAAAGGAACGGGCAAGAACATTCTCTCAATCAGGTCGTAACAGTGACTGGAGAAAAGGCGAGTATTTTATACCAACCATCAGCATCTGTCGAAGACCTAACATGGACCCCAAGATGCTGGCACCTACAGAGGAACCCAATACCTCAGTGAAGGCACTCCATAAATGTATGTAGAAGTGAACTTATTCAAAAGTATAAAGTAGGGTTTCTGACCCCAAGAACTCTACATAGAAATGAAAATCACCAAAGAATCTTAGTCAACAAATAATGCATGTGGTGGTGTTCTGGGGCAAACTGTACAAAGCACAAAATACAGGAGGGAAAAGAAAATAAGACAGAAGAGTTCTATCATGGGATAAAATGCAGAAGGGGTCCTGGAAGAGAACTGAGAACTGCATTTTGAAAATTCAGTAAAGAAAGCATTCTAGGATTTGTCCAAATAAACTTGACATTTGAACAACATGTTTCCTTTTCCCATTACTGAAACATGGCAACAGGTGTACTAATTTGTTCTAAATAATTTTATCTGCTTAATTACAATCAGGAAAGAGTTTCTGCTTTCCCCCACAAAGAACTTTTGGAGGCCATGAGAAGGGAACAGTAGGAAGAAAAAGGAAAACTTTTAAATTGTCAATATAAATTCCTCAAAACAGAAACAACTTTAGGGGTAAGATAGAAATTTTCTTGAGTTTTAAAGTTCACCCCAATAAAACTAGACCCCAAACTTTAAAAGGAAAAAAAAAAAGTCCATGACTGCAACTTAAAGCTGACACTAAATTAACAGGACATTTGGGTGACATAAACCATGGTAAAGAGCACCTATTTCCAGCTACTTTAATGAGAAAAGACAGAACCACACTGGCAAGAAAAAGAACACTGAAGGGACTTCCCTGCTGGTCCAGTGGCTAAGACTCCATGCTCCCAATGCAGCATGCCTTGGTTCGATCCTTGGTCAAGGAACTAGATCCCACACATCACAATGAATACTGAAGATCCTAAATGCCAGAACTAAGTAAGACCCGGTGCAGCCAAATAAATTAGTATGTAAATAAATATATTAAAAAAGAACATTGGAGAAGAGATTCAATTCTAGCTCTAGATGGATGAATGAACATGGGTGAGCCAGCTCTGTTCTCAGGGTCACAGTTTACACATCTGTAAGAGGAATGTTTAAGTTACTTTATGACCTAAATTTCTATTATACTGTCCTCAAACTTCCTGAAGTCATTTAGATGTCATTCTTCATAGCAAGAATTCCCTTGTGGCTCAGTGGTGAAGAATCCGCCTGCAATGCAGGAGATATGGGTTAGATCCCTGGGTCAGGAAGAGCCTCTGGAGGTGGGCATGGCAACTCACTCCAGTATTCCTGCCGGGAAAATCCTATAGACAGAGGAGGCTGGAGGGCTATAGCCCATGGGGTCGCAGAGTTACACACGACTGAAGCAACCAAGCAAGCACACACGCTCTCATAGCAAGCTATAGGTTAGCCATTCATTCATTAGGGTAGAAAAAGACCAAATGAATTTATATCCTGTATAATTCTGTTACTGTAGCAAAATTTTGCAATGGCTATAAACCATAAGCCTATTAAGTTTTGTGTTGAAACAGGGGCATCAAAGAAAGAAATCTGGATCTTCAATGAAACACGATGCATTGAACACCTTTATTTACCTCCCAAAGTCCACTAAAATGGCATTAAAAACATAAAATTGCTAAGGACAAAGACTAGGAAGGGAAATGACCATAACAAAGTTTTTGGAAGCTGAAAAGAAGATTGGTAAGTTACTTGATGTAGCACAGCAAAGAAACAAAAACTAAGAGCATCTTAAGGGGAAGCCCAGAGCAAAGTGAACTTGCTTTATATTCCAGAAAAGCTCAGAATGATCTGAAAGTGGGGACATAAGGCAGGGCTTCATAAAGGAAAACAAAGTGAAAGTTCTACCCAAAGGCTCCCACCCTGACTCCAAGCAGCCACCAGACAGAGCGAGGGAATTTACTCTGCAAAATAAAGAGCCCCTTCACCTAGGTACAACTAGATGCAGGCCTACCAGGCTAAAAAGATGGGGATTAAAAGAAGACTGAGACCCTGAAGGCAGGTATCCCCAGCTCTTTTCCCACTCAGTTCCCCAAATGTTGTAGGCAGGAATGTAGGCCAATGATTGAAGCATTCTGTTTGGGGAAAAACCTGGCTAAGAGAAAAGAAAATACCTATAAACACGGATTGCTAGAGGTGACCCGCTCCCCGCCCCCCCTCCACACATACCACCCCCCCACACACACACAAAGGGTTCTAGGTTAGTCACCTTAAAATGAAGACCACCAGTTAACTTTTAGAAGCCCCCACTCAGGCAAATTCAGTTTTAAGTTTTTCGGCATCTCATTCTGGAATATGAGTAAGATAGCCAAGACCATACATTTTAGGAAATTCCCTAAAAGAAAGACCAAAATAAATGATAAAGTAAGGTACTTTAAGGAAAACAGAGATGTACTGGAGGCTGCAGAAAACTTTTAAAACTGTAATTAATATAGAGAAGAGCTATTCCATCCATGAAACAAAAATAGAAAACTATTAAAAAGGAATATTGAGAAAAAAATCTTGAAAATTAAAAATATGACAAAGAACATATAAAACTAATTAGAAGAATCTGAAGATGAAGTTCAAGACACCTGCCAGAAAGTAAAACAGAGACCAAAAAATAAAATGAGAAATAGATAAGATGGTAAAATTAAAGGACTCATCAGTCCGTAAGTTCCAAACACAAATAATAATAAGAGTTTCAGAGAGAAAGAATAAGAAAACAAGGGGCAGCAGGGAGGAAGAGGAAGCGGGGATTTGGACAGAACTGAAGAATTAAAGAAAATCTCCCAGAACTGAAAAACATCCTTGTTTCTAAATTGAAAAGGCTCTCGGTGTACTCAGTACAACAGAGAAAACAAGGCCTCGGTGACAGATTATCATAATATTTCAGAATATCACGGACAAAGATCAGATCCTGAAAGTAACCAAGGAAGGGGAAAAAAATCAAGAATCAGAATACCACAGGGTTTCTCATAGCAATAATAGGAGCTAGATATCAACACAGCAATGCTTCTTAAATTCAGAGAAAATATCCTCCAACCTAGAATTCTAGAACTAGATAAACTATAAACCAAGTGTGAGAGAAAATGAAGACATTTTCATACATGCAGATTTATATCCCATGCACCCTTTTCTTAGGAACCTTCTGGAAGAATTGCTTACTTGAGGTATAAACAATGAAGGGGGAAGATATGAGGTCTAGGAGACAGGGAGTTCCAACATAGGAAGTGAAGAAAATACCTACACTCTTCAGGAAGGTAGATCCCAGGATGAGAGCTGTTCGGATCTACAGAAAATCCATACAGATTTTTAAACATAGCAGCCTAATATTTTGGCCACCTGATGAGAGGAGCCAACTCACTGGAAATGAACTTGATGCTGGGAAAGACTGAGGGCAGGAAAAGAAGGGAGCAGCAGAGGACAAGATGGTTAGATAGCAGCATCGACTCAACGGATATGAGTCTGAGCAAACTTCAGGAGATGGGAAGGACAGGAGAGCCTACTGTGCTGTAGTTCATGGGGTCACAAAGAATCGGACACGACTTAGTGACTGCACAACAAAGGCTACTGTTTAGGAAAAAATGGCATTAAATTCCATTTAATAGAATTAAATGGAGGAGTGGAAAACGGAGGTCTCTGGAGAGGCAGAATATCGGGGAGAAGAAAAGCAGATACGATACTTTTTATGCTCTATTCATACTTAGCACTGATAAATATTAAATTTTAAAAGATTCTTGAAAAGGTTAAAAAGAGTATTTCAAAATCACATCTAAAAATCTAATTTTCCAGACAAGATTTCTGAGTGAAAAAATAATGAAAGAAAAACAGTAATCTTCAAGGCAGAACAAAATCAAAGCCCTTGGAAAACTCTACATCTTAGCATAGAGTGTAGCTTAGTTTGAAAAAAAATTAAGAGCAGGAAATAATGTTTTGCTGATAGAAACTTACTCAAGAGGCATAACCACAAAAATCGGCAAAACAGAACAAGGAGAAATTTTTTATCATATTATGGTATTATTGGGAAAAGCTCATAGCTTTGTCAATCACATCACAAATTAAAATTCCTTTTCCACTCAGTCAGGCAGATGCTGAACCAAAGTCAACATAATGATTTGATTGCATCACATCTTGGTCAGAAATGAAAACACTTAAAAAACTGTACTGCTTCCTCAGAAAGGAAAGCACAAATACTGGGAACCTGTTCGAACAAGGAAAGAGCATTTTGAATCAGAGTCATTCCTTCTTTTCTGAGACCTGAAATGAACAGGAATAAGATTCACGAGCAAACCAGAAACTGCTGCTTAACTTTCTCTAGGACCTGAGAAGCAGCATCTCAATTAGGAAACGTGCTTTTCTCCATCCACACCACTTTAAAAATCAAAGCGTTCATTCTTTCTATTGGGCTTCCCAGGTGGTGCTAGTGGTTAAGAACTCACCTTGCCAGTGCAGGAGACACAACAGACTCAGGTTTGATCCCTGGGTCAGGAAGATCCCCTAGAGGATGGCACAACCCACTCCACTACTCTTGCCTCGGTTCAGTTCAGTAGAGTGTGACCCCATGGACTGCTGCACGCCAGGCTTCCATGTCCACCACCAACTCCCGAGCTTGTTCAAACGCATGTCCATCGAGTCGGTGATCCCATGGACAGAGGAGCCTGGTACTGCATAGGGTCGAAAAGGATCAGACACGACTGAAGTAACTAAGCACACAAACATACTTTCTATACCCTTTCATAGAAAAATGAGAAGTATAATATGGTATTTGCTCTTTTTTTAAATATTATCTGCTTATATTCACGGAGAAGGCAATGGCACTCCACTCCAGTACTCTTGCCTGGAGAATCCCATGGACGGAGGAGCCTGGTGGGCTGCAGTCCTTGGGGTCGCTAAGAGTCCGATACGACTGACCGACTTCACTTTCACTTTTTGCTTTCATACACTGGAGAAGGAAATGGCAATCCACTCCAGTGTTCTTGCCTGGAGAATCCCAGGGACGGGGGAGCCTGGCGGGCTGCCATCTATGGGATCGCACAGAGTCAGACACGACTGAGGCGACTTAGCAGCAGCAGCAGCAGCTTATATTCAATGAGCGCTAAGAAGTACTTCTCAATCAAGTGTTGAGCTCTTCAGAGACAGGCAAGTTAGAGGTAATGTGTCAGGTACTCAGTCGTGTCTGACTCAGGGCTTTCCTGGTAGTTCAGCTGGCAAAGAATCTGCCTGCAATGCGGGAGACCTGGGTTCGATCCCTGGGTTCGATCCTGGAGGATGACATGGCAACCCACTCCAGGATTTTTGCCTTGGAGAATCCCATGGACAGAGGAGCCTGGCAGAGGCTACAGTCCATGGGGTTGCAAAGAGTCAGACACAACTGAGCAACTAAGCACCATGGACTATAGCCTGCCAGGCTCCTCTGTCCAGGGAATTTTCCAGGCAAAGAGATGATGCTTCCTGCTATTAACTCAGCTTTCTGACACCTAGGGAGATTGTAAACAGGGAGAAGCAGCTGGATCTAATTTCTTTTTATAGTCATCCACTGATTTCTGACCAGGGGAGATTTTCTTTAACTAACACAATGAAGCACTTTTCCACCAAATCTGTTCTGGCAAAAACACTTGCTCTCAGTGTTCAGCATACATGAAGACAATGAGAACAGATTAGTAAGATGCTTTAATTGTAGCATACTTTATGGCTTTTCAAGTTGAATGCTTAGAAAAAGGTTCATCATCTCTTGGAATCAGGAAGAAAAACAATAAGATTCTGCATAAGGATGACACTTTTTGAAGTTTGAGAAAATATATTAACACCTTGCAAAATACAATGTGTAACCAAAAGTTCCTCCAGCTTAAAAACATTAATAAAATACTATGTTCAATCCTTCATGCTCATTTCACAGAAAGGAAACAGCTAAAGGAAAACAGAATATGAAGAAATGCACAATTTTTTTTAGAAAGGAAACAGCTAATTAGAATATGAAGAAATGCACAATTACTAGTAATTAAAAAAATACAAATTAAAATCAGACATTATTAAATGGCAAGTTAGAAATGTGGACAATACCACATGTGGGGGAGGTTGGGAACACAGTGTCTGTGGGGTGTAGAGTGATACAACCATTCAGCAGCCTGACAATCGCATCCCACAACACCACTCCTGAGTGTATCCCGAAGAAGTTCTCAAATGTGTCCATAATGAACATGGACAAACCTGTTTATTGGTAGCACGGTTTGTGGTAGCCTAGGCAGCTATCACTATGGAAATGATGTGCACCACGGAACACTATGCTGCAGTTAGGAGCAACTAGCTAAATGTACAGCCCAACACACACACACACAGACACACACACACACAGATCTTAAAATGGTGCTAACCAAAAAAGTCAAGACTAGAGTAACATCTACAGCATTTTTACCGGGAGAATTCTCTAGCCAAGTTCTACAGCAGGGTGGTATGATGAACAATTTCGGAATTAAAGATACACACACACACAGAATCACTAAGTATTTTATAAAGATGTATATGGAATCAAGGACCTGTATCAAACACATTAGAGAGGGTGTTTGTGGGGAGAGGAACATGGGCATGGAGACGGGAGCTGAACAGAAGGCCTTTATACAGCAATGCTAGGCTGTGCCCAAATCACAGAGTATGAAGTCCAAATTCAGAATAATATTTTTCATTCATGTGTGTATTAATTTATTCAATAAAAGCTTACTGAACACCTCAAGTATGAAGTGCTGTGCTTAAATATAAATTTTTCTTGTTATTTTGGCTAACTTTTTTAAACCTCAAAAAATAACTGTTTTAAGATACATTTTAACTGGAAGTAGAAAATAACTTACACTACAATGTACAGTATATAATGAGAAATCCACCATTCTTAAAAGTTTTATAAATATTTTTCATGAAATAGAAATATACCTTGAAGTTCTTTAAGTGATAAACTTCAGTGAAAAATCAAAATGCAAAACGAATTTGCTTTACAGCCCTAAAAAAACTGCACTGTCCATCTTCAGCCCACAGGTAGAACGTCTTCTCTCATGGCTCTCAGCAGTGAAACAATTTCTTTTTGGTAAATAATTTTTTTGCTACTTTATTTGTTCTTTGTAATTCCCACTCCCCGCCCCCCGCCGCAAAGATATTTCAATTGCTCAGGAACACTTCTCACCAGATTTCTGTTTCCTAAAAGATTTCACAAGAGGACTGCTGGCTGCCAAGGAAGGTGTTGTAGCTAATATGCTCATTACATTGCACTGCTAACAAAAACTGATTAACACTTTCGGTGCAAAGTGACATTTCTATTCTACATCCCATGAGCATAGAAAATGATGTTTTTCTCCCCAAATTATCTGTTCCCATCTTTTTACAGGCCCCAAATGTTAGGTAGTATACATGATATTACTGGTAAACAAACCTAAGAGCAACTTGTAGGACATCATATGTCTAAAGCTCTAGAACTGTATTCAGATTTCAGATGTTGATCTAAGTGTCAGCAGGTGGGAGAACCAAAGGTGAAGAACAGGAATGGTTAGGCCAACCATCAATACTACTGGGAAAAAATCCAAACTACATGTCTGTCAATGGGATTAGCAGAATTATCACCACACACAACACATAAATTTATTCAGGCTTACAAAAGATGAGGTATTTTCATTCAATAACAATAGCCAACACTGAGCACTTACTAGGTGTCAGTCACTGTTTTAAGTATTTTATACAGGACGTCCCTGGTGGTTCAGTGGTTAAGAATCCAATCACCAATGCAGGGGACACAGGTTCGATCCCTGGTCTGGGAAGATTCCACATCCTGCGGGGCAATTAAGCCCGTGTGCCATAGCTACTGAGTCCTCATGTTCTAGAACCCGTGCTCTGCAACAAGAGAAGCCACTGTAATAAGAAGCATGTACGCCACAACTGGAGAGTAGCCCCTGCTCGCTGCAACTAGAGAAAGCCCATGCAGTAACAAAGACCCAGCACAGCCAAAGATAAAAATTGATTAATTAAAATATTTTATATGCATTATTTACTTCAATCTTGACAACAACTCAATAGGACTAGGTACTATCCTCATCTCTGTGGACTGTTTTTCAAATCAAATGCAAGCTCATTGCCTTTCAAATCTCCACCAAATGTTCTCGACTTCCACTACATCCCCTCTTCCTGCCATCCAGTCCTCACTTCTTACTTAAAAGCTTGACTGACATACCTCATATATCTCTTATGAACAGAGCAGTTCTCTTCTCTGACCAGCCTCTCACTCCTCCCTTACTACCATGGAAATTTCCTTCACGAAAACGCTCTTAATTAACCCCTTCTTCACCTGCTTATGAAAAGCAACCACTGCAGAAGTACACAGAGGAAAAAGTCAATTTGTTGTTGTTTAGTCTCTAAGTCGTGTCTGACTCTTTTGCGACCTCTATGGACTGTAGCCTGCCAGGCTCCTCTGTCCATGGGATCTCCTAGGCAAGAAGCTAAAGTTGGTTGTCATTTCCTTCTCCAGGCAATCTTCCCTACTCGGGGATTAAACCTGCGTCTCCTGCACTGGCAGGTGGATTCTTTACCACTGAGCCACCGGGGAAGCACAAAAATACCTTCCCTCCTAAACAGCAACACCTCAATAGCACTTCTTAACATCTTACAAAAATAGGAACATTCTATATTGTCCTATATCGTGACTTAAAAAAAAAAAAACTTAAAAATGGACATCTTTCTACATCAGCAATAAGAGATTCACTGCATTCCTTAATAGCTGAATGGTATTCCATTGTATGGACTCCCTACACATTATTTAGCCAGTCCCTAGCTGATGGACATCACTGTTTTTGCAGGGACAAACGATGCTATAAAGAAAAACTTTATACTCATTTTTTCATGCAAGTGTATAAATATATTTATAGGACAAATTTCTAGAAGTAAAATCTCTAGGTCACAGGATACGCACATTTAAAATTCCAACAGGGCCTCCTTGGTGGCTCAGCTGGTAAAGAACCCGCCTGCCAGTGCAGGAGACATAAGAGACGTGGGTTCAGTCCCTGGGTCGGGAAGATCCCCTGAAGAAGGAAATGGCAACCCACTCCGGTCTTCTTGCCTGGAAAATCCCATGGACAGAGGAGCCTGGAGGTGCACAGTCCACAGGGCTGCAAAGAGTTGGACACGACTGAGAATGCACATTGCAGTGCACGTACACGCACAGCCGAGTCACTGTGCTGCACAGTGGAAACTAACACTACGTTGTGAAGCTGCTGTTAAGTCGCTTCAGTCGTGTCCGACTCTGTGCGACCCCACAGACGGCAGCCCACCAGGCTCCCCCGTCCCTGGGATTCTCCAGGCAAGAACACTGGAGCGGGTTGCCATTTTCTTCTCCAGTGCCTGAAAGTGAAAAGTGAAAGTGAAGTCGCTCAGTCATGCCAGACCCTCAGTGACCCCAAGGACTGCAGCCTACCAGGCTCCTCCGTCCATGGGATTTTCCAGGCAAGAGTACTGGAGTGGGGTGCCATTGCCTTCTTCGTGTGAAGCTGCTGCTGCTGCTGCTAAGTCGCTTCAGTCGTGTCCGAGACTGTGCGACCCCACAGATGGCAGCTCACCAGGCTCCCCCGTCCCTGGGATTCTCCAGGCAAGAACACTGGAGTGGATTGCCATTTCCTTCTCCAGTGCATGAAAGTGAAAAGTGAAAGTGAAGTCGCTCAGTCATGCCCGACTCTTAGCGACCCCATGGACTGCAGCCCACCAGGCTCCTCCGTCCATGGGATTTTCCAGGCAAGAGTACTGGAGTGGAGTGCCATTGCATTCTCCGTGCGAAGCTACTATACTCCAGTTTTTAAAAGTTCAGCAGATGCTGCCAAATTTATCTTCAAAGAAACTTACATTCCCATCAAAAGTGAGACTTCCAATTTCCCCACATCCTCATCTACTACCGGCCACATCAACTTGTTTAATCTCTTAATCTAACAGGTAAAAAAAGTGGTAATTGTGTTTTATGTTATATTTATTTAAAGGAATAGAATTAGAATTTATAGCTTAAATAGGTTTTGAACTTCTTAGCTGTAGGCAAAGCTGAATGGCCTATGAAGAAAAAAGAATTTAAGAAGTATATTAACAGTATAACTAGGAACAACGTTAATGTTTAACCATTTTGGGAATAGACAGTGATGCCACCACAAATGAGTTTGATCTCTTCACTAAGGCACACTTATTTACCTTTCACTTGAAACATACAGTTATCAGTTCTTCACACTATGCCATATATTGTAGAAATGTTTCTTTTAAAAGAATATATTCAATTCCATAGTCATATATTCACTTTCTTACTTTTAACTCACAATACCCATATGATCAAACCCCTGTGATATTTTATTTTTTCATGTTGTTTATTAATCTGACCTTTGACCTCTTAGATGTGGAAGCACAAAAGTGTAATCAATATCTCGCCATGAACATCTAATATAAATAAGACAATGGATATAGGTGGTTATACTAGAACACAGGAAAAGGAGAGTAAAGAAAGCAAATGTTAGCAAAGGCCAACCACAGAAACATTCAGAACGCTAGCACAGCCCCGCATACTCAGTGAATGCTAACATAAACGAGACATCCTCTGTTCATGAATACTGCTTCACTGTCAAAAACTAGACGTCTATGATTATAATGCTATTAGCAACGATGGCTGAACTGGGCTATTCACACATTTTCTTACCTGATTTTCTTTGTGGTTACCTCCAGGTAACAATTTTTGTCAGGGAGACTCTAATTAGCTCTAACAGGGATTGTGACCTTATTATCCTGATGAATGAGGATTCCTAACTGCAAAAATAAGTACCACAAATTATCAAGCATTCTAGAAAGGTTTTGGCTCAAAACCGATATATCAGTAATCGCCTCTCTACCCTTCCTTTAATTCTCAATTTAAATTTCTATTCCTCACAGAACAAACTGATCCTTAAGACTTTTATTTCAAAGTCAATCGCTCCTGCTGCATTACCATGCTCACATCACATGGCCTATCCGAGTGAACACAGGACAGACACTACACACAGACGTCAGAGTCCCATGTCAGAGGCTGAGAGAGACAGCATGGGGCCAGGAGAGAGGGGAACACCAACGTGACAAAGCGCTCAAGCCAAGCTCTAAATGGTCTTCTGCTCACTGGCGGCTGCATTCTGAAAACACTGACGGAAAGGTAGGGCCTGTCTTTGCTTTGGAGAGAGTCAAGTGTCATATAAAAGCATGCTGTCCTCCCACCCCTCACACAAGCTGCCCAGCAAGAGAGGCACTGCTGGCTCCTAGAGACAATGACCAGGAGCTCTGTATTCTGTCCAAGGGACGGAGCAGTGAAGACCAGCTTCCTGGGCTCTAAACTATGCCAGACTGCCCTGCTAATCCCCGCTAAATCCTACAGTGTGGGGGTGGGGTGCGGTGGGGGTGAGGGTGGGAGACAGAATAGAAAACAGTCCGAAGTTGAAGCAAGGGCAGTAGCTCTGGACTGCAAGTCACAACGTTTCTGTTTGAATGGGGGAGGGGCAGGGGCAGCATGGCAGGGGATGCAGATACGAAAAGCCTGTGTGTTTATAAAAACACAACACAAAAATAAATTTTATCCGTGATTCTTCTGATGTGCTAACCAACATCTGCCCCCCCATCATTTGCCAGCCCGGGCTGCATGGAAGGCGCAGAATAGCAGGCATTTTCACACGCTGAAAATGCGAGGCTGAAAGAGATGTTACTAGAGTGTAAATTACTAATTAGCTCAATAGGAGACAAAGAGAGAAAATACCTGTCACAGAATGCTGTTTACAACTTGACACATAATAAAAACAACCCTGGAAATTTCAGAAGAGTGTCTTACTTTTCAGACTTCTATTAACATGCAAATGGCAAAGGAACAGTAGTATAGTCTTTAAAACTGCCCATGACTCAGAAACAATAACACATGACTGGAAAAAAAGCTTTTCCAATAATTTGTAATTTTCTCATCCTTGTAAAAGCAAAGTGTTTTTCATTATTATCACCAGCTTTAATAAGAGCTATATTTTATAGCTTTGATGATCACTTAACAGGGGCGGGGGTGGGGGCAGTGCTATATTTCACCTTGGTTAGAATTCAGTTCATAATCCCTTCAGCTGAAATCAGACAGGCCTCATTCTGCAGGTTATGCCTTTATCAAACGGACAGGCTACCATTTTCATAAAGATGAAGGATGAGCTGGACGGTGGCAATGGGGAGAGGGTCTGTAAAATCCCTTCATGTCACAACAACTGAATAGACTCCCCAGATTTAGGTTTATTTTGGGGGAGGTAATAGAATGTTAAGATATTTATATTCATCTCTTTACCATCAGGCAAACCTACTTGTGTTAACTGCAAGCAGTGTTTCTCAGGCAGTCTATTTTACACTTAGATCTTTTCCAGTTCCTCGAAGCAACAGAAGGGTCTTTAGGTAAAATGTGTATTTCACTTAAATATGTCTCAGTCAAGGAGTTGAATGGTGCTGTGGCTCCTGTTTTTATGCAGTAATTACCCACACATCATCCAGAGCTGGCATATGCTGAGGACCACTTTGTGTGAGCATACCGTCCAGGGTACTAAGGAGGCCCCTACAAAAGGGCAGACCAGGACAGCTTTTGCTGATGAGGAATGTTTTTCAAAATATCATGAGGACAACAAACCATGAAACCGCAAAATCCACTCAAAGTCCAATCTTGAGATTCTTTTGCTTCACATGCTTGACTGAAATCAAACACATACCAACTTGCTGATATACTGAAACCATTCTTCCCTTTTCTTTTTAAGATTAAGGGCTTCATATCCATTTTTCTTTCAAACTTACTTCTCTAAAAATACACAGGTGAGGATATGTACGGTCCCTTTCGCTGTTCACCTGAAACTATCACAACATTGTTTGTTAATCGGCTATACCCCACTATAAAAGAAAAAAAAAATACACAAGTGAGAGAAAATGATAAAATAAATGGGGCAAAATAAAACAATTCCTGGATTTGAAGAAAGGTATATATAAACTCCTTGTATTATTTTTTCAACTTTTCTATAAATTTGAAAACTGTAAAAAAAATCCAAAGTCACCGAAAAAAAACCTGAGTAAAATCCCCACAAAGAAGCTTTCTCCTAATGTTGTTTTGAGTTTCAAGCAATTCACATACAATTTACATAACTCATGCTGGGTACTTAGAAAACACTAATAATAAAAAATTATTACTTATTTTTTAAATGTCAATTGTAAGAAACCACTTTGGTGAGGGATATTGATAATGGGGGGAGGTTATGCAGGTGTAGGGTCAGGGAAACCTCTGTACTTTCCCTTCAATTTTACTGTGAACCTAAACTGTTCTAAAAAAACAAACAAACAATCCCATGGAGAAGGAGCCTGGTGGGCTACACTCCATGCGGTCGCAGAGTCGGACACAACTTAGTGACTAAACAACCACAAAAAACATGCATAAATGTCTTTAACATGTGGCCTACATAGGCACATACAAAGAGAATTCAGGGGGCAAAAATCAGCAAGCATCTGAACAGACTTTGTTTATGGATAGCTATCCACACTGAAACCTGAGTTCCATATTTTCCTCGGTGGGCAAACAATTTCTCATCTACAAACCTGTATGGACTTGTTATATACCATAGAGGTCTGCAGATGAGAGACTGTTACCCACTGAGGAAAAGCCAATGGCCTCTTTCTAGCCAACAAAGTTGACAATAATCAGTCTGAAATACAATTTGGCATCTTATTGATTTGGATTTGTTTTGTTTTAAAAATACAATTTTGTAAGGAAAAATATACAACAGTGTAAGAACCCTGATGCAATCTTTGCATCAAACACAGCCCTTATGGTGTCTGTCCCAAGTTCCCCATCTAGGAAGGACTGAAATGGTTAACAACAGAATCACAGGGCTAATTTAAGGATTGGCAAACAAGACTGGTTAGGGATAAAATAATCTGAAGAGCATGGTGATGGATCACCTCACAACAGTCATGCAGAGGTAATACTAAAGTAAACTGCCCATAAAACGCCAAGGTTCAAACCCTATCCCCACCTCACCCTACCTCCTTATAAACTAAAAGATTAAATCTATCCTTTAGTTATTACCTGATTAAAAAAAAACCATATAATCTGTACTACAAGATTATCAACTATCAAACAAGTAGCTGTAGAAATATCTGAATATAACCTTGGGCAAGTCATTTAATCTCAAAGACCTTGTATTTCATCCCATGTAAAATGAGAACAGTAGTATGCCACCCTCACAGGACTACTGGAAGGACTAAATGAGTTACAGTCTGCAAAGAGCTTACAACAGTGTCTGACACAAAAGCACTATACATGGGGAGCTACTATTACTGAGTTTACGAAGAAATAAGGTCATCTTGATTTTCGAATATAAATATCTGCTTACTATAGTATCAAGAATGGGGCAAGAGAGAACAACCACAAATACTGTACTTTTATTCTGCATTTGTTCTGTATTCTGGATAGAATACAGACTGTCCTGTTAGAGAAAATAATTAAATGCTGGAAATGTTATATATTAATGTTGTATATTAACTACAAAGGTTGCCACATTACCTCTGAAGATTTACACAAAGAGGATAAATTTTTATCTACCTGGGATGATTTAAGTGGCATATTGACTGAAGTTGCAGGATAAACTAGAGGTCCTTTCAAGATCTCTTCCCATCCAAAGAATCTACAATTAACCAGAAAAACATTTAATTATATACAACCTACTGGCTGAATAAATAAACTTAAAAGTTTTCGGCTTAGCAAATAAGACTGTAGCCAAAATAAACTGAGTAGAATTCTGCTTGATGAAAAAATGGAAATAAAACTTTAATTTATCACTGAATTCCTTACTGACAAATAGTATTATTTGTACTAAAAGAGAAATATCAACTGAGAAATAACCATTTACAGTGAGAAGGAGAGATTTAACACATCACAGCAGCATACAGAAACAACAGCTAAGGCCCAAATGGACTTTCCTCTGGTTTATCTTGTAGTTTATATTTTCTTCTTCATCATTACCAAGTAAGTCTAGAGTAATTTATACTAAGATATCAAGTACAAAACAATTATAATATAAAAATGGCAATACCACACACAGAATACAACCTACTAGCACTGCCAAACACATGTAGAAAGGACAGGGACACACACACACACACTTCATAGAGACAGATGCCTCACACCAAAGTCACCCTTCAGTTTGAAAGTTAACATTCAGACTAATCCTCTTGAAACTTAGCAGGAAAAAATAGTAATTTTTAAAAATCCTGTCAAATTGCTAAACCAATCTAGTCACCTTGAACACCTGCTCCACAGAATCTGGAATCCATGAACACAGCAGCTGAACCCAGAAATTTAATTTAATATTCTAAATTACTCACCTATATTAATGACCAATGTTTCTGATGTCCACTAATCAAGATCTAATCTTTGCTAACTATCACAGATACCATAAAGCTGATCTTTGCTATTTATACAAATATCCAGAAAACAGTGGCAATCCAAAATTTACACAACTTTGAAGAAAAAGCATCTTTGTGTATCTGAACGTACACCAATGAAATAACCTCATATAAGAGTCTCAAAAACAGTTTGTGGTTTTTTCTTAAGTAAATTATATGCTATCCTTTGGTATCATCAAATGCAAAGTAATAATCGTTCATATTTTTAGCTAAATGTAAAAGCTTCCGGATTAAAAATCATCAAAACAAAATACTTGGTTAAGAATAACCTAAGTTTTGTCCCAAATTTATCTTCCTTTAAATTCCCCAAAGTGTCTTAAATATAAAAAACTTATTCTAGAAAAATATTAATTTTTTTATTCACAACTACAAAACAGGAGAGGCAGTGGAGCTGTCCAAGGCTCCAGCATGCATTACCTTACAGGTTATGATAAAATTACTCATAAACCCATTATTTAACTGAAAGATAAATCCCACTGTAAAAGCCTCTACTATTCTAAATCTCCCTTTCTTTATTCCATTTTTGTCAAATGGGTGAGTTCTCTGTTACAGTACAAAAAGTCACACACAAAGCTAAAGACAGCTAAACCCTCAGCACGCTGATTTAAATCTCTTCCCCTGCAAACTTCCCTGGTTGGCTATTTGCCTTTCTCTGAAATGATTTCAATGTTCTCCAGCCATCAAAAACAAGTAGGCAGAAATTTGGTTGATTAAACAAAACAAAAAGATTTTCATCTTTATCTATCTCAATAACAGGGTGCTCGCCACTGAAAATAAAAATGCTGTCGAGAAAGCACTGCCTAGCGCTTGTCAGGTACCACACTGCTACAGCACAACACTGTCACACCATACAGGCACAACCACACTGGAAATACAACCCAGTTTCCTATGATCACACCACCAGTAAAAGGCAGAGCTTCTCAGCACCCAGTTGACACTTAATCATTCATACAAGAACAAAATCAAAATGGGTCTCATCTTTTCAAAGTGGACATGAAAAGTCGATTTAAAAAACCATGAAAGGTGGAAGCAGATTCAAGATTCCTTGAAGAGAGAAAGAGGTTTCTGGAATTTCCTACTTTCATGGACAAAAGGACTCACACTTTCAATACACTAACAGTTCTCTTCTCAACAAAGAATTCCTTTCCTGCAACCCCCACCTCCACTGTTACTTTCTAGTTTTTGCCCCTATCTCTAGGTCTCTTTGCACTCACCATGGTTCCTCCTCTTCTGCACCAAAGGCTCCCTACTCTTGATCATTCGCTAGAGAGTCTGTGCCCTGACCCAAGCGAACCTTCTGGAGCATCTCCCCCAACTGTGCAGTCTCCCCCAGGTTGAAATCCATCAGGCTTCCCCAAGCTTCCCTTAACTCTGTTCTTTTCCCTCACTCCCCATCTCATCCTTTAAATCCTGGGGTCCATCTCTTCCTTGCTCCTCTCACCCTATGCTTTCAGCCTTGTCTCTTTACCTCAGTCTGGACCTAGGATCTTGCTGAACCTCGGCGATTAACACAATTCCCCAGTTACCCCGTCCCAGACCGCCATCACATCTCACACCCTCACTCTCTTCTTTGAGCTTTTCTGGCCCCCGAATTGTCCTACAAACGCCCCATCTCTCATGTCCATTGCTTTTCACCCTTCCAAATCGGCCGCACTTATTCCTAACTCCACCTGGTTACTAGTCCAGTGTTTAATTCCCCTCTTCCTCACTTTCAAGAATTCACACCCACTGCCCATCCACTAACCCATACCTTTCTCAGACCTCGCAGTTTCCACCCATCGCCGGTCCTAGTCGTTCAGCTCATCTCGCTCTGCACTAGTTCACACCCTTGTCACGTCTGGCTCTTAATCACTCTCTCTCCTCTACTCCCAACTACTCCCCCAGCTCTGCCGCTCCTTGCCTTCCACTTCCAACTCCTACCCCTGTAACCCTCGCCCCACTATCATCCCCTACCAAGCTTTCCCCTCCAGAACCCTGCTCTCACACCTAACCGGGGGAGCCCTCTTCCCGGGCTCGGTCCTCCTAACCTCATTCCCGGCCCGGATTCCTTATCACCCAGCCTGGGCTTTGCCTCCTTCCCACCTCCTTGGCTGGCTTTTCCTCACTCCTTCTCTCCCTGCCTACTACCCCTTTCTCCCCTTAATCCTCTTCATCTCATTCTCAGATCCGTTCCCCCGAAACGCCCCCAAGCCTGCCTTCCCTTCTCCCCTCCAGGCTTTTACCCCAAACCCAGCGGTCGCCCACCCCGCCAAAATAAAGGGCCGGCGCGCCAGGACAGCCGGCTCTCGCCTCCCGCGGGCCCCCGCCCCGGGCGCCCCCAGCCCGCCGGCGCCGCGGTCCCGCCCCCTGCCGCCACTCCTCCCGCCCGCTAGCCGCGCGCCGCCTTTGTCGCCCCTCACCCGGTGTGTGAGGATTTTGCTTCTTTAAAGGGGAGGGCCAGTGTGCCGGAGACTCCTGTCCCCGCCTCCGAGTCTCCGAATGGGATCCCTGGCCGTCACGTCCTCCCCGGTTCCCGTCCCCCCACTCTCTGGAGCTACCCCCTTTGCGGCCGCCCCACCTCCTCCGCCCCCTCCCCCGACCCCCCTCTATTTACCGCCATCGTCAGCACGCGCGAGCTGTCACCAGGGCGCGAGACAACCGAACGCGGCCCCGCCCCCTTTCCGCCCATTGGCCCGCCCGCCGGAGCCCCGCCCCCCACGCCCCGCATTGCGCCAACGGCGCAGCCTAGGGCCCCGACCCGGCACAGACATCCTCTCCGGGGGTTCGCGCTGCGGCCGCCAAGTTTAGGGTTAGCCACCGACGCGCGGCCGACTTGAGCCTGGCGTAAGGGGCGGTGGCGTAGAGGGGCGTTGTGAATCGCGGGTCGAAGTTTGGTTGAAGCACAGGAGGGTAAATAAGGAGGTTTCCAGACAAAGAGACTCTTAAAGGTACAGAGTCTTACGGCCGTCCCTCCTCCTTAAAGGACCAGAGACTCACAAGAGCCCATCTCCGCCCCCTTCTCCGCAGCCCTTCAGCCTGCGGAACTGTAAAGGAATCTTACGGTAGTTCGCCGCACTCCTTTGGGATGGACCGTCTTTAACATCTCTTCCCACTGCCAAGCGGGAAAGCGTTCCACATTATACCGTCTAGGTTTTTGTTTTGTTCTGTTAAAAATAAGACTATCAGTTTTCACGGTGTCCGAAAGATCCTGAGTCAGCTTTTGAAGAAGTTACTATTGGTTCCCAGGCGATAGAGCAAGTGTCTCACGTTTGCCACTGATGACCCAGTCGGGATTCCGCCTTTTTATGGAAATTCCCCTAAGGAAGTGGTTCGCTGCTGCTGTAAACTGAAGAAGTTCAGCAGAAGGTGGGGATGGAGACCCCAGGGAAACAGAACTGCGGCTATTTACAAATCTACTCAACATCAGAAGAAGTTTCCTTCCCGAGGAGCCTCTTGGGTGCATTGTCCTGACATAGTTGGGGGGGAGTTCCTCCAAATAAGACCAACACTGTTACATCACCCAACTGCAAGGCTGAAACAGGTAAAGGCTTACGTTTAAATACAAGCGCAAGGAAAAGAAACACATTCCTTACTACCTACACTGGCTCAAAGCTACACACTTGTAAATATGAAACAGAGAATTAACAGAAGCCAAAGAACAACAAACAAAATAAGTGGGCAGGGCATGTGCATGTGTAAGCATGAATCTACAGCCTGGAGTCAGCTCTGTGACACTTCCAAAGGTAACTAACTTCAACACTTTAAAAACGTCTGATGAAGCGATAAAACCTAGTGATTGATTAATCGATTTGATGAGGATTTGCCATGTGGTTCAAGAGCTCAGTGTTCCTGTTCAGTGTGTGACCCTTGGCCACCGCACGGACTGTAGCCCTCCGTGGGATTTTTCAGGCAAGAATACTGGAATGGGTTGCCATTTCCTCCTCCAGGGGATCTTCTTCACCCAGGGATCAAGCCTCCATTTCCTGCACCTAGTCACCTGGGAAGCCCACAAGTTAAGACCTAAAATTTAGCACTCCCTTTGCTAACACCTTTAACATAATTTTAAGGAATTCGTATCTTACATTTTAACTCAATTATCTAGTTTCTCCTCCTGCTCCCCAAACCCTCAAGAAAATTTCTGGAGAATAAGATCGTATTTTATTCAATGTTATTTCTCTAACAAAGTTCCTGACACATGGGTGCTTTTTTGAGCGAAGGATTTTGGAGTCACTTCTGAAGGAAGGGCTGGCTTGCAAAAAAGCAATTCTCAGTACTGTAAGTATTAGACCAGTGGTTCTCAAAGTGCGGCCTGTGGAGCCCTGGTGACCCGAAGACTTTCAGGAGGATCCCTGAAATCAAAACTGTTTTCATAGTAGTAAGATACTACTTGCCTTTGTCACTGTGATGACATTGGCGCTAATGATACAAAAGTAACAATGGTTAAAACTGCTGCTTCCATAACACAAATCCAGGAAATGGCACTACATTGTACTAGCAGTCAACGCAGTCTTCACTGCCATCCAGTCACAGGAAAAAAGAATTATACCTGTGTCACTTTAAGGAGCTGCTTGATGAAACACTAAAATAAAAACTTTGTTTTATGTAAGAACATATTTTTCCAATAATACTGTTCTATGTGATTAAGTAGATAGAGACATAAAGCACTTTGGTGCCTTATAAAGTTTCTCTTGAGGAAAAGCACTTGTTCAATTTCTCTGAATTTTGAGCTGAATTAGCAATTCATGCAATACCATTTTCACTTGGAAGAACAGCTAACAGTCATTCAGCCTTGGGTATCTGACAGATATTTCCTCAGAAATAAACAAATTGAGCCTGACAGCATTTGTTAGTAATGATCAAACTCAAGCTCTCAAGCAAAACTTAGGATTTTTGAAAATGTATCTACCACTCTGAGCTTAATAGCTTCCCAAGACTTTTCTGTTGAGATTGATGGTGATATTAACAAATATGATTTTTTGATATTGTATAATGAAATGTGTCAACATTTAAAAGCTCTGCAGTATTCTCCAAATGACCAATGCATGCTACAAAATCGTGTATGGTTAAAAGAGCCCTTCACAGTGCAAAATAAACTAATCAATGTTAATATAACAGAGTACAGAAAGCTCACTGATAGAATTTGAGATTCCACATTGCAACTAACCTTTAGCAGAGTTGTGATGGAGCATCAAAGAACATCCCCTATTATTGGAAGACAGTATCACTGTGTGGTGGTGGTTTAGTTGCTCAGTCATGTCTGACTCTTTGTGACCCCATGGACTGTAGCCCTCCAGGTCCGTCTGTCCGTGAGATTTCTCAGGCAAAAATACTGGAGCAGGTTGTCATTTCCTTCTCCAGGGAATCTTCCTGACCCACGGTTTGAACCTGCAGCTCCTGTGTCTCCCACGTGGCAGGTGGACTCTCTACCCCTGAGCCACCTGGGAAGCCCCAGAATGTGTGAGGTTGGATTTCTTCACATTCTTCAACTGAATAACAAATTTCAACAGACTGACTAAAGAAGCAGACACTAGGATCCATTGTCTTCGACTATGCCAGATAGTCAAGAGATTTGCAAAAATAGAAAACAATGCCATTCTTCTAAACTTTTTTGGAAAAAAGTTACTTTTCATTAAAATATTTTATTTATGTTAACATGTGATGGGTTTATTATTACCTTTAGATGAATTAATGCTTTTTCATTATAAATAAGTTTTAATTAACTATCAATGATACAACCCACACTAAGGCTCTTTGGGGTACTCAGTTAATTTTTAAGAGCATCAAGGAATCCTGATACCAACAAGTTTGAGAATTGTGCATCAGATGGAAGCAGAAAGAATAAAAAGGCTATTTTATTTTAGATAAGTAAAACAGGAAAAGCTTATGTAGGATAGCTAACAAAAAGGTTTTATTATAGCTTCAGAGTTAACAGCTTAGGTGGTTCATCAGTGAGGAATGGAAAACACAATTGGGAACACTGAACTTAGCCACCACTGGCTGCAAGTAAAGCCACCACATACATCCGTATCAGAAACAGTTCAGAAGCAGGCACTAAGACTTGGGAACTGAGGAGAAACAGGGATGGATGTACTGCATAAAGAAGATATAGTAAATTCTATATATTTCTATACCCCCCGCCTTTTTTGTTGTTGTTGTTGTTAGTTCAGCTTCTTTTCCTTTAGGCTGTAAGAGAACAAGTAAACATCTCAACCCTATGAGTGAATATTACAGTCCCTACAACTATGCTCACTGATCTGGTTACAAAAGTACACCTGTATGATAGACACTTTCTCTGGACCCTCTCCCCACATTGCTTGGTCTCCATTACAACTATTTCCTTTGCACTGGAGCAGAATTTTAATCTGCTACCAAATAGTAATGACCCCGTAGCTTCCCGTCTTCAACATCCTAGCCATACACAGTACCTTCGGTGCCATTAAAAAGAAGCAAGAGCAGAGGCAGCATCACTTGCCTACAAGGCACTCTCACCCCTCTTCTCCCTTGAGCCTCTCAACAAGCCTATGAAACACAAAGGGCATTGTCACTCCCACTACACAGATGAGACCCAGAAAGGCCAACGTGACTGAAGCTACCTGGCAGGTTAGGGACGGTACTGTGGCAAGCACGCAGCCATCTGTCTCCTAAAGCCGTGTTCTCTTCCCTTTAGGAGGCTGCCTCGGAACATCTGTCCTGTCACCTCCACATTCCTAGCCTTGCCTTTCCCACAAGACAGAAGATGTTCAATATTGAATTCTGCCTTTATACAATCTAGAATATACATACGTGGACCCTAAATTATTTTTTAAAGCCTCCAAAGAAAATTCGGTAGAATTCATGTTAACTTTGAAAAACAGGTCTGTGCCATCTGACGCAGCAGGGCTATATTGGCAAATAAAACAGAGACCCCAAGAGAATTAGGGATCTTTGCCCTCAAAGTTCCAAGAATCTTTTCAACTCACTAATTTCATTTCAGAGGCGACCAACTATTTCTCGCCTCATCAATCACACCATCCTGAAAAATGAAAATATGCTCATGAAGCCAGATGCCATTACAACAGGGTAATCTTCAGACCCCATGGGCTGAGTCACATGGAAGAGTAACCCCTGGGCCACAAAGTGGGCTATAAATTTGCTCCTGACATAATTCCTCCTACTCATTTCTAAGAGGTTGTGTGTACATAGAGAAAAGAGGAGAAGCAGGAACCTATAGGAGGGAAAAGAACAAGGACACAGTGCAGCTTCCCAGAACCTGACTGAAAGGCCGAAAGGACTATAAAAAATGAAGGAGGGAAAACCTTGGAGGGGATGGACCCGAGATGAAGGTCCGAAAGGCAGGGGAAGCGCTCGCGTGTGCTAAGTCAGCTGGATGTATCTCACACCTGCTTTATCTTCACCTTCCTGTTCTTTCCTTTCAGGATGCTCTCCCTTCAGAGATTCTTTTTTTTGGATCACAGATCTTTGAGATACTTTAATGAACCCTATAAATCCTATTCCCAGAGAACTGTATTTCTCCACAAACCTGTGTCCACTTTCGAGGCATCTTAGGCCTCCTGAGGCTCCCTCAGGGGCTGAGAACCTGCAGTAGAGTTAGAACCATAGTCCGCTCATACTCCAGCACCAACTAATGATCAGTTCCCTCATTAAGCACCAGACGGTATCCACAATCTGGGAGGGAAAGAACGGGTAGGTTTTGATTTTTGTCTCAGAGGTAGTGACAAAAGTGAAATAAACAGGGAAGAGACTTCTCTAGATGAGGTCAAGTCAAGGCTTCATGATCGCTGGGAGGGATGGTGTAAAGTTATGGCTACTGAATGACAGTCAAACTGTGTGACCTCAAGGGTCCCTTGTAACCCAAGAGACTGATTTTGGAATGCTCCACACAATGGCAGAAACACACCTTGCAGGGAGTTTTAAGTCTTAACTTTTGACACCTAGAGGACACACTTAGGTGGGAATTTCTAACCACTCCCCTCACCTTCGGAGGCACTGGCGACCCACTCCAGTACTCTTGCCTGGAAAATCCCATGGACGGAGGAGCCTGGTAGGCTGCTGTCCATGGGGTCGCTGAGAGTCGGACACCACTGAGTGACTTCACTTTTATGCACTGGAGAAGGAAATGGCACCCCACTCCAGTGTTCTTGCCTGGAGAATCCCAGGGACAGAGGAGCCTGGTGGGCTGCCGTCTATGGGGTCACACAGAGTTGGACACAACTGATGCGACTTAGCAGCAATAGCAGCCCCATACCTTCTAGGATTTGGGGAGAAAATTTCTCACTACCTCTCTCATCCTGAAGCCTCAGGAACGAACACTGAATACAGTGGGCTGGGACAGACCTGGCAGTAGGAAGGAGTGACCAATCCTTGGGTATTCCTTCAGTGACACTCAAACACAGGGGCGGGGACATGGGATGACTTGGTCCTTCAAGGCCAAAGAAAAGCAAGCAAGCAGAAGGCAGCGTGGCAACAGGGGGGACAGAGAGTCAGAAGAGCACAGGAGAGACCGGGGCGAACACAGCCCAGGAGCAAAGGGCAGGAACCATCAAGGGATACAAGCAGCAGACGACCCACAGGAGAACACAGCATTTCCCCAAATTCTAGCATCCATCTTCCTCCTCCAGATTCTGCCTCTTGTAGGTATCACCTGTAGTATAACTTACTAGTTCCCTTTAAGAAGACTCTTTTTAAAAAACTTACTTATCCTCATCATATAAGGCAAAAGTGCCAGTTATATTTCTAATATATATTAGAATAAGGCATAAGTATTAAAATAAAAATGTATCCCACATTCCACTTAAAATCACCTGGCCCCACAGAGGTCCAGGTGCCACTCTGACACATGCTGGGAGCCATGAGTCCTGAGTTTGAAGTTTGGTCCTGACTCCAGCCTCACCTCTCAGCATGATCCCCCCATCTTATAGTGAAGGAGAACCAGGTAAATCTTAATGCTGCCCTGCAGGGCTCCAACAGGTTAGCGGATTTCTCTGTGACTGGCAAAGGTACCCACCAAGGTGACATGTGAGCAGGACCCTAGAAACATTCTGGTTTCTGCTCGTTTGGGGTTAGATACAGAGGTGGCAGGGGCAAGGCATCTGGGGAAAGAGGAGGGAGGGACAAGAAGGCAGTCTGGTGTAGAAGGAATGTCCGGCTTGAACCCAAACGCCCACTTTCTCGCTGAGTGTAAGCTTTTTAATCTTAAAATGAGGCTAACCATGCCCTCTTTCCCTTATTCAAAAGCTTAACTTTCACTCAACCTCATCTTTCAAAAATTATATGCCAACAATACTAAACTAACTCTTGAAAGTCCCATTCAGACGTAGATACAGAAGGTGGATGACATTTGGGCCCTTCCCACTAGTTATCAGTTCAGTTTTGGCAACTTTGCTAGTGGAGTTAAATTAAGAAATGTACTGTATTACTTGCCTTTTTTTTAGTAATAAGCTTTCTTTGACACAAAGGACAAAGATGGACAAGAGTACGTGAGGTGGCAACTCTTACAGATTGATCTGGTGTTCACTGGACTTAAATCTGGTCAAATGTATGCTCAAAATAAGGGAAAAGAACAAAAGTGAAGACTTTTTGGAAATTTATGAGCCAAGATTGTATCTAAAAGACATAGTTAGGGAGTTAGTAATAGAAATCCCTCCTTATAATGCATAAATCTAGAGTCATATTTACCACGTTCAATTTCTGTTTATTTTCAGGAACACATCATGCTCAAAATGCTATCTCATCTCATAGAAGATTTAAAGCAGTCTACAGCAAAATACAAATGGGTAAGTCTGGACAAGGGCCAATATAAATCAGAAGGCCAAAAACATAAAAATAAAACCATGTATTTTATTATGTATAAGTTAATATCTAAAACATATCTCCAGTATAAAATGAAAAAAGAAAAAAAAAACCCGAAGAAACAAACGAAGCCAGGGGAAGGTGAGAACAGAAAACACGGATGACAGATTCTCCAGTTAGAAAGCTGAACTGCGCTTCTTGCCAGCCAAAGTTAAGAGGGAAATGTGACCACCACCTGATTCTTGTTACAGAGCCTTAGATCTGAGCACTTAGATCTGAAAACGGTTCCTCTTCCTGGGTTTTCGATGAGACAGATCCTAGGACAACCCACAGTACATACATGAACTTGCTTCTTAAGACCAGCTCTGACTGTGACCTCAGGGTTAGCTGGACTGAGCATCTCTGAAGCAGGAGGGCAGGGGCAGGCGATGGAGGTCAAATGAGCAGCTTGGAGGCTCCCATGAGATGAGGAGTTAAGAGTTCAGGACACCCTGAAGCGCAGTGTGGGGCTCAGGTCAACTGTTTAACCCCGAGCTCTGGGCACTCGAGCACTGGAGAGGTCTTGATGCGGAGACTGACTCAAGGGGTGCAGAAGTGACGTCCCCATGTGAATAATCCAGCTAAAGTGGCTCTGATATCAGCCCCATCCCAATCCAACTCAGAAACAAATAGCTTACTTACAGGGGTGCTCTTTGCAAAATAGCAAGAATAGTCTTGGGCATGTCCATTGAGCTCCCTGGGGCAGAGGCTACTAACTGGGCCCCCACATCCATTTTCTCCTTCACCTTTTGGTCGCAGAACCCCTGGCATTTTAACTGGGCACATGACCACCCAAATAAGAGGCTCTCTATCCCTGAGCTCCTCTCAGCCAGGTGTAGCCAGAGTGACTGGAGCAACTCCAGGGCATGGCCTTTAGAAAAGAAAACTGTCCTCTCTCTCTTACCCCAGGGGAACTAGGCATGTAGTTGATGATGCTCTGAGTTGCCCAAGAACAACACCCCAGGGGTGGCTGGACAACAAGCTCAAAGGAAACCAAGTTCCTGACGACCTTGTGGAGTTAAGGCTGCCCTGGGCTATGTGATTACCTCTGTACTATTAGAGAAGAGAAAAATAAACTATCAGCCTCTGTACTTTAGCTTCTCCTTATAGCCACTCAGCCTGTGCTTTAATATCATTCACTACAGAATGGAAAGATGGCCAGAGGGGAGACTTCAAAGGACTCAGGCAACACCCTAGAAAACTGATCTCACGATTTACCTCAGCAAACAGGTCAGAAAACGACAGCCATCAAATAAGCTTGGCCTCCTGCTTCTTTCCCAGGAAAGGCCCAGCCACATCCTCTGAGTGAAGCCCCAATGCAACACATAGCCTGTCCACTGTGTGGCTGGACCAAATCCTCAGGAGCTGGTAACACAGACTGCCTTTCCACCGACACTCAGCAAGGACACCCCCATCTGACCTTTTCCCCTAAAGCAGGAGAGCTCCAGACGTCTCTGCTCTGGGTAATCACTTTCCTGAGGACAGGCCAAGCCCAGCAAGGCAGGGGCTGAAACAGCTGTGGCGGGGGAGGCACAGGAGGGACTGTGTGTGAGGCTCAGTGGAGGGGAGTCCAGCGCCCCAGAACAAAAGCCACAGCTGGGAACTAGACAGGGAGGGACACCCTCCCGTCTGCCCAGGATTTCCGGGGTCCAGAGGCCTGAGGGTGCAGCACCTGCTCCTTCTGTGGAGTGCCCCCCCGACCCCCCCAGTGACTCAGCTCAGCCCAGCAGCTGCCAGTTGCTAACGAATCCCCGCCACCGGCACCTGCTGCTGCTTGCGGATCTTGTTGAAGAGTTCCATGTACTGGACCATGGTGTCTGCTGGGCTGTAGACAGCGTCATGTCTGTTCCCAAACACTGCGGGTGCCCCTGGGGTGTGGCTGCCTAGAAAGCTCTGCAGGAACTCCAACAACAAGCTCCAGCAGTCGCTAGCTACCACACAGGGGCCATACTCCACCTGGGGACCAAGAGAAGGGAGATGGAGGGTGAGTGAGAGCAAGGACAGGTCATTTGCCCTCTGCATCCATCTTCCCCAACCCGGAGACCAGGACACGAACCTTCCAACCCAGAGTCGCCCCGCAGGAAATATCCAGCTCAAACACCAGGAATTTGAAACCCTCAGCACTGTACGCTTTAAGCTCAAACATTCTCATCTTGGGATTATCAACTCACAGCCCTACGCACAAGACCCAGAGGCACAGCTTGGTCCCTTCAAATTATTTCTGAATTTTATAGTCCCAGCTATGATGCGTGTAGATTCATGGACAGCTTGGGAAAATTCTAGGAGAGAAAACAAAGAGCAGGAGAAAGAGTCTGCGAGTGTGTATGAGTTGGGGGAATTGACAAGAGGGCAAAAAGACATATAGGCCCGTAAGTCACTTCAAGACCAACCGTTATTCCCAAGGTAGATATAACCTGGGCTCAGACCCTAAGAAATGATTACCCAACTCATGTGACAGGGGCTGAAGGATACAGATCTTAGGGTTGCTCATTCTCCTCTCCCAGTTTTTCACTGGAGAGATGGCAGGGCAAATTACTGGCAAGTACAAGGAGAAATAAGTAAAGAAACTGCCAGGTGTGTTTGTGTTGCAAAGTTGAAAACGTGGAGGATAAACAAACAGTGAGTTCCCCGTGGGTCTGGGCAAATTCTCTGTGTGTTATGAATGAAAAGAGTCAGGACATCTTAGCTCTAGAGGTCTCTGGAGTGTCACAGTAGTCATGACCACTAACGCCCTTTTCTCCACCTGTCCTGCTTTTGAGGACTTACCTATCCCCAGGTCTCCACATTTCAATTCCCTCCTTAAATGCTAATCTTGCAGGAGGTATCACAGTCCCCAGAGTCAGCAGTGCTCTCTGCCCCGAACTCCCAGAGCCATCTGTGCTTCCTTTATAGCATTTCTTACAGACTAACTTCAAAAACAGCTTGCATGTTTAGGCCTGGCTCTCTTATTAAGTCATAAACGTTCAAAAGGAAGGCCCTGCAGTTTACTTATTCTTTTTTATTTAATCTCACACAGTGCTGGGACTGTGTTAGATTGTGCAGACTCTCACTGGTCCCAAAGCCAGCTACTGTCAGACTCCATCTTTGTCATTTTCAACATATGTCATAGATGAAATCGTCACACATACCATGGAAGAAAGTGGACAGCATGTCAAAGGGAAGGGCACATCTTTGCTTCAAAACTTTGATTGGTCCCTCCGTGTAACAGTTCACTTGCCCCTCCTTGACCATCCCTCCTCTTCTCCTTCCTAAGCCAGCCTTCCTAAGCTTTCTACCTGCTGCGAAGCCAGCTCCCCATTCCCATCCTGGGCCAGAGCGTCCCTCAGTGATTGAAGAAAGGGTAAAAATAGCAGGGCAAGGAAGTGTAGCTGCTCTGCAGACAGGAATCAGGGAGGCAGACACATCTGCCTGCGGGAACCTGCAGAGCCAGGCCCTTCACCACATCTGCTCTAGTTCACCGAGGTCTTACCTCCACAGAGATGCCTCGGGCACTAGGCCCCATTGTGACCGTGCCCACCTTCACTAGGAAGTCACAGTACTGGTAACGGGTGCCCCGGGTCTCGATCTTGCTGGCCTTGGCGCTCTGGAAAAAGCCCTTGAGTTTCACCATGAGCACGTCAAAGTTGGTGTCGGCAACAAGGCAAGGGCCATTCTCAAAGAGGGCGAAGCAGCTCAAAGGGTACTCAGAATTGTGCATCACATACATCAGCTTCCCGGCCTGACCTGCAAGGGACGGAGATCCTGCTCAGCGACAAGACCTTCCTCAGCACATCCCAGAGTAGAGGCCAAAGTGCTGAATGGGGCCAGGAGGCAATCCAGCATCGCCCCAGCAGTCCTGGAGGGCGGTGGAGGCAAGGCCCTCACCAACAGCCTTTTCCAGAGAAGACCAGCAGCCAGGCAGCATGTGGCAGAACCCACCCAATCTACAGAAAAAGGTGATGGGCACAGTAGAACTTTTGACAGTCCAGATAATGGTTTATTTCATTTTCCCCCCAGCTTTTATATTTATTTCTGATAGTTGGGAGTAAGTTTTGCACCCCATTATTTGTAGTCAGCCCTGCATTTTTGCATTCTGGTTGTTATGCCTTTTAGTTTTTAGTTTCTATTTTCTTCTCTCTTGCTCTTTTTCCTTTTAGCCACACCGTACAGCATCTGGAATTTCCCTGGCCAGGGACCAAACCTGCCCCCCCTGAGGTAAAAGCACAGAATCTTAACCACTGGACCACCAGGGAAGTCCCTGGTTTAACTCTTAAGGTTGAGTGATGGGCTCACAGATGGATGATTAAAGATGATGATTAATAACTCACACAAGATTTACATATGGTCTTCTGTATAGTCATATATTACATAACAAGGAAAACAAAAGTAACAGCATTTGAGCACACATGAAGCAGCTGCTCTCTTTTTTGCCCGTCACTCCCTTCCTTGGCCTCCACCCTCTTTGAAACAGAGGAAGTGGCCCCACGGAAGCAGCACGGGGGAGAATCTGAACACAAGGCTGGACAGGAGGCCTGAGCCTTGCCTTCTGTGCCCAAGTTTAGTCTTCATCCTGAAGGCAATGGGGGGCGGGGGCAGGGGGTGGCTTGGGAGAATTTTAAGACATCTAGCTGACTTAGGAAGCAAGCAGTGCAGTACAACCATAGTAGAAAGAACCTGGAATCTAGATCAGAAGATCCAGTTTTAAATCTCAGCTTACCGGCTCCAGTCCCTGAGAAGTGAGTTTTCCAAGTCCTTAAACTAGCCCCAACACTGTGCTAGGGCTGAAGAGGCATGTAAGTAGAGGACTTAGCCCCTGGCCTCAAGAAGCTGACAGTCTCACTGAAGACTGTCATTGTCCTTCCCTGATAGCTCAGTTGGTAAAGAATCCGCCTGAAATGCAGGAGACCCCTGTTCGATTCCTGGATTGGGATGAGAAGGGATAGGCTACCCACTCCAGTATTCTTGGACTTCCCTTGTGGCTCAGCTGGTGAAGAATCTGCCTGCAATGCAGGAGACCTGGGTTCAATCTCTGGGCTGGGAAGATCACCTGGAGAAAGTAACAACTCCCCACTCCAGTATTCCAGCCTGGAGAATTCCATGAACTGTATAGTCCATGGGGTTGCAAAGAGTCGGACATGACTAAGCGACTTTCACTTTCATTGAAGATAGGTGGAAAACTTTTTAGAAGACCATGAAACCAAAGTGTTTGCCTGATGACAGACCAGAAGTCTTTGAAGGGAAGGAAAGACCTCAGGGAAGGAAGTGGTCAAAGTGGCAAGAGTCAGTTGGAAGAACCTTCATGGAAAAAATAGGATACAAAGTGGGTGGATTCAGGCAGGGATGAGAGCGCAGCAATAGGAATGAGTGCAGAGACGAGTGCGGGTGGTGTGGCCTCTGCAGGCCTCCACTGCGCTGCCACTGCCTGAATACCATCAGCTCCGCACCAACCTCGCCCCACACCCTCCCAACTGCCCGCTGCATACTCACACCTTTCACCTGGGAAGTCCAGTTCCAAACATTTTAATCCTCCAATAAAGACATCCAAAGCCGATCTGTCATTCTGTTCTCATGCAGACTCACTGTGATACTTAATTCATATTAGGGAGTCTGGAAGTGTTTTTATTCTCTTGAAAAAATTCTGAAAAGCTTTGGTCCCTGACCAGCCAGCACCCACATCACTACCTGGGAATCTGTTACAAATGTATATTCTCCACCCTACCCCACAGCCACTGGGTCAGAAACTCTGCGGGGGTGGGGAGAAGGGAACCCACCCATCTGTGTGATAACAAGCCTTCCCTCTAGCTGATGCTAAAGCTAGACAGTGTGAGAACTTCTGATTCAAAGGCACAGAGCCGGTAAGCGACAGAACTGGAACTCTAATCTAGGCGTCCTGACCTCCTTCCATCCTACCCCACAGCCCACCAAGAACCTGCTGTTTCTCCAACTAGACTGTAGCTCCTTGAAAGCAAAGGTCTGATCAGGAAAACAGAGACCAAGCCAGGGAGTGTCACACAAGTAGCATGTCATCTTGTATCTGTATACTGCTGCTGCTAAGTCACTTCAGTCGTGTCCGACTCTTAGCTACGCTATGGACTGCAGCCCACCAGGCTCCTCTGTCCACGGGATTCTCCAGGCAAGAGTACTGGAGTGGGGTGCCACTGCCTTCTCCACATCTGTATACTAGCGTTCTGTTTTCCAAATGCTTTCATAACTGTTCTCTCTTTTGATTCTTATATTCTGCCTTTTGCAGGCAAAACAAATGTTAACATTGCAATTGCACTGATCATGAAATTCAGTACAGCTCTTAAGCTACCATTTATTAACTATTTATTCCATGACAACCTTGGTTCGAAGAGCTTTGTGTGTATGAACTTATTTAACTAGGAGATAAATACTGGAATTATCTTCATTTTGCAGATAAGTGTACTGGGAAGGGTGCAAAAACGGAGCCCACACAGGTAAGTTTCTTTAGAGGGGGTTTAATACACGGAACGAAGTACAGGGGTTGGTAGAACTGAAAAATCAAATGGAATGGTGAGGTCACCCAAAGATTAGTAACACAGGGAGCCGCTACCATCCCTAGGGCTGGAAGGAAAAAGGGCAGATGTGCTGTTCTGAGAGCCAGGAACAAGGGTTGCCTAACAGGAGGTAGAACCAAGGAAGAGACACAGCCCAAGGCAGAGGGACAGGGAGAGAGGCTGTCTCTCTCTTTCCTCCTCTCTCCAATTTTTGCCAGTGCCTTTCACTGGCCAAAGGGAACTAAATGGGGGCCAGGCAAATGTAGTTCACAGGAGCAGGGCAGGGAATAAATCCCTGGGGAAATAGGCAAGTGACCGGCACAGGAACAGTCACACAGTGCAGAATTACCTAAGGATGCAGTTAGTTGTGGCAGGCAGGACTCCATTATCCGGTTCCATGATTTAGGCTTATTCACTGTGCTGTGGAACCATCCAAAGTCAAGTTACTGAAGAGACAAGACTAAAAGAACCTAGGTTCCCTAACTCCTATTCAGAGATCCTCTTTACCTCCCTACCACCATCAGCCACAATGCATCTCAATTTGAAATACATTTAAACAAAAGTTAATTCATCAATCAAGGTTATGCTAAGGTGATAGCCAAGGCCACTGGCTAGGTGTGGGAAACAGGAAGCTTTTCTACAGAAAGTTCCCCAAACTCTAAAGCTCCAACAGAATCATATACAAAGGCTTCTGAGCTTAAAAGGGGACTTTTTCAAACTTTGGAGTGCATAAAGATCACCTGTGAAATTTACTATAATGTAGATTATGACTGATTACCAGTGAGTCTGTAAGCTGGGCCAGGAACCTGCACCTCTAACAAGCAACCCAGATGATTCTGAGAAAATTAGTGACCAACACTTTGAGAAATGAAAAGTGCTTTAAAAATGCAAAAAGACTACAACACAGGCCCAGACTAAGAGATGAAGGAAAAAATTAATGAATTCAGAAACACATATACCACATATCCAAGAACACCACCCTTAGCAGACGAGCAGAAAGATTCCAATGAACATGAATGTCTATTAACTCCAAACCAGGTTCCAGCCATCCCACAGGCCCATCTCTCACTGACCTTGGCTGCCCAGGGTAGAGGCAGCTGTGTGATAGGTCTCACAGTCCACACAAAATGTTCCTTGCTTCTCTGCTCCAAGCATCTCCAATTTCCGGGTGAGGAGCTCCACAGTCTGCTGGACGCTCTTGCCCTCGGCCACGGGCATCTGAGACACACTGGAAGGAAAAGGACCAAAATCATCATTGAGTCATTCACTTGCCTGCAGAATCGTAGCTCATCAGGGCCAGTATGTGCACAGACACCATCAAACTGAACCTTCTCAGTTTAAAAAGAAGGAAACAGAGGCCCATAGTCTTGAGAACTCCACTAAGAACCAGAGCAGGTCTCAGGACACATACCAGTGCTTTGAACTTCCTGTTTAGAGCACCACCGTTGACGGAGTGTGGCAAGTATGCCAACGTTCAAGAGAAGATTTTAGGTGGCACACAGACTGGGCATTCAGTAACACAGAGTCATACAATGAGAAAGGGATTTCTTCTGCGTTTCTTTCAGTTTTGACTACATCAAGAAGAAAGCCTCAACTTGGAATTATTATTCCAATTATTATTACTTTCTTTAAGACTTTGCATGCAAGCTGTCCGGCACAGTAGCCACAAGCCACATGCGACTCTTTACATTTAAACGAATTAAAAATTAAAACCTCAACTCCTCAGCTGCAAAACCCACATTTCAAGGCTTGACAGCCACAAGTGGCTGAGAGCAGTGCTAATACAGAACATTTCCATCAAGGCAGAAAGTTTTAAGGCTCCTGGGACCAAAGAGAAAGCAAGCCTCAAGTTTCTAATCCTCAGACGTGAAAGGAAACAGCATGTACACAAATTTAACCAACACAACGAAACAAAAAGTCATTTCCAAGATTTCCTTCTATGGTGAGGGAAACTGGCTCCCCCTTTACAGAGTGGCAGGTAACAATCACCAAGGACCAGCTATGTGACAGGTAGTGCCCAAAGACCTTTCGATGAACTAACTCTTTGAATCCTCACATTAGCCCCATAAGATATACAATTATCTCTTTGTTACCAGTGAGGAAAGAAAAGTACAGAGGGGTTGAATAACTCGCACAAGGTCACACAGCTTGGTGTGGTGTGGCCGAGAGTCAAAGCCAGGCAAGCTGGCTCCACGTCCATGCTCTTAACTCTACCAGAATGCTTCCCTAGAAATACAGCTATAAATACTTTTAAGGAAAAGAAAGAGAATTAAAAGAAGACATTAATAAATAATATTTCAAGTGCTACATGGCTATTTAAAAATCTTAAGTAGAATCATATGTGGCTGAATGTTGGGGGACACTGCATTACTTTATGATCAACCAAAATCAGCTAAATGAAGCTATAGAGTTCTACTGTTACTAAAACTGTCTCTAATCTCCATCACAAAAAGTACTAACAAGTAATGATGATGATGTGCCTTATTTTGAAATATAAGAGAATCCCTAAGGTGATGCTACTGGGGTCAGAAGTCCTAGAAGCCTGAAAAAGTTGAGAAGCATCCCAACAGAGCCCTTTCCCTGCTTGCCTTCTGCCCTGAGAGAACAGGTACTTCCAGGGTTTCACGCCTCTTTGCAGCACGCTTTTTTTTTTGGTTGCGCCACAAGGCATACGGGATCTAATTCCCCAATCAGGGATTGAACCCATGCCCCCTGAAGTAGAAGGTGCCTCCTGCAGTGGAAGCATGGAGTGTTAACCACTGGACTGCCATGAAAGACCCTAGCAAACTTTTCATTCCCATTCTTCGCACCCTTCTTACACTACAGGACTTTGAAGGAGGCTCATGATGCCAACTTCAGGAAGCAAATGTGCAGTCACTGACAAATCTGCAAGACCTGGGCTACCAGGAGTTCCCACAGGCTCTTACATGAGAAGCCTAGAGCCACTGCCTTCAGATAACCTGGCCTCTAAGCCCTCTCTGGGAGAGATGCTCAAGATACATTTTTTTTAAAGCTCTGAAATCTAGCATTTTGGAACTAAATGACTCGAAGAGAATTAAGCCCATACCTTTCCCTGCCACACTGACTTATAACGTGTTAGAAATAAGTCCATAGAAACTAAACCAACCAGGTAATTAAACAGAATGGGAAACAGACCCTGAAGAGGTGATGTGCCTGTAATTCCTATCTCCTAATTCCCAACAGCTCCTTTTTTCCCTCCAGACTCAAGATCTTACAAAGGCCCAAACTAGAACCAGACACATGCTGATCTAACTGCATTTAGTGGCTGTAAGGAGGGGCAGGCAAAAACCTAAAAAAGATACTATCTCCTTGTTGCCTATCCCCTACCCATCCAAGCCCTGCCTGCAGACTGGTCCGAGTCCCGACATACTACTTTCAACCCTAAAGTTCTACCCCAAGCTTCACGGTCAAGAAATTGTACCAAGAAAAAAGGAAGGCGGTACACGATCATTAACGGGTTCTTAAACCCTTTTTCCTGCCGCCTTCCAGGAAGAAGGGGCGAATCTCCGAGGAAAGGGGCCTGCAGATTCTGCAGCCCTCGCGGTGGCCCCCTCACTTACACAATCCGAGGACATTTTGCTCATCTTCCGGGGGACTGAGGACCCTGGTCGGGATCCTCCTCCCGGGTATATTCGAGGCTCCAGGGGCCTTCAAGTCCCCAAACCCCGCCCCACAAAGTCCTCTGAAGTCCTACCAAGTCACTCCCATGGTGTCGGGCCAGGAGGATGGGAGGATCAAACAACTGAAATGCGGTGTGCTCCAACAGCCCACACGAGGAGAAACCACCTCGCTAAAGCGAGCTCCGATGGAGGCAGGCGCTCCGGAACTTACGTAAAAACACAGCGCCCAGTCGACACGCCCACGAGGAAGGGCGTGTCTAGGTCCTTCGGTGAGGTCACTGCCCGACTCCGCCCCGCCCCCGATCCCCTGGTTCGCCGCTCAGGGAATTCCCATTCGCCTGGGCACCCTGGACCCAGATCCATGAAACTAGGAAAGTGTAGCTCGGACTACAACCACTTAGAGAAGACAACGTTAAATTCGGGAGAACCCAGCTCCAGGACCCGTGAGCTTTTTGGTGGGGTGGGACGGGGCTTCTGGCACACCCGGCCTCCAGACGCGAGGGGGCGCTGTGAGCTCCGGTGGGCTCTTGGGCGCTGGGTGTTTATCGCGCAAGCGCACTCGGGGTCTTTTTTTCCTCCATACCCACGTGGGAAACTTCACGGCTTGGTTTTCTAGAAAAATGCCCAAGTTCAAGGCGGCCCGCTCGGCCGGGGGTCAGGAGAAGCATGCGCCGCTGGCCGAGCAGATCCTGGCTGGTGACGCGGTGCGGGCAGGAGCCCGAGAAAAACGGCGGGGTCGCGGAACCGGAGACGAGGAGGAAGAGTACGTGGGGCCCCGGCTGACCCGAAGGATTTTGCAGCAGGCGCGGCAGCAGCAAGAGGAGCTCGAGGCCGAGCATGGGAGCGGAGACAGGCCCGCGGTGCCGCGGGAGCGCACCACGCGGCTCGGTGAGTGGGGGGGATGGGGTACGAGGAGGAGGGTGGGTAGCTGGGGCGGACGGCTGAAAGGTGTCTGGCAGGGGAATAACTTGGAATTAAAAAAAAAAAAAAAAAACTGAGGCCCTTGGCAAAGGTAATGGGGTTGGGAGACCCAGCTCTGGGGCAGATTGAGGGTTGCCGGAGCCCTCCACGCCCATTCCTTAGAGTGGCACTCTTATAGGCATCACCGAGGTTAGGCCAGCAGGAAGTGGTTACTCACGCCGCTAAGTTCTCCTGGCATTTATTTACGTGTTTTGTAAGTAATCATGGAATGTCTACTACGCACATCCCGCCTTGCTAGGAGTTTAGATGGTTTAGGTAAAAAATTGTAAACAGGGTAAAGGTATACCTAACGTCAGGATCGTCCAGTGTAGCCCGAGAGAGAGAATTAAGTAAGCAATTAGAATAATGCACTCGTGATAAAGTATAGCTTCTCTGACAACAATAGCGTTAGTCTTGGGAGTCAGGTTTCCCAGGTTGCATGACCGTTGTGCTGAGAACCGAAAAGTAGGGAGTGCTCTGAGCACAAAGAACAATATTGTTTCAGGACTAGAAAGGGAGCGAGATTATTTAAAAGATGGTCATTTTTCTCGTTATTACTCTGAGAGTGTTGACCTCCAAGTTGCTTAATCCATTTCTCAACACTCATCTTTCATTTGTCTGTGAGCAGCGTTCACAAACGGAGAAGGCAATGACAGCCCACTCCAGTACTCTTGCCTGGAAAATCCCATGGACGGAGGAGCCTGGTGGGCTGCAGTCCTTGGGGTCGCTAAGAGTCGGGCACGACTGAGCGACTTCACTTTCACTTTTCACTTCATGCATTGGACAAGGAAATGGCAACCCACTCCAGTGTTCTTGCCTGGAGAATCCCAGGGGTGGGGGAGCCTGGTGGGCTGCCGTCTATGGGGTCGCACAGAGTCGGACACGACTGAAGCGACTTAGCAGCAGCAGCGTTCACAAACACTAGCCTCCTTGCTACAGTATCTTTACTCGGCTTCTAAGACATCACATCCCTGTTTTGCTAGTTTTTCACCTCAGTGGGCTTCCCAGGTGGTGGAACCCACCTGCCAATGCAAGAGATGTTGGTTCAATCCCTGAGTCAGGAAGATCCCCTGGAGAAGGAAATGGCAACCCACTCCAGCATTCTTACCTGGAGAATCCCATGGACAGGGGAGCCTGACAGGCTACAGTCAGGAAAAGTCCACAGGGTCACAAAGAGTCAGACATGACTGAGTACACGCACGCACCTCTCAGTATCCTTTGCTGGCTCCTATTCCTCCCCTCCTGACGCCTGCTGATGGGATCTCAGTTCCCCCACCAGGGATTGAACCCTGAGCCCCGGCAGTGAAAGCCCAGAATCCTTACACTAGGCCACCAGGGAGCTTCCTTTGCTGACTTCTCGTTTGTTGCCAGCCTCTTCCTGTAGTGCCACAGCGTTGCATGCTTGGAGCTAGTCTCTTCACCTCTGATGACTTCCCTGGTGCTGTCATCAGGGTCAAGGTTTAAATACTGTCTGTTTGGTAACTGCTTCCAAGTTCATATTCCAGCCTCGATCTCTTCCATGAAACCCAAAGTCTTATATTTCAGCTCTCTCTTTAGCTTCTCCAATTTGAAGTCTAAGAAACATCTCAGATTTATCATGTCCAGAACAAAAATCCTGACCATCTTGCCAAACCTGCTCCACTCCCAATCTACTTCATCTCAATTAATGACATGATGTCCTTCCATTTGCTCCAGGCAGAAAACTCTAGACTTGTCTCTTTCTCGCTCCATATCCAATCAATTAGGAAGTCCTGTTGACTCTGCCTTAAAAATATATCCAGAATCAGATCAGTTGGCACCATCTTGGAATACCATCCTGTTCAAACCACAGTGATCTCTCACCTGGATGACTGCAGTAGCCTCTTACCGAGAATCCCGTATCTGCCACAGTCTACTCTCCACTCAGCAACTCAGGATTACCTGATCTACAGAGACCTATATGATCTGTACCTGTTGTCAGTCTGACCTCTCCTGCTCCTTTCCCTTTGCCCTCTTCTCTCCATCCGGGTCAAACCAGCCAGTTCTAAGAGATCAGTCCTGAATATTCATTGGAAGGACTGGTGCTGAAGCTGAAGCTCCAATCCTTTGGCCACCTGATGCGAAGAGCTGACTCATTGGAAAAGACTGATGCTGGGAAAGATTGAATGCAGGAAGAGAAGGGGACGAGAGAGGATGCAATGGTTGGATGGTGTCATCAACTCAAGTCCATCCATATAGGCTTCATTGCTCCTTAAACATGGCAAGTCAGGGCCTTCACCCTGGCAGGTCCTTCTGTCCTCATACTCCTATTGGTTTCCTCCCTTAATTCTTCACTTGCTCAGAGAGGCCTATCCTGACCACCCCCATTAAAAACCGCAATACATTACCCCTGTCTCCACATCACAACTTCTCTACTCTGCTGTATTTCTTTGTCATGGTATTTGTGTTTTTTTTAACATAAAGTACATCATATTAGTTCATTGTCTGTGTTCACCATTAGAATGTAAGTTCTGTAAGGGCAAAATGTTTTTCTCTTGTTTGCTGATATATTTCTGGCACCCAGAACAGTGCCTCACATGTAGTAGGCACTGTCAGTGTTTGCTGAATGGTGGTTACATAAGTCTCAGTGGCTGCCCTGAAGAGTGGGAAGCGAATAGAGACTAAAGAGACCAGTTAGGGGACTGTGGAATTATCTAGACAAGAGGTGATACTGACCTAGGCTTTGGCAGGTCTGTGAAAGCTTTGCGAGAGATTGTGTGAGGTTCAGTGGAAAAGGACTTGGTAGTTGGTTGGGTGTTGGGAGTAGAGGGCAGTGGGCAAGGCAGGCCTGCTGCCTAGGTTCCGGCTTAGCATTGACTGGATGGTGGTTCCATTTACTTAGATGTGGAACACGGAGAATAGACCTAGGAGGGCTGGGAGTGACAGACCAAGATTGAAGTGCCTGGGGGTCATCCATGAACAAGCTGTACAAGAGGCAGCTGGCGTTAGGGTCTGGAGCAAAGAAATTGTAACCCTATGGGTACAGATTTGGGAGTTGTTAGCATGTGGAGACAGAACATCTGGTACGTGTAACGCTCCCCCTTTATTTAACTTTTATCACACAGTATCTCTGGGGGTTTTGTATGTGTGTGTGTGTGTGTGTGTGCTGCACCTCAGGCCATGTGGGATCTTAGTTCCCCAACCATGGCACAGATTGTACTTCTCACTTCCTGCAGTGAAAGCATGGAGTCCAAACCACTAGACCGCCAGAGAGTTCCTAGCAGACACTCTTGGGCTTCCCAACAAGCCCTCCTGCCAGTGTTACCGAGGTCTAGAACACACTCCTCCAGTTCCCATACTGCCCATCCAGAGCCTAGGCATCCTTCGCATCCATCGTCTTCTTCTGAGTGCCTGTGGTATACATCGTCTCTGCCACTCATTTCGACACTAATCAAGCCCTGCCACGCGTGCAAGAGAGAGGTGGTGAATGTATGCTCTAGACCCAGACTGCCTGCAGTAGGCAAGTCAGTCAACTTTTCTGTGCTTCAGCATCCCCATCTGAAACCAGGTATAATAATAGTACCTGCTCCTTACGGGCATGGTGCTTACGTATGTTATGTAACAGTTTAGTGTGTTTGCTCTCGTTTATGGCTATCACTGTCTCATTGGTTCACACGTGTACATTTTGGTTCTCAAGCAGGATGGCACGACGCTGGGGTCTGGAAGGTAGTGTGCATTTATTACAAGCGTGTGAGGCCCGGACCATATCCATAATGGTTAAAGTTGAGTTGACCTCTGAATTCCTCACCCACTGCTTGGCCTTGCTCACCCATTTCATCTCCCTCTTCCAGGTCCAGGAGTGCCGCAGGATGGATCAGATGACGAGGAGTGGCCCACCCTGGAGAAGGCTGCCACAATGGCAGGGCCGGGCTATCAGGCGGAGGTGGTCGTGGACCCCGAGGATGAGCATGCCATTGAGATGTTCATGAACAAGAACCCTCCTGCCAGGTAGGGCTGGCACAGCCTGGGATTTGGGAGAGCAGGTCCTAGTAGCAACTATGTAGGAAAGAAAGATGAGATGCAGAGAAGCGTATGCTCTGGCAGAGTTTTGAGTCCCCATCTCTGGGAAGGGCCTGAGCATTCATTGCCAGTTTGGGGAGCCACTTTGACAAAAGGACCGCTCTGAATGAGAATGATGCAGACTCAAGATAGCTCCCCGCTCTGTCCACCCGTCTTAGAACTGCCTGGATTGCCTGGTGACGTCGCTGCAAGGCCTTATTCTGTCTCTGGGCAGTCCACTCCATTGCATTTGGTCTTTTTTTTTTTAATTTTAAAATCTTTAATTCTTACTGCATTTGGTCTTGGTATGCTCAGTTTTCTTAGCAGTAGGCTCAGTTTCTTTGGTCACATCTCTTTCACACCCTAACTGTCATTTTATCCAGGGTTTTCCAGCCCTTGCACCACTGGCATTTGAGGCTGGATAGTTCTCTTCTGTGGAGGCTGTCCTGTGCAGTGTAGGCTGTTAAACAGCATGCCTGACCTGTACCCACTGGACAGCAGTAGTGACCCCCTCCCCCACTCTGTGATAACCAGAAATATCACCAGATGCTGTCAGATGTCCCCTAAAGGACAGAATCATCCCCCAGATGAGAACAAATTAGAACCACTATGCTGGGTCAAAAACATGCAGGTTTTTAAGCTCCTACGGTCAGGCTCCGGAGCCCAGGGTTTTGGCCCAGGAGAGAGGTGCCTCCAATGAGGGCCCTCAACCAGTTCATTCTGATGCTGTGATGACACTGTTCTTGGTTCCTCAGGTTGTTTGTGGGTTCACACACGCTAGCATCATTAGTATACTAGTGTCGGTGCTATTAACGCTATGAAAGACGGGGTCTGAACAGCAAGTTCTGCGGCTGTGTATTTGAGCCGTGAAGGCATGAGTCCCTTTCCCAGCTTGCCGCCCAGGATCCAAGGTGGATATCACAGAACGTGTGCTGGTCTCTCCAGAGAGCCTCTCAGGGTCTCACTCAGCACCTGTCCCTCTACTTTGGCAGCTCATTCTGACGAGCTTGGCGGGATGGTTTTCAACAGAAGAGTAAAACGGCTAGGAACAGGGGCTCCTGACAGTCTTGAGGGGTGGCAGCCGGTGTCTGCAGAGAGCCAGCTAGACCCACATGGACTCAGCAGTCAGAGGCCGCTTAGCTGGGGGGCACGCATATACTGTAAGGTACCTGGCCTTCAGACCTTGAAAGACCAGGCTTTGACTCTTTCCCCCACTCTAGACCGTGGGTGGGTTACTGACCCCTCTGCCTTTTGGTTACCATGTCTGTCGCATAGATGGTACAAGGGAATGTCTGGCTTCTGCCATACATTGCTCTAAAGTGCTGTGGTGGAAGGGCACATCTCGGAAGTCCTGCCCTTCAAAGACAGGAGTGGTTTGTATATAGACTTCAGCAGCCCCTGAAGATGCCCTTACCGTACTGAAGCCCAATGTAATGATAATTCTGAATCATCACAGTCAGATTGTGTGTAAGGAGGCTGGGATAAACTGATGATTCATCTTGGACCTCTCCCCATCAATTTTAATAAATTGAAACAGGAGAGGGGGTATGCCATGCTCTCTTCCTAATGATCCCAGCTCCCAGAAATCTCGGTATATCACTGAGGTGTGTCTGGCACTCTGAAGAGGTCAGAGAAGGGTTTTACTCCATGTGTTAACTTTATGCAGGTAGGTACGTTATCATCCCTGTTTTATAGGGGAGGGAGCTGAGGCTTAGAGAGGCAGAGTAGCCTGCCCAAGGTCACAGAGGGAGCGGAGGAGCCACGACCTGAACCCAGCGGTCGCCTTCAGAGCCCAGGTTCCTCCCCTCCATGCAACTCGAAGCTCCATCCTCAGCTGAATGACTGCCTGGTCCTTTGTGCTCTGCAGGGATTCTTTGCTGGGTGGGTAGGCCCAGCGTGGACCGAGGTCACACATCCCAGCAAGGTTGCAAGTTTATCAGGGCTCTCGAGAGACGGTGTGGGGTGTCCAGAGCTCCCCAGACTGAGAGCACGGCCCTGCCGACCCTCCCTCCTGTTCCCCCAGGCGCACCCTGGCTGACATCATCATGGAGAAGTTAACTGAGAAGCAGACGGAAGTCGAAACGGTCATGTCCGAGGTCTCAGGCTTCCCTGTGCCCCAGCTGGACCCCCGCGTCCTAGAGGTCTACAGAGGGGTTCGGGAGGTAAGGACTGAGAGGAGAGCCATGATGGGACACCCTCACCAGGGCTCTGGGGGCCCACATCTCTTGTAGGCCCAAGGGCAGGCTCGGGGTCCCTCTCCCCGCTTATGACTCTAGGCTCAATTCCTCACTGAAAAATGAGGATGATACTAGAACCTCCTTACAGGATGGTTGTGAGGACTGAGTGAGTTAATGGACGCGAGGAACTCAGATGGGTGCCTGACAAGCAGCGACGAGGATGGTTCTATTCCCTCCTGCGCAGGTGTTGTCTAAGTACCGCAGTGGGAAACTGCCCAAGGCATTTAAGATCATCCCTGCCCTCTCCAACTGGGAGCAGATCCTCTACGTCACGGAGCCTGAGGCCTGGACCGCTGCTGCCATGTACCAGGCCACAAGGTAGAGCTGATGGGAGTGGGGCAGCCTTGGGTCTGCAGGGCGGGCTGGGTGTGGAAAGGACAGGCTTTCCCTCTCTTTGTCGTTACATTCCCTCCCAGAGCTCTCTTGTGCTTCTTTATGGCATCACTTCCCCAGCTTTTCCTGTTTCCTGTTCTGGGGCCAAGGTCCTGTTAAGAACATCCTGTGATGAATTTCTAGGGGAGAGGCGCCTAACTACAGGGACACAACCCTGCAGTGTCAGGGTGGCCTCAAAAGTCCGTGGCTCCCCAGGCGTGTGCAGGTCCCTGGTCACAGCAGGGTACAGCGGACCCCTGATAGGGAGGGGAAGGTGAACAGCTGGTTCCTGTCTGTCTGCAGAGCTCTGGCTCGCCTGAAGACAGACAGTGTTCACCCCCATTCAGGTACATCTTGCAGCCCCTCCTGTTCCCTCTCTAATCTGACCTGGGTGCTGCACTCACCCAGCTCCCTCCCCGGTCCCTCAGATCTCTTGCATGCAAATACCATCCACAGTGATATTTGAAGGGCCAGCTCTTTGAACTGACCTGGGATCTTCCTCCTTCTTTCCAAAACCACTAGGATTTTTGCCTCTAACCTAAAGGAACGGATGGCCCAGCGCTTCTATAACCTGGTTCTGCTTCCCCGGGTACGAGATGACATCGCTGAGTACAAACGACTCAACTTCCACCTCTACATGGCCCTGAAGAAGGCCCTGTTCAAACCTGGAGCCTGGTTTAAAGGTGGGGACCCAGGAGGCGATTAAGAAAGGGCAGGGCCGGAGCTCTTGCAGGACCTCCTTTCTCTCACTCTGGGCTGCTAGTGACCGTGCCCCTCTGCCCCTCCCCAGGCATCCTGATCCCGCTGTGCGAGTCGGGCACCTGTACCCTCCGGGAAGCCATCATCGTGGGCAGCATCATCACCAAGTGCTCCATCCCCGTGCTGCACTCCAGGTAGTGTTGCGGGCTGTGCAGGACCATAGATTGGCCCATCTCGACAGCAGAGTCCCAGGACTTGGGGCGGGGTGGGGACACGTGGGGAAGGAGTCAAGCATAAGCCCTTGGGTTTGCAGTTAAGTCGATGGGTATATGATAACTCCACAAGATTGTCAGTCCCGTGGGAACAAGGTCCCAGGGCCTGGCCCATGCTAGGTGCTCAGTAAAGAGTTGAATGAATGAGAGACGGGGGAACGCAGGAAGAAAGTAGGTTGGGGCAGAGACATTTGGACACACTCTTGAGACAGAAGCAGTCTGAGCCAGACAAGGGTATTTGGCGTGAGTCAGCGTAGCCCGGGTAACAGGTCGACGGAGTGAAGGGAGGGGAGAGGAATGCAGAGATTTTCCTTTAGGGACAGCACAGTTTAGACCCCGTGGCGGGGCCGGGGTAAGGAGCAGCTTTCCCCCAGCGTTTCCCTGCCTCCCTTCCCCGCTAGTGCGACCATGCTGAAAATTGCAGAGATGGAGTACAGCGGGGCCAACAGCATCTTCCTGCGGCTGCTGCTGGACAAGAAGTACGCGCTGCCCTACCGAGTGCTGGACGCCCTGGTCTTCCACTTCCTGGGCTTCCGGACAGAGAAGCGCGAGCTGCCCGTGCTCTGGCACCAGTGCCTTCTGACTTTGGTCCAGCGCTACAAGGCCGACCTGGCCACGGAGCAGAAGGAGGCCATCCTGGAACTGCTCCGGCTTCAGCCCCACCCCCAGCTGTCCCCAGAGATCAGGCGTGAGTTGCAGAGTGCCGTCCCCCGAGATGTAGAAGATGTTCCTGTCACCATGGAGTGAGGACGCAGCGCTCGTCCGGGTCTGTGGAGCGTGGAAGGACTCCAGGATCCCTGCTGGTGACTAGAGGTGATTCCGAGCCTTGACAGCTGAAGACCCGGATCAGGGCCAAGACAGGTCGCGGGCCTCTGACTCCCCAGTTCTCAACAGGGGGACCTGAGTAGGGCTGGTTCCCTCTTGCGTTCTAGGCCTGCATCCCTGCTCAGTTCTGAGACCTGACTTAAGGTCCCACAGCCCAGCACTCCCGGGTCCCAGCTAGGGTTGGAATGGGTACTTCCTCTCAGGCTGGTGTCAGGTCACCGGGAGGTGGATAAAGACAAAAGGCAGGTATTCATTGAACCTCAGTGTTTTGATGTGATGGATGGAGATCTTTGCTATCCTTGTTTCGCTGGAAGCAAGCACTGCTTCACTGGAGGCGGGCACTGCTTTCCCCTCATGCTTAGCAGTGGATTCTTAGCTATTTACATGGTAGCCTCGCACTTCCCCCACCTTATTCTACAAGTCTTCTCTAGGCTGTACCCACCCTGCCAGCCCCTAGAGGGCACAGCCTTTGCCTTCCCCTGACACAAGCTACTTGGGGAGAATACCAGCAACCAGGAGGTTGTTCAAACACGAGAAGGTCTCAGATTGGTTGCAAGAGCTAGAAGAAAGCACCTAGAGGAAGGTGGAAATTCAGGATGAGAAAGGTCAGACCCAGGGTCACCACCAGACCGGTTCCCTTTCTAACTTTCTTAGCCAATGAAAGCGTTCAACCAGGGGTTGGCAAATCAGGGTTGTGTATGCCTGTTTTCTTACAGTCCATGAGAGAAAAGTGATTTTTTACATTTTAAATGGTTGGTGGTGGAGGCAGAGAAAAAACAGCAGTATTTTGTGATAGGTGAAGATTATATGAAATTCAAGTTTCAGTGTCCCTAAAATAAAGTTTTTTGGGACACAGCCACATCCATCCACTTCCATGTCCTGTGACTACTTTCACTGCCCCTACAGCAGAGACCAGTGCAGCCTGGCTAGAACCCTGTTACTTGCTTTTGCAAATATGAGTTTGTTCCAACCTAATTACTCTATTTGGTCATAAAGCAAATTTCATTTATATAGTTTTGTCTTGAGACACTAGATGAAAGCAAAAAACTACCCCCACAGAGCCAAGCCAGATGACACACAAAACGCACATGCCCAGCCCTGTGCCAGCGCCCCCAGCTCACCTTCTGGGTTGGCACCACACCCACATCTGGTGTCACAACGTGCCTTCCACATCCTTCCGACCTCTGCTTCCACAGCCAACTTCAGGTGTTTGTTTTTCAAGATAAAGGGCCATATACAGTATGTGTTTCTTAGCCATTTAATGTGTAAAAACACCATCTTAAAAAAAAAGTGTCCTTCATTAAGTATTTGAGTATTGTGCTTCAAGCCCCATTTTCCCCCATAAGCCATGTGGCCTTAATTGTGCAGTTTTGCATAGTGCAGTGCTTTTTAGAAATGTGCACATCAGGTTCTACAGCAGAACTTCCGATAACACAGGCAGAAGCCACATGGCCCACAAAGCCTGAAATGTCTGCTCTGGCCCAAGACAGAAAAGGTGGGACGACTCCTGCTCCAGACATTGATTTCTGCCCTCTTTTACCCCATGCAGTCTAGAAATAAGCTTTCCCACAGACTGCCCTCTAATCCAAGAAGCCAGAGTCAGTTTTATTCTAGAAACTTTATTATAAAGGTAGCATGATGGTCCTCAGCCACCAGCCTGGACCTTGTGGCCTCAGGAAAGACCTGTGTTAACAGGGCCTGCCTCCCTCTCTGGACAGGGGGCTTGATCATCACCAGGTCATCCCCTGCTTCATTCTGCAACGCCCCCTGCTCCTGGAGGATGGGGCAGAGGGCCAAAGGGAGAGGAGGGTATGGCCCCACTCCAGGCATAGCAGCTCCTTGGCCACAAAGATCCTCTAGCAAGTAGCAGAGGGGAGGAATACAGCAACCACCAGGGTTACCACCCCTGTGGCGGGGGGAGAAGGGCCCCACCACACCCTCATACAGTTGTACTCAAAGTAATTAATAAATTAAAACAACTTCCTTCTGCACTGACACCCCCCTCCCCCCAATCACACAGGAGAAGCTGAGCAGAAAGCAAAGCAAGGAGGTTGATTCCTGCCCCTGGACGGTGGCCGGGGCCCCTCCTAGGAGTAGCTAGGATTATGCAGGGCCTCCAAGTGCTTGGAGAGGGATGTCCACTCTTGCCCCTAATGTGTAACTAGAACATCCGAGGCTTCTTCAGAAAGATCCCAATCCAAATGCAGTAATTAGGGAATCCCCTGGCGGTCCAGTGGTTAGGACTCCGAGCTTTCTCTGCCAGGGGCTCGGGTTCAGTTTTGGCAGTTGAGAGCCCCAGAGATAAGGGAGCCCCTAGAAAGGAATGCTGGTACATGTATTACACCTCAATGTCACTGGCTGGATGCAGGCAGGAGGAGGAGCCGGACTGGCCCCCAGCCGTGGCCGGCCAGGCCCCTTAGTGCACACTGCAGGGTTAGGTAGGACCTGACCCCTCTGGCTGGCGAGGGGCAAGGGGAAGGAGCCCCCTCAGGCTTCAGCTGTGGCATGATTCTGTTCCTGCAGCCAGGGAGGGGGGTGACAAGGTCCCCTCCTGCTGTCAGCAGCCACTCGAGGGGGCCTCTCCAGGGCTACAGGTGGATGGCCGTGACGTCTGTGGGAGTGCTGGTCTGGCTGGGCCCCTGGCTGCTGGAGCCCCTGGGGGCCTTGGGCGCTGGGCTGGGAGAGGTCTGGGCGGCTTCCCTGAGGCTCTCCCTGAGGGCAGCTTCAATCTGCTCCTGACAGGCCCGCAGGCAGTCCTGGGGACAAGGGGGCGTGGTGAGGAAGGTCCGCTTCCCACCCCGCTTCCCGCCCTCCACCAGCATCTGGCAGCAGGTACAGGAGGACACCTCCCAACACAGGGAAGTCTGGGGAGGTTAGGCCACAGCCCAACCCCAGGAATCAGCCTTCAGTTCTCAGAAACTGGCAAGAGGATGTGGCAAGAGGGTGTGAGAGGGCCTGACATCTGACACCGAACCCCCACCCCCACTCCTGCATACTGCTCGGCAAGGAAAGGGTACCCAGGGGCAGTGCCTTTCGGCCCACCCGCAGCACTTGCTCTTCTCCAGACCAAGGCAGGAGATAAAAGACCACAGAAGCCGCAAAGGTGGGGCACTTGAAACCTGGAGTGGAGACCAGGTTGGGAGTGGTCCACAGCACCCTCTGCTGGAAGCTCAGGGAGAAGTGCTCCCTCGTGAGCAGAGGCCATTTGCCCAGCTGCCCAGCACTCACCACTTCAGTGCCTGTGATCCCTGCCAGCAGCTCTGTGAGCTCGTCCCCAGACGTGGAGCAGGCACCCAGGCCTTGCACTGCAGCTCCGATGCTGCCTGTGGCAATCATGGATGGTGGGTACATGGCAAAAGTGTAGTCTAGGAAAGAGAAAAGGGACCATGAGACAAGGATGAATACCAGCGTGCACCTTCTATTTCCCAGGAAGTGCCAGGCTGTATGAATAGAGCACGGGTATACTGGGACACCCCAGCAGTGCGTGGTATAAGAACAGCTGGGGAGAGGGTCAGGGTAGTAAGTGATCCAGGCCAGGAACCAGAGAGTGAATGGGTCTCTTCCTGGTATGGACACAAAATTAAGGTTAAGAAACCTGGGTTCTTGGCCTGGCTTAGTCACTGAGACAGCCTGGGCAAGTCACTTCTCTCTAAGCCCTTGGTGTCCCCAGCTACATACTCGGGTGGGAGGTCGGGGTGGGGGGCTGCAGCATCTCTGAGATCCCAGACAGCTCTGCTGCTTTCTTGTGTTGATACTGGGGGCTCAGAGGATAGAATTTTCACAAATTTTGAAGTTATGAACCGAACCTCCTAGTTCTCTCTCACGTTTCCAAGTCTTCTGATTTCCCTGGCTTGGCACATGTGTGTGGGGGGCTCTTACCTGTAGCACAGAGGGCCAAAAAGGTCTGGGCGTGCTTCTTGACCAAGGCTTGTCGGTCGCGGGGCAGAGAGAGCCGGTGCAGAATCAGGGCCAGGAAATCGTGGGCAATCACTGCGGCCAGGTCCCACTTGAGCTTCCCCAAGACCAGCACCTCCCAATCCTGGAGGCAGAGGAAGAGGGCGGGGTCAGTGGCTGAAGAAGGGAAGGGGAGGAAGTAAAGTGGAAGTCTCACAGGGAACGAAGCACATCACACTTGAAGGTCAAGACTCCAGGTCTGCTTTTGAACTTCAGGACTGGTACTGTGGAATGGGGAGTCCAGGGCAGGGAACAGCTAGGGGCACTTGCTTTGAGCATCTATTGATCAACTTCCTAGATGCCAGAACTACATGCTTTACATAAACTGACTCTTTTAATCCTGCTGGGTTATCTTTTGGGGGTCCAACTGTCCAGGCCTTCTCTCAACCTCCTGCAAGGCTCTGAGCAGGCCTCCAGTTATAGCTGAAAGAAAAGTCTGCAGACCACCATCACCAGGAACTAGAGGCTCTTCTGGTGTGAAGCAGAAAGACTCTCCATAATCTCAAGGATTTGTGAAAGGGGAGATTACTAGCCTCTCCCCCAACTCAGCATGCCCACCAAGTCCACACCTCTTGAAGAAACTGGGGTTAGCGTGAGGCCCTTCCTCCTCTGACACAGCCCCTGAGCCAACCCCAAGGTTCCTCAAAGTGGAGGTTGCCCAACCCAACCCACATCCCCTTGGGGGGGACACTGGGGTGGGGGGCTGAAATAGAGCACCCCACTCCACCTCTCTGGCTGAAACCCAGTGCTTAGTGTCATTTGAGTCTCAGGGGGAGAAGTGGAGGTCAAGGCAGACAGGATGGGTCCAGGTGATGATCCCTGAGGGACCAAACCATCTCTCCATCAGTCCCAGCCTCCCTACTACTGCTGGGTCCTGGAAGGAGACTGGGAGCCCCACCCAGTCCACTCCTCTGGGGTTCCCAGCCCTGGCCCTATTTCTGAGTTGCACACAGGAGGATTTCTTCATTGTTTTATCTCAGGAAGGAACTCACAGGTTTGACCCTTAGTGGGGTAGAAATGGCAACCCCACCCAATCTCTTTTCGGCCCTCTGTCACAGCTGCCCCTCTCCTGGCCCCCACCTAGGTGTCATGATCTTCAGCCTCTCACAAAGCCTCACAGAAATTAGCCTGGCCTGGAGCCAGAAGAAGTTGAGCAGAGAAGTTAGCATTCTACTCCCCGTGTTTATTCCAGGGGTCAAACTCCTAACTCAGAAGTCAACAAAAAGCATCCAGGATCCAAGGAAACATCTGGAAGGCAGCTCGGAGTGGGGACGCATAGGGTCCTGCGTTGGGGGAGGGTGGCCACCTTACCCTCCATCTGGGCAGAATATCTCCTGAGAATCTCAGTCCTCACTTGACAGAGAACACACCCCTAGCAGCTTCCATAACAACCCTAACCTCTGAGGCCACCTGAGGCCTCGAACACACCACCCTCCATGCAGCACCGAGCCAGGACCCTTCCTTCCTCCTCTGGGCCCCCACCTTCTTTGTGGCACAAGGATTATTTGGACTGACCGGAGCTCTCTGATGTCCCTTCCAACTCTGACCTAGGAAGTCATCGATCGGCACGCTCCACCCCCAGCTCAGGCAGGGGGAGTGGGAGGAGAGGACTTTTCGCCTGTTCTGAAAAACTGCCCTCACATAAAGGCACACATCCCATGCTCATCTTTTCACAAAAATGAAGTCCCCTTCCACTAGCCCAAACTCCTTCAGAAACATCTTGCTCTCTAGCCCTGGAAACCAGCTCCACCTTCAGACTTGCCCAAAACTACCAGATTCATCACAAAGAGCTGTGGAGCCTCCCAGATTCCCAGCTCTGGCCTCCTACTCCCATATCCGAGAGCTACTTGGCAGGAAGAGGAATCCCGTTCCCCGACAAGCAGCACTCAGGGGCCCCAGTACCCTGGCTTTCCTGGCCAGCCAATCACAGCAGCCAGCACGCTGCCCTCCTCCCCGGGAGATGGGGCCCAGAGACGCCTCTCGGGTCAAGAGAAGACTCGACTGCTGTAGAGCAAGGTGGAGGAAGGTGCCAGCTCACCCCTCTCCCCTGGGTCCCCCGAGAGATGATCTGCACGCTCCCAAATAACCTCTTCCAAATCCAAGCAACTCCCCACCTCCTCTCCAGGCTCAGTGGGGAAAGAGAACCATGACTCCCCTGCCCTGCCTCGGGAAGAGCCCAGCCCAAGTTCCCAGCAAGAGGCCCAGGGAGCCACTTCCCAAACCACAGGAGTGACAGCAGCTCCCCACAGGGTTATGAAAGACCTTGGTCAGGGTGGGTGGGCCAGGGGAGAGGGCATCATTATCACATCGGAAGCAGCTGCAGTTCAGCCAGTCTGTGCCTCGGCACTGGCCTTTGGCTAAAGGGGGAAAGATGATTCCACCAGGCCTGAAGCAGCTGCTTCTGAGAGCAGTTTCTCAGGGTGAGACTAGGGAATGGAGAATGAGGGAAGGAGCTGGTTCTCCTGGGATATAAAAGGAAGGAAGGAAGCAAAGTGGGACGGAACTCCTCGGCCCTTCCTTACAGCAGCTGGGGCCTGGCTTTAATCAGCTCTGGGAGACTTTTTGATCACAAAGTCCACACACTGGGAGACAAGATTCAACCCGGGCGGCCCCTTCCCCCATGTGAAGCATGTTCCACTCCCCCACTCCAGTGGGGGTGCACAGGCATGTCCTGCTGCTGCCAATAAATAACTCATGGTGGCTGTGTAAACCCAGAGGCAAAGTACTAGTGAGTGTAGACATGCAGTTTGACTTGTTGCTATCTGGGGGAAAGACCATGAAGGAGTGGCACCCCCTGGAGGTCAAGACAGGGGATCTGGTTCATGCTGGGAGCGCAAGCCTGAACTGGGGCCACCCTGACCATCACACCACACTGTCCCATCTTTTGTCAAAAGAAAAAGAAAAAAAGCTGCTACCCTGCCCAGGGGCAGAAAGCTTCCGGAGGCCTCAGCTTCCCCCCTCCTGGTATGTCAGGAAGGAGGCAGGGGGTGCTGGCAGGTGGGGAGGGTATGCACGCACCCGCAGCTGGCGCGGGGAGACAGAATGGTCGGTGTAGATGCACAGCTTCTCGATGGTCAGGGGCGTTGTCTCGCGCAGCTTGGAGGCCAGCAGCATGCAGACCGCACCCAGGAGCTGCAACTGCGCCTTTCGGGTGGGGACGCAGGACAGGTAACGATCCAGGTAGTTCATGGCCAGGGGGAAGACTTCCTCTTCACAGCGCTGCTCCTCACACACCTGGGGGAGGGCGCACAGTCACTTCGGGGGCAGAGGCTTAGGAAACGCAGCAGCAACTAAAGGCGAGGGGTGCGGTGCGCTGAAGGGAAGTGGAATGGGGAGCAAGACACGGGAGGGGGTAGGTGTACTCACAGTGACAAGGACTAACACGCAGGATGCGCCTTCCCCAAGGTGACACCCTCCCACTTCCTCTGCGGTGCCTCCTTTCCCCGGGGGTGGGAGTGGGGGGGGGGAGCGGGATACGCCAGAGGCTCCCTTCCTTCAGGAATCCAAACTGAGGCTGATCTGCACCCCCCATACCAAGGGAGAGGGGTTCGGAAGAGCCACCCATAGAAGCCAGAGAACTGGGACCTTACCCCCATTACTGCCACCCAGTGCACACACCCAAAAGGAAGGGAGGAGACTCCAGCGGCTGCCTCCCGCACTTTCCATTTCCCTGACGGCCGGAACAGCGCGCCACCCCCACCGGCTTCCCCGCCAGAACCCCGCGACACACACAAGGAACCGGCTCTGCGGCGGGGGCGGCCGAGCCCAGGGTTTTCCAGGCGCGCTCTCCCTAGAAGACCGGGCGTGCGGTGGGGGCGGGGCGAGGCTTTTGAGAGAAGTCAGAGGGGAGAGGGTGGCCCTCGCCCCGCTTTCCCGGCCCGAAGACAGGGTTATTTGGGGGTGCCAAATGCCTGGCGGTCAGGGTCAGAGAAGGGCAAGAAAAAGACAGCACCGAAGCAGCCGGCTAAGGGCGCGCGAGTGAAAAGTCCAGGCCCCGGGGATCTGCGCCACAGAAACATCTTGCTGATTGTTGCTGAGGATCAGGATGTCCCGACAGGGCGGCCCCGGGATGTCCGGAGCCCGGGGCGCGGGGGTGACGGGGGAGGGGAGACCCGCGGTACCTCCAGCATCCAGTACGCCAGCATCTTCCGCATGTGCGGCTTGATCTCCCTCTGCACACACTGGAAGTAAGAGGCGCGGGGCACGTAGCGCTCCTCCAGGCGGAGCAAGCTCTGCAGGACACGCTGGTCCCCTAGCAGCCGCGGGTCCGGCCCGGCCCGGGGCGCGTGCCGAGTGCCCTCGCAGCACAGCAGCTCCATCCTCGGGCAGCGCGCGGGCAGGGCGGGAGTGCGGGCTCGGGAGCCAGAACGCAGGCGGCGGGCCGGAGAGCGCGGGGCGCGGGACTGTGGCGCTGTCGCTGGCACTGCGCGGCCGAGCCTCAGCCCGCCCCCGCCGCCGCGCGCGCGCCGCTTCCCTGACAGGCGCCCCGCCCCTCGAGACCGAGTAGCAACCGTGGAATGCTCAGACGTCGCGACGCTCCGGGGGCGGGGCCTCCGGCGCCCGGACGGAAAGGGCTGGCGGGCGCTCCCCCTCCCCCGGGCGACCGCATTGGTCGGCTGGGCGCGGGCCGCCGGCTTCCGGGCGCTCCGGATCCTTCTGACCACCCGGTGCTAGAGGAGTGTGCTTTGGGGGTGGGCCTCTCCTCGCCCCCCGCCCCCACCTCCGAGCCCTTCCATTTTTGCATCTCCCGACTCCAGGCGCCCCGAAAGGTTATTCATTCATTCGTCAAACTCTACTTCACCCGCTGCTTGCTCTAGGAAAAGTAAATAATAATAAAATAGCTAGATCTTAGGGGAGACTGGTCTGAGCACTTATTAAAATCTTAATGAAGAAGCTGTGGGTTAGGTCTTATACTGATTTTGCAGTTGAGGAAACTGAAGCAGTAACTATAATAGTAGTTCGTCTGCGGCAGAGCTAGGATTGGGAAGCCGACGGTCTGCCCCCAGAATCTCTGCTCCACCCCATGGCTACTTAAACTGATCCCCGAACCAGCCTGAGAGCGGGTCAGAAAAGCAGAACCTCAGGCCCATCCCCTGACCTACTGGATCAAAATCTGCCTTTAACCAGATCCCTGGTGATTCCTGTACACACTGAAGTGTGAGAAGAGACAGTCCTAAGTCCGCACGCTTGAGAACTACAACAGGGCGGAAGGGTCATGCATTCAAGGCCTCACCTTGTCTGTCATTAAGTTGGGTGTGTGGCCTTGGACAAACCCTGACGTTGGCCTTAGTTTCCGTTTGAGGAAATGATGGGCGGAGAAACTGCCTCCTTTCTAGAGGAGTTTCTTGCTCAGATTCTATAAAATCTTTCAGGCGCCACTTTTACCTCCCAAGCTTTGGGACTTTGCAGTGTTTCCAGAGCTGGATTCCGCGTGACCAGGAGGCAAACACACCACAAGCCTCCAGTAATGCTCCAAATGGCAGGAGGCCATGGGGATCCCTGCCTCTCCTGGGGTCCTCCAAGGAGGTGAGACACTAAGGAAGTTAATTACTAGAGAAATGACACTCTATAGAAAGAGGTCAGTCCTGCGCTAAGCATTATCCCAGTGAATTGTTCTTTTTTATGCAATAAATTTTTTGTTGTTTGCATATCATGGAAATATTCAATGCATTGTAGAAGACAGAAAATACCGATGTCACACAAAAAAGTAAATAGTAAGTACTGGCAGTTTCACCATCCAGATTGTTGTCCTTCAGTCATTAAGTCGTATCCAACTCTTTGAGACCCCATGGACTGCAGCATGCCAGGCTTCCCTGTCCTTCACTATCTCCCAGAGTTTGCTCAAACTCATGTCCATTGAGTCAGTGATGCCATCCAACCATCTCATCCTCTGTTGTCCCCTTCTCCTCCAGCCCTCAGTCTTTCCCAGCATCAGGGCCTTTTCCAATGAGTTGGCGCATTGCATCAGTTGGCCAGATAACCCTTTAAAATGACAATGTTTATTTTTCTAAAATTGTTCTATGAATAAACATATTTTTAAGAATGACATCATTGTGAACTATTTTGTAAACTTTTTTGTTTTCACGAAAAAGTATACTGTCAGCACTTTTCCATCTCATTAAATATTCTATAACTTTTTAAATAACTACCTAGTAAACCATTGAGTGAATATAGCGTAATGTATTTCACCAAAGCTGTATTATTGGAAATCTAGGTAGTTTCTAGTTCCTCCCTATTAGAAATAATACTGTAAAATATTTTTGTGGTAATATTTTTGTGCACACTCATGATTATTTCTAGAAGTGAATTAATTTCTAGAAGTGAAATTTCTCAATCTGAAGTTATGAAACATTCTAAGGCTTTTGATACAGTTCTTATTACCAAATTTCCCTGCTGAAAGGCTGAACCAAACTAATGAACAAACATTAGATATCTACTAAAAAAAAAAACAACTACCAACTGGCGAGATGAAAAGTGGTTTATTAGTAATGTGTATAAATTTTTAAATTCAAGAGTTCTTGTTGTATCAGTGTGAATGTGGGCTGTGTACCTTCTCTGATCTTGTAAGTCTTCTATTCCTGTCTTCAAAAATACAAGCAAGAAGTTTCTTGAGCTAACTAATCATTGCATTGCACGCTTTTGTTAAAGAGAACAGTGTATTTAAAATTATAAAAATTAGATATGACGTTAAGGGGAGGCAAACATGTTGAAGCGTACAGGGCTTTTAGGGTGCAGAAGGGCTAAAAATGTAGCTTTTGAAGTTAGTACATAACCAAAAACCAGTTCTGTCCTGGATGTTTTTTTACTTTCAGAATTATTGAGTAGGACTGTTCTGTTAAGATGGTGCATCTTTGATGAGAGAGTAAATCATTTTTTTTTCCCCATAAGTATACTATTATTTCCCTCCATTTTACAGAAAGGGAAACCAGTACTTTAAAGTGGCTAAATAATTTGCCCAAGGTCACAAAGCTAAAGTGGTCGAGGCTAGATACAATCTAGTGAGTCTGGCTGGAGAATCCATGCTCTTAACTACTTCATTCTGCTACCTCTTGTGCTGATCTATGAGTGCAAATTGATTTATTAGTTGTTGGTTTAGTGAGGAAGGCGGACAGAAACTACCCAGTCCTGGAAGCTTGGGAGTGAGCCTACATCCTGGGGAAGAGGGCTCCTGGTAAGCCGGGCATTTTGAAGGATACCTCTGCCTCGCCCTTGACTAGGACTGACATGCCCAGAGCAGAGTCATCCGGGACCTCTGGCCAAGGTCAGCTACAAGCTGGCTGGCTGTCCTCCATGGAGGCCGGTGAGCTCAGTGCTGGGCCAGGGCAGAGGAGTTCCTGGAGGGTTGGCTGATCTGCCTGGGAACTTCACTAAGCACCTCCATCTCAAAGGAACAGGGGCTCCCCTCATTATTCATAAAAGAAGGGAAAAAAAAAAAAGGCAAAGCACTGACGAGGGCCAATATGGGGAGGAGTTTCTGCCCAGGTGCATTCAATTAGAACAAGTTGCTCAATGAAATGGCAAATGAGAGGAGGGGTGGGAATGGAATGTCACAAGCCAGATGAAAAGCTCCAAGGAGGAAGGAAACAATGCTTTCTTCCCCTTCTTCCTCTTCCCACTCCTCCTCCTCTTCAGCATTGAAATGTCCCCCTCCTAGAACTGAGGGGGTGAACAAGGTGATGGGTGAGGCTCATCACCCCACGGGCTACATTCCGTGGCTCAGTTACCTTCGGACCCATTCAGATGACAGAGAGGCGAGGCATCTTGGGTGGGGGCTGGGGCAAGTCTGCTTGCCTTCAACGCCGGGCTCTACCTTTTCTTTTTTTGTTCAATGAGAGTAAGAATAGTTTCAGCCGCAAAGGGGTTCTGAGGACTAAACAGGCAGAAAGCATCTTGCCGGTGCCCGGCCCACTGAATGCCTGTGAGCATTCCAAGATGGTAGTTTTTGTTGCTATGACTATCATTCCCTCTCTTAAGGAGTACCCTTTACTCTATGAACATACACCCAGAACCCCTCAGAGAAAAGTAAAGGTTTGAGCAGCAGAAGCCATCCTTCTAGAATGGCACCACCATTACATTTCACAGTGTAAAGCGAGTGGTCAAGGGGACGGTGATGAACACTGGAGGGCTTGGGGCCACATCACTCTGTCCCTCCACCTACCCTGGCTGTGTGACTTTGGGCAAATTGTACCACCTTTCTGTGCCTCAGTTTCCTCTTCTGAAACTAAGAATGACAGTAATGAAACTGTGCTTCTGTTGCATGGTTTTGTTGCTAAGCAAGCCTGTTGGGTTTGGTAGTTAAGCAAACCTGCTTTCTTGAGTGATCATTAACTTACAGGGGTCTCCTATACTTTTTTCTTTACTTACAATGCCCTAGTGGGATTAACTTTTTAATTACTTGCTTTGTCCCTTTACTCTGTCTCTATGAGTAATACCTCCCCTTCGAGTGGCTAGAAGGATGGAATGCACTCATTCGTGTTAAACACATGAAATAGTGCCTGGCATATGGTGAGCCATTTTTTAAAAGTTCATTGTGATTGTGGTACTTACAGACACAAACTTCTTTATGTGTACAGACTATTTATGATAATAAATGTAACACAATAGATGTGGAGGCACATGGAAAATAAAAATGCCAGGGATTACTGTAGTGGTGGTGAAGATCTGGCAAATTCTAATATATGAAAACTGGTCTGATGGGCTATTATCAGATATCCTAGTTTTCTGAGAACTGGAGACACTTATATGAATACTCTTCATACTGTTCCCCCCCCCCAACTTTTTACTTGGAAATATTTCAAAACTACAGGAAACCTGCAAGAATAGCAGTGACCACTAACACACCTTTCACCTAAATTCCTATGTGTATTTTGCTGAACTATTTGAGACCTGATTACAGACATCATGATTTCTCATCTCTACATGTTTCAGTCTGGGTCGCTTAAGAATGCAAGTCTCCCACGTAACCATGAAACAATGATCCCAATTAGAAATGTATGCTAATACAATATCGCAATCTGCATACCAAGGTCCCCAGCTGTTCCAGTAATAACCCTTCATAGCTTTTTGCTTTCTCAACCCAAGATCCATTCAAGGATTGTGTTTGCAATGTAACCTCTTTAATTTCCTTTACTTTAGAACAGTTTCTGATCCTTTAAAAAAAGTTTTTGATGTACTTCCCCAGTGGTCCAATGGTTAGGACTGTGCTTCTACTCCAGAGGGCACAGGTTTGATACCTGGTCAGGGAACTAAGATCCCACATGCCTTGCACTGTGACCAAGGGGTGGAAAAGTCTTTGAGAACATGGGTATTTTGGAAAGCCAGTTGTTTTACACAGTGTACTCCAATTTGGATGCATCTGATTGTTTTCTCCTGACTAAATGAGGATTGATAAATATTTTTATATTTTTAGTAGAAATATTACCTAATGATGTTGTGTCCTGAATGCGTATTTTTGAGTGGAAAAATCAAGCACAAAACCAAACTGGGGGCTTCCTGGGTGGCTCCGTGGTAAAGAATCCACCTGCCAATGAAGGAGACACGGGTTTGATCCCTGGTCTGGGAAGATCCCACGTGCCACAGAGTAACTAAGCCATGCGCCACAACTACTAAGCCTGTGCCCTAGAGTCTGCGAGCCGAAACTATTGAGCCCACATGCTGCACCTACAGAAGCCTGAGAGCCCTGGAGATCCTCAGCTTTCCTCAACAAACCTGCTCCTCCCACCAGCTTCCCCCATATCAGCACATGGCAACTCTATCCTTCCAGCTGCTCAGGCCAGAACACTTGGTGTCATTCTTGACTACTCTCTTTCAACTCCCACATCCACCCATCAGCAGACCATGGAAGAGTCTACTTTCAAAATATCTGTAAAATTCAACCCTCTTTCTTCTTTTCCTCTGCTACCTCCTTGGTCCAAATTCAGTTCTTCTTTGTCCTGACTGGTCTCCCACATCCAAAGCATTACTCATTTCTATGTCCAAAATACATCTCCAGTCCTTGCCTTTTCTCTATTTCCGCTTCTCCCACCCTGGTCTAAGCGGCATCATCTGTTGCCTGGATTGGGATGGTGGCTCCTAAGGGGTATCCCTGGTCCACCCTTGCCCCCTCCAGTCTAGTCTCAACCCCCAGGGCTCTCCATTCACGTAATTGTCTCTCACTCACCCTGCTCTGGCCACACTGGTCTCCTTATTGCTCCTGGACCATACCAGGCATACATGTTCCCTTTGTATTTCCTGTCCCATCCGCCTGGGATGTTCTGCATCCAGTGACCCCATGGCTCTGCCTTTGGGCTTTGACTAAAGTCACTGCTCGATTTTTCTGCTTACCACTAATCACTGACATACACCACACCTCACCTCCGTGTTCTGTTTATAGTTTGTCTACTCTACCCCACTGAAACAGAATGGTACCTGGTTCATAGTAAGTGTTTAAACTGTTTTTTTTTTTTTTTTCTGCCTGAATAAATGAATGCATGAATGAGACAAATTGGATGTGAGAAAAACACCAGCACAATCGCACGGTTGAAGGCTGCTGCGTGTGGAGGCAGGTCTGGAATTAAGCACCACCAGCACTTCCAGCTTTCCTGGATGGTGGTGGGCACAGTGGGTCCTGACAACGGAAAGAGCCATCAGGCAAAGTCACAAGGCTGGGGGCTTGGACCGGGGGGACTGCTGTACCCTAAAATGTGAGGTCCACGGGCATCGAGGTGGAAAACAGCTGTACATGCTACCTCATCAGAGTGGGATTTGAATGCAGTTGGGCACCAGAGCACGAGTTATAATCCTGAGTAAATGTATTTTTAACAGTTTTGTGCTCATTCGAAAGTTCTGTGTGCACCAGAACATCAAAGCTGGGCCTTCATCAAGCTTCCTTTTTAAGATACATTTATTTAATGAAAAACTATTAATTTTGAAAATATGAAGTAGGATGTGGCGGTTGTGAGGGCACCATGTGAATGACAGACAACTGGGAATTCACGGAAGAGGAAGAAAACAGCATATTTTGGTAATTCCCCGGCAGTCCAGTGGTTGGGACTCTTCGCTTTCACTGCAGGAGGCGTGGGTTTGATCCCTGGTTGGAGGAAATAAGATCCCACATGCCCCATGGTCTGGCAAAAAAAAAAAAAAAAAAAGGAAGAATTTTGAACCCAAAGACCTCAATTTAAGTCTCAAGACCTGGTTCTGTACCAGCTATAAACCCAGAACCAAGCAAGTGCTTTAAATCTGGGAGCTTATTTCCCCATCTATAAAAGGGGATAACAAGAGCCCAGACTGCTTAGGGGATGGTTCTAAGACCAGATGAGATAAGGCACTGGTTAAAAAACACTAAGTTGGGACTTCCCTGGTGGTCCAGTGGTTAAGGCTTTGAGTTCCCAATGCAGGGGACCCAGGTTTGAGCCCTGGTCAGGGAACTAGATCCCACATGCCCCAACTAAAACTTCTGCATGCCACAACTAAGACCTGGTACATCCAAATAAATAAATACTAAAAAAAAAAAAAAAAAAACCCACTAAGTAAACTGTGAAGTGCTAGGCAAATCTAAGGGGTGATTCGAAGAAATATCATGGAGAACCAGTAGGGATGGGAAATCCTACCCTGCCCTTCTTTGTGTGACCCCCAAAGCCCCCACTATCGCCACCCCAACTTCAGCCTTACAAACAGAACCCAGATTTTGTTGTGATATCAGATGACTGTTTTAGAAGAGGCTGGATACTCCTCTGTCTGAGAGGTTAAACCTAAATTATTCTAAACCAAATCAAGACAATTCCATAGCTGGTTTAGGAATGGGTAGTTGTCATAATCTGGCCATAAGGTGTGAAATAAGTCTGCTGCTGCTACTGCTGCTGCTAAGTCGCTTCAGTCGTGTCCGACTCTGTGTGACCCCATAGACGGCAGCCTGCTAAGGGGCTTCAATAAATGCAGCGCAAAAGATAAAAGACTCATTTCTGCCTTATGTGAGAATGGAGTAAGATATGCTAAAATTTATTGGATGGTTACTATGATTCTAAGCGGAGAAGGCAATGGCACCCCACTCCAGTACTCTTGCCTGGAAAATCCTATGGATGGAGGAGCCTGGTAGGCTGCAGTCCATGGGGGTCGCTAAGTCGGACGCGACTGAGCGACTTCACTTTCACTTTTCGCTTTCATGCATTGAAGGAGATGGCAACCCACTCCAGTGTTCTTGCCTGGAGGATCCCAGGGACAGTGGGGAGCTGGGATCCTTGGTGGCCTGCCGTCTCTGGGGTCACACAGAGTTGGACACGACTGAAGTGACTTAGCAACAATGATTCTAAGTGCATAATTCTAAGAGTTTAAAAAACTAATTCATTTAATCCATATAATATTAAACTTCTGAGGTAACGGACTATTACCATCCCATATGACAGATAGGTTAAGCAGTTTACCCAGTATCAGATACCTATGGGATCTGAAACCAGGTTTGGCTACAGAACCCACACCCTTAGCCATGTTGCTGTGATGTCCAGAGCAGCTGCAGCCATCTTGCAACAATGAGGGAAGGAGCTGACACCTGAGAATGACAGCTGAAAGATCAGAACGAATTTCTCTCCCTAGTGTTGTTGCACTGCTGATTTAACCAATCTTGGCACCACCTACCACTGGGCTTTTTGTGATGCATGAGATAGTAAATTTTCCTCATTGTTTAGGCAACTTTTACTCCCAAAATAAAAGTTCCTTTCTCTACTCTCATGCACACGATAGGACACCCTTCAATAGCAAATAGGCAAAGAGCTCCACCAAACATTCAAGAAAACAGTCATTTCAATACGAACTCTTTCAGAGAATATAAAAAGAGGGTTCACATCTCAACTCATTTTTAGTATAATTTTGATTCCAACAAGTGCAATATGAGAAAAGACAATTACACTTATGAACATGAATGTAAAATCCTAAGCAAGATATTAGCAAATATAAAAAGGGTGATATGTTATTGACTTTATACAAAAAATGCATAGTTTATTTTGAACAGAACCATTATATATTATCACGCTAAAAGATTAAAGGGGAAAAAAAACATATGATCATATCAACAGATGCCAAAGAAGTTTTTTATAAAATTCAACATCCATTTACAATAAGAAAAAACTCTTGTCAAAGTAGGGATAGATGGAAACTTTTCTAGTTTGATATAGGGCATCTATAAAATCCTACAGTAAACATCTTATTTAGTAGTGATGCACTGAAAGTAAAGTAGGCAAAGTGCCAAGGATGCCAAGCCATTGGACGGAACTCTGAAGGCTTTAGCAGAGGCTGAAAAAGACCAAAGGTTACTGGTTCCTTCTCCGTGGCCATCCTTTGTTCTCAAGGCCACCTGTGCCCAATGTTCTCAAGGTAGACCATCATCTTCCCACCCCTCTCTTATACATATTTTAAAGGTATCAGTTATCTCTTTTATTTATTTAATTAATTAGTTCAGGCCACACAGTGTGGCATGTGGGATCTCAGTTCCCTGACCAGGAATCAAACTTGCACCCCCTCCACATGGCAGTGCAGAATCTTAACCACTGGACTGCCGGGGAAGTCCCCTTAACTTGTACATTTTTTTTATGAATAGCATCATCTTTCTTCAGAGTCCTCAGACTTTAAGCTCTAGTGCCATCTTAGATTTCTTTCTTCATTGGGTTTCCTGTACCCAATTAGTTCCCTGGGCCAATAAAACCATTCCCTGAAGCTCACTTAGATCCCACTATTCCTATTCCTCTGGTAGGCTTTTGGCAAATTTCTTAAAATTTGCCACTAGTGGTCCAGTGGTTGAGAATCTGCCTGCCAATGCAGGGGACATGAGTTCGATCCCAGGGTCAGGAAGATCCCATAGGCCTCAAGGCAGCTATGCCCTGCACCACGACTACTGAGCCTAACAGTGTTCTAGAGCCTAACAGCCGCAACTGTGGAGCCCAGGCACCACACCTCCAGAAGCTTGAGTGCCCTAGAATGTATGCTCCTCCAAAACAAGAGAAGATCACCACCGTGAGATGCCCGTGCATCACAACTGGCAAGCAGCTCCTGCTCTCCTCAACTAGAGAAAGCCCTCTCCCAGCAACAAAGGCCCAGCACAGCCAATAAATTAATTAATTAATAATTAAAAAAAAGACTTCACTTTCCAGTGCAGGGGCTGCTGGTTTGATTCCTGGTTGGGGAACTAAGATGCCACATGCCTCAGGGCCAAAAGTCCAAAGCCTAAAACAGAAGCAGCACTTAACAAATTCCATAAAGACTTTAAACATGGTCCACATCCAAAAAAACAAACAAACAAACAAAAACCCAAAGCAAACCCCCTTCACAGCAGAGAGAATTCATCTCTCTGAAGAATCCGTTTGCATAATCTAAAATTGCTTTCTGCAAACCTGAAAGTCTAATGCATGCATGCTCAGTTGCTCAGTCATGTCTGGTTCTTTGCCACCCCATGGACTGTAGCCTGTCAGGCTCCTCTATGCATGCCATTGTCCAGGCAAGAATATTGGAGCAGGTTGCCATTTCCTCCTCCAGAGGACCTTCCTGACCTAGAGAGCAAACCCGAGTCTCAAGTCTCCTGCATTGGCAGGTGGATTCTTTACCACTGAGCCACCAGGAAAGCCCAAAGTCTAATACGCTGTCTTTAAAATGTATGTACATTTGGCATGAGCTCCATAATACAGTCATAATTGCTAAAATATAAAAATAATGGTGTAAATTATTAATGGTTAAGGAAAATGAAACTCCATGGAAGTGATATACATCATAAGACTGACCCCAAAGGAGTTTCAAACCCTCTTCTGAAAGGCCGGGGCTACATTACAATTACAGAAGCCTCCCTCAGAGGCTCTAGGTCTTCACCCTGCTTCCAGATAGATTCAGGATCCATGGCCCAGAGCCATCAGATTAATCTCTCATAGACACACCTTTCTTCTCCAGTCCATGGACCTGCTTATCAGTCAAATTTAAAAGTCAACCAGCCTGTCTTTTAAAGTTCTTCAAGAGTGCCAAGGCACCCTATCCCATTTTATCTTAGCTGGAGCACTCCAGTCCACCTCAGAGCCTTATCACCCAACACTGGCATCCTACTCCTTCCTTCAAATCTACCTCTTTACTTTAAGGCCTAGCTCCTGGCCCACCAATTCCAGGAACTTCCCAGGTTGTAAGATTGAAAGATTCACAGGAATTTTGAGCCAAAAAGGTTGATGACACCCAGTCATACAACCAGTATGACACCCAGGCTTGATGACACCCAGGCATACAACCAGTAAAAGGGTGTTACAACTGCAGCCATGAAATTAAAAGACGCTTGTTCCTTGGAAGAAAAGCTTGACAAACCTAGACAGCATATGAAAAAGCAGAGACATCATTTTGCCGACAAAGTCAAAGCTATGGTTTTTCCAGTAGTCATGTATGGATGTGAGAGTTGGACCATAAAGAAAGCTGAGCGTTGAAGAATTGATGCTTTTGAACTGTGGAGCAGGAGAAGACTCTTGAGAGTCCCTTGGACAACAAGGAGATCAGACCAGTCAATCCTAAAGGAAATCAGTCCAGAATATTCATCGGAAGGACTGATGCTGAACTTGAAGCTCCAATGCTTTGCCAACCTGATATAAGAACTGACTCATTGGAAAAGACCCTGATGCTGGGTAAGATTGAAGGCAGGAGAAGGGGACAGCAGAGGATGAGATGGTTGGATGGCATCACGGAGTTTGAGCAAGCTCTGGGAGCTGGTGATTAACAGGGAAGCCTGGTGTGCTGCAGTCCATGGGGTTGGAAAAGAGTTGGACATGACTGAGTGACTGAACTGAACAAACTGTGCTCATTGTATTCCCCAAAGATTGGAAACTCCTGGGAGTAGGTATCACATTTATTCCTAAAGTTTGTTAACCTCCTGTAGGATAAAGACATGGCTGTGGTTCCAGACTTCCTGCTCAGGCAACTCCCCTGTGTGGAAGGCCTTTCCTCCACCTCTTGTCAGTCATTTACACTGGCAAAATCCAGTTTAAGATTCCGAAATCAATAACCTCAGGTATGCAGATGACACCACCCTTATGGCTGAAAGTGAAGAGGAACTGAGAAGACTCTTGATGAAGGTGAAAGAGGAAAGTGAAAAAGCTGGCTTAAAACTCAACATTCAAAAAACTAAGATCATGGCATCCAGTCCCATCACTTCATGACAAATAGATGGGGAAAACAATGGAAACAGTGACCGACTTTTATTTTCTTGGGCTCCAAAGTCACTGCAGATGGTGACCACAGCCATGAAATAAAAGATGCTTGCTCCTTGGAAAAAAAGCTATGACCAACTTAGACAGCATATTAAAAACCAGAGACATTACTTTGCTGACAAAGGTCCATCTAGTCAAAGCTATGGTTTTCCCAGTAGTCATGTGTGGATGTGAGAGTTGGACTAGAAAGAAAGCTGAGTGCCAAAGAATTGATGCTTTTGAACTGTGGTGTTAGAGAAGACTTTTGAGAGTCCCTTGCACTGCAGGGAGATCAGACCAGTCAATCCTAAAGGAAATCAGTCCTGAATATTCATTGGAAGGACTGATGCTGAAGCTGAAGCTCCAATACTTTGGCCACGTGATACGAACAGCTGACTCACTGGAAAAGACTGATGCTTGGAAAACTGAGGGCGGGAGGAGCAGGGGGCAACAGAGGATGAGAGGGTTGGATGGCATCACCGACTCACTGGACATGGGTTTGAGCAAACTCCGGGAGATAATGAAGGACAGGGAACTGGTGTGCCGCGGTTCACGGGGTCACAAAGAGTCAGATATGACTGAGTGATTAAACAAGGGTTGTTAATGAGCAGAAAAGATCCATACTTCCCCCAAACACACAAATCCAAGCCAGCTGACTTTTCATTTTTAAAAATACTATTTATTTATTTGGCTGTGTCGAATTATAGTTGTGGCATGCAGGATCTAGTTTCCTGACAAGGTATGGAACCCAGGTACCCTGATTGGGAGCTCATAGTCTCAGCCACTGGACCATCAGGGAAGTCCCCAGGTGACCTTTTCTTCCTTTTTTTTTTTTTAAAACATTTCCTCCAAGAGTGTTTGTATCATTTTTTCTCTTATTCATTCATTTATTCCACAGATCTTCCCTGACACCCGATCAAATGCCAAGAACCTCCTAAGGCCATGACCAATACAAGAACAAATAAAAGACAGCTCTTTTCTCTTAAAGGGAACACAATCTCCTGGGGGAAACAAAATGTACTTTGCTTTCCTTCTTAATAATTTACCTTTACTTGATTCTTTAATTGACTCAAGTATGTGGCTTTGGGGGCTTTGACTCATCGTGTGGCCTGAAAGTTCTCTGAAATCAGGAATTGAATCTTCTAAATTTTTTTGTATCTAAGTAGACTATGTTCCAGTTAGCAGCATTTGTCCTAGTATAATTATAAATGGTGCACCCTTTCACTCTCAAAAGTGTCCCAGATTGGAATAACAAGTGTTGCTGAGGATATGGAGAAAGTGGAGCCCTCCTACACTGACTGCTATGGGAATATAAAATGGTGAAGCTACTTTGGAAAACAACTTGGCAGTTCCTCAAATGTTAAACAGTTACCATATAACCTAGTGATTTCACTCCTAGGTAGATGCCCAAGAAAAAACCATACATCTACACAAAAACTTGAATACAGGTGTCAGAGCATTATTATTATTCACGACAGCCAAAAAATGTAAGCAATCAAATGTCCATCAACATATGAACAAATATAATGAATCATATTTAAGAATGCTCTAATGAGTGATATTCAGACAATGGAAGATCACTGAGACATTCGTAAAAAGGAATGAAGGGACCTCCTTGGTGGGCCAGTGGTTAAGAAGCCAGCTTCCCCTGCAGGGGGCGAGGGCTGGAGAACTAAGATCTTAGATGCCCTGCAGCATGGCCAAAAAATAAATAAAAAATAACATAACATAAAAAGGAATAAAGCACTGATGCATAGTACAACATGAATGAACTCTGAAAGCATTATGGTAAGAGAAGGAAGCCAACCAAAAGCCCCATGCATAGTATGACTCCATTTATATGAATTGTTCAGAATAGGCAAATCTATGGAGGCAGAAAATAGATCAGTGGTCAGCCTAGGTCTGGGGTGGTGCTGCTGATGACTGACTGCTAATGGGTACTGCATTTCTTTTGGGGATGATGAAAATATTCTAAAATTAGATTATAGTGATGATTGCACAAGTCTATAAATACCCTAAAAACCACTGAGGTGTGCACTTTATATAGGTGAATTCTATGATATGAAAATTATATCTCAATAAAACTTTTTAAAAAGCATTCTAGACTTCCCTGGTGGCCCACTAGCTAAGACTCTGTGCTCCCAATGCAAGGGGACCGGATTCGATTCCTCGTCAGGGAATTATATCCCACGTGTGCAACTAAGAGCTTGCATTCTGCAATTAAAAGATCCCACATACTGTAACAAAGACTGAAGATCCCGCGTGCTGCAACTAAACCCTGCAACAGCCCCCCAAAATAAATGGATACCCCAAAAAAGGTGTTTCCAATTGGATAATAAATTATATGGTCACCTTTTATCTAGGGAGGCCTTAGCATGAATTATTGAGAGCACAGGTCTTTTGAGTTAGACCTGAGCCTGAATCCCACCTTTGCCACTTAACTTGTTATGTGTCCTGGGAGAAAGCCTCAGAGACTTGTTGTAATGTAAATAAGGTTATGCATGAAGAGGGCTGGCAGCCTCCCAATCCCATGTTCAAAGTCCTCAACTTCTAGTGGCTATTGACACAGGGAAATCTGATCTAGAATGGATGGGGGGACCGATGGGTGGAGCAAGCCTGAAGCAACTCAAAATTCAGGGGACTCATCCCACAAATGGTATGTTGTTCTTAAAAAGGAACTCAAGGAGAATCAGCAGACTGGGTTCCCCGCTGCCCCCCATTCTGCTTGGTTATTCTGCCTGCACATTTGGTGCTCTATAGGGTGCAAAGCCCTGGGCTGAGCTTCCTGGAGAATAATGGGGGAGAGGTCAGGATCTCCACTTTCAGGAGTTTCTCCCCCCACCCCCCAGCTCCCCCCACCTGCCCCCCACCCCCACCCCAGCAGTAGGAAGCTGGGTGCGTGCAGAGGAAGAGGCCACCTGCACAGAGGCCATGTAAATAACCCCAGGCTGACCAGAAGCACCGCTGGCTGGTCTGCGTGTCTCTAAGCAGATAACCCAGACTTAGTCAACCGTGTGCCCTCCATTAAATGTGTCCTCTACCGCCTATCATCGGGCGCTGAGGTGTGTCAAACAGTCCCAGGGATGCCTTAATCAAAACACTCATCCACAGTCCCCCACCCCTGGTTCACCTGCCTCTGGAAGTACAAACATCTTCCAGGCCTTAAGGCCCTGGTTTTCTCTTCTCACCTAGCACACCTCTTAGACCTCACTCCATTCCTTCAGCCTCAGCTCTCACGCTTCTCTAGCTCTAACCTCCATCCCAAACTCCCAACCCACACCCTCTACCCGATGTCACAGGGACGCCTCAAGCACAAGATGCTCAAAACCTGTCCTCAGTGAACCATGATCCACTGTTTCACCACGTGGATAAAACGTGGACAGTATTCTTTGTCAGCTCCTCTGGCTCAGGCTCCACATCAACCTACAAGCCGATCCTGTTACCTCTTCTTCCAACCGTCTCTGGAATCTAGTCCCCCGACTCTAGCCTCCAGCACTCTTGCCGAAGCTGGGCACTCCTGCCATGCTCTCTTCCCACGGTCCTCCACCACCACTCACCCTCTCAGCCTGAGTTCCCAGGATTGTCCAAGTACGCTTTCAAAACTTCAGGAATGTACAGACATTTCCTTTACTTCTTTAAACCTTAAAATCTCTATGTCTACAGGGCAAAATCCAGATCTCTTATCTGAAATGCACACGCAAAGTCATCCATTTAAAAAAAAAAAAAAAGGTTGCCATGATCTACCCAAAATTCTCTCTCCAGTCTTATCTCCCCAACAACACGTTCCACCCACCCCCACCTATACTCCTGGGCCACTGAAGTGTCCAACATGGATGTTTCTGCTCAGCTCATACACTTCTTTCTGTCTAAAACCCCATTTCCCCACTGCTCTTAAAATGCTCCATGTCCTTTGAGGCCAGCTCATACACCACCTCTGCAGAGACACTCACTTCAGTTCTTCTGCTGAAGTCTGAAAGGAGCTGTGGGATGAGACAGAGGCCACTCTGACCACTGACCAGCTAGGGGCAGTTTGCCTTTGACAAGCCACCATAATCCAGGGTCTGGTCCTCACCTTTGCAGGAAAAAGCGTTATTCTTATTATTATTTACTTGGCTGTGTCAGGTATTAGCTTCAGTTTCCTAGATTTGGTGCAGGATCTTTTAGCTGGGGCAGATGGGATTTAGTTCCCTGACCAGGGATTGAACCCAGGCCTCCTGCGTTGGGAGTTTGGTGTCTCAGCCACTGGACCACCAGGGAAATGTCCAAGAAAGTGTGCTTTTTGAAGCTGCCGGGGGAGGAGACACAACTGCACTGTCTTCAGCGAATACCAGAGAAAGAAATGGATGGGCCAAACAGAGAAACAGAGCTGCAGATGAGTAACAGCTGATCTGCCCATGCCGTACTTGACGTGGGAAGTCAGACTCCAGCCAGAGTGTGTCACGGTGAACGAACAGCCCACCCTCAGCCAAGGCACCCACTGTCCCTCCAAAAGACCATGTAGAGTAATGGCCCAGAGAAAGAGTCAGGAGTTACTGAACTGGGGTTGAAGACCCAGCTCGGCCACTTACTCTGTGATTCTGGATGACTTAACCTAGACTCTCGGCTTCCTCATCAGTCCAAAGGGGCTAGGGATCCCTTTGTCCTGGCTATTCCTTCTGCCTGGACCACCCTTCCCCTAGATTCCCTCACAGCTCCCTTCCCCCTTGTCTCATGTCTCTGCTCACTGTTCACCTTCTCAGAGACGTTTCCTGACCTTTCTAGATAAACAGGAATCCCTTTTCTCACCCCAGGCATTCCTAGCCTCCTAACCCTGCCACATCCAGGCACCAGGGCTGGACCAGAGGAAAGTGCTCAACAAATGTAACAGAATGGATGAAAGAAGCATACAGACCTCAGAGAGGCCTGAGGATGTAAGGTGTACAGACCTGAGCATGGCCCACACCAAGCAGTGTCACACTTTACGAGGAGAGCCTCCAACTGCCATGTATCCGGTACCCAGAGATGCTGAAGGGGAATTGGGGGCTCAGAGTCTTGTTGGAAAAACAGACAGAAACCTCAGGAGAAGCGCGCCTGCTCCAGCCTGTGTGTGTGTGTGTGTGTGTGTGTGTGTGTGTGTATGTGCGGTCTTCCAGCAAAGACTTAGTGATGCTTAGTGAGGTGTGAGAAACTGGAATATTTGGTATGTGGTTCAGCACAGCCAGCAGGTAGGGCCCAAGACAGGATGACAGCAGGAACAGAGGCCAGACAGAAAGCAGGGCTGACCATGAAGGGCCTTGTGGCTACAGCAGTATCTGAGTTGTGCTCCAAAGGCAATGGAGAGCTATTAAAGGGTTTTCATCTGGACTAGAGCCTGAGTTGGAGAAGACAATGGCACCCCACTCCAGTACTCTTGCCTGGAAAATCCCATGGATGGAGAAGCCTGGTAGGCTGCAGTCCATGGGGTCGCTGAGGGTCGGACATGACTGAGCGACTTCACTTTGACTTTTCACTTTCATGCATTGGAGAAGGAAATGGCAACCCCCTCCAGTGTTCTTGCCTGGAGAATCCCAGGGACGGGGGAGCCTGGTGGGCTGCCATCTAGGGGGTTGCACAGAGTCGGACACGACTGAAGTGACTTAGCATAGCATAGCATAGAGCCTGAGTACAGAAGTGTTCAGAGTTTGGGAAGGAGTGAGCTGAGTGAACAGTTAAGAGGTTCTTATAATAACAGTGAGAAATTGCAAGGACAGCTTATGATAACAGAAGAAATGCAGGAGACAGAAACACTAAAAGTCAGTGGCCATTTGGGTGGTGGCCGGGGAAATAGTCCAGGCTGACCATCCGGAATCTGGCTTTGACAATTTGATGGAAGGTGTGTCTGTTTCTTCCGATTAGGAATCTATGTGGAAGAACAGATTTAGAGGGAAAGACCCTCTGAAGTCTCCATATTCACATAAAGTCCCACACTGGCCGGACATAATAAACAGATGCCCTTTACAGAGCTCTTACTGTGTTTCTGGAATACCAAGTCTATTTTCATTCCCACGACAATCATTTAGGATAGGTGTTACGATCCCATTTCACAGGTAAAGAGACTGAGGTTAAAAAAATATAAAATAACTTCTAAGGTCCACAGCCAAGATGGACCCAGCCGGACTGTGAACTCTGGTCCTAGCTGACGATGCCCTCCTCTCTCCTCAACCCTGACCTTGATGTCTTGAGTCTGGACATCAGGGATACAAAACTCTGAAGTCCTTAGCACAGGCACCCCAACTCCGGACTGGAAGCTGCCACCGAGGAAACCTGGTGGATTGGAATGAAGAGATATGCCACACTCAAGGGGTAAGCAGAGAAAGAGGAGCTTCCGAAGGAAATTAACAGCCAGAGAGGTGGGGAGAGAAGGAAGAAAGAAGCAAAGAGCTGACGCTGGGGACTTTCCTGGTGGTCCAATGGCTAAGACTCCCAGTGCAGGGGGCTCAGGTTCGATCCTTGGTCTTGGAACTAGATCCCACATGCCGCAGCTAAAGATTCCACGTGCCACAACTAAGACCGGGTGCAAATAAACAAACACGTAAAGAAAGCTGACAGCAGATCAGGACGCTCCCAGAGGTCAGCAGGGGTGGGTCCTCTCCCTCAGCGCAAGCAGCACCCCCAGCCCCACTGACGCATTCTTTCTGTAGATATGTTAACAGAGGCCAAGGGTTAAGGGCAAGACTTCCTTGGCTCCCTAAGCCTCTGGATCTCTTTAAATCAGTTTGCATATCTCTTCCAACCCGTCATGTATGGATTTTACAGTTTACATCAGAGCAGAGGATCTTAATGTCAATTCCTGGGAAGTTTCTCCCAGGTGGACCTCCTGCAGGGTGGAGTGGGGAGCTGCTGCATAGCACAGCGAGCTCATCTCTATGCTCTGTGATGACCTGGAGGGGTGGTGGGATAGGGTGGGATGGGGTCGGGGGAGGTGGTTCAAAAAGGAGGGGGTATATGCATATGTATATATACATAACTGATTCATTTCGTTGTACAGCAGAAACTAACACAATACTATAAAGCAAATATACCTCAATATATAATATATATATTTATATTAGGCCTTTCGACTCAGACCTAGATTTAAATAGAAGCTCTTCTGTATGATCTTGACCCTCAGTATTCTTACCTATAAAATGGGGATACTATAAGCTGCTTGCAGGGGTGGTTCTGAGACAGGGCAATGCATCTCTGATGTCCAGTTTATAGTATATGTTGTCATTATTACATTGTCTCCAATTACTGCTTGGCCTCACACCTGATCACCTGGGGAGCTTGAGAAGAATTCTTTTTTTGGTGGGGGGGCCCACTCTGCACAGCTTGTTGGGATCTCAGTTCCTTGACTGGAGGCTGAACCCAGGCCACAGGAGTGCAAGTGCCAAACCCCAACCACTCACTGGACTGTCAGGGAAGTCCCAAGCTTGTGAAGAACTCTGATACCCCTGCTCCACTCCAAGACCTAGAGACCGGCATCTCTAGGCCTGGGGCCCAGGTTTGTATGCTTATCCCCAGGTGGCTATAAAACACCTCCCGGGCTGAGAGCCACAAGTCCCCCTTCACCCAGGAATTACTCTCTTCAAAATGGCAACCCACTCCAGTATTCTTGCCTGGAGAATACCATGGACGGAGGAGCTTGGTGGGCTACAGTCCACAGGTCGCAAAGAGTCGGACACGACTGAGCGCCTTCACTTTCCCCTGATGCCCATATACCTCCGCACTGAATTTCTCAGTCGATCCGGGAACTATCCCTTAGAAAGTAGGTCTGTCTCTCAAGATTGGACATTCTCAGAAGAGGGCCACCCCCTCCTAGGATGAATGTGGTTATTCCCAAACCAACAATCCACTGAGTCATGCCTCTCACCCATTTACAAGAATTTCATTTTCAGAGGTCACCTCGGAGCTTTCTAATGTATTCACATATTCCCTCATTTACTGTCGCCCCCTTTAGCTCTCCGCATCAGTCGCTCCGTTGTGTCTGACTGTTTGTCACCCCATGGACTATAACCCGCCAGGCTCCTCTGTCCATGGAATTCTCCAGGCAAGAACACTGGAGCGGGTTGCCATTCCCTTCTCCAGGGGATCTGCCTGACTCACGGATGGAACAGAGTTCACACACATCTGGGGTGAGATTAGAACCAATGCAAAGAAAAGACATTTAGCAGGAGTTTATCCATGTCTCCTCTAGGTATTAATATCTGCTTTGTAATTCATGATAACAACAGTTATATATACTGTATGTCAAGTGTGGTTCTAAATGTTTTACATAAATTAATTATCTTAATTCTCAAATTTAGTGTTATCCTCACTTTACAGAGGAGGAAACTGAGGCACTGAGAAGTGAAATGACTTGCCCAAGGTCCCACAGCTAGTAAGAGGATGCCAAATTTCAACCCAAGGAATCTGCGTCTAGGATCTGGATTTGATGATTCAAGGACAAGCTAAGGAGACTTGGACTGGACAAGCCCCATGCAGCCTCAAACCAGCGACCACGGAAGAAGAAGAACTGACCTTGTCCTCAGGCCTGGGGAGAAGGCGGGAGGAGGAGGGGTGAGTCCCAGGAAATCAGACCAGGGGGTCACAGCTGACCGCAGGCCAAAGGCTTCCTGGATTCGCTGGCAGAGGAATGAGCAACATGGAAAAGACATTCCTCCAGGAAAAGACAACATTTTTGAGGGTTTTTCGGCCTCATCTCTGATTTCAGACCCATGGTTTCTTTGCTGAGTCATGGAGGACATCGAAAGGGGTGGGGCAGTGGTGGAGTAGCGTGTCCCCTCTCCCACGGCTGGACTGGCCAGGGGCCTCCTGGGCAGCCCAACTCCCTGCCCCTGGAAGGCTGACACCACCCAGCACCTGTTCTAAAAATAGTTCACCAGGAGGAAGTAGCTGCTATGCTGTTCTTCTTCGTCTTCCCCTGAGTCTCTTCAGTGAATAAATTAAAACACGTATGAATGCTTGAATGAATAACCAAGTAAGTAAGTAACATTTACTGATCCCCTACTGAAAGCCTTGGAATCAGACACTCCTTGGTTTCCAGCTCTGCCACATGACCCTAGACAGGTGATGGAGCCTCAGTTTCTTCATGCATAAAATGGGGGTATTTGGGGACTTCCCTGGGGGTCCACTGGTGACTCGGAGCTCCCAATGAACGGGTCCTGGGTTCGATCCCTGGTGGGGAAACTAGATCCCACAGGCTGCAACTAAGATCCAGTGCAGCCAAATAAATAACTAAAAAAGTATTTTAAATGGGGGGTATTTGTTTCAGCCTACAAGCTTAAGAAGAAGGCCATGGGAGGTAAGACAGGCAAAGCTCTTGGCACCCAGTGGACATCCCATTATGGTAACTCTTGTGTGCCAGGCACTGAGAGGGATTGGAAATCAAAGAGGAATACCCCACGACCCTCTAGTTGGCGGCCTGTGGGAAGGGAAATAGAAATACAATGAATCAACACAAAGGATGGGTACCAGAAGACAGGCCAGGTCCCGAGGTGAAGGACACAGAGAGGAAAAAGACCAGCTGCCAAGTTGGGATGGGGGTAGATCTGGAAGATTCTGCTAAAGTTCTGGTGCAGGGCTTCTCAGACAATCCCCTGCACAGAATCACTCAGGACTTGGTGAAGATGCAGACTAAGATTTAGCAGTTCTGGGTGGAGCCCAAGAGTCTGCATTTCTTTTAATTTTTATTTATTTACTGGCGGTTCTGGGTCTTTTTTTGCTGCACGCAGGCTTTCTCTAGTTGTAGCAAGCAGGGGCTACTTTCCAGTTGCAGTGTGGGGACTTACTGCAGTGGCTTCTCCTGCTGCAGAGCACCGACTCTAAGCGCAGGGCCATCAGTAGCTGTGGCCCACAGGCTTAACTGCCCTGCGGCAGGTGGAATCTTCCCAGACCAGGGATGGAACCCGTGTCCCCTGCACTGGCAGGCAGATTCAGGCTTAACTGCCCTGCGGCAGATGGAATCTTCCCAGACCAGGGATGGAACTCATGTCCCCTGCACTGGCAGGCGGATTCTTATCTACTGGACCACCAGGGCAGTCCAGATTCTGCGTTTCTATCCAGCAACCCCAGCAACTGGGGATCAGGGGTCAAACTTTGAGTCCACGGCAAGGCAGCTGACAGCTGTCCACACATTCGCAGATTCCTGTTATTCTCTGTATCCATTTTAGGGCACCTGCTCAAAGTGCCTTCAGAATGTGTTAACTTGAGCCCCTCCCCAGATCCCAGAATCAAATTCTCAGACACACTCTGGTAACTCTTGTCCATTAAGGTTCATATCCTTGAAGATGGTTATTTATTTGCTTCCTCCAGCCTTCCCTCTTTCTAGGCCAGATCGTCCAAATGCTTCAGATGTTTTCGCATCCGGTATTTTGTAATGAATTCCCTTTAAAAGGTCATAGATTTAGGAGAAAGAAGTTTAATTATGAGCCTTTTTTTTTTTGAGCCTTTTATTAATGTAAACAATTTTCATTCCATCTCAAGGAGTAGGAAAGGGGAAGCTATTAAAAAAGATTAGAATATTTTTTTGCTGATTTGTCATAAAACAGTGATTATCGACGAAGATAACATTTAGCTGACAGCAAATGGCATAAGACATATCACTAATTTGAAGATTATTTTCGATAAATCACTGCATCAGAAAACACAAATTGCCCTAAAATCATATGGTTCACATATGGCAGGAATTTTGATGGAGACTTTCCCAAATGTGACAACTACAGGGAAGCCTGACTTGCTGCAGTCCATGGGGTTGCAGAGTCAGACACAACTGAGAATGAACTGAATTGAACTGAATCCTAACATTTATATGACATTACCAGTCACTTGTAATGCTGAAATAAACTTCCAAACTATTGATAATTTTAAAAAACTTCCAATCAACTGTGCTAAATAACACTGAGTTATCTTTTTTATTTTCTCTATGGAGAGTGTCATAAGAAGACACAAAAAAAGGAAAATGCAGCCAAAAGATGTAAGGAAAAGTAACATAGAGGAGAATCAAGTAATTAACACAAATGTTTTATTATTTTTCTGGATTTTGTGATGTTTGTGACATTTTTGAGCCTTCACATTTGTTCTAGTATGTCGAGATTTCATTTTAAAATCTAAATAAATATTTGTTTCTGTACCATTTATATTTGTGATATTTGTACTATTTTTCTTAAAGCAGGCCCCCCAAATTATATAAGGTTTAGGCTGAACAAAATCTGTATCTAGGGACTTCCCTGGTGGTACAACAGCTAAGACTCCATGCTCCCAATTCAGGGGGCACAGGTTCAATCCCTTGTCATGGAACCAGATGTCCCATGTGCCACAACTAAGATCCAGAGAAGCCAAATAAATAAGTAATAAATAAAATAAACATGAAAAAAAAATCTGAATCTACCCTGGGCAGAAAGTACATGGGCTTTGGTGTCAGTCCTGGGCTTAAATCACAGACTTACCCCTTGATGGTTGTGTGCAGCACAGCCTTAGACAAATTAGTTAACTTTCCCTGAACCACAGTTTTCTCCTTTATCTAAAATGGGATGGTAACATCTATCTCTCAGGCTGGTCTTAAGGATTAAATAAGATGCTGCATGTAAACTGGCTATTATGTGGCCATCTCAATGACCTTGTGGTAAAGAGAGAATTGAGACCATGAGAGGTTCACTTGAGGTCACACAGCTGAGGACATGTACTTTACAAAAAAAAAAAAATCTGATTTCAAGTTTATATTAACAATCCTCCTTCCTCTCCATCTCCCCCGCCCCTTTCAAGACAGGAAGTAAAAAGCAATCCTGTGTTATCCCTGAGCCCAAGAAACTCTCACCCATCCCTCTTCACCAAACAGAGGTCAGAGCTGTTTCTCACCACCAGCACCACTCGCCTCCACGGGGGGAATGTGAATGAGCACCCCCCTGACACTTGCCTGTGAGAAATCATGAATCAGATGAAATTAAGAAATACTTGGCCTTTTGTTGAAATCATATATTTGGTTACCAGTTATATGTTCTCTTTTTTCCACCAACTCAGACAACCCCAAGATTCTTCTCTTTTTTCCACAAACTTGTGCCAGTTTCTTTACCAGCATTATCTCATTTCTTTCTCACAGTGGCCCCATAGGCTAAATACTTATTACTCCCATTTTGTGGAAAAAGAAACTGAGGCTCAGAGAGGTGAAGCACCTTGCCTGGATACGAATCCTGGTCTGTCTAACGTCAGAGCTCAGGCTGTTCATCATCAGGCCACGTTGTCTTCCTCCCAACTGTCCCCTCCTGTATTTCTCAGAGGGCTGGCTTTCCTGGTGACTCAGTGGTAAAGAATCAGCCTGCAATGCAGGAGCCGCAGGAGATGCAGGCTTGATCCCTGGGTCATCAGGAAGATCCCCTGGAGGAAGGCAAGGCAACTTACTCCAGTATTCTTACCTGGAAAATCCCATGGACAGAGGAGCCTGGTGAGTGGGCTACAGTCCAGAGGTTCGCAAAAAGTTGAACACAACTGAAGCGACTTAGCACGCATGGGAACATATTTCTCAGGACAATGGAATTGAAACTCAGATGTGTCCTGGAGGTAGGAGTGGACAATCAGAGAATCCCCATGCCTGCACAGGGCCCCTGAACCCCAGCCTTGCCCAGTGGTGCCAAACTACTCCCTCCTCCCTTCAGCCTGCCTACTGACTCATCCTTTTGCTCCAATCCTCCCAACAGAGTAGAGCTAAGAGCTGCCTGCCACTTGAGGAGCTATGGGGTAGGCATCAGAAGACTCTAGTTCTAATCTGGTTGGGCTACCATCTTGCCCTTAGGAAAGTCAGTGGATCTCTCTGAATCGCCTTTGCCACAATTTTAAAATAAGGTAGGAAAAGAGACTCCCAAGATCCTTTGCAATTCCAACATTCTCCAAGTGAGCCCACCTGGTGTATACACATGCAGGCAAGTGAACGTGTTCTTGCTGATTTACTGAAGATTCCTCCCTCCCAGAGATAGCATGTCCTCTATTTACAGTGTGTCATGAAGGTTACAAAGCAGACATGGTGGGTAACACGATGTGGCTGTGGAGTTAGATTAGTCCTGGCTGCCCCCGGCCCTAGCTACATGGTCTTGGGCAAGCCCTTAACCTCTTGAAGTCTCCTTTCCTTCTCTACAAAATGGTGGTCTCAGGACTTCCCCAGGGGTCCAGCGGTTAAGACACTGCGTTCCAATGCCAGGGGCATGGGTTCCATTCCTGGTCAGCGAACTAAGGTCCCACATGTTGAGGGGTGTGGCTAACATTTTTGAAAAAACAAACAAAATGGTGGTCTTATAGTGATTCTATCCCATAAAGTTGATGTGAGTATAAAAGCAATGGAGCCTGGAAAGCTCTCAGTGCCAGACGGAGGACTCAACCAATAAAGGCCATTACAATAATTACTGTGTGTGATGCCCTCAAGCTTCCTTGTCTGTTTTGGACCTGGGATATATGGCTCCCGGGTGGCACAGTGAAAAAGAATCTGCCTGCCAATGCAAGAGATGCAAGAGACTCGAGTTCGATCCCTAGGTCGGTAAGATTCCCCTGGAAATGAAAATGGCAACCCACTCCAGTATTCTTGCCTGGGGAAATCCCAGGGACAGAGGAGCCTGCCGGGCTACAGTCCAAGGGGTCGCAAGAGTTGGACACAACTTAGCAACTGAGCATGCATACAGACACTGAAAAGAGTACCCAGGAACGGAGACTGAGTTGTTGGAGAGGGGCAGACGGAGCAAGGGACATGGGATGGACAGATGGTGAGACTCCGGATGGCTGCACCTGGCTGATCTGGGGGAAAGAAGGGCCTCACCCTCTGCCCGCCCCACCCACGGGTGTCTGCACAACATCAACGAGATGTTGGGCTGGAAAATGCTACAGAACGTGAAAATATCCAAAGTGGGAATGACAGATATTTCTGAAATGCATTCCAAATTTTCTGTCTCAGGAGGCAATGCCAAATCCCCGGGCTCAAGCATAGAGTCTGTTCCTTTCTTCTTTCCACACTGGCACCATTCCTAATCAGAATTTCATTCTCCATTCAAGCAGTCCACTCAAAGTCTCCAACACTTCAGCCTCGGGGAGCTCAGCCCATCTGCTCTAAATCCTTTAAAACAAACAAATAAACTGGGAAAACAAACAACATTCCTACCATTTCTCTCTCTTAAAAAAAAACAAAACTTGGCATTTATTTAACATGCTAAAAAATGGAAACAGCCTAAATGTCCAACAATAGTGGATTCATTAAATGAGTTATAACCTTTTAATAGACTATTATACTACAGTAGGATATTGTGCTATATATTATGGTTGAATATTATAATATCAACCGTGGATGTAGAATAGACTGGTATTTACCAGTGTGACCCCTGGAAATAGACTGACCCAGGTCTGCCACCTAAGTTGTGTGGCCTGGACAAGTCTCTTTCTGCCTTAGGTGTGTGTTGGAAAACTGACACTAATAATAAAAAAGAGCTCCAACTCCACAGTTGGACTTCCTGCCCAGTTTAAATCCCAGTTTTGCCATATTCTAACAGCTGTACTATCTTGGCGAATTAAGCCTTCTGTGCCTCAGTTTCCTCAACTGTAAATGAAATCTACCACCAGGATTTGGGGAGGTGCAAATTAAAGATGTAAAACCCTTAGAATAGTACTCAGCACAGCTAATCAGATACCATCTTTTCCCACCCCCACGGTACTTCTAAGCCCCTCCAAGTGATTTCTAAATATAAATGCACATCCAAGTTGCTTAGAAGGTGCCACCTCAAAAAGGCACATGTGAGGCTCTCCAGTTGTGCAGCATGAGTGTGCATCCAGCTCACATGGGAGCCTTGGCAGGGGCCTCCGTCATCCATCAGGACTGGCTGAGCAAGCACTAACCCTCGCCCCTTCCCCTGTGACAGTAGCAGCTGGGGGTTGCTGGGGTTCAGTCCGGAAAATCAACAGCCTGAGCTCAGGGTCTGGTGAACCACGTGATGGGGCGCGCTGCCCTTGAGCTTAACTGGAAGCTCGCCGGCCGGCTGCAGCAGGCTCCTGATGAAGGGTCCCAAGCGCCCTCGTTACCCTCAACAACAGCCCAACTCGGCCGGGGTCACAGGGGGGCAGCCACCTGCTGAACCACAGCACGGTTCAGTTCCCACCTTAGCTCTTCCTCTGGGTAAACCCAGGCCCTGTCATCAATGCAACCCTGAAAATGGGGCAGGGAGGTGGGTGGGTGAGGGGGGGCAATCTGCTATTGCTCTTGAGCTTAACTGTCAATTTCCCACTGTTCTTGGCTTCCAGCAGAACCACGGTAACTCATACGGCACATTACACTTTTCATAATGTACGCACACACGATCCCATTTTAAAGTGACAATCGCCATTTACGTGTGTACAATGCTGAACCATGTTAGAAAGGGCTTTCTTCTCCACTCATCGGCTTCATCTTCACAAGAACACGGAGCTGAACTGCAGAAACTGGAGCGAGGTGAGCACAGCAGGTGTTGTCTGGGGAGGCAGCTTCAAGGCCACATGGGCAGCGTGCCTGGACCTGCCTCCTCAGTCTCTAAAATATGACCAGCCAGCAGGTCCAGAGGGGCCTCCACTCCTGGGGGCACACCAGGGAACCAGCACTCCCAGGAAGCAGTGCACCCCACACAGCCAAGTATTAACTGACAGTGGGAGACACAGTTTGCTGAGTGAACAAGACGGAAGCACCCAGGGGCCCCCGGTCAGCACGTATTCTCCAAGTAGGCTCTTCCCCAGGGGCAGGCAGAGGGGGATCTGAAGGGACTTGGAGAGTGAGGGGGTGAACAAAGGGAAGGCGTTTCAGTGTTGGGGACGCAGCCTAAGCGGTGACTCTTATCCACAATAGGGAATAATCACCAGGCTTGGCCAGGCCACCTGTCTACTCAGTGACCTCTTGCCGCTTTTAAAAAGTATCCAGGGCTGGGAATTCCCTGGCAGCCCAGTGGTTAGGACTCTGCACTTTTCACTGCTGTCCTGGGTTCCATCCCTGGTCGGGGAACTAAGATCCTATAAGCCATGCAGCATAGCCAAAAGGAAAAAAAAAAAATAAAGTCCCCAGGGCTAACAGACCTTTCTCAGAAAATAGGTAGATATTTCTGGTCCAATGACAATTAGGCCTTGTTTTTCTGGAAGCTGTTCTGTCTCTTTAAGGTAACTCTGTACACCTCTGCTCTATCCATTATCTTTTGACCCATGTCTACCTCTCAAGAGTCTGATTCTGCTTTCCAGCTCTGGATGGAGGTGAGGGAAGTAGAGAGGCATGCATCTCTGAAGCTGTTAGATTGTATTAAAAAAAAATTATATATAAATATATATATTTAGCCACACTGTATGTGGGATTTTAGTCCCCTGACCAGGGATCGAACCCACACCCTTGCACTGGAAGCTTGGAGTCTTAACCACTGGACGACCAGAGAAGTTCCCTAAATTGTATTATTGTTACTTTTACTCTCATATTATATATGAGGAAACTGAGGCTCTGAGAAGTAGTGAAAACAAAACTGTCGTTTGTACATAAAGGTATCATATTATCAGCTCCTTGGAGTGGAGAGCCTGTTGGACTGACCTGGACAACACCTCCTGGCCCCATAACACACACAGAGTCTCCCCACCAGGAGCCTTCCTCTTCCACTTGCTAGTTCAGACGTGAGGCTGTCTGAGGCTATTCTTTGCTCAAGGGCTACGTGGTACCTGTCCCCAGAACAATCTCTGCCAGGGGGAGTATATCTGAAGAACTAGACCTCAGCTGTAGTGGCAGAGCTGAGCAGATCCAATCACATCTTTACCCAATCCTCCCAGCTCAAAGCTCACATTTGCAGAATGACTCATTGGATGAGGGGTCCAGCCAGGACCTAGAAATGCAAGAATCTCAGGGTCAGAAGGGGAGTCAGGGGCACCTCATTGAGCCTAACCAAATTATTCACTTTCCCCACAACTGTAGTTCCCAGAAATTTACATTTGAAAGACCAATAAAATTTCCCCCAAAATTTTGGAGACCAAAAATTAAGACAGTTGTCAAGGTTATCAGGGGAAAAACCTAGTCTATATATACCATATTTCATAAAATAAAGAATATGTGAACACTAAACCCTTAGAGAGGGCTTAGAATAAAGGACAGTACCTTTAATGGAATGAATCTAGGTATATATAAAAAAAATTAAAACCCAGTACATCCTCTGATGAAAACTAGTTTGCAGTCCCAGTCCTGTACCCACCCCCTATGATCTATGTAGTACTTATGGGAACTTGTTCAATGATGGGAACTCACAGTTTCTGAGATGGCCCAACCTATTTTCAAAAAAACTTTACTAAGATTTTTAAAAGATTGTATAATGTAGGGCTTCCCTGGTGGCTCACTGGTAAAGAATTTGGCAGCCAAATGCAGGAGACGCACGTTCGATCCCTGGTCCGGGAAGATCTCACATGCAGAGGAGCAACTAAGCCTGCTTGCCACAGCTATAGAGCCTGTTCTCTAGAGCCTGGGAACGACTGGGAACCCAGCTTCTGAAGCCTGCCTGCGCGAGAGCCCGTGCTCCACAACAAGAGAAGCCACGGCAATGAGAAGCCGGCATACCACAACGAAGAGTAGACCCCGATCGCCGCAATTAGAGAAGAGCCTTTGCGGCAACAAAGACCCAGCACAGCCAAAAATAAAAATAAATAATGTATAATGTACAAATATATTCTTATAAAAATTAAGCTGTTAGGAATAATGCTTCAATAACCTTTGTCTACCCACTTCACTCCAATACACAGTCTGCACCCACCTTCAGCACTAATTCCACTAAGGTTGGGAGTAACAGGCTTAGTTACCATGGGAGTAACAAGAATAGAGTTGTTATATTTTGCTTACTATAAGCTGAACACTGTTCTAAGAGGCGAAAACGTATTCACTCAGTTACTTCCTAGAACAGTCTTCTGCAGTAGGTACAATTATTATTCCAATTTATAGATTGTAAACAAGCAGAGAGTGATTTGCCCAAGTAAATGACCCAACTTCAGACTCAAACCCCAGCAGCCTGGCCCCAGGGCCCATTCTCTTAACCACTATGCTTGTCTGAGGTAAGGCTTCCATACATATCCATTCGATGGCAAAATACATTTTCTACTTTCCTCATCCTGTGGTCCCTGCCCCAGTTCATCCTCCCCTTCCCTTTCTATTGGACTCCTGCAATGAACCTAACCCACACCCCCACCTTCAATCGCCCCGTTCGAAATACTCCTCCAATCCTGGACACATTTTGTTAGTTTAAACTTATTCTCACTATAAAATTAGTTATAGTGCTCAATTAAAGTTATACAGGCCAATTTTAAAAAACTGGAAAATATAGAGAAGTAGAAGGAAAAAAAAAACCAATCTATTTATAGTCTTACCAACCACTGAAACCATCTGTATTAAACATTTTGATAAAGTTCCTTCCAGTTTCCTTTTTTATATGTGAGCCTTTTTATTCATACATGAAATTAAAAAAAATACTGGGTTCTAATCAGCCTATATCTAAAATTTTAGTGAAAATTATCTCGCGGGCATTTTTCATATATCTGGGTCGTGAAGCTCTTTTTTGTACAGTTGCTCTGTGTATTCTTGCCACCTCTTCTTAATATCTTCTGCTTCTGTTAGGTCCATACCATTTCTGTCCTTTATCGAGCCCATCTTTGCATGAAATGTTCCCTTGGTATCTCTAATTTTCTTGAAGAGATCTCTAGTCTTTCCCATTCTCTTGTTTTCCTCTATTTCTTTGCATTGATCGCTGAGGAAGGCTTTCTTATCTCTCCTTGCTATTCTTTGGAACTCTGCATTCAGATGCTTATATCTTTCCTTTTCTCATTTGCTTTTCACTTCTCTTCTTTTCACAGCTATTTGTAAGGCCTCCTCAGGCAGCCATTTTGCTTTTTTGCATTTCTTTTCCATGGGGATGATCTTGATCCCTGCCTCCTGTACAATGTCACGAACCTCCGTCCATAGTTCATCAGGCACTCTATCAGATCTAGTCCCTTAAATCTATTTCTCACTTCCACTGTATAATCATAAGGGATTTGATTTAGGTCATACCTGAATGGTCTAGTGGTTTTCCCGACTTTCTTCAATTTAAGTCTGAATTTGGAAATAAAGAGTTCATGATCTGAGCCACAGTCAGCTCCTGGTCTTGTTTTTGCTGACTGTATAGAGCTTCTCCATCTTTGGCTGCAAAGAATATAATCAATCTGATTTCGGTGTTGACCATCTGGTGATGTCCATGTGTAGAGTCTTCTCTTGTGTTGTTGGAAGAGAGTGTTTGTTATGACCAGTGTGTTCTCTTGGCAAAACTCTATTAGCCTTTGCCCTGCTTCATTCCGTACTCCAAGGCCAAATTTGCCTGTTACTCCAGGTGTTTCTTGACTTCCTACTTTTGCATTCCAGTCCCCTATAATGAAAATGACATCTTTTTGGGCTGTTAGTTCTAAAAGGTCTTGTAGGTCTTCATAGAACCATTCAACTTCAGCTTCTTCAGCGTTACTGGTTGGGGCATAGGCTTGGATCACCGTGATATTGAATGGTTTGCCTTGGAAACAAACAGAGATCATTCTGTCATTTTTGAGACTGCATCCAAGTACTACATTTCAGACTCCTTCGTTGACCATGATGCCTACTCCATTTCTTCTAAGGGATTCCTGCCCGCAGTAGTAGATATAATGGTCATCTGAGTTAAATTCACCCATTCCAGCCCATTTTAGTTCACTGATTCCTAGAATGTCAATGTTCACTCTTGCTGTCTCCTGTTTGACCACTTCCAATTTGCCTTGATTCACAGACCTGACATTCCAGGTCTCCATGCAATATTGTTCTTTACAGCATTGGACCTTGCTTCTATCACCAGTCACATCCACAGCTGGGTATTATTTTTGCTTTGGCTCCATCCCTTCATTCTTTCTGGAGTTATTTCTCCACTGATCTCCAGTAGCATATTGGGCACCTACCGACCTGGGGAGTTCCCCTTTCAGTATCCTATCATTTTGCCTTTTCATACTGTTCATGGGGTTCTCAAGGCAAGAATACTGAAGTGGTTTGCCATTCCCTTCTCCAGTGGACCACATTCTGTCAGACCTCACAAACAAGTGGAGCTGATGGAATTCCAGTTGAGCTATTTCAAATCCTGAAAGATGATGCTGTGAAAGTGCTACACTCAATATGCCAGCAAATTTGGAAGACTGAGCAGTGGCCACAGGACTGGAAAAGGTCAGTTTTCATTTCAATCCCAAAGAAAGGCAATGCCAAAGAATGCTCAAACTACCGCACTCATCTCACACGCTAGTAAAGTAATGCTCAAAATTCTCCAAGCCAGGCTTCAGCAGTACGTGAACCGTGAACTTCCTGATGTTCAAGCTGGTTTCAGAAAAGGCAGAGGAACCAGAGATCAAATTGCCAACATCCGCTGGATCATCGAAAAAGCAAGAGAATTCCAGAAAAACATCTATTTCTGCTTTATTGACTATGCCAAAGCCTTTGACTCTGTGGATCACAATAAACTGTGGAAAATTCTGAAAGAGATGGGAATATCAGACCACCTGACCTGCCTCTTCAGAAACCTATATGCAGGTCAGGAAGCAACAGTTAGAACTGGACATGGAACAACAGACTGGTTCCAAATAGGAAAAGGAGTATATCAAGGCTGTATACTGTCACTCTGCTTATTTAACTTCTGTGCAGAGTACATCATGTGAAATGCTGGGCTGGAAGAAGCACAAGCTGGAATCAAGATTGCCGGGAGAAATATCAATAACCTCAGATATGCAGATGACACCACCCTAATGGCAGAAAGTGAAGAGGAACTAAAAAGCCTCTTGATAAAAGTGAAAGAGGAGAGTGAAAAAGTTAGCTTAAAGCTCAACATTCAGAAAACTAAGATCATGGCATCTGGTCCCATCACTTCATGGGAAATAGATGGGGAAACAGTGGAAACAGTGTCAGACTTTATTTTGGGGGGCTCCAAAATCACTGCAGATGGTGATTGCAGCCATGAAATTAAAAGACGCTTACTCCTTGGAAGGAAAGTTATGACTAAACCTAGACAGTATATTGAAAATTGCTGGGAGGGATTGAGGGCAGGAGGAGAAGGGGACGACGGAGGGTGAGATGGCTGGGTGGCATCACCAACTTGATGGACATGAGTTTGAGTGAACTCTTGGAGTTGGTGATGGACAGGGTGGCCTGGCGTGCTGTGATTCATGAGGTCGCAAAGAGTCAGACATGACTGAGCAACTGAACTGAACTGAAACATAGAATTGTCATTGTAAAGTTATTTTTTTATAATTTTATTTTCATTTTAATGTTAAGTTCTGATCATATTAGTTATCACTCAAAAATTTCCAATAGCTCCCCCCATGCCTATCTAATAAATTTCAAATTCCTTAGTCTGGCATTCAAGATCCACTATAGTCTATTGCAGTGAGTTTTACCTCGTTTTTTCCATATCTCCTCCAATACATACATAGTCTTGCTTTTGGGATCTCCATTGTTGGAACACTGCCTGCATTTTTGCATACCCCGGGGTCTTTGCTGACACCTTTGTTTTGGATTTTAGAGGACACATCCAATGTTCATTGGTCTATGCTTAAATTTAACTCTTATTTTCCTCCTAAACCCAATTCCACCCCCTACCCCAAATCTAGCTCCACAGCATTTGCTCATGACAAAACTCGGAGTCATCTCTGACTATTCTCTTCCTCATGTGTGACATACCCAGTCCATCAGCAACTCCAACGGGTTATGCAGTGGAATATCTACTGAGCAATTCTAAAGGAAATCAACCCTGAATATTCACTGGAAGGACTGAGACTGAAGCTGAAGCTCCAATACTCTGGCCACCTGATGTGAAGAGCCTACTCACTGGAAAAGACCTTGGTGCTGGAAAAGTTTGAAGGTAAAAGGCAATGGAGGTGGCGGAAGATAAGATGGTTAGATAGCATCACCAACTTAAAGGTCATGCTGCTGCTGCTGCTAAGTCACTTCAGTCGTGTCCGACTCTGTGATCCCATGGACTGCAGCCCACCAGGCTCCTCCGTGCATGGGATTTTCCAGGCAAGAGTACTGGAGTGGGGTGCCATTGCCTTCTCCGCTTAAAGGTCATGAATTTGAGCACATTGCAAGAGAGAGTGGAGGACAGATAAGACTGGAGTGCTGCAGTCCATGGAGTCGCAAAAAGTCAGACATGACTTACCAACTGAACGACAACAGCAACAACAAATCTACTGGGGATCCAGACACTTTTCAGGCCCTGCCCCAAGACCTCTTAAATCCCTGCTGCCTGTATCTGGCACCAAGTCAATGTAATAGCCTATATCTGGGCCATTCTGCTGCACTTTGGCCTCCACGCAGACTGTTTCAAATGCAGCAAAGAGTCTTTTAAAGAAGTAAATTAAAGCAAACCATTTCGTGCCTTAAAAGTGACCAATGGCTTTTCATCACATTTAGAAATAAAATCCAAAACGCCAGGCCCTGACTGTGTTACCACCCTCACCCTCCTTTACTCCCCCCCTTCAGCTCACTTGCCTCCTAGTTGTACCTAAAACTCAAGAATCTGTCTGGATCTTTTGCTCAGAAAACTCTTCCTCTGTACTGGCCGATATAGTGGCCACAAGCTTCTACTGAGCAGTTGCAATGTGGTTTGTCTGAACTGAAATGCACTTTTTTGTTTTTGGGTTTTTTTTTAATTATTTATTTATTTTTGGCTGTGCTTTTCGTGCATGTGTTCTTCTTGCCCTAGTTGTGGAGCACGGGCTCTAGGGCGTGCAGGCTTTAGTAGCTGCGGTGTACAGGCTTAGCTGCTCCATAGCCTGTGGGCTCTTTCCAGACCAGGGATTGAACCTGTGTCCTATTCACCGGCAGGCAGATTCTTCACCAATGGATCACCAGGGAAGTCCTGAGATGAACTTCTGAATGTAAAATACATACCGAGTCTCAAAGACTTAGTACAAAAGATGTAAAATATCACACAAATCAATTCTTATATTGGTTACATGGCACAATAATATTTTCAATGTATTAGGTAAATTAAAATGTTATTACAATTAATGTCCTTGTTGTTGTTTAGTCACTAAGTCATGTCTGACTCTTTGTGATCCCATGGACTATGGCAGGCTCTTCGGTCCATGGGATTTCCCAGCAAGAATACTGGAGGGGGTTGCCATTTCCTTCTCTAGGGGAATCTTCCCAACCCAGAAATCAAATCCACGCCTCCTGTATTGGCAGGTGGATTCCTTACCCATGAACCATTAGGGAAGCCCATGATTAATGTCACCTATTCCCTTTTCCTCCTTAAACAAGGCTACTAGATTGTTTAATACACTTGGGACTTCCCTGGTGGTGCAGTGTATAAAAATCCACCTCCCGGGCTTGCCTGGTGATTCAGTGGTAAAGAATCTGCCTGCCAATGCAGGAGACGCAGATTCGATCCTTGGTCTGGGAAGATTCCACATGCCACAGAGCAGCCAAGCCCATAAGCCACAACTATTGAGCCTGTGCTCTCGAGTCCAGGAGCCGCAACTACTGAGCCCACGTACTGCAACTACAGGAGCCCACATGCCCTGGAGCCCGTTCTCCACAACAAGAGATGCCACTGCAATGAGAAGCCTACGCAACGCAACTAGAGAGAAGTCCGTGCACAGCAATAAAGACCCACACAGCCAAAAAAAAATCCACTGCCAACGCAGGGGACATGGTTTCAATCCCTGGTCCAGGAAGATTCCACATGCCATGGAAAAACTAACAAGCCCGCGTGCCACAGATAGTGAGCCCAAACTCTAGAGCCTGCAAGTTGCAACTGCAGCCCTCGCGCCTAGAGCCTGTGCTCCACAGTAAGAGAAGCCACCACAATGAGAACCCCGCACACCAAAACAAAGAGTAGCCCCCACTCACAGCAACTAGAGAAAGCCCGAGCACAGCAATGAAGACCCAGTGCAGTCAAAAAAAAAAAAAAAAAAAAGCGTGAATTAAAAAAATTATACATGCGGTTTGAATTGCATTTCTATTGTCAGAGCTACACTAAGCCACTGGTTCTCCACTCTGGCTGCACATCAGAATCACTCAGGGAACTTAAAAAAAATACAGGTTCCTGGGTTCCAGAGGTTCATGTTCAGAGGGCCTGGTGCCTGGCATATTTATCTGAGGGGAGAGGAGGGAACGCCTTGCAGCATGCAGGATCTTAGTTCCCTGACCAGGGATTGAATCTTCCTCCACAGCATACACACACTGGACAACCAGGGAACTCCCCAAAGCTCCCCCAGGTGGTTCTCATGTCCAGCTGGGACTGAGACTCAGGACAGCTCTAGACTTTCCTACGGTTCCTCATCAGGTCTCAGCTTTAATGCTACCACCCTCCCTCCCCAGTCCAATTAGAATGGCACCAACATGCCCAGGCAGTTGCTCTCCATGCCCAGACCCAGCTTTCTTTTTCTTAACTCTTTCACTGTCAGACATATTACACATGCATTTGTTTAGATGCTTATGTTCTGACTGCTTCATCTGAAGGTCAGCTCTCCAAGGGCAAGAAGTTTGCCTTCTCTTTGCAGTCTGTTCTCTTAGAACAATGTACAGCAAGCAGACAGTGCTCAGTAATATTGGTTAAATGAATAAATGAATGTTTAAGCCACGGACCCATGAAGCTGAGGGCCCTCGTCTGCTGGAAGGAGCCACCAGCCATTAAGCTAGCCATGGTTCAGTGAAGCCACTATGAATAACGACCATATGATGGCCATCCCCTACCTCCCCCTGCCACTTCCTCCCCATTAAAATATTACCTCTAGAGTATAAATCTGATGTTTCTGGAAGACAAATGGACAATAAGTAAACATTTGTGGGGGGGCATGCCACATACTGTGAAATTTTAGTTCCCCGACCAAAGATTGAACCCAGGCCCTAGGCAGTGAGAATAAGGTGTCCTAACCACTGGACCAGCAGGGAATTCCTAGCACCAAACATTTCAAAAGCATTCATATTCTTCCAGGAATCTGGTCAAAAGAAGCCAAAGAAGGATACAAATATTTACATATAACAGGATAATCATCCCAAGATGCTGCAGAATTTTTTAAAATAGGGAAAAATATTCACTGTGTTAATGCAGGGGGGAAAATTGAGTAGAGAAAGATTAAGATGGTTAAAAACAAAAAGAAACAAACAAACTTGGCTAGGGAAGATGACTGTGACTACAATAAAGTATCAGTGCATGATTTGGGGTGGGGGACACTGACATGTTTTATCTCCTGATCTGGTGCATTGTGCATGTCACATGACAACCTGTGATTTGTGCTCCTGTTCTGTGCTCAGAGAGGAACATTCTAAGACATTACTATGTCATTTCTACATAGCAGAATTATGGGTGATCTGAATTTTTTCTTTAAAAATGTTCTTTATTGTCTAAAATAATATGCTATATTTCTATACTTAGGAAAAAGTGGGGAAAAAATGTAAACCTCACTCCTATTAGAAAGGATCGTGCGAAGGACTTCCCTGGTGGTCCGCTGGTTAAGACTCTGCTCCCAGAGCAGGGTGGCCAGATTTGATCCCTACTCAGGGAACTAAATCCCACATGGTGCAGTTAAAGGTTCGCAAGCCACCTCTATAAGATTTTGTATGCCACAGCTATGATCCAGCACAGTCAAATAAATAAATGATTAAATATGTTGGAAAATGTTCACACCTTATTACAGGTCTTTTAGAAAGCAATTTATCAATAGGTATCAAGGATTTTAAAAATATTCAAACCAGGTGGAGAAAATATTTGGAAAGGGAATTCCCTGGTGGCAGACTGTTAGGATACCAGGTTTTCACTTGCATGGCCCAGGTTCAATCGCTTGTTAGGGAACTGAAGATCCCATAGGCCACACGGTGTGGCCAAAGGGGAGAAACAAAGTTTGGCAAAATCCACAGCAAACCATTAATAGTGATCACTTCAGTGGAGTCTGTCTGCTGAAGGGGGTTGTTAGGAAACTTTTACTTCTTTACTTGGTATATTTCTATCCAGCTTATTTATTTAACAACGAGCATGTACTAGTTTCAGAATCACACACACACATTAAACTCTTGACAAGAAATCCTACCTCTAGAAACATATCCTTAAAAAATTACTAAAGGACAATTTAATAGCCCAATGTCTATTAAAGACACTGATTCAATAATTAAAAACCTTCCAAAACAGAAAGCACCAAGCCCAGATGTGTTCACTGGTAAATTCTACCAAATATTCAAATAAGAAATTAAAATTCTCTACAATCTCTTTCAGAAGATAGATACAGAATAAATATGTACTAACTTATTCAATTGGAGAAGGCAATGGCAACCCACTCCAGTACTCTTGCCTGGAAAATCCCATGGACGGAGGAGCCTGGTAGGCTGCAGTCCATGGGATTGCCAAGAGTCGGTATGACTGAGCAGCTTCACTTTCACTTTTCACTTTCATGCATTGGAGAAGGAAATGGCAACCCACTCCAGTGTTCTTGCCTGGAGAATCCCAGGGACGGGGGAGCCTGGTGGGCTGCAGTCTATGGGGTCGCACAGAGTTGGACACAACTGAAGCGACTTAGCAGCAGCAGCAGCAGCAGCAGCAGCAGCAACTTATTCGATTACATTAGTATTACCTTAACAGCAAAACAAGACAAAAACATTACAAGAAAACAAAACGTCAGAGAATTCCCTGGCAGTCCAGAGGTTAAGACTCTGTGTTCCCACTGCTCAGGGCCTTGGTTCAATCCCCGGTTGGTAAACTAAAATCTCATAAACCAAGTAGCATAACCAAAAAAGAAAAAACCCACAGACCAAATCTTTCATGAATATAGATGCAAAAATCCTCAACAAAATATTAGCAGATTGAATACACTAATACAGAATTGTACAAAAATTAGACACCATGACCAAGTGAGATATACTCCAGGTGTGCAAGGCTGGTTCAGCATTCAAAGTCAACTAATATAATTCATCAGGTCAACAAGCTAAAGAAGAAAACTAACATAAGGACATCAATAGGTGTGGAAAAAGCATTTGATGAAACCTAAAACCCATCATGATTAAAAAATAATAATTATGACTCTTAGCAAACTAGGAATAGAGGGGAACTTGATAAAGAACATCTACCAAACTCAATTCTAACACTATCTAATCTACCTGGACACAGTATCGGATCCCACAGGTTCGGGGCTCAGTCCCCCAAGACTGCCACACGGAGATGCCAATTGCAAGTAGCAGGTCTCTAGATTACCCACAACTTCTGTCCCACTTGGCTACAAATCAGAGGTTCCCATGACATCCTTGGATTCAATTCATTCACTACAGCAGCTCACAGAATTCAGGGAAATATTTACTTCAGTTTACCAGTTTATTAAAAGATATGATAAGGGATACAAAGGAGCAGCCAGATGAAGATACATATGGTGAGGTCTGGAAGGGTCCCGAGCAGAGCTGGTGTTCATCACCCTCCTGGTATGAGAAGGTGTTCATCCTCCTGGAAGCTCCTCCAACCCCATGCTATTGGAATTTTTAATGGAGGCTTCCTGATGTAGGCATGATCAATTATTAACTCCATTTCCAGTCTCTCCTCTCCAGAGACTGGGATGGAAAATTCCAAGCTTCTAATCATGGCGTAGTCTTTCTGGTGGCCCACCTCTATCCTGAGGCCATCCAGGAGCCCACTCAGAGCTACCTTATTAGAACAAAAGACTGCTATCACCTAGGAAATTCCAAGGGATTTAGAAGACCTGCATCAGGAATGGGGGGTTCAAAGACCATATATTAGAACAAAAGATGCTCCTAGTGCTCTTATCACTTAGGAAATTACAAGGGTTTCCTCTGTGCCTGGAACCCGGGGCAGACATCAGTGTACGTTTGTTCTTTATTTCATACCACTATACACTGTGAGTTAATTCAGAACATGGACACACCAAATGCTGGCAAGGATGTGAAGCAACAGGAACTCTCATTCAATGCTGCTGGAAATGCAAAATGGTACCGCCACACAGAAGACAATTTGGTGGCTTCTTTTTTTAAAATTAATTGATTGATTTTAATTGCAGAATAATTAAATTTATTAATTTATTGTATAAATTAAGTTTATAATTGTAAATTAATTATAAATTAAAGTTAAAATTATTAATTTATTGTAAATTAAATTTACAATACTGTGATGGTTTTTGCCATACATCAACATGAATCACCCACGGGTACACATGTGTCCCCCCATCCTGAACCCCCCCACCTCCCTCCCCACACTATCCCTCTGGGTGGTCCCAGGGCACCAGCTTTGGGTGCCCTGCTTCATGCATCACACTTGCACTGGTCATCTATTTTACACATGGTAATATACAAATCATCCCACCCTCACCTTCTCCCAGTCAGTTTGGTGGTTTCTTACAAAACTCAATATACTCTCGCTATATGATCCAACAGTTGTACTCCTTGGTATTTACTCAAATGCACTGAAAACTTATGTCCACATAAAAGTCTGCACACGGATGTGTACAGCAGCTTTATGCATTAACTGCCCAAACTTAGAACAAACCAAGATGTCCTTCAGTAGGTGGATGGATAAATAAACTGTGGTACAGGCAGACAATGGAATATTCAGTGCAAAAAGAAAAAAGGAATTATCAAGTCATGGAAATACAAAGGAATCTTAGATGCATATTACTAAATGAAAGAAGCCAACCTGAAAAGCCTATATACTGTGTAATCCCAACTGCATGACATTTTGAAAAATGCAAATCTACACAGACACTAAAGAATCTACCTGCAATGCAGGAGACCAGGGTTCAATCCCTGGGTTGGGAAGATCCTCTGGAGAAGGGAATGGCAACCCACTCCATTATTCACGCCTGGAGAATTCCATGGACAGAGGAGCCCTGCAGGTTACAGTCTACGGGGTGGCAAGTGACCAACACACACACACATAGAAACAGTAAAAAGATCAGTGGTTGCCAGGGTTCAGCAGGAAGAAAGGGATGAACAGGCAGAGTACAGAGAACTTTCAGGACAGTGAAACCATTCTGTATGATACTACAATGGTGGACACATGTCAAAATCTATAGACTATATGACCCCAAGAATGAACCCTAATGTAAGCTGTGAACTTTGAGGTGAACACTGTAGGTTCATCAATGATCACAAATGGACTCTCTGGTGGGGGATGTCAAGAGTCGGGTTGGAGAGCTTCCCCAGTGGCTCAGTGGTAAAGAATCCACCTGCTAACACAGGAGACACAGTTTGATCCCTGATCCAGGAAGATCCCTCATGCCCAGGAGCAACTAAGCCCACAACTATTGAGCCAGTGCTCTAGAGCTTGGGAGCCGCAATTACTGAGTGGCTCTGGAGCCCTAGAGAGAGCCTGGCTCATCAACAAGAGAAGCCACCGCAATGAAAGAAGCCTGCACACCGCAGCTATAGAGTAACCCGTGCAGCAACAAAGACCCAACACAGCCAAAAAATAAATAGATAAAACTATATTTAAAAAAAAGAATGGGCTTGGTAGTGGAGGAGGTTGTATATATGTGGGGACTGAAAATATATGAGAACTCTATGTAATTTCCATTCAGTTTTGCTGTCAACCTAAATAAGAAAGTTTATTAATTTAAAAAAAGGACTTATGCATAGGAAAGGCTATTTAGAACAGCAAAAAAAAAATTGTAAACTAGCTTACAGCTCAACAGAAGGAAATGACCATAGGAATTCCATCCACAACCACGTAGTTATATTTATGAAGCATTTATAACAGCAGGGCAAATGCTGAGATGTTGAAAAGAGCAGGGATGTATGAATGGAATGAAAAACTTGTATATTGCAAAACAACTGAGAGGATAACACACTGAAAGGTTAGCCTGAGTTGTCTTTGGGTTTTATTTTTTGTTTGTTTGTTTTTATAAGTGTCTACCTTTAAATTGCAAAACTCATGATAGAAAACTTAAAAATACAGGAATGTAAACAAAAGTTACCTATAACCCCATTATCTGGAGATAACAGAGCTCACCTTGAACTGTGAGACCATGGGTGATTTTCCTTTCCTGTGCTCTAGTATTTACAGGTTTTCTAGTACTCAACATACAAAATTTACCGGCAAAAAGTTAAATATACTTTTAAAAAGTCCTCTTTGGGACTCAGTTTTAAGGCTACCATTGACCTTTTCATGGAATCATCAGGACCCTCCAGTTTGAATGGATCTCTCACCTTGGTCTATACACTAATTTGTATTTGTGTTATCATGTGACATAGTTTACTTTGCAGGCTTATTAAACGGGTACTCGCATTTCCCACTCCTGGAAGGCAGGGACAAGTATTAGCCATTTTCATATCCTGCCCTACCCGCTCCAGCAAACAAGCTCTGTCTAGAAATCCACTGACTAAAGGTCCCTGTCATGTGCACCTGCTACGTCTCTGCCAACATCCTCATCTATTCCCTCCCCAGCCAACAGGAAGGAAGCTCAGAGAGGAACTGTCTTCTTTCAGGGAATGTTGATGGCCTTCAATCTTCCCAACTTCCCAGCAGGAACGCTGTTCCACCTCTCCTTCCCACAGACCAGGACACAAAGGGTGGGGCATTTGCTCCAGAAGGGCCCCAGTCATAATGCACCTTTGTATGAAGCAGCAACCTTTGCACCATTTCTAATTAGTACTTTCAGAGCAATCCTTTTATCAGATTAACTAGTTGGCACTGATGTGCAGAACGTGATCCCAGGACAGGATCTAGCAGAACATAGGTGGGGTGGTGATGCGGTGGCAGAGTGAAGATCTGGGTGGAGGGGAACAGTGTTCCAGGGCAGGAAAGGCAGACTGGGGGCAAAACAGGCAAGGGTGGGGGCAGGGATTGGGCTGCAGCAGCCTGGACTTAGGAAGCCATTAGCCATTAAAATAAATTTCACCTATTGGACCCAAGAGCTTAGAGCTATGGTGTGAGCTGAAAACCAGAGGCGGCACAAGAATCCAACTAGACACCAAAAACAGCCCATGGAGCTGGGGACTAGATTGAGTCCCCGCTAATAGTCCTTCCAGTCTATCATTTTAGGATTTCTTACGACCACTTCTTTTCTGTCCCTGACAGAATGATGACAATGATGTCAACAATGATGACAATATCTATCATTACAGAGCACTTAATTGGGCCAGTCACTGACCTATGCTTTTTACTATATTGACCTGCTTAATCTAAAAACCAAGGGAGGGGGGTATTATTACCTTTATAGTACAGATGAGGAAACTGGCACAAAAAAATTAAGTGACTTGTCCAAGTTTCCACAATGGACAAGGTAGACTGTAACCCATCAGAGTCTGCGCTTGGCGCTTGGCCACGCTCTGAGGGCTCCCTTCAGAGCCAAGTGCCAAGAAGGCACAGTGAGAGCCTCTCTTCCAGTTCCAGTCCCTTGGGGCCTCTGCTCTGCCATGTCACTTTTCCTTTTAGATTCTAAGGAAGGAAGTAGCCATGCTGGAAAGCCTCTAGCACTGAAGTGGTTTCATTTGCCTTCAAGGGCAGTCCAGCTGTGACCAATAAACAAGCTCTTTTTTAATAAAAAGAGGTCCTCCCAGCCCTGATTGTGCAGTTTTCAAAAGCTCTCCTCCCTCCCTCTTCCCCTCCCCATCACCCCCTCTCCATTTCTCTCTCTCTCTCTCCCCCCACCCAAGTGCTCAGTTTAATTTACAATTATAAGTAATGTCTAAGCAATTTCTAGAGCTGAGAAAATTCATTCATTTCCAAAATACTTCTTGTATACCTACTGGGTGCCAAACACTGGTCCAGGTACCAAAATAACTTTTCCTTAGCTAGAAAGATTATGAAAGTGAGCAGGAAAAAAAAAATGTTGGTCTTATCCAGCTGGGATTGAACTCAGGGATTACCAAGGTGATGGCCCTCTGCTCTGTGGCCCAGGCTTTCACAAGCATAGCAAATGGTGCAAGTCAGGACTCAGTTCGGTTCAGTTCAGTAGCTCAGTCATGTCCAACTCTTTGCGACCCCATGGACTGCAGCACGCCCAGCTTCCCTGTCCATAACCAACTCCCAGAGCTTGCTCAAACTCATGTCCATTGAGTCGGTGATGCCATCCAACCTCTCATCCTCTGTGGTCCCTTTCTCCTCCTGCCTTCAATCTTTTCCAGCGTCAGGGTCTTTTCCAAAGAGTCAGTTCTTCATATTAGGTGGCTAAAGTATTGGAGCTTCAGCTTCAGCATCAGTCCTTCCAGTAAGTCAGGAGTGGCTGCTGTCAAAGATGTTTCTGAGACAGCTATGGCTAAGATTGGTTAGAAGTCCACCAATCCCTTTTCCTCTTCCTGGGTACACAAAGAAACTACAATTCCCAGTATCCCTTGCGGTTAGGCCGCCGCCATCCAGTGGGTCTGACCAATGAATGTGGGCAGCAATGATGTTGCCTCTTCAGGCACATACACACCTGGCACAGTCCTCACTGTCGCTCAGTTGAGCAGAGTAGGATGCAGAAGAGCTAATCAAGGACTTCCAGAACATGGCCGCTGTGTCACCACAAAACTAAGAAGCCTGGATCCCTGACTCGGGATAACTGCTTGGGAGTTACGAAGTGAGAAGAGCTGTTTAATTTTATGAATCCCAGTCTGTTGTGTTGGGAGAATGACAGACAGAGGATTTATACAGAGATGTTCATCAGGGCTTTATTCACAACAGCCCCAAACTGGGAACAATCCAAACATCAATCAATAGAAAATGGGTAAACAATAGTGTACAGCCTCCCATATAATGGAATAAACTCAGATGATGTTTCTGGTATGTTTGTTGGAAATGGGGAAATGGGCTTCCTCTGGTCCTGGAAGCTTTCCCAGACTTGGCCACCCTCATCCCCACAGGGCCCATCTCTTCTGTAGAGTCTCCTGAAGCATCTGGTATGAATTTCTACAATGGCACTTCTAGCAGATGTTTAGGGTCAGTCTTCTATTATGGTGAGCTCCTTAAGGGTGGAGCTTGACATAAGCCCATCACTCTGGTGTTCAAGAAGCTGAGATGATTTGGTGGGGAGAAAGGATAAAGAATTTAGACAGAAGGCTTTAAATTGATGGTTAGATACTCAAGTGGACCTACTCTGCTAGCATTTTAAGTAAGGGCTTCAAGCTCAAGCAAGAGGTTAGAGATAATTTGAGATGTTAAAAAATGCCAACATTTAAAAGAGCTCTAGAAACTTCCCTGTTGATCCAGTGACTAAGACTCTGAGCTCCCAGTTGTGGGGTGTGGCAGAGTCCCAGGTTCAATCGCTGGTCAGGGAACTAGATCCCACATGCCTCAAATAAGAGTTTGCATGCTACAACTAAAGATCCCGCATGCCGAAACAAAGATCGAAGATCCCACGTGCCGCAACTAAGACCTGGCACAGACAAATTAATTTAAATAAATATTAAAATAATAAAAAGAATTCTAATAGTAGAAGAGATCATCAAGATTGAGGTCATGGTAACTCAGGATGGTGCCAAGTTCTTTTCATCATCATTTTACACCATTCTCAGAACAACACTATGAAGTAGTTATTATTATTCTGGCTTCAAAGATGAGGAAGCTGAGGCTTAGAGAGGTTCAAGAATTTGCCTACGGTCATACACTGGTAAGCTGAGGAGCTAGAATTCAGGTAAAAGCAAAAACAACATAATAATCATAATCATAAAAATACCAACTTACTATTTATTGAACACTTACTATGCTCCAGATACTTTAGTACTTTAATACATTTAATCTTGGAACCACTCTATGAAATAGTATTTGCAAGTGCAAAAGCATGACTTTGTTAACCAACTAAGTTCTTAACCACTATGGCTTTAAGCAAGCTTCTGATGACTCTCATTGTTAGGTGACCAGGACAATAATTTGCAAAATACTTTAAAGTTTACAAAGTGATTTCACATGCTTTATCTCATTTGAATCTCATAACACTGGTGAAGAGGAGCATGCAAGGTAAGTTGTCTTTTTTTCTTAATTTTTTTTTGGCTGCACCACATAGGATGTAAGATCTTAGTTTTCCAACCAGGGATTGAACCCGTGCCCCTTGCAGTATAATTTTGAGCGTTAACCACTGGACCACCAGGGAAGTCCAAGGCAAGTATTCCTACACCCAACTGAACAATGAGACTAGAAGGGAGGTCTTCTGACTTCTAAACTGCTGCTGCTGCTGCTAAGTCGCTTCAGTCGTGTCCGACTCTGTGCGACCCCAGAGACATCAGCCCACCAGGCTCCCCCGTCCCTGGGATTCTCCAGGCAAGAACACTAACTAGGCCTCATTAAAAGTATTGCTAGACAAGAAATAAAAGCTCAGCATTCAGAAAACTAAGATCATGGCATCTGGTCCCATCACTTCATGGGAAATAGATGGGGAAACAGTGGAAACAGTGTCAGACTTTATTTTGGGGGGCTCCAAAATCACTGCAGATGGTGACTGCAGCCATGAAATTAAAAGGCACTTACTCCTTGGAAGAAAGTTATGACCAACCTAGATAACATATTAAAAAGCAGAGATACTACTTTGCCAACAAAGGTCCTTCTAGTCAAGGCTATGGTTTTTCCAGTGTATGGATGTGAGAGTTGGACTGTGAAGAAAATTGAGTGCCGAAGAATTGATGCTTTTGAACTGTGATGCTGGAGAAGACTCTTGCGAGTCCCTTGGACTGCAAGGAGATCCAACCAGTCCAACCTAAAGAAGACCAGTCCTGGGGATTCATTGGAAGGACTGATGCTGAGGCTGAAACTTCAATACTTTGGCTACCTCATGCAAAGAGTTGACTCATTGGAAAAGACTTTGATGCTGGGAGGGATTGGGGGCAGGAGGAGAAGGGGACGACAGAGGATGAGATGGCTGGATGGCATCACCAACTCGATGCACATGAGTTTGGGTGAACTCCAGGAGTTGGTGATGGACAGGAAGGCCTGGTGTGCTGCGATTCATGGGGTCGCAAAGAGTCGGACATGACTGAGTGACTGAACTGAACTGAACTGAAAGTTAAATGATGGAAAAAATATACTGAATAAATACTAACTGAAAGAAAGCTGATGCCAAATACTCATGTGAGATAAAATGGGCTCTAAGGCAAAAAGTTTTGTAAGAGATAGTCACCATAGAATGACTTAGAAATTTGCTACAGTAATAGTTTATTGTTTGCTAGAATGATACATGATAATTCTAAACCTATACATCCCCAATAACAAAGGTTAAAAATATATAAAGCCAAATTTGACAAAACTATAAGGAGAAATTGATAAATTCACCATTTATCAGTCAGGTAGGAGATTTTAATAAATCTTTTTTTAGTAATTGATAAATCAAATAGACAAAAATCAAAAAGCATTTAGAATATTTGAATAATGCCATTAACAAGCTTATGTCTCAGTACTTTATTCACAACAGTCAAAAACTGGAAATAATCCAAACACCAACCAATAGAAAATGGGTAAACAATAGTGTATAGCTTCCCATATAATAGAATAAACTCAGCAGTAAAAAGGAACAAATTAACTAATGCACACAACATATGCTGAGTGAAAGAAGCTGGACACAAAAGAGACTATACGGTATGATTCCATGAAGGTGAACTTCTAGCCAAGTATAGTTCTAATGCTGATTAACTCTGGTGCTGAAGAGGAGATGGATCCAAAATGGGCCCCACTTGAATGGAGCTTTCTTGGATGAGGCAAATATCCTAGATCTTGATTTGGATGATTTTTAACATGTAAGTTTACATGTGCCAAAACTCACAAGACTGTATAATTAAGATCTGTGTCTTTTATGATCGGTATGCCTGCCAGTGCAGGAGATGCAAGAGATGTGGGTTCATTCCCTGGGTGGGGAATATCCCCTGGAGGAGGGCCTGGCACCCCATTCCAGTATTCTTGCCTGGAGAATCCTATGGACAGTGGAGCCTAGCAGGCTACGAACCGTACGGTTGCAAAGAGTCAGACACGACTGAAATGACTTAGCATGCATGCATGTATGGTTAATAAAGAAAAATACTTCCAGGATGCAACCTAAATAACACTTATTGGGAAATACATAGCCTTAAGTGCATATAATAGAAACGAGAAAAAGGATTCAAAATTGATAAATCAAGGATAGAAATTAGGAAGTTAAACAAAGAGTAGCAGAATAAACCCTAAGAGAAGAAAAATGAAAACAACAAGATGAGGGTAGGATAAATTAGCATCACAGAATTAACAGTTATCCACTACTATATAAAAAACACAAATAACAAGGATTTAACATATACCTCAGGGAACTATATTCAATATATTGTAATAACCTATGATGGAAAAAAATTTGAAAAACATTACATATATATACAAGAATATGGGCTTCCCTAGTGGCTCAGACGATAAAGAATCCACCTGCAACGTGGAAGACCTGGGTTCAATCCCTGGGTTGGGAAGATCCCCTGGAGGAGGGCATGGCAATCCACTCCAGTATTCTTGCCTGGAGAATCCCATGGACAGAGGAGCCTGGCGGAGGCTACAGTCCACGGGGTTGCAAAGAGTCAGACACGACTGAGCGACTAAGCACAGCATATACAAGAATACAAATATACAGGAATATATATATATATGTCTCTAAATCATTTTGCAGTACACACGAGACTAACACAGCATCGTAAATCAACTACACAGAAAGAAAAAAAGTAGAAAAACAAAAACTGAATAAAGGCAAAATGAAATAGAAAATAAACAGAGAAAATCAATAAGGTCAAAAGTTGTACATCATTAAGACTAATAAGAGAGAAAAAACTTAGGTAATATTGATCAAGAAAAAAGATGCGAATAAACAACATGTGAGATTTTTAACACTGCATCAGAGTTTTAAAAATGAAAAAACTGTGAACAACTCTGGGCTTCCCAGGTAGCACTAGTGGTAAAGAACCAGTCTGCCAGTGCAGAAGACATAAGAGATGCAGGTTTGATCCCTGGATCGGGAAGATCCCCTGAAGTAGGGCATGGCAACCCATTCCAATATTCTTGCCTGGAGAACTCCCTGGACAGAGGAGCCTGGCGGGCTACAGTCCACAGAGTTGAACTTGACTGAAGCGACTTAGCACACATGCGTGAACAACTTTATGCCAATAAGTTTGAAACAAACTAGACAACATTACAGAAAAATATGATCCAGCTAAACTAACTCAAGTAGAAAAAGCAAAACCTACGTAGCTCCATACACAGAATACTCACATATATTTTATTATGTGAACAAAGACATCTTTGGAAGTGAAAGGGCGCATTAGTAATAAATATGCCAGGAAATAGGTATAACCTGATACTAGCCCAGAAAAACCAGGATGCATATGGTTATTTTTTTGGCCACGCTCTGTGGCATGCAGAATCTTAGGTCCCCAACCAGGGATCAAACCCACATACCCTGCAAGGGTACTGTGGAGTCTCAACCACTGGACCGCCAGGGAAGTCCCTGCATATGGTTATTTACTTACTATATAATGTACTGTTAGTCGCTCTGTTGTGTCTGACTCTTTGCAACCCCCAGGACTGTAGCCAGCCAGGCTGCTCTGTCCATGGAATTCTCCAGGCAAGAAGACTGGACTAGGAGGCCATTTCCTTCTCCAACTTTACATATAACCATAAACAAAATTTAAATCAGTACTTTAAGATCTTCCTACAACTCAGCCATATATTAAAAAGATAATATATTATGTCCCAAATGAATTTATCCTAGAAATGCAAAGGAAGTTTAACATAAAAAGATTAATGCAATTTATAGCATTTGCAGATGAAAAAAGAAAACCCATAAGATCATTTCAATAGAAGTAGAAAAAGCACTTCATAAAATTTAGCAATAGACTAGAGACAGAAAGAACCTTCCTTAACCGGTTAAACAGCATCTACCAAAAACGTAGAGCACTCCTTATCATTAGTGGGAAAACATTAGAAGCATTTCCTTTCAATTCAGGAACAAGTCAGGGATGTCTGCTATTCCTGCTTCTAGTTGACAATGAATTGGAGGTCCTAGCAAAAGCAGAAACCAACGAAAAATAAAGGGATAGAACTGGAAAGAAACAATGTCATTATGGGTAGATGGTAGGCTTCTCTAGCCAGAACCCCTTCAAATTTACAACTTCTTAAAATTAATTAGGAGAAGGATAAAATAAAGTTTTGGAGTATTTCAGTGGAATATTATCAGTTTTTAGATGAATGACCCAGAAAGGGGGACACAGGAAGCTTCCATGGAACTGGTAATGTATTTCTGCTTCACAATTTATATATATATATATGGGCTTCCCTGGTGGTTCAGCTGGTAAAGAATGTGCCTGCAATATGGGAGACCTGGGTTCGATCCCTGGGTTGGGAAGAATGGGAGACGGGACGGCTACCCCCCACTCCAGTATTCTGGCCTGAAGAGTTCCATGGACTGTATGGTCCATGGGGTCGAAAAGAGTTGGACACAACTGATCGACTTTCACTTTTCATATATATATATTTAAATATATAAATATAATTCATAATTCAACCAAGAAATGTAAAATAAATGTATTTTTACTTCCCACAGTATCCATTCACTAATGTTATTTTTTTTTAATAATGAAAATGTAAAAAGGTCTGTATTTAAAAGAAAACAAGAAAGAAAAAAATAAAAGCCAATGAAGGGAGACTGGAATTTCAGGAAGGGTTTGACGGATGGGCTGGTGGGCGGCAGTGAAGATGGTTAACAAGGCCAAGTCCAGTTAAAATCAGGACAAGGGCTCAGTCAAGGACTAAGAAGAAGCTGGTAGATATGGAGGGAAGACCGAAAGCAGTGACCTTTAAGAGGGCAGTTTTTATAGGCTGGCAGGAGGTGGGGCCCAAAAGAAGGGGGTGAAATCATGAATGAATAAATAGCAAAAAACTGGAAACCACCCAAAGGCCTAACAATCAAGGCCTGGTGAAATAACCATAGTTCCATTCAGAGAAGAAATGATGCTGTGTCCATACACAGACAGGCTTACAAAATTAGGTGACGTAAAAACATTTCAGGACACAAAATAGTACTTGTGCAGATTACAATGATGAAAGGGCATGAGGGTGCAGTGAGAAGCAGATAGGACTGGACCAGATCGAGTCCTGTTTGTGGATGCTGTTTGAAGGCTATGGGATTTTTCTTTTTTTCTTTTTGGGAATGCTGGTCATCGGCAAACAAAAACATGTGATGCTTCTTTAAAATCAAGAGAATGGCTGTTGAAGAAATGGAGGCAACAAGTGAAGGCCACTCAGTGGAGAAATCTGACGGTGACAGGAAGGAATGAGATGGCCCAGCAGCTGGAGGAGTGCGGAGGGCTTGGGGGCAGCAGCTGGTGCGGGTGAGCCAAGAGCTGCCAGGGAAAGGATGGGGGAGCCGGGGAGGCCATCTATTTCCTTTTAGGCCTGTATTTCCTTTTTTTTTTTTTTTTCTTAAATTAAGGGACAGAAATAATCCTCCTTTTAACAAATTCCAACAGTCCAGTGTGTGTTTGTGTGTGCGGTGAGAGACCCCACACTCCTACTTCCTACTCCCTACTGTTAATAGTTCAGTACAGCTTTCCAGAGCTGCACCATTTTTTATTAATTTCAGTTTTTTTTTTCAATTGAAGGATAAGTGCTTTACAGTATTGCGTTGGTTTCTACCCAACACCAACATGAATCAGCCATAGGTTTACCCATGTCCCCTCCCACTTGAACATCCCTCCCACCTCCTTCCCCATCCCACCCCTCTAGGTTCAGTCCACTGGCTTTTAATTAGCGTGAGATGGGCTTGTTAAAATATAGGATTAGAGAAAGTAAACGGTAAAATTTCACATCTTCCTGAGCTGTTTTTTATAATTTTTCAATTATTTTTTTAATGTTTATTTATCTGCATCAGGTCTTAGTTGCTCCACAGCATGTGGGATCTTAGCTCCCCAACCAAGGATGGAACCCGAATTCCTTTGCATTGGAATGTGGATTCTTAGCCACTGGGCCACCAGGCAAGTCCCTGAACTAACTTCTGATGGCGATCTGGAAAGGGTCCTTCCAGAATTTTTTTTCTGGTCTGTGGGCATGTAAGTAAGTATGTATATGTTCATTTATAACTTTATAAATTGGCTGTTTTTTACAAAAGCAGGAATATTTTCTGCCTATACCTGAGCAGTTTCACTCTACAATATGTCAAGGTAGGTCATTCCAAAGTCACCACATAAGAGATTAAATTCATGATTGGAAGAGCTGCCTAATATTCCATAGCAGATACCTGAAGGGTAAGCGTCAGAGAATATAAGGGCATCTCTTTCCCTACAACTGGCAGGGAAGAAGATATGGAAACAAAAGATTCAAGATGGCAGGAGGCATCGCTTGGAGGGGGCCTGTCCATGGGAGTGAGGGGAAAGCACACAGGGAGGGTCTTCTTTCTGTGCTCTTTAGCCACAGTCCCACCCAAACTGAGCTAAATCACACAGAATTTCCAGGGGGAAGGGTTGGGATTTGAGCCGGAGTGTTAAGGCCACCACTGGGGACCCAACTTCCTTGAGTGACCCGGTCTTCCAGCGGTGTCTCTGCAGAGCCCATGTATCAGAAATCTTAAGGGGAGCTCTAGAACAGTGGTTCTCTAGGTGTGGCCCCTGAGCCAGCAGGAGCAGCATCAACTGGGAAGCAAATCAGAAATGCAAATTGTCCAGCCCCACCTCAGTCCTGAGTCCGAATCTCAGTTGAACAAGCCCTCCAGGAGACATGAATGTACTCTCAGATTTGAGTACCTTTGTTCTAGTGAATGTGACTATCGATCCGATTCCCCATCACTACCCCACGCTCATTCTTTCAGGAGACAGGGAGGAATCTGTCCAAAGGAGGCAGGTGGGCCAACTTCAAAACCAAGGCTTCTCAGTGCCTGAGGGGCCATAGGTAAAGTCAGCGGCCCAGGGCCCGCACCTGCCCTCCCCTCCTTCCCCTGGTTCCTAAGACACCATTTCCCTTTCTCCACCTTCCTGAAAAACAAAACAAAGCCCACCAGAACAGAAGGGGAGGTGGCAATGCAAACCAACGGCTTCCCACTTTCCCTTGATCATGAACCGCCCCCGCCCCCAGCTTAAAGCAACCCCTCCCCTTCACACACACACAGACACACACGGTGAGGGGGAGGGTGTGCTGCCCTTTGATGAATGAAGGATGGTGGGGTAGCGGGAGAAATGCTTTTGAATGTTGGGGAGGAAATGGGATGTTGTGGCTTCAGAGTGGCTGGGTTGGAGGAGGGAGCGGGAGGGAGAGGAGAAAGGAAAGGAGAGGAAGGCTGTCCTCATTTCACCCAGCTGCTTCTGCCTGCACCTGTTCAGCTGAGGCGGGAGGAAAGACGCCCGTAAATGGAACGCGGCCCCACCCGGTCTAGAGGGGCCCCTTCCCACAGTGCCCCGCGGCCGGGTTAACTGACAGGAAAACTGTGAATGGGTTCAGGTGGCTGAACCGAGGGGCTCGGAAACAGCTGGGCTCCTCTGGGGGGTGCAGCAACTGTCTCCTGTCACCCCCGGGCTCTTCGGAGTTTCGGACAAGGGGTGAGGAGAGGGTGGTGAGACCAGGTCAGGGACCTGCCGATTTCCCTCTGATTCTGAAGGGGGCCATGCTGCAGAGAGGTTTTAAGTAGAAATCGTCCGTGCCAGCCATACCCCATGTTTTTCAGTCCTACATCCCACGACATTCTTTAGTTACTCTATGGGCAACGACCTTCATTCAAAAGAAAAAGAGTAGGCTTTATTTTTGGAGCAGTTTTAGGTGCAGAGAAAAACTGATCTGTGAAAACTGGCAGGAAAATTTTTAAACTTTCCTCTTGGTCTGTCCCCCATAGACGCACACTGCTGAGGTTCATCTAAGCAGTCAATGGGTCATTCAGTCAAAACATCATTTTGTAAGCATCCCATGAGGGTTTTCGACAGCAATTCTCAAACTTATAAGAATACTGGGAAGTTTATTACAAAGGCAGGCTGTGGGTCTCCCCACCAAAGATTTGGTTAGGTCTGGAGTGCTGTCCTGGCTTGTATATTTTTGACACACCCCACAAAAGATGTTGATAATTTGGCACAATTTGAAACACTGGACCCCACTCTAAGGAGCCTGGGCTTGATTTAAGGTGCAAGGGTCCAGGGGCTCCAGTGGGGAGAATAGAGTTAACGTAAAAGAATCCCGAATCCCATGCCTCATCCCCACCCAAGAACTGAGGACACACAGTATGGATCAAGGTAAACTGAGGCCCTGACCATCTCAGAAGGGGAGGCCACCAACCAGAAGGCTCGCCAGCACTGAGATCTTTTTTCTCCAGCAACCAGCAAAGTCTCAAAAATAAGAGGGAAATACGCCAGGAAAATGTCAGAATCTTCTTGTTGAGAGGCCTTGAGCAAGTTAACATTTCTGTGCCTCCATTTCCTCATCTGTAAAATGGGCTCATGATCTTCACCAGGTAGAGCTAAACGCATATGCTGAGTAAAGAGTTCAGAACACTGCCTGGCAGAGGATAAGTGCTAGGTAAATGAAAGCTGTCATCACTAGGAAAAAGTGGAGGTCCGATTGGCAGAGACAAGCAGAGAAGGCCGGAAGAAAGCCTTGAGTCTGAGAGAAAGAAAGTGTCAGAAATGTCCCCTGAGGATGAGGAGTATGGCTGCAGCAGAGGGACCATGTATGAGGAAATGCAGGATTAGGCTGGAAAGATGAGGGGGGAAAGTGTTACAGCTTGAACTGTGTCCCCCAAAACAGTAGTTGACATTTCTAACTCTCAGTACCTCAGAGTGTGACCTTATTTGGAAACACAGTGGTTGCAGATTTAATTAAGATGATGTCATACCATATCACAGTAGAGTAGCCTTTAAATCTGATATGACCGGTGTCTTTATAAGAAGAGACAGATGGCCGTGTGAAGACAGAGGCAGACCGGGGTGATCCAGCGACAAGTCAAGGAAGCTGGGGTTACCAGGGGATGGAATAAGGAATCTCTCCTACAAGCTTCGGAGGGAGCATGGCCCTGCTGACACCTTGATTTCAGACTTCTGGCTTCCAGAACTGTGAGAAAAATATATTTCTGTTGTTTCAAGACACCCAGTGTGTGGACCTTTGTTATATCAGCCCTAGGAAATGAATACTGGGGGCATGTGGATTCTTGGTGGTGAGCAACATGGAACCACTGTGGCATCTTGAACAGGGAAGCCATTCTTGATGAATAAACCAAAGAAGCTTGAGGATCCATATCCAAACCTTCTCCTAGTCTCAGCTCATTTTTAAAAAAGACTGCTAAAGAGTCCTTTGCCTACCCATCATAAATGAAGTCATGAAAGACAAAGAAAAATTAAGGAACCACTTCAGGTTAAAAGAAACTTACAGAGACACAACAACTAAATACAACCTGTGATATGGGACTTCTTTCTTTTTCGGCTACAAGCTTATCATTGAGACTATTGTGACATTTGAATAAGGTCTGTAGATTAGATACTAGCATTGTATCAGTATTACTTTCCTGGTTTTTATCATTCCATTGCGGTTATGTAAGAGAAGACCTTGTTTTAAGAATATACACTAGTGTTTAGGAGTAAAGGGACATTGTTATGTCTTCAATTTACATTCAAACAATGTGTGTGTGCGTGTGTGTGTATATATATATGAGAGTTAGAACGACAAAACAAATGTGATAAAACGTTAACTTTTGGGGAATCTGGGTAGACTATATGAGGATTTTCTGTACAATTCTTGCAATTTTTCTTTATCTGAAATTATCAAACTAAAAAGGTGAAGGGGGAAAAGTCCACTGACCATGCTATTCCATGGCCTTCCTGTTGAACTTTTTAAAGAAATGCTTTGAAGTTACTGGAGCCCAGGCCTGGACACCAAGCTAAAGTGATGAGTGAAAGAGTTCTTGAAACTTTGGATTTCTACATGTTGAGATTCTACTTACGCCCTTGGTGGTTGCTGGCTATTGTGGAAATTACTGTGGAAATAATATGTGGCTGATGTTGGAATTCTCTATGTTACAAGTTATATGCAGAAAATCCTTCTCATGCACATTAAGACCTGGAACTCAAAGGAGCCATACCAGTTAAGTCCAAGTTCCTACCGGACTCATTATATCCTCATTTATATCCTGAGATGGGTGAATCCAGGCTTTTTTAAAACATTTTTGGAAAATGGACTCTGATCCTCTCACACAGCCCGTTCCATTACTGGTCAGTTCTGACCACTAGAAAATTCTTCAGCTTGCTGACTTGAAACCTACCTTCTGGAACCTCTATCCACTGATCCTGATCCTGTTTTCTGGATGGTGTTACAGCATCTCCATCCCCATGATCTATCCTATTAGACAGATCTATCTATTAGATATCTGATCTATCTATTAGTTATTCTATCCTAAATTCAGGTTTGTCAGTGTTCTTCTAGAATATAAATGCAACACTCCAGGTCCAGCTTGACCATCAGAAGCAGGGCAAACATGACCTTTCTAGTTCTCAGCATCCTGTTCACCCAGCCTCAGATAGAATTCGACTTTTTGGCAACTGCATCACACAGCTGACTCAATGAATTTAGACTCAAACCACAGTTCTCTTGTGAACCATGGTTCACTGCTCTTGGTTTCAGCAGTTATCACCACCCAGTATCACCCCGCATCTCTCTGAGTTTGCTCAGCATCAGTTTCTACCCACTAGAACATAAGATTCATGAAAGCAGAGGCTTTGTCTTGTTCTGAATCCCCAACACCTAGGACAGGTCCAAACCCATAGAGGATATTCACTAAATACACACCAAAGAAATGAATATATATATTTATAACATATAAGCCATATCTCACTTTTTCTATATTTGTGTAACTTATTTATCATTCACACCCAGTCTACTAACAAGAGGGATTTGGGATGACTTGCTTTGCATGACTTTTTAACTTCAGAGCAAATTTGTTCTTTTTTTCAAAAATCAATTAATTTGGCCACACCAGGTCTTAGCTGCAGCACCCGGGATCTCCGATCTTTGTTAGAGCATGTGGAATCTTTCATTGTGGCATGTGAACTCTGAGTTGCAGCATGTGGGATCTAGTTCCCTGACCAGGGATCACACCTGTGCCCCCTGCATTGGGAGCTCGGAGTCTTAGCCACTGGACCACCAGGGACATCCCACAAACTTTGTTCTTGTCTATATTTGATTACATTTGTATCATTAGTTACAGCCTGTTGAGATCTAATTCCTGGCTCTCGACCAGCATATTGGCTACCTCTCTGAGTATCCAGTTATTTATTTCACTGCGGCCACATTGATCTTGCTATTCCTCTAACACTCTAAGAGGCTCAAACACACTCCCAGGATTTCTACTTTGACTCTACCCTCTGCTGGGGAACCCCTTCCCCACTCGTACCCATCCCCCCATATAGTTAATATTACCAGTTCCTCACCTTTATGTCACTGTTCAAATGTTTCCTTCTCAGTGAGGGTGACACTGCTCATCCTACTTAAAACTGCAAAATGTCCCCCCTCTCCAGTCCTATCCTCCTTACCCAGCTCCATAGATTTATGTTGTCCATAATGCTTATCACCTTTTAATGATCTTTAAGAGACCCGGGTTCAATCCCTGGGTTGGGAAGATCCCCTGGAGAAGGAAATGGCAATCTACTCCAGTATATCGCCTGGAAAATCCCATGGACAGAGGAGCCTGGAAGGCTACAGTCCATGGGGTTGCAAAGAGTCAGACACGACTGAGCGACTTCACTTCACTTCACTTCATGGGACTTATGGGCCTTAGGAAGCATCGCTATGAATAAAGCTAGTGGAGGTGATGGAATTACAGTTGAGCTATTTCAAATCCTGAAAGATGATGCTGTGAAAGTGCTGCACTCAATATGCCAGCAAATCTGGAAAACTCAGCAGTGGCCACAGGACTGGAAAAGGTCAGTTTTCATTCTAATCCCAAAGAAAGGCAATGCCAAAGAATGTTTAAACTACCACACAATTGTACTCATCTCACATGCCAGCAAAGTAATGCTCAAGATTCTCCAAGCCAGGCTTCAACAGTATGGGAACCGTGAACTTCCAGATGTTCAAGCTGGATTTAGAAAAGGCAGAGGAACCAGAAATCAAATTGCCAACATCCACTGGATCATTGAAAAAGCAAGAGAATTCTAGAAAAACATCTATTTCTGCTTTACTGACTACACCAAAGCTTTTGACTGTGTGGATCACAATAAACTGTGGAAAATATTTAAAGAGATGGGAATACCAGACCACCTGACCTGCCTCCTGAGAAATCTGTATGCAAGTCAAGAAGCAACAGTTAGAACTGGACATGGAACAACAGACTGGTTCCAAATCAGGAAAGGAGCACGTCAAGGCTATATATTGTCACCTTGCTTATTTAACTAATATACAGAGTACATCATGCGAAATGCACGACTAGATGAACCACAAGCTGGAATCAAGATTGCCGGGAGAAATATCAATAACCTCAGATATGCAGATGACACCACCCTTATGGAAGAAAGCGAAGAGGAAGTAAAGAGCCTCTTGATGAAAGTGAAAGAGGAGAGTGAAAAAGTTTGCTTAAAACTCAACATTCAGAAATGGCATCTGGTCCCATCACTTCATGGCAAATAGATGGGGAAAAAATGGAAACAGCGAGAGACTTTATTTTGGGGGGCTCCAAAATCACTGCAGATGGTGACTGCAGCCATGAAATTAAAAGATGCTTGCTCCTTGGAAGAAAAGTTATGACCAAGCTAGACAGCATATTAAAAAACAGAGACATTACTTTGCTGACAAAGGTCCATCCAGTTAAAGCTATGATTTTTCCAGTAGTCATGTGTGGATGTGAGAGTTGAGTGCCAAAGAATTAATGCTCTTGAACTGTGGTGCTGGAGAAGACTCTTGAGAATCCGTTGGACGAGTCCATCCTAAAGGAAATCAGTCCTGAATATTCATTGGAAGGACTGATGCTGAAGCTGAAATTCCAATACTTTGGCCACCTGATTCGAAGAACTGACTCACTGGAAAAGAGCCTGAGGCTGGGAAAGATTGAAGGCAGGAGGAGATGGGATGACAGAGGATGAGATGGTTGGATGGCATCACTGACTCGATGGACTTGAGTTTGAGTAAGCTCTGGGAGTTGGTGATAGACAGGGAGGCCTGGTGTGTTGCAGTCCATGGGTTTACAAAGAGTCGAACGCAACTGAGTGACTGTACTGACTAACTGACTGGTGGGACTTCCCTGGCAGTCCAGTGGCTAAGACTCTGCACTTCCAATGAAGGAGGCCCGGTTTCCATCGCTGGTTGGGGAACTAGATCCTGCACACCGCCAACTAAGACTCGGAGCAGCGAAACAAGGCCTTACCTCCAAATAGAGTCACAATGGGGATTAGAGCTCCAACAACAACAACAACAACAAAGAGCTCTGTAAGCTAGCTTATTTCTTGTGTGTAGTGTTTGCTCTCTGCCCTACCAATCCTGCCCCTTGCTATACAAGGGAAGGAATTTTTGCCTGTTTTGTTCATTGATGTATCCCAAAGTACATAGAACAATGCCTGGCACATAACGGATACGAAATAAATATTTGCAGAATGAATGAAAGAACAACTGCTCAGGACCCAGGAATGTAGGTGACATCAAGACGAATAAGACACCAAGAGGCCAGCTGATCACATGCCACTCATGTTATCTCCCAAGTCACTGGTGAAAATATGCAATGGAACAGACCTCCCTTCCTCCAGAACAGTATCTATTTATTCATCAACTCCCTCAGTGTATTGTCTTTGGATCAGCAAAACAAAATAGAATGAAATACCATTAATACTATTTCAAAAAATATTTTGATGGCATTCGAAAAGGCTCGTTTGATATACAACCAGGTCAGTGGGAGACAGAATATAGCACGTGGTCAGTAAGATAGTCAACGGTTCCAATTATAGGACGATAGCTACCTACATAGAAATAAGACTGAGAAGAAATATGCCAAAATGTTCACAGTGATTATGTGATCCAGTAGTGAAGACTCCACCTTCCAATGTAGGGGACGTGGGTTTGATCCCTGGTTGGGGAACTAAGATCCCACATGCCATGGGGAAACAAAGCTCACAACTACAGAACCCCACATGCCACAACAATCACTCAGCGCAGCAAAAAACAAAACAAACAAAAAACCACAGTGATTATTTGTGAGAAGTGGGATCGTGGTTTATTTTTTCTTTTTATTTTTCAAAGTGTCTACAATGAGCAAGTATTTCTCCTATAGGGAGAGGAAGATCAACATATTGGTACTTGTTATTCTTATTGTCATACCATTATCTGGATTACTCCCCACACATATCCTCATCAAGGCAGTGAGAACTCAGATGATACCTTACTGGCCCTCAGGAAGTTTCCAGCCTAGTTAATGTCAGCACATGCACACAGAGTACCATTATCATTACTGTATTATAGATGAAGAAATTGGAGCTCAAAGACGTTAATTTGGCCAAGGTCATTTACTGGATGGAGTTTGGTCATGGATCTGAGCCTAGATTTTTTTCTTTAATTTATTTATTTGGCTGCAACGGGTCTTAGTTGTGGTTCAAGGTCTCCAGAGTATGCAGGCTCAGTAGTTGTGGCACGTGGGTTTAATCACCCCATAGCATGTAGCAATCTTAGTTCCCCGAACAGGGACTGAACCCAAGCCCCCTTCACTGCAAGGTGGATTCTTAACTACTGGACCACCAGGGAAGTCCCTCTGAGCCTAGATTTTGAACTCGAGCAGCCCAAATCCAGAATGGATATTCTTAAGCCCTCTACCAGGTTAAATAAGCTCAAACTAGCCCCAACCAAAGAATGATGATCCAGAATGATAGTGGTAAAGGCTATAAGGAGGGGTGAGAGACCACATTTATTGGGTGTACCAGGTGCTTGATACGTATTAACTCATTTAGTTCTTACAAGTGTCCTGGGGAAAAGGTACTGTTTTCCTTTCTGTGTTATAAATGAGGAAACTAAGACTCATAGAGGGGTGTGACTCTCTGTTATATTTCACACTTACTAACCCCTTTGGCCTTCAGTTTCCTCTTCTACTCCATGGGATCGTAATTCCCACCACACCGACTGTTGGAAAATATTAAATGAGAAAATAGATTCAAAACACTCTCATCACATGGGACTTCCCTGGTGGTCCAGTGGTTGAGAATCTGCCTTCCAGTACAGGGGACTTGGGTTGCATCCCTGGTCGGGAACTAAGGCCCAACTGCCTCAAGGCAGCTGAGCCTGTGCACCACAACTAGAGAACTAGAGAAGCCCTTGCGTTGCAGCAAAGACCCAGCACCGTCAAAAAAAGAAAAAAAATCCCTCACCAGTGTCCAACCTATGTGAAGCGTTTCATACATGTTAGCTACTCCGGCTATGATTCTTGATTCCAAAGTTCACACTCGTTAATGGCAACAGGCTGACTTGCTCAGTGAGCACAAGAGAGCAATCAGTTCTAATCGATGCCACCAGGACGCATGTGATGAATGAATGGAGTCGCAGAGGAGGTGCCAAAGGAAGGGGCCTTGATGGAGCAGGGTCTACCAGGTGGAGGAAGGCAGGGACCCACCCTAGCAGCGCAGAGGGGCACGGTTTGCTCGTTCCTGTCCTTCGCCCCGGCTCTCCAGTGCCCTTCCTTCCGGTTCTCCCTCCCCCTCTGCTCTGAGTCCTTTGCCTCAGCTGTTTCCTTAATCAGGGCCCCACAGCCTCTGCAGCAGGGAGTGGGAGCCCCTGGCCCTGGGGTGGCCCCAGATAAACAGCTGGAGCCCTTGTTTGCAGAATCTGTCATGTCCAAAGGAAAAGGAGAAAGGAACCTCTGGGGCCGGGAGGATGGCTGATAATAAGTCACAGCACTGCTGGGGCCCCTGCACTGTGTCCTCCAGCCTCTGCCTGTGGGACCTCCCACTCGTCGTCAAGACCCAGCGTAGCAAAGTCATCTCTCCACAAAGCCTTCCTTGATGGCACCCTGACCCCCACCTCTTGCAAGCTTCCGTTGCAAGCAGCACAGAAGCCACTTCCAGCCATGTATTCATTAAGTGGAAACTGCTCAGGTGTTGGTGTCTCAACCAGCCTGGAAGGTCCAGAGAGCAGAGTTTGTCTCATGGGCCTGGCACAGAGCCTAGGAAACGTCTGTGAGGATTCTGAATACAATATGGCTGGACAGTTACATACATATTCAAAAATCTACATGTTCACATAGAAAAAGCTGTTTCTTAAAATGGTATGGGCCTCTTGCCTTCTGAGATGGCCCACACTCTCTGGAGTGTGTTTCTCTCTAAATAAATCTATTTCTTACCTAAAAAAAAAATCAGGACTTCCCTAGTGGTACAGAGGTTAAGACTCCAAGCTTCCACTGAAGGGAGCATGGGTTTGATCCCAGTGGGGGAACTAAGATCCCACAAGCCTAGTGGCACAGCCAAAAAAAAAAAAAAAACAGAAACAAAAATAAAATCATTTTGATTAATCAATGGGCTATTTCAATCATGTTCTTAAAAGTACAAAGTAGATATTTCTGTGTTTTCAAGCAAATTATTCCATATTTTCGAACAGTGTTGTAAATTACAACCTTTAACTGTATCATATGTAATGCATTAACAGTATGGATTCATTTTGTATAATGTCAGATACTTATTTAAATTTATATGGCATAAAAATGGTTTTTTTTAAAAAAAGGATATGCAACATTGAGTGCAAAATGATCTTAACTTTGTAAAAAGAAAAATAAGTGCATATGAACAGTATCCTATAATCTTATTTTGAAAAAATAAAACTGAGTGTATATACACAGAAAAAAAGGTTCAGAAGGACACATACTAGCCCTTAACACTGGTTTTCCCCAGGGGATGAAAGTTGGAGGGTGGGGCACCTTTATTTTCTTCCTGTCTATAAGGTGTTTTTAAAATGAAGGTGTTTATAAAGTTTTACTTTCACAATTACATTTCTTACTATTCAAGTTAATGAATTTTTCCTTAAAAATTAAATACAAAATTAACAATTACTTAAATAGCTGCTTAAATAATTGCAAGGCAATTATTTAAATAATAAAGAGAGAAGGCTTACAAAATGTAAACTAAGGCTGTCTTTGGGTGGTAACACGATTTTTCTAGCTTTTTCCTATTTTTGTGTATTGTCCAAATTTTCTATACTGAGCAAGTATTCATTTTATAGTTTTTTAAACCGTAAAAATAAAGGCTGAATGAATGAATGCACAACTTTCCCAAGCCCTCCTCTGTGCCTAAATCTGACCCAGCATGCAAGAGATCCATGGCTGTCTCTCTGTCCTCCCTTGCTTCACCATATGGATCAGGCCTTCAGAAGGACTCTGTCCACGGATGTGCACAGTTCAAGCCTCCGTCCTCAGCGCCCTCCCCAGATCTGGACACCAGCATGGTCGTGAGAGCCAGGAGCAAGAATCCTGGGCTCGGCTCAGGATGCTCAGGGCTCCTGCCCTGCCCTTGTCTCCATGTCCCAACCCTCCAGACTCCACCTATCCACTCGAGAGACTGCTCAGCTCTCCCAGAAGCCCTCCCCTCAACCCCGCCTTCCCAGCTCTCCCTCACCTCGGAATGCCCACAGCATAGAGACTTGCACCCCGAGACTTCATACTTGCAGCATCATCTGTTGGACCAGGATTGATCAAGAGGATATCATATGCAGTGATGGGTACATTAGAGAAACAAGGACAGGAGTCATCACGCACAGTCACCCTTCATATGGGCTAAATGAATGGATGAAAGAAGAAGGGATTTCCCTGGCAGTCCAGTGGTTAAGGCTCTGCCAGTGCAGAGAGTGCAGGTTCAATCCTTGGTCAGGGAACTAAGATTCTGCACACTGTGCGGTGCAGTAAAAAAAATAAAAATAAAAAGGTGGAAGCTAACCAAGACACAGACCCTGTTCTCAAGGAATTCACGGTCTAGTAAGGACAAGGAGCTGCACCCACCCGCAACGTTCACGAGGATATGCTATCCAAAAGGTGGGATGTGTCAGGGGAGCAGCTAGGTAGATTTAAACCAGGACGTGAAGAACAGCCAAGTTTGGACAGACAGGAGTGGATGAGAGGAGGACAAGGTGCATCCCAAGAAGGAGGGACAGCGTGAGGCAAGGGATGGAAGCAGGGACTCCCCAGGATGTCTCAGCATGCCTGTTGGGCAGAAATAAGGTGTGCTGTGCTTAGTCAATCAGTCATGTCCGACTCTTTGTGATCCCCATGGACTGTACCCTGCCAGGCTCCTCTGTCCATGGGGATTCTCCATGCAAGAATACTGGAGTGGGTTGCCATGCCCTCCTCCTGGGGATCTTCCCAACCCAGGGATCGAAACCCAGGTCTCCTGCATTGCAGGAGGATTCTTTACCACCTGAGCCACCAGGGAAGCCCAAGAATATGGGAGTAGGTAGCCTATCCCTTCTCCAGGAGAACTTCCCAACCAAGGAATTGAACCGGGGGTCTCCTGCATTGCAAGCAGATTCTTTACCAGCTGAGCTACCTAGGAAGCCCAGGAATAAGGTGATGGAGGTTGACTGTGGGTAGAAGGGCTGGATAGGTGGGTTGAGCCCAGATGCAAGGAGACCCAGAGCACCATGACAAGTTGAATTTAATTTCACAGGCCCAGAGAAGGAAGTCTCTGATGGTCTTCGAGCAGCAAAGCTATGGAAACACACAGTAATCCAGGCAAGTGCACACGGAGGCCTGGGGTGGGCAGGCAGCCACAGGAGCAGAGAAGAGGCGCAGTGGGGAATACCACAACACTTGCTTCCCAAGTGCAGAGTGTGTCCTTAAAGGAAGAAAGTCACACCCCCAGGCCAAACGCCCTTTCCCCATCCCACCTTCTTCTATACATTCTATGTATCTGTCTTTTACATCGGCCAGCATCTGGCACTATGCTGCTTCAGAGCACACCAGGACGAGTGAATGCAGCAAGGGATGAACAGGGACGTCCCTGGTTGTCCAGGGCCTAAGACTCCCATGCTCCAACACAGGGGGCCAGGTTTGATACCTGGTCGGAAAACTAGATCCCACATGTCAGAACTAAGAGTTTGCATGCCACATGTGATCTGCATTCCTGCATTCCACAACAAAGGCTGAAGATCCCGAGTGCTGCAACTAAGACCAGCGCAGCGAAATAATTAAATATTTTTAAAAAATAAAGCATAACGTCTTAAAAAAAAAAAAAAGAAATGGATGAACAAATGACTGGATCCTGGACTGGCAAAGAGTGCCTCTGGGCGCACATTAAAAGGGTGGAGGTGGGGAGGGATAGGAGGGTAAATGGAAAATAAACAATTGTTCTGTTACCACTTCCTCTGGGGCCAGGCCATGGTTTTTAACGGTGTGCAGCAGGCACACACACAGTCTGGCACGCGCACATCCACACAGACACACAAAGAGCTATTTATTTACTTCCTTTGTGAGGGGTAAATAAAGATCGGGTCAAAACAGGCTCCCCCAAACCGCCAGGGGGTCTTCCCCAGGTGTTGGTGCAACACTCGGCTTGGAGAAGTCACAGGTGGCTGCCTGCTCGTGTCACCCCACCTCCTTTTATGCACGTGTGGGTCTGGCTCACCAGGGAGGCCTCATGTGCAGTGAGAAAGTAGGGGAAGGGGGAAGGGTGGCAGAGCAGGCTTCTTCACCCCTCCTCCAGTGCAGGCCAGGCCAGTGAAATTCACCCACCCACCCGAGAGGCAGCAGTGGTGCAGTATGGGTGACGGAGGGCCATGCTGGGCAAGGCAGCCCATCCTTAGATGCTGAAACTGGGGGGAGGGCTGGGGCAGAGGGCATCAGGTATCTAGCAACCCCTGTGGAGGTACAGTCATCCTCTATATTCACGGATTCTCCATTTGTGAATCTGCCTACTCTCTCTCAATGCTCCTGCTGCTTTCGTGGTCATTCGAAGACACTCACAGAGGTGTGAAAAATTCGAGTCAGCTGATGCGCTTGTTCTCAGCTGAGGTTGAACAGGGCGATGTTCTGCCTCTTTGCTGCATCTCCCGTGCAGTAAACAAGTGTCCTTTTCAGGCTATTCAGTGGCCCCTTTCCAGCATTTTTAGCCTTTTTGTTGATTTCACTGTTTAAAATTGCCCTCATGCATGGCTACACGGCTAACTATAAGAAGGCTGGGGTGTGCGTGAGCTAAGCTTCGTTCAGGCATGAGTTACAGTGCCCTAGACCCTGAGCTCAGTGTTAATGAATCAACATATTAAAAACACTGTCTTAAAACAGAAACTCACACAAAACAAGTATGTTGATTGGCTGATGAAAAACGTTGGGACTACAGGCTCAAAGGAAGTCAGCCTTGTATTTCCCTCCGAGCAACGGCTCTGGACTCACTAATGCAGAGTTCATGGTGCCTTTATTTTTTACTAATTTTATTTATTTATCTGTGGCTGTGGGGGGTCTTCACTGCTACCTGGGCTTTTCTCTAGTTGCAGAGAGCGGGGTTACTTTCCAACTGCAGGCTTCTCACTGCAGTGGCATCTTCTGTTGCAGAGCACAGACTCTAGGGCAAGCAGGCTTCAGGGGTTGCAGCTCCTGGGCTCTAGGGCACAGGCTGAACAGCTGTGGCGCACAGGCTAAGCTCCTGCGAGGCAGGTGGAATCTTTCAGGATCAGGGATCAAACTGTGTCTCCTGCATTGGCAGGCGGATTCTCCACCACTGAGGCACCAGGGAAGCCCCCGCAGCAACCTTATAGAGCGTGAGTATTGTGAATAATGACAGTGGGCTATATTTCACTGTTACAATAATGGGGCAGCCCTATCTTTGGGTTCCTGTGAATGCCAGCCTGCATCTACTCATCCATTCACTACCCAGCACCTACCGAACAGCTGCGAAGCACAAATCCTGCTGCTGCTGCTAAGTCGCTTCAGTCGTGTCCGACTCTGTGCAACCCCATAGACGGTAGCCCACTAGGCTCCTCTGTCCCTACTAAAAGCCAAAACCATGTAATGCAAACAGGACCCCTGCCCTCCTATCAACCATCTTAACTGCAGAGCTGAGGGCACGTGACTCTGAAGGTTTTTTTTCTTTCTTTCTTTGGCCTGAGTCCCTGGGTTTACATTCCAGTTGGGGCCTCAAACTTTTGCCAGGTAGTAAGAACAGCGCATGAAGTGACTGAGAGGCCACTCAGGGTCCAGAGCAAGGCTGTGCCTCAAGGAATAAAGTGAGAGACCCCAACATGAGAAGGCAAACGGCAGGTCTGGGTGTGGGTCTGGCACTCAGAGGAAGCAGGAAGCCAGTGAGCCCTCTGCGGAGGCCAGGGTGTACAGCCTCTCTTCCTGGACTAGCTGGGAGGACTGCAGGGCAAGAGGGGCCCAGAGAGGAGATCAGAAACAAGGGCCCACAGAGGAAGTGTCCCCACACAGATTTCCACTCCCCACACTCTGCACTTTCCTGGGGTCACAGGTAATAGGAGGAAGGATCCCACCCAGACCAGGGTGCTGGAGGAGGGGCCTGGAGGGGACGTGTCCCCCCGGAGCAGAAGAGAAGTCACCAATCTCACCATCTGAGAAAAAAGCAGATTCCACCCCTAGTAAGTGAGGGGGAAGTGAAACACCCACTCCAATGCCTGCTCCTCCCCCGACGCACCCCCACCCAGCCCCACCCAGCCGCCCCAGGACAGCGCCCAGGTGAGACCAGCCACGTGCTTTCAGGAGCTACCTGCAGGCCTTTCACGCTCTGAGCCACCAGAGTGGCTCTCAGAGCTGCGATGGCTTGGTCTGTCCTCTGTGGGGAGGCAGCAAGAGCTTGTAAGATCCATGAGGTCAGGGGCTGTGCCGGTCATGCTCTTTTCTCTTTCACCTGAAATGAGCACAGCATCTGCGCAGCAGGTGCTCAATACACAGGTAATGATGAACGAAGAAATGAATGAGCAAATGAATGGATGAATGGATGAGCAAACAAACAACGGGCCCAGAAGACTGCATCCAGAAATTCACAGCTGCAGGGGAAGAGAACCATTTCTCTCCTTTGGGGAAAGCTGGACCCTCGGCCTCAACTCCATGTCCTTTGTCTCTGAGACTGAGATTTGGCCCTGAGAGCCCCGGGACTCTCCATCTCCTGACGCTGAGACGATCCCACCTGCTCACTAAGGTGAGGGGACGTGACGCCTCCCTCCTCCACCGAGGACAGCAGAGCCTCCCAAAGGGGCAGGCGTGGTGCCCTTCACTGAGCGTCCTCCCCCATCCTATGGTGCTCCTGAGACCAGGGCTCTGGTCAAAGCACGTGGAGTCAAATCCTCTACCTGTGATCAGGAGTGAAGCATCCAGGGGAGAGGGCGGCAGCCAGGGGGGTGCTGGCCCCGCTGCCCTGGGCCTCCCCCAGAGAGAAGCCCATCTGGGAACCCTTTGCTCAGAGGTTCCACGTAGAAAAGCCATCCTCACATGCGTGACACAGGCTCTCCTGGTCTCCACCTGTCGAGATCCTGGGATGAAGGTTCCTAACCCCACAGCATCCATTTCCCCTTCTTATACCTTTCATACTAGAAGCTCTGCTCAGAATGATCCCCAAGATCCTCTGTAGCTCAACATGGTGGGTGACCAACTTTTGGCTAATGGGATAAGGGATCCGGCAATTTGGAGTCATGTCCTGAAAAGGAAGAGTTATGCTCCCTCCTACCCTCCTCTCCCTTCCCACTGGCTGGGTCATGGACCCAGGGGATGGGGTGGTGTGCTATCTTCAACATCCGAGGGCCTGGATGAACAACAGCCTGGGAGAAGTGTGGGTCCCCAACCCTGTCAAGGGGTCCAATTGCCCACCCAGACTTGTATGTGAGAAATTTCCATTTTGTTCAGACGCCTAATTTGGGGGTCTCTATTCCAGCAGTCTGGGGTTGCCAGGTGGGGCTAATGGTAAAGAATCAGTTGCCAGTGCAGGAGACACAAGAGACACGGGTTCGATCCCTGGGTCAGGAAGGTCCCCTGGAGGAAGGCATGGCAACCCACTCCAGTATTCTTGCCTGGAGAATCCCATGGACAGAAAAGCCTGGTGGGCTACATGGGGTCACGAAGAGTCAGACACGACTGAAGCGACTTAGCACACGCGCGTGCATTCTAGCGATCGAACCTCTCCCAGTGCCTACCGCAGTCCGTTCTCTGGTGCCAGTGGGTAGAATGTGTGAGAGGGACCTTCCTCTTCGTCTGCATCCTCAGCCCTTCAGCTCCCCGTCACCTCATGCCATCAGGTCTGCATTCCCGAGTGTCAGAGGGGGCCCTCCAGGTGGAGAGCGGAGTCAGATCCTCGCCACGCCACCGCAGCCAACGCCAAGGAGGTGACCATCTGCCTCACTCACAATACATAACCCACTCCTCCCTCAAACTGACCATTTCTCAAACTCTGTCCTTGCTGAGAAAAGTCTCCTCCATGCTCCGGGACCACCTCACCTTATCAGGCCCACCCGCTCCTGTGGGACAGGCAGTGAGAAAGGACAGAACACCTATGTAGCCCTGGACAGACCTCCGGGCCCCTCTGAGCCTCGATTTCTTCCTTTATAAAATGTGGATGATAACCCTCGTTTACAGGTTGGCAGAGAGAATTCAAGTTTATCTATTTATAAAATGCCTAGAGGACTTGCGTGGTGGTCCAGCCAGTGGTTAAGACTCTGAGCTCGAAATGGAGAGGGCCTGGGTTTGACCCCTAGTCGGGGAACTAGATTCCACCTGCCCCAACTAAGAAGTCCACACGCCCCAAGAGAGGTCCCAAGAGCCACAACTAAGACCCAGTGCAGCCAAAATAAAGAGTGTTTTTTTAATAGAAATTAAAAATAATTAAGTGTCTAGCAGTGCAACTGACACATAGTAGGTGCTCACTAAACTGTGGTTGTTACTGCTATGAAGATACTGAGGACAGAGCTGGAGGAGTCCTGAGTGATGCTCCCCCCACAACCCCCAGTGAAGGCTGGCTGGAAAGGGCGTGAAGGAGAGAGCTGGGGAGCAGAGACCATGGGGGAAAGAGGAAGAGAGACAGGCAGAGCTGGAGGTGCCGTTGGGGAGAGGGGGAAAGGCTCAGTGATGCCCACACTGGGCGAGAGGGTGGAGGGCACAGCTGTGGTGTCTATCAGCCGCCTGCAGCTCACACAGTCCCTGGGCCCATCTCACACCGTCTCCACCCAGCACTTCTGTCGGGGTTGGGTACCCTCCCCGTACTGCCCCTGTTGCCACACCGTCAGCTGCTGTTTGTTGCCTCATCTTCCTTCCTGCCCGACAGGACACAAGAAGGGGACGGGAAGCAGCTGCCTTGCCCAGCAACCACCCCAGCCCCATGAGCTGCAGCGGCTCCTGGGTGGTTAACAGCCCAGGCTCTGTAGACAGACAGGCTGGGTTCTTTCCCCCCCGCTCTAGCCCTTAAGAGCTGATGACCTCAGCAAGTTATGCGGCTTGTCTAATCCTTCAATTTCCTCGTCTGCACAATTGGGAGAAAAGGGCCACTGAGAGGAAGGAATGAGATCATGCGTGGTGAGCACCCAGCACTGGGTCTGGCATCACCGACAGTGTTCGATGAAGGGTAGCGACCCCAGGGTTGGCTTCGCAGGTGCGTGATCCAGGCAGGCACACACAGCCCTGTACTCAGAAGGGTTCCACCCCTGGTTCAATGCTCTGTTGCCACCATCTTGAAATTCTCAATAATTTTTGAACAAGGGCCTCTTGAAAAGTATGTTGTTGGTCCTGGCTAGTATCAGCATGCATACACTGAGTCTGCTGGCTGGGGGGACTAGACCCGGGGTTGGGGGGGAGTTGCCCAGCAATCTGCTGGAGATGTGGGACATTAGAGGGCACTGGGGAATTCAAGAGGGTCATTTAAGTAGAGTGATGTGGGACTCTGCGAGGTTGCCTGCAGTTAGGGACTGAGAGGGTGGTGAGACCACTATACACACCCTCCCTAGGCTTTGGGGTGGTGGAAGTGTCCCCCTCAACCCCCAGTCGAGATCTTTCATTGTGGCACAAGACTCTGTGTCATGTGGGCTCAGTAGGTACAGTGTGTGGCACAGGTTCCAGAGCAGGCAGGCTCAGTAGTTCCAGTGCTTGGGCTTAGCTTCTGCATGTGCGATCGTAGTTCCCCAGCCAGGGCTCGAACCTGTGTCCCCTGCATCACAAGGCAGATTCTTAACCACTGGACTACCTGGAAAGTCCACGTCTCCTTGATTTTAAGTCCCAGGTTAGCACGTCTAGAAAGTGGTCTGGGGTACTGACTTGAACTCTCAGGAGTCAGGGAGCCTTGGAGAGGCTTCCATAGGGCTGGGGTTGCCTCTGGGCACTACAGGGAGGAATAACCCCCTCAGAACCCCTTGGACCTGCTGTCTCCCCTTACTGGACTGTGAGCTCCCAGAGGGCCAGACCGGGCCCACCCACAGCGAGGACCAGATGTTTGCAGAGCCGGCTGTCAGGACCCCTGCATGCCCCCCTTCCCAGCCACCCCACGGCGGCCTTGGCTTCCCAAGACTGGCCACCACCACCATCACCGCCACCCTCTTCTGTTCCTGGGCCCCTGCGTGAGTCTGAGGGTGGCCCAGTCTGGCAGGTGGAGTCCGGCCCTGGATGAGGCCCCTCTCCATCCGCCTCCGGCCACCTGTCCGGAGCACTCACTCCCTTCCCAACAGCTGGAGGGCGGCCCTGGAACCTCTGGTTAAGGGGTGGGGGGTAGTGTGGGAAGGTTCGGAGGGACCTAAGCCAAGGCTGAGGGGAGGCCCTTCTAGCTGATGGGGGTGCTGAGTGTGCACGGGGTGGGGGGAAGGAGAGAGGGCAAAGTGGGAATCGGGGGTGGGGCCTGAGAATGGAATGTGGAGTTCGTTCTCCTGGGGGCACAGCTGTTTATTTTGATCTTCTCAGTCAGCTGCAGCCCATTCCTTATCTCAGAGCTCAATCCAGACTCCACCTCCTTCCCTGTTGCTGAGCTGCGGAAGGCAGATACTGTGGGACACAGCCCCGCACCCTGCTCTCACTGCCTTAGTCCTCCCCGGCTCCAAGTTGCTAAAAGGGACAGGAGAGAGCAGCGCCCCCCGCCCCTGACAACCAGAAATGCCTGCTCCATGTTTCAGAGACGTAACTGGCTCGTGAAACAGTCATCTCACGTTAAGACGCACCCCGCATCTGCCAGGACAACCTGAGCTGTCACCCTGGGTTTGCCAGGGTATTTCAGCTTTATAGGTGGTGGCCTTGGACTTGAAGGGTCTAGCGGATAGTGCTGGCTTAGTTGGGGACTTGAAGCAAGGGCAGCTGTCAACTCCCAGCCACACCAGGCTGTCCTCTCGGCTGTCACACTTACTATTCCTGCCAACTTTTCTTTTTTTTTTTTTTAACATTTTTTCCTTTTTTGGCTGTGCCACCCAGCAAGTGGGGAATCTTCGTTCCCTGACCCGGGATCGAATTCTCACCCACTGCATTGGATGAGTGGAGTCCTAACCACTGGACCGCTGAGAAAGTTGCATCGTGCCAACTCTTTTAAAAAATTAATTTTGGGTTGTGCTGAGTCTTCGTTGCGGGGCGGGCTTTCTCGAGTTGTGGTGCATGCGCTTCTCATTGCGGTGGCTTTTCTCATTGCAGAGCGAGGGCTAAAGGGCTCACAGGCTTCAGGAGTTCCACCTCCCAGGCTCTAGAGTTGTGACGCATGGGCTTAGTTGCCCTGCGGCGTGTGGGACCAGGGATCGAACCCGTGACCCCTGTACTGGCAGGCAGATTCTTAACCACTGCACCGGCAGGGAAGTCCCGCTGTGCCAACTGTTTACTTGGCACCTTATGTCTCCAATGCGATGATGTGAAAACAATAAGACTGATTTTCTATATGATTATGGAAACACAACTCATGACTTGTTTTGCATTTCTCTTGTCATTACAGAACTGGAACATTTAGAAAAAGGGGAAAAAGTAAAAAAGAAATCACCCATAGTTCTACTGCTTCCCCCAAACAACTGCTGTTAACATTTTGGTATAGTTTCTTCCAGTCTTTTCTCTATGTGTGTGTATATCTCTATGTGTGTACAACAGACAGTTGTCATTTTAATGCTACACATTTATTTAAAAGGTCAAAAGTTTAAAAAGACTGAATATATTGGCAAGGATATGGAATAACTGGAAGCCCCAAGCTCTTCTGGTAGGAATACAAAAGGAAACAACCACTTTAGATTACAGTTAATGTGCCCAGTCTCTCAGTCTGGCTGACTTTGAGACCCCCATAGCCTGTAGCCCGCCAGGTTCCTCTGCTCATGGAATTTTCCAAGCAAGAATTCTGGAGTGGGTTGTCATTCCCTTCTCCAGTAAACATATTGTATGAACACTTTTGCATCCTAATTTTCTCCTTAACATTACTATATAGGTAATTTTTGTGATATCACAGATTTTTGCAGTTGACATTTTTAATGACTACCCAATATTCCATGTACTAGATATAGTATATCTTGCTTAACCATACTCTATTGGGAGATGTTTCAGTTGTTCCAGTTTTGTATCACTATATGCCTGTCATTACAGACAAAATTTTTCCCTACATTTAGGACAGAGCCTGGAAAAGTGGGATGACCAAAGCAGAGGGTCAGAATATTCTAGAGCCATTTGATTTGACACCTTTAGCCAAGATGCTTTCTGAAGGGAGAATTTATCACACGGCAAGGTCATCAACAGGCAAGAACACACCCATTTAGACCCACTGCTATCATGTAGGGGCACCACTCTCTCTTATTTTTTCTTGGCCGCACCACACAGCATGCAGGGTCTTAGTTCCCTGACTAGGGATCAAACCCTCAGCCCCTGCAGTGGAAGTGGAGTCTTAACCACTAGACCACAAGGGAAGTCCCTGTTAGGTATCTTTTTATATGTCTAAGTCATGTTACCTTTTGCAGACTGTTCCTTCTTTTGGCTGCTGATCCCCTTTCCAACTGCACTGTCACTTCCTTTTGGGAGGTTACCTCTCCCCCAGTGCAAATCGAGGAGCCACCCTGACTGACCTGCAGCATGGAAACCAGAGCGTCTGGCCTGACCATTCCAACCATGCCGTCGGTCCTTCTGCTCAGCCCTTGGGCACTTCGTCAGTTTCTGCTCATTTCCAAAACTTGTTTTCCAGCCTTTCTGATGAGTCTATGGGTTCCCAACCTTCTTCCAATAAATTCCTTTTGCCTCATATTAGACAATCTGTTTCTGTTGCTAACAGAACCTTGAAAATATTGATACCTCGCCAACTTACTGTTTTTCAAATTGCAAGTCAGGACGCTTTACTGGGTCATGAAGTCATGAAGCTATCTGAACCAGCGTTTTTTAAAAATGAAACAACAGAATAAAAAAGATAAGTAAAGTGAAGTATTGTCTAGTTAATGAAACTTGTTTGTTTTATGTATACATATATGTGTGTGTATGTGTGCATAAGAAATAGGTTAAAATGAAGACATTTCTAATTTTGCAAAACATTGCCTTTATTGAACTTGAGTAACTTGAGAATAAAGAATAATCAAGAGTAATCTCTCCTAGACGTATTATCTATTTCTCCCCAAATCTTTAGTACTTAGGAAAATGTACTTCCTTTCCAAGAGAACAGTATATTTCAAGGCCCACCCACTATCTTATCTCTATTAATAGCTTGACATCTCCACCCACCCTTTACTTGATGATACTTAATGATAATGGACATCTTTTCCTCTTGGTCTTTAAATTTCTGTTAATGGCACCAATATTCTGCCACCCACCTAGGCTGAAATATCCCGTAGTAGTCTAGTCCTTGACTGCTCCTCCATTCATCTACTGACTACCTACTGTATCCCAGAAGGACAGAAGACGAGAGAGCAGCAAACGATAACACATGGGCACATACTTCATCTTTGGAGTACACATGGTACCTAACAGGGAAGAGCAGAGCGATTTCACAGTGCCAGTGACTCTTCATACCTTCCTACCGAATAACTACTAAGTTCTGTCGCTTCTACCTTCAAAATACTTTGCCAAATCGCACCCCCCTTGTTTCCATTCCTACTGCATCGCCCTAGTTTCAATCCTTTTTATTTTGTGTAGGCTCTCTCTTGCCTACTGCCCTACTGAAATCTATTCTGATCATGTCGCCTCTTTGCTCACAAGTTTTCAGTGATGGACTTTCCTGGTGGTCCAGTGGTTAAGGATCCGCCTGCCAATGCAGGGGACACGGGTTTGGTCCCTGGTCCAGGAAGATTTCACATGCCATGAGGCAACGAAGCCCATACATCACTAGTGAGCCCTTGTACCTACAGCCTGTGCTCCACAACAAGAGAAGACATCACAGTGAGAAGCGCATGCACCGTAATGAAGAGAAGCTCCCACTGGCCACAACTGCAGAAAGCCCGTGAGCAGCAACAAAACCCCAGCACAGCCTAAGTCTCCAGTGGCTTCCCATTACCTCCTAAACGAGTCCTAACTCCCCAACCCAGCATTGTTTATTTGGCTTCTCCACCACTGCCCCAAAGTTTCTCTCTAGCTGCATGTCCACTAATCCACAGTCCACCGGGTCCTCTCTTCCCAACCACATAACTGTGTGAGGCCTGATTTTCTTCATACAAATCAATCAAAACAACATATTGAAACAGATTGAAGCAGGAGCAGATATGAGAACCCAGCTGTCTTCTACTAAGCCGGGCATTAAAGAGATTTTTGAAAAATATAAAACAAGGCCCCACTGCAAATTTTTTTATTTTGGAAAATACAGTTATTATCTTATAAAAAATATAATGCTATGTTACTGCAATGATTTTTATTGTTACTTTAAAGGAATTACTAAATATTTTTTAAATTTTGCACTCAACACTTTTTATTAGAAGTCAAACGTCGGTAGCTACCACTTTGAAAAGCAAAAACTTTGGGATTCTAAATCATTTTTAAGGGTGTAAAGTGATCCTGAGATCAGAAAGTTTGAGAACTGCTGCCTGAGATCTAACAAGTCAGTTAAAGCAGACACGGGGGTCTCTGAAATGCCCCAGCCTTCCCCCCCTTACTCGTGTGTTTTAACTCCCTGCCCCAGTCTGTTGCTGGAGTTTTTAAACCATTAAAAAAATAAGTAGTGGTAATAGCAGAGACATTACTTTGCCAACAAAGGTCCATATAGTCAAAGCTATAGTTTTTCCAATAGTCATGTATGGATGTGAAAGTTGGACTATAAAGAAAGCTGAGCACCGAAGAATTGATGCCTTTGAACTATGGTGTTGGAGAAGGCTCTTCAGAGTTCCTTAGACTGCAAGAAGATCAAACCAGTCAATCCTAAGGAAATCAACCCTGAATATTCATTGGAAAAACTGACGCTGAAACTGAAGCTCCAATACTTTGGCCACCTGATTTGTGAGCCAGCCGATTCATTAGAAAACACCCTGATGCTGGGAAAGATAGAAGGAAGGAGGAGAAGGGGATGACAGAGGATGAGATGGTTGGATGGCATCACTGACTCAATGGACATGAGTTTGAGCAAGCTCTGGGAGCTGGTGAAGGACAGGGAAGCCTGGTGTGCTGCAGTCCATGGGGTCACAAAGAATTAGACATGACTGAGCAACTGAACAACATATAAAGAATAATTATTATTATAGAAATAATAGTGACTGTAGAAACAGTCATCAGTTGTACTAGAATCAATAATAATATAAAGAATAAATAAGCCTGGGGACTTCCCTGGGGGTACAGTGTTGAGGTCTCTGTACTTCCACAGCAGGAGGCATGAGTTCCATCCCTGGTTGGGGAACTAAGATCCCATAAGTCATGCAGGGGGGTCAAAAACAACAACAAACAATAGGGACTTTCCTGGTGGTCCAGTGGCTAAGACACAGGGGGCCCCAGGTTTGATTCCTGGTCAGGGAATTAGATCCCACACACTGCCACTAAGAGTTCACTTGCCTCAACTAAAGATCTTGTGTGTTCAGAAAGATGGTAACAACGACCCTATATGCAAGACAGCAAAAGAGATACAGATTTGAAGAACAGACTTGTGAACTCTGTGGGAGAAGGTGAGGGTGGGATGATTTGAGAGAACAACATTGAAACATGTATATTACCATATGTGAAATAGATCACCAGTCCAAGTTCGATACATGAAACAGGGCACTTAAAGCCCGGTATGCTGGGACAACCCAGACGGATGGGATGGGGAGGGAGGTGGGAGGGGTGTTCTGGACAGGGGGACTCATGTATATCCGTGGCTGATTCATGTCAATGCATGGCAAAAAACACCACAATATTGTAATTAGTCTTCAATTAAATTAATTTTTTTAAAAAAGATCCCGTGTGTCACAACTAAGACTTGGTGCAGCCAAATATATATATATATATATATGTATATAAAGAATAAATAAGCCTAATAATTGTCATAGGCTTTCGGCTAAAAAAAAAAAAAAAACTCAGATATTGAGAGAAGAAAAAGATACAGAAACAACCATCATTTAAAACTGCTGCTGAATATCTTCCCATCACGTCCACTCCTCTTTCATTTTTCTCCGATGGCACCTCTGCAGACACTCCTGGTAAATCCATCCACAAGAAACTGTTCCTTCCTCCAGATTCCCACAGCACTGTCGCTCCAACCTGTCCTGCCAGCCAGGAAACCAGTAAGAGTCCGTAAGTGAATGCCCACTGAGTTCCTAAATATGCACACTGAACTATCACAAATTCAGTGCTGTCCACTGGAGGAGGTCCCCAGCAGCCTCAGAAAACCACTTACATGGGTTTCGTATAATGTGAGCCCTTCCCCAAATTCAGCATAATGTTCCACCAAAGACGCGGCCATCTGTCTCAATGAAAACAGCTATGCTGGAGATCCTTAGATAATGTCCAAGCCATGCACAGTGTGTTTTATGAGCAGTTTAAGGAGACCTTAATAGTAATGTGGATGTGTTTTGCTTTTACACTGACTGTGAACCCAACACAGCACAAAACGTGGCTCTAGGGCTTCCCTGGTGCCTCAGGAGTAAAAGAATCCACCTGTCAAATGCAGGTTCCATCCCTGGGTCAGGCAGATCCCACATGCCGCCACGGAGGAGCTAAGCCCACGCGTCACAGCTCTTTTGAGTCTGAGCTCTAGATCCTGGGGATGTAACTACTGAGCCCTCACACCACAACTGCTGAAAAACTCGTTCCCTACAGCCCATGCTCCACGACAGGAGAAGCCACCACAGGGAGAAGCCCCTGCACCACCACGAGGGAGCAGCCCCCGCTCTCCACAACTGGAGAGAATCCTGCGCAACAGTGAAGACCCAGGACAACCACAAACGAAATCAACAATAAAAATAAGTAAAACGTGGTTCTACTGTCAATGAGGAATGGACAAGCCTTCTGAGGCTTACAGATATTGTTGGAGGGACATGCCAGGTGGCTGGGCCATAAGTCCTACATCTACGCAGTCCTGTCTTCAGGGCAGGGTACGTGGCCGCCACCCTGGGCTGGGGCTGCTGCCCATCCTGGGGTGGAGTATCTGGAAGGTGAAGTTGCAGGCCCAGCACTAGGACCCAGCTTCACCACCAACTCCAGAGGTGTGCCACAGCCACTGCCCTGGTGCCACACCCCTGCCAAGGAGAGAAAGGAAAATGAGGGGGGAGGGGACGGAGCTGGAAGAAAAGCTTGTTTGCACCATGTTGCAGTTAGGGCGGCTGTGGTCGGGCTGATTCATCCAGGGCTCCCCAGAAAGGTCAGGGCCCCAGCCCCACCTAGCAGAGCTCACATCGCCACCACCCACCCCTGCTTCCTGGGTAGCTGCAACACCTGACCTGCCTGCTGGGGCAGGGGCGGGGTCCTCCTGGTTCCTTCCCTGCCATCTTGCTTGGCTTAGGGGACAAGCCTGCAGCTCCAGCCAGGAGCACCGAAGGATAGGGGAGGCTTTGGGACACACAGAGACAGCTCAGGGGCCTACCTGCCTGTTCTGCCCCGTCTTAATGCTGTGTTCAGGACATCTTGACAGGGAACCTGGGGTCCACTCACACTCCTTGGTGGGAGTGCCCTCCAAAGTGCACATTCACACACACACACACACACACACACACACACACACACACAGTGTGCATGAAAGGTCCAACTCCAGTATGGCTGAGCTCCTTTGCTGCTCACTTGAAACTATCAAAACATGTTTGACTCTTTGCGACCCCATGGACAATACAGTCCATGGAATTCTCCAGGCCAGAATACTGGAGTGGGTAGCCGTTACCTTCTCCAGGGGATTCTCCTAACCCAGGGATCAAACCCAGGTCTCCCGTATTCCAGGCGGACTCTTTACCAGATGAGCCAGCAGGGAAGCCCTAATCGGCTAAATACCCAATATCAATTTTTTAAACTTTTTTTTTAACTAAAAAATATAAAAAGAAGTCTGACTCCAGTCAGAGTTCTTTCAGCCACTGGCCTCTCAACGCTGACTGGCGGTATGACCTTGGGCAAGTTACTTAACCTCTGTGCCTCAGTTTCTCTACCTGCAAAATAAGGGAAACCTCAGAGGATTCTTGTGAGGAATAAATGAGAAACAAGTTAATAAATATCCACATTTATTATCAACTTACATGAGCTTCCCAGGTGGCACAGAGGTAAAGAATCCGCCTGCCAATGCAGGAGATACAAGAAATGTGGGTTCAATCCCTGGATTGGGAAGATCCCTTGGAGGAGGAAATGGCAACCCATTCCTGTATTCTTGCCTGGAGACTCCCATGGACAAAGGAGCCTAGGGGGCTACAGTCCATGAGGTTGCAAAGAATTGGATATGAGCACATACACACACACACACACACACACACAGCACATTAGAAATTTATGTACACATGGTACATATTACACATAGGCACCTCCCAGCACATGGGAGTATTGTGCAAACATGTGCTCTATTATCCCAACATCTTCGCTGCCACCTGTCTGCAAAGAAATGAGGGTTCAGAGAAAATCCACACAATAGATTCCTACAAGAAACACCCAACTCTAAGAGCTGCACGTGAGGTGAAGCAGGGGACACGCAAGACTTCTGAGGACCACCCAGGAGGCACCAAGCTCATGTCCAGTGGCTATAAAGAGAGTTTTGAGTTAGAGCCCAAGAGGTTGGGCCCTGAGCAGAAAAAATTCTTGTTTCCTTGGAGACCAAGAGACCCAACAGGAAGAACTCTGCCTGGTCCTAGAGGCAGAATTCTAAGAAAAGATGGTGGCCACCCCTAAGACCAGCAGGTACCAGCTGATGGGAAAGAAAAAGAGACTGGAAACCATTTGAAAGTTCTACACTCTGGCCTACGCTCAGCCACCCAGCACATCTGAGAGTGCGTAACCCTAAGATCCCCGCTCACTGTGATGAAAATAGACTCCACCTCTGAACAGTCTCCCGGTCTGTGGTTCTGTAGTAGATACTGCTTAGAGAAAAGGGAACAGGGCTGGAAGGAAAGCAAAAAGCAGTCCTGATCCCTGGGGCCGTGTGCGGGGAAGAAAAAACACTCTTCCCTCCATAATCCAAAAACAGCTTGTGATATCCACTTGCCAGAGAGGAGTAAATCCTCCCTGGGGTCTTATTCCAGGCTGTTTCCTCAGCACCCAGCAGAGTTAGCATAATAAACAGGAGCTTAGGAAGAAGAGTCTATGAAGAGCAGAGAGAGGCCTTCCGGGGGACATGCCGCCTGGCTGGGAGTGCCCTAGTACCCCATCCTCCCGTCCCCTGGCCCTTCCTCCCTCCTCCCACAGCCTCTAACACCCCCAGCTGGAGCCCAAGCTCTGCATCTGTCGGAGGCCCTGCTCCTGGCTTCCTTTCCCAGAACCCGGGGCCCCCCAGGGGAGGGGCTGGGAGGTGCAGCCTGGAGGGGAGAGGACAGAGAACCAGGAGGCAGGCCGAGCTGGAGCAGACAGTGCGGGGGCCAGAACTGGGAGTTTCTGGGACAGTCCCAATTTCAAGTATTCTGTCCAACGGTCTGACCACAGGCCAGAACTGTGGGCCGATTTTTCTTCTAGAAAAGAGGATGAGATGAAGTCATCGGTGGGATGGCGAGCAAAGATACCAGGGCTGCCCTCTCGTTGCTGGATGGCCCCCACGCCCAGTCCATGGAGCTCAGGCTGCGGGATGATCGTGAGGATGATATGATGGTGACAGAAGTATCGCGTGTAAGGGTGTATGACCTGCTCGGTAGTTGGCAGGGCTTTGAGCGTATTATCTCCTAAGCCTGGTGCAGAGCGTGGGCCCGGAAGCCTCGGCCCCTTAACTCTGTGTAACCACTTTGTGCCCCAGCTTCCTCGTCTACATAAAGGCATCACAAGGGACTTCCTTGGTGGTTAAGAATGCCCCTTCCAATGCAAGGGATACAGGGTCCATCCCTGGTCCCGGAAAACTCCATGGGCCACAGGGCAACTTAGCTTGTATGCCACAAACACTGAAGCCTGGGCACCCAAAAGCCCACACTCCGCAACAAGAGAGGCCACCACAAGAGGCTCGTGCACTAGAGAGTCGCCCTCAGCTCACCACCTGCCCCCCTTACCCCCACCGCAACTAGACCCAGGAGCAGCAGCAAATACCCAGTGCAGCCAAAAAGAACAAAAAAGGCTTCATGATAGTATGTCCCTCACAAAGCCGCTACGAGGACACAAAAAGATCTGATCTGGATATTATAAAATGCTCAGGAGTGTCAGGACAGTTAATCCCCACAATGACTCAGTGAGGAAGGGGCCACCGTTACGCCCACTTGACAGGTAAGGAAACAGTTTCACACAGCCAAGAAGGGGCCAAGCTGGGACTCAAACCAGGGTGGTTTCTGTCTTGAGTCCAGGCTCTCTGAGCCACTCCGCAAGAGAAAGGACGGGTTAGGTGGTCACGTGCACAAATCAGACAGGCAAAGGGCCACGACAGACTTCCAGCTCCGAAACTGTCCTGCTGCTTAACCCTCGGTGCCTTGCCTTGCTCCTTCCATACAATGGACCTCCCGCCTCACAGGGTGGTGGGTGAGGGGTGGTGAGTGCTTGCAACGGGCCGGTTAAGGCCCCTCTCTCTGGGCGTGGCCTCCATGGCGCCCCCTGGCCCCAAGGTTTGTAACTGCACTCTCTGTCCTGGCACGTGCTGAGCCCGGCCTGCCCTGAGGGGGCGGGGAACCCCAGTGGTTCTGGGCCTTTCTAAAGGTCTGAGAGGCCACAACGCAGATCTGGGCCAACAAACGAGGCACCAGGCAACCGCTCTGGCCCTCCCTCCTTCCTGGGGACAACGCCTGGGCCCCGGCTGGCTCTCCTTAGGAGTGGCTGTCCTAGGGTGGTTCTAAGCACGGTGGGAGAACTGGGCAGGTTGCTGAGGACAAATAGTTTCTGAGAGGCGCGGTTTTGGAGGACCTTAAAAAAAGATGACATGATGCGGGTGTCATGCCCTTGAAGGCTGTGAAAGGCCACGCTGACAAGGGCTGCTGGGCTTGCCCTCGGCTCCTAACGCGGCTCCTTCTATCTTCAGGACAAAGGAAGACCAGGGAGGGGAAAGAGCAGGAGGGGAGGGAGGGGAGGGAGGGGACCCCGGGCCTGGGAAGGGAGCCTGCCCTAGCCGGGAAGGGAGCCTATCCCAGCGGCCCAGGCCCACACGTTCTGGCCCGAGCCACGAGGAGACCTGCGAGCACACTTCATGGGGACGGTGCTGGGTCAAAAGTGGCTCTCTGGGCCCTGGTGTGTTCACAGCTGGGGATGAGGTCGGGGAAAGGCCCCAGGAAACCAAGCCGGTAGCTGCAGGACCAGGTGGCGCTCTTCAGCCAGCCCATCCAGCAGCCTTGGAGTCGCGCGCTGGGCAACAGCGCCGCCTGGTGGACACATGGGAAGGTAAGTGAAGTGCAAGTCTTTCAGTCGTGTCGGACTCTCTGCGACCCCATAGACTGTAGCCTGCCAGGCTCCTCTGTCCATGGGATTCTCCAGGCAAGAATACTGAAGTGGATAGCCGTTCCCTCCTCCAGGGGATCTTCCCAACCCAGGGATCGAACCTAGGTCTCCCGCATTGCAGGCGGATTCTTCACCACCTGAGCCACCAGGGAAGGAAGCCCAAGAACACTGGAGTGGGTAGCCTACCCCTTCTCCAGGGGACTTCCCGACCCAGGAATTGAGCCGGGGTCTCCTGCATTGCAGGCGGATTCTTTACCAGCTGAGCTACCAGGAAAGCCCTGGGGAGGTAAGCCAGTCAGTAATCCCATGGGAGGCTTAGAGGCTTAGAAGGAGTTTGAGGGCTTCACCTGGCAGAAGCCTCACCTGAGCATGTGCTCTATACACCCCTAGATGAGGAACTCACTTCTGCAGAAAGATTAGGCAATTATTTGTTAGAAAGTGTTTATGCTTTGTGGAAATCTGCCTCTACCAGTCCCCTAGCTGGGGGCTTCCAAAGGCAGCCTTTCAAATGTCTGAATACAGGTACAATAACCCTCCTAAATCTTCTCCCCATCTGCCTCGAACTTCCAGAGTTGTTTAGCACCCACTTACTCTTCCTTTCCTTTCCCTCAGTTATATGGTTGTCTTTTTTCTTTTTGGCTGCACAGAGTCCTGTGAGATCTTAGTTGTTCCTTGGACCAGGGATTGAATCTGGGCCCTTGGCAGTGAGAGCACCGAGTCCTAACCACTGGACCACCAGGGAATTCCATCCTTTTTAATATTAACTTCCAGAGAATCCCTCTTCCAACTCTATATGCAGGCCACCTCCCTCCCTGCACTAGCAGAATCATTTTAAAACATTTTTGGGTTGGGACTTCCTTGGTGGTCCAGCAGTTAAGACACCCAGGTTTCACAGCAGGGGGAACAGGTTCAATTCCTTGTCAGGGAACTAAGATCTCTGCATGCCATGCAGCTCAGCAAACAACAACAACAAAAAACCTTGGGATCTCAACCTCCTGCTGTGCAGGGTCTGTGTTCAGGAAGTTGATGCTCTGATCTGAGGATTAAATAGACATCTAGAGCACAGGCTCTGAAATCAGACCAGGGTTCAAATCTGGGTTCTGCCCCTTACTAGCTCAGGTAAGCTTCTAAGCCTTTCTGAAATTCAGTTTCTTCATCTGTAAATTGGGACTAGAAGCATTTACTTGTTGGCATTATGGTGAATGTGAAATCAGATAAGGCAGGTAGAACAGCTCCTGGCAACATCATTCAGCTCCTGAGTGGCCACTATAACCACATTTTCTAGTGTTTGGGGCTGTAGTGAGTGCTGCAGGCAAGAGTAAGGTGAAAGGGCAGAGATGAAAAGACTTTGTGGAGTTAGCTAGCCAAACAACACAAATCCCAGCACAAAATCCAAAAAATGAGTACCATGTTGCAACCCCGTTTCCAGGGGGGTCTCTGACCACCCCCACAGTCCTCCCACCCACCTACACACACAGAGAGAGTACAGGAGCAGGCCTTGACAGCTCTTTGAAACTCAGAGGGTTTAAAATTTAAATGTCTTTGAGGGCAAGAGAAACACACCAAAACAAACACACCTCCGCGCAGCAGAGAAAGGGAAACTTGGCAGGGGCCCCAGAACTTTCCTCACCCCCAGCCCTCCCTAAACTTCCTCTTGTGGTTTCTCAAGAGTACAACCTGTTCTCAAGCAAAAGAACAGCGCCTGGGGCAGTGGGCTGGGGCACGCCAAGGCTTCCATCACACCCCACCCTACAGGAGGAGGAGGGGGTGTGTGTGCCGAGGAGCAGCCTGGAGGTCCACACAGTTCTGGTCTTCACATCCTGCTTACCTGTGATGGAGGTGTGACCACCATCTACCTTCAACTCCCAGCATCAACACCCATCCCCACCTCCACCCCCCCCACCTGCCCCCTAGACACTAGAGCTAGTCTGACTGCAGGCAGAGAGGGACCTCTGGGCCTCCCCAGATCTGTTTAGAGGCCTCATGTGAGAAATCTAGTTCCAGAGAGATAATGGAAAATCAGCGGGAATCCATGGAGCCTCTGCCCTGTGGCCTGGCTGGCATCATGGCTGAGTCCCAGTCTGCCTAGAGGGATGCATCTCAGATGTGCAGATGCAGTTTGGGGACGCAGCTCTGGGATGCAGCGGCTGTGAGGAAGAAAGGTGAGTGTCTTAAGACTGCTTAAGGTCACTTCCTGACCATCTTCCTGACTCAGCTACCAAGTTGGGGTCCAGAACATGAAGGTTTCTGCTCTTCTTCAAGATTCCCAACAAAAGAAGTGTCTTGGTTTCCCATCTCCCTAGATTCTGGGCTGGCATCACCTCCATGCATCTTTCCTGCATCAAACCTTGGTTTATTCCTCTTTGTGAGTGAGGCTTACTCAGGAGAATACACACACACATACACACACACACACAGGGTCATTAGGAAGGGATACAAGCTCTGTGTAGTCCCCACAACTCTGATCCAGGCCTGCTGGGGCTCCCTGTAAACAGCACCTGCACCCACACTCAGCTAACAAATTGCTCTCCTCTGCATCATTTGAGATACAGGACCACAGACTCCCTTTGGGAAATTCCTAAGCCCCTGGCTTAAGGGCACATTCCATGTGGTCAGTCAAGGAGGTGGGCTAGCCCAATGGTTAAGAACAGGGCCTCCCAAGTCAAGTAACCTGGGTTTAAATCCCAACCCAGTCCTCTGGAAAATTATCTCCCCCAGGCCCGAATTTCCTCATCTCTAAGATGGGATATCCCATGGACAGAGGCGCCTGGCGGGCTACAGTCCATGGGGTCACAAAAAAGTTGGATATGACTTAGCGAGTAAACAACAAAGATGGAGATAATACTAGTGTTCACCTCACAGGACTGTTGGGACGATTACAGGAGACATTACACCTAAAACATTTGGAAGAGTGCCTGACGGTGCTATATAAGCCTTAGCTGGTGTTCTGAACCCTTGAGAGAAATGGGAAAGAGAAGGCACTTGGGACCATGGAGGTCATGGTCTCAAAGACTGGACAGAGACTGGGATATTGGTGGAATCCTCAGAGATGCTTTTGATCCCGAATTCCTGGGGAGTAGAAGCTCTGACTTGTTTGCCCTTATGTCCCCACTATTTAGCCTGTGCAGATAGTGTGGTCTCGGCAGACAACTGAATGAATTCATAAATTGTTGTGTCAGCCATCTTTCAAGTGAGCCTGGGAATTGAAAATGCAGAAGCAGCGGCAGGAAAACAATGGGAGATCCACTTCTTTTCACTCCCCTCTAGTGCCAAGGAGAACTGAGCTGGGGGCTTAGAAACAGGAAACAGTCTTAGCATCCAGGGCTGGGGGGTGGGTACCCCAGCATTGTGTGGACTCTCCCTGCTGCACCTACTTGGGAATTTCTGGGGTCCTGGGAACCAGCCCAGAAACATGGCCTTCCCAGAATCCATCCTGTTCATTCCTATCTCTTCTTCGTGTCTAGACAGCAGGGTTAAAGAGAGCAGCAGCTGTTTCTGTGTCCCCATTGTTTCCCAGTGCCCAACCCAACAGTCAGGGTTCAGTCCAGCTCTGTAGAATGAGTAAGTTGCCCACAAAGACCCCACCACTTTTCTGCCTGCTGACTTTCCATCATTGAGAACCCAACTTAAATGTCCTCTTCTCTCTGAAGCCTTCCCAGCCACCCCAACTTGGCACCTTGTCTCTGTTGTTCTATGACTCAGGCGAGATCACTGTGGATGAATAACACCATTGTACCTTCAGCATCCCAGCCAAATCCCAGACACACAGTAGGTGCTCAATCAATGTTTGCAGATGAATACATTAAGGCTCCCTCAGTAACAGCAACCGATGTCTTCAGTTATTCCTCTTGTTGACACATTAAAAGACACAGAAGAGGCTAGAGCCATCACTTGTGGGTAGATACCATCTACCCATCAGACACTAGAGAGACCACCATTGCGAGACCCCTCTTTGCCGTCCTGTCTTCCAGCCTGCTCCCCCGGCCCCGGCTGGCAGAAGGACCCCAAGGCTCCCTGCCCACCCTCTGCCCTCCCTCCGCCTCCCAGTTCATCTCTGAGGTATGCAGAACGACAACAGAAAGCCCAGTGAGGTCACTGGGCTTCCAGTTCAGCTTGGAGGGGAACTGTGCGGACACAGAGAAAGCAGAGAGCTTTGGGGGGGCTTCTCTGCCCTTCAGCCACATGCAACTCAGAGAGAAAGTGAGTTGAGCTTTGAGAGACAACGGGAGGTGATGAGACGCAGTGACCTCTCTAACCACCGCCCCCCATCCCCGATCCCCCGCCAGTCTCAGCTTGGAGGTTCCAGGAAAGCAGGGTGTCGCTGACACCCATCTATCTTGGTTTCTCCAGCCCTCAAGCCTACCTTCTCGGCAGGTGAGCCCCCCGGAGCATCGACCGTGGCCGCACACACTCTCTCCCGCCGCCTCTGGCTTCTGTCTCTGGGGAGGTGTGTGTGTCGGGGGGGGGGGGGGGGTCGCCACCTCCAGCCTCGGGGAGGGGCGTGCACCCCTCCCCCAGGCGCCCAAACAGAACCAGCCTCCGCTGCCGCAGACTCGGCGTGTTTACAAAGTCGGCGCCTCGCCGCCAATCCCGAGTTTAAAGCTGGGCAGGAAGTGGGGAAGAGGGGGCGGGGGAGACAAAGGGGCTGGGTGCTCCGCTCAGCGAAGGTTTGGGCCCCGACTCCTCCAGGCGGTTCGCCGGGCGCCGCGATCCTGGCCCTCAGACGCCGCCCCACGCGTGCCACGCGCCCCAGGTGAGGGGGTGATGGGGGTGCCCCCCAGGCACAAGTGCTCCCGGCGGGCAGGCGCTGCGCAGGATTCCAGTCATCGGCCTCTGAGCATTTTCCACTCATCCGTTCGCCACGCAGGAAATAAACATTAGGCGCTGTTTCTTGACCTCTTACTCTTAAGTCTGCACATGATAGACCCTTCGTCTGTATTTGCTCACCCCCAACCCCTATCCATCTCATCCCATCCTAGTTTTACAAGAGAGGAAACTGAGGCACAGTGAAGTCAGGCAATGTATCCGAAGACCCAGAGCTGGCGAGTTCTGAGGTTCAAATCCAGCCTCTGCGTCCTACCAGACACCCGCAAACGGGGCGGTGCAGGGAAGACCCCCGCCCCCTCATCCGGAGGGGGCTGACCCGCGAGCGAACCACAGAAAACCACAGGCACCGCGTGGACGCAGCGGCGTGGGAGGGAGACCGGCGAGCGACAGCCTCCAGCCAGCGGCGCCTTCAGGCTCGCCCGCAAACGCCTGCAGATTCACACAGGGCGAGAGGGCAGCGTGATGCACCGGAACACCAGAACTGGGTGGCTGTGAAGCTCTAGTTCCAAGTGGGGCTGCGGGGACCCCAGCACAAAACAGGGTTTCCCTTCAGATTTCCAGCTCATAAGAATCACCTGGAGACTTAAGAATACAGGTTCCCAGGCCCCTCTCCTAGAGAGCAAATCATGGGGACCCAGGGGAACCCCACACAACCATCCAGGAAAGTTCGGAGCGTCCCAGGGATGTGCTTTTCATGAAAAAGCGATTTCATTTAAAAAAAAGGTGTGAAACCGTGGGCTCATTTTCCGGGGCAAACTTCCGGGGCTAACTGAACCCACCGCTCACAAAAGGTCACGTGAGCCGGGGTTGGGGTGGGGGATCACCCTGCGGACCTCGCAAGGCCTCGGAAAGCTCCGCCCGGCGCGCTTCGCCCCGCCCCCTGGCTCCCGCCCCGCCCCTTGACTACAAGTCCCGTCGTGCCCCGCACTCGCGCACATTACGCCAGGGCAAGATGGCCGACGCGACGGCCACTGCCGGGGCTGCGGGCTCCGGAACGGTAAGGGCGGGAGGCAGGCGCGGGGCCGGAGCCGAGAAAGTCGGGGCATTCCCGACTTTCCCCTTATCCGGGCTACGAGCCCATACCCAGAAACCCAGCTCCACCCTGAACCCTGCGTGGAGGAGGGTCTTTCAGGCCGTACGTGACTGCCACCCCCCGCCCCCTCCCCCGCCATTCTCGAGACTTGGCGGCGGCCTCCGGAGTCGGTGGACCTGTGTACTGATTGGCCCGTTCTTTGTGTGTGTGTGTGTGGGGGGGGGGGGGGGTTGGGAACCCGGAACAGCTCCTGATTGGTCCACTGAGGCCGTTTTCGCCTTCTTATTGGCCCGCTAAAGTTGGGGAGGGATTCGCATTTCAAAATAATTTAGGTTTCCTACTTTTTCTGTCCTCTTAGCTTCATGTGTTGTTTGTTGCTTTGACTCTCCTCGTTAGTGAAATGATATGGAGATGGGAAGAACGAGAGAGAGAGATCACTTTTTTTCTGGGAGATGGGCACGAGTTCCAATCCCATCATGCACGTTTCTTCAGCTATATATTCTGAAAATCTGCTAAAATAGAAAAAACAGCCGCTTTGTGTTATGAAATTGTGAAGTGTTAGGTAGGCAGAAAGGTTGTCTCCGAATTTAGAGCCCCTAGGATGCTCAGTTACTGTTCATTTGGCCAAGAGTACCGATAAGTATTTAGCAAAAGAACCTTTGCTTGCCAGTGACAGTATGTGAGCTCTAATTGCATCATTGTCCAGTGAATAAAAATGTTCTCTGTTTCTGGGCTGCTGATTCACAGAGATCAGGAAGTAAACAGTCCACTAACCCTGCTGATAACTACCATCTGGCCCGGAGGCGAACCCTGCAAGTGGTTGTGAGCTCCCTGCTGACAGAGGCAGGGTTTGAGAGTGCTGAGAAAGCATCTGTGGAAACATTGACAGAGATGCTGCAGAGCTGTAAGTACCGGGAAACAATAGGAAACAGTAGGCCTTCTTCCAGTCAAACATCTGTTCTGTGGCCTGCATCATGATAGTGTTGAAAAGGTTTAAGAAAAGGAAGGACATTGTGAAGCGACTAACAGGCTTTAGAATAAGATAGACCTGGGTGTAAGTTCTCACTCTGCCACTTAATAGCTTGGGTCAACCACTAAACTTCCTGAACCTCAATTTCCTTATTTGTGAAAAGGGGTAATAATTGGCACAGTTTGGAGTTTTGAGTACAAGTGAGATATATATGTAAAACAGTCAAAGCTGAAAATGTAAGCCCTCAATGACTTGTAGGTGGTGTTATTGTTACTGTTTGTTCTCTATGCTCAAAGAATTTACACTTTTATTGGAGAGTCAGGATTAAGTCCCATGAAATAGATGCCACACATTATATAATCAAATGCTATATTATGTGATACAAAGAGTGAGGGAGGATAAGTTTTAGAAAATGGACAATAAAAACCACCACTGCTTTTAAAAGGAAGTATCTTAAGATTTAGGAGCCTGGAATGGTCTCACACAGGCTTGTGCATAATCAGTGTATTTCCCTCTTTGGGCCTTGGGTAGGGAAGGGAAGGATGAGATGAGGGATTGGGCATTAAGGTGTTTTGGGAGGAATCAGCCCTGTGAGTGGAAGTGAGAGAAAGGTTTAGGCAGAGAGGGGAAAGTTCAAACAAAGAATTGGCCAGCTCAGCAGGGAACCTTGGAGGGATTATTGCCCATCAGAGTTTCTGACATCAGGTCCCCAAAGCCCTGCCTTTGCAGTCTTGATCAGTCATGGATGTGGGCTGCTCCAGGAAGGGTGTGATCTGGGGTGAGATGACTCTCTGCAGCTGATGTTTGGGACTTCAAACTACCAAATGTTTTCCTAAAGCAGCTATCTCAAACTCCTTTAGATTCTTAAATATTGAGGGTAGTAAGGAATTTTGTATACATGGGCTTTTTTTTTTTTTAATGATACTCTCTTTTTTAAAAAAAAAATAAGCTTTTTTGGAGGCGGGGGGCTGCTCTAGGTCTTTGTTGCTGCGTGCAGGCTTCCTGCAGATGCAGCGAGCAGGGACTACTCTAGTTGCAGTGCACAGGCTTCTCATTGCAGTGGCGTCTCTTGTTGCAGAGCACAGGCCCTAGGGTGCATGGGCTTCAGTCATTGCAGAGTGTGGACTCAGTAGCTGTGGTACGTGAACTTACTTGCCCTGCGGCATGTGGAATTTTCCTAGACCAGGGATTGAACTTGTATCCCCTGCATTGGCAGGTGGATTCTTAACCACTAGACCATGAGGGAAATAGCAACATGGGCTTTATATAGAGAGATTTTGCCACATTAGAAAATGAAATTGAGAACATCCTAAAACATAAGGATGCACACAGACACATTCCATTAGCCAGCAGAGCCAGGACGTCATCACAGGTGACATAGCCTCTGGAAAACATGACAGAGAGTGAGAGTAGAAAAAGTCAAAGAATGTCTCATTTTACCCACAGGCTTTTTGTGTTTGTGTAAAATGGAGCACCATTTCAGAATTTTCCCGAAACTGCTCATCCACCTCTGAAGCCCATTCATGGAGCCCAGCTTCCTGTTTCCCCTTTCCCCTGAGGGACTTCCGAGTGACTGAAAAAGAGGTTTCGGCTTCAGGTAGAAGAGAAAAAACCTGACACCCAAATAAGACCTTTTTTTTTCTTTTTTTTTTTTTGGATGGCACAATATACATACCATAAAATTACCATTTTAATTACTTTTAAGCATTCAGTAGTGTTAAATATAGTCACAGTGGTGTCAACCATCAGCACTATCCATTTTCGGAACTTTACTTTTTCATGGTTCTGAACAGTAACTCTGTATCCATAAACAACAGCCCCTCATCCCTCCTTCCTCCCAGCTCCTGGTAACCTCTAATCTAATTTTTGTCCCTATGGATTTTCTTTTTTTCTATGTACCTCATGTAAGTGGAATCTTAAAATGTGTGACTGGTTGGGTTATTTAACTTAGCATGATGTTTTTGGAGTTCATTCATAGGCTTCTCTGGTGGTCCAGTGGTTAAGAATCTGCCTTGCAATGCAGGGGACACGGTTTCAATCCCTGGTTCAAGAAGATTCCACACACCATGGGGCTGCTAAGGCCATGAGCTCTAGAGCATGTGCTCCGCAATAAGACAAGCCACCACAGTGAGAAGCCCACACTCCACAAGGAAGAGGAGCCCCCCACTCTCTGCAACTAGAGAAAGCCTATGCATAGCAACAAAGACCCAACACAGCCAAAAATTAAAAAATTAATAAGTAAATAAATATTTTATACAAACACAGGAAACCTAGATGGGAGGGAGTTTGGAGGAGAATAGATACATGTATATTGTGACTGAGTCCCTTTGCTGTCTGCCGGAAACTGTCACAATATTGTTAATTGCATTGGCTATACTCCAATATAAAATATAAAGTTAAGAAAAAAACCAAAAAGTTCATTCATATTGTATCTTATATCAGAACATCATCCCTTTTGAAGGCTGAGTAATATTCCATTAAAGGTATAGACCACATTTTCTGGATCCATTCCTCTGTGGATGGGCGTTAGGTTGTTTCTCCATTTTGGCTGCTGTGAACATGTACACGCAAGAATCTGTTCGAGTCCCTGTTTTCCTTTCACTTGGGTATATACCTAGGAGTGGAGTTGCTGGCTCATGTGATCATTCTGTAACCGTTTGGGAACTGAGAACAAGACTTTCTGCTTTTGATCCTTAGACATTTCAGAAATTGGAAGGAGTGCCAAGTCTTACTGTGAGCACACAGCCAGGACCCAGCCCACACTGTCAGATATTGTGGTCACCCTTGTCGAGATGGGTGAGTACATCTCCAGTTTCCATTTCTTCAGTGCATCTGAGTTGGGAACATGAGAGAGAGAGGAGTCCCCAGGAGGCAGGCCAGTCTGCTGAATGTTCTTGAATCTCCTCGTGAGTCTCCTGGTTTGCTTTCAACTTGACAGTTATCAAAAGAGGGTTCCTCTGAACCCTGTAAGAGACCTCTTAACTCCTTTGGCGGACTCTGTTGTAGCTTCCTTTGAGTGGCAGCAAAGTCAGGAGTTTAAACCATTTCACCGCAGCATTACTTCCCCTTCCATATTTAGTGGCCTAGGCAGTGATTTTTGTTTTCCTGTTTCTTAGGTTTCAATGTGGACACTCTCCCTGCATATGCAAAACGGTCTCAGAGGATGGTCATCACCGCCCGTAAGTGACTGCGAACCAAGATATCCGGTAGTGCTCAATTAATGCTGGTGGAGTGAAGTAATTGAATAGGGCAGGGACTGGTATGTAGCTACTGCCTCAGTGCAGGCTCCTTTCCATGATTTGGGGCTACCTACAGTGTCATCTTGATTTGGGCCGATGGAATTAGGTTGTGAAATTCACTCACCACAAAGGCAAACCATCCCGATGCTACTTGAGAAATATGAGAGTTCCTGTTCCTGCTTAGATCAAGAATCAGTAAACTATGGGTACTGTGGCCCACCACCTATGTTTGTAAATAAACCTTTGTTGGTACACAGCCACATTTACTTATTACCTATGGTTGCTTTCTTGCTATAATGGCAGGGTTCAGTAGTTGTGACAGACTGCATGGCTTGCAAAACCTAAAATATTTACTTTTTGTCCCTTTATACAAAAAGTGTGATGATCCCTGCCTTCGATACACTGAGCACCATAAACTGAGTTGGAGTAACTAGTTTGGGTTTATGGAACCTGGCAAGAATTCACTAGTTTGTTTTTTTTTTTCATCACTCTTTTCAGGCTGGCATCTTTTTAGGAATACCTCTCAAGGCAGCAGTGGAAGGTGCCGTTTTTAATCCCCTCCTCACTTAACTTTCCCTGGCTCAGTGTTTGTCTTTGTTACCCAGATTCTTGAAAAGAGCGAGCAGCCCACCTAACTTGCTTAGTTCCTCAGGCCTCTCTTTTACCTAGTTAGCTTGTCACAGCCACCAGCTCACCTCCTGAGAGGCATGCAGGCAGATTATTGTACATGGGCATGTCACCCCAGATTATGCAGAGGTTGGGGGCAGAGGTACCCTTTCAGGTCCTCAAGCCATCGAACGCCTTTTATTAGTAGAAGTACAAAGTGCCTGTTGCATAGAACACTAAGGTCCAGCATTTATTTTGAGAAAAGGAGGGTTGGGTTAGAGACGCAAGACCTCTGGTGGAATCGTAACCAGTCATAACTCTGTTGCAGCTCCGGTGACCAATCAGCCGGTGACCCCCAAGGCCCTCACTGCAGGACAGAACCGACCCCACCCGCCACACATCCCCAGCCATTTCCCTGAGTTTCCTGACCCCCATACCTACATCAAAACTCCGGTGAGTGATAAGGCCATGCTAGAGGCTGTGACTGATGCAAAAGCAGACTCAATTCTACCTGGCTGTCAGACTGGAGTCCAGAAGTTTATTGGTAACAGGGTAGTTCAGGACTCAGAATGTCTCTCCTCCAAAATGTCTTCAATTTGGCAAAGGAGAATTATCTTCTGCACTTTGCTGGCAAAAATAGAGTTAATGAAGAAATTGAAGCTGGCACAATTTTGCCGCTCCCGTCCAGACACAAAAGTCAGTTCGGTTGCTCAGTCGTGTCTGACTCTTTGTGACCCCATGGACTGCAGCACACCAGGCTTTCCTGTCCATCACCAACTCCCGGACTTGCGCAAACTCGCGTCCATCAAGTTGGTGATGCCATCCAACCATCTCAACCTCTGTCATCCCTTTCTCCCCCCGGCTTCAATCTTTCCCAGCATCAGGGTCTCTTCCAGTGAGTCAGTTCTTCACATCAGGTGGCCAAAGTATTGGAGTTTCATCATCAGTCCTTCCAATGAATATTCAGGATTTCCTTTATAATGGACTGGTTGGATCTCCTTGCAGGCCAAGGGACTGTCAAGAGTCTTCTCCAACACCATAGTTCAAAAGCATCAATTCTTTGGCACTCAGCTTTCTTTATAGTCAACTCTCACATCCATACATGACTACTGGAAAAACCTTAGCTTTGACTATATGGACTTTTGTTGGCAAAGTAATGTCTCTGCTTTTTAATATGCTGTCTAGGGTGGTCATAGCGTTTCTTCGAAGGAGCAACCGTCTTTTAATTTCATGGCTGCAGTCACCATCTGCAGTGATTTTGGAGCCCAAGGAAACAGTCTCTTACTGTTTTCATTGTTTCCGCATCTATTTGCCATGAAGTGATGGGACTGGATGCCATGATCTTAGTTTTCTGAATGTTAAGTTATAAGCCAACTTTTTCACTCTCCTCTTTCACTTTCATCAAGAGGCTCTTTAGTTTCTCTTCGTTTTCTGCCATAAGGGTGGTCTCATCTGCATATCTGAGATTACTGATATTTCTTCCAGCAATCTTGATTCCAGCTTGTGCTTCATCCAGCCCAGCATTTCACATGATGTACTCTGCATATAAGTTAAATAAACAGGGTGATAATATATAGCCTTAACGTGCTCCCTTCCAAATTTGGAGCCAGTTTTTTGTTCCATGTCTGTTTCTAACTGTTACTTCTTGACCTGCATACAGATTTCTCAGGAGGCAGGTCAGTTGGTCTGCTATTCCCGTCTCTTGAAGCATTTTCCACAGTTTGTTGTGATCCACACAGTCAAAGGCTTTGGCATAGTCAATAAAGCAGATGTTTTTTTGGAACTCTCTTACTTTTTCAATGACCCAACAGATGTTGGCAATTTTGTCTCTGGTTCTTCTGCCTTTTCTAAATCTGGCTTGAATATCTGGAAGGTCATGGTTCACATACTGCTGAAGCCTGGCTTGGAAGCATTACTTTTGCTAGCATGTGAGATGAGTGCAATTGTATAGTAGGTTGAACATTCTTTGACATGACCTTTCTTTGGGATTGGAATGAAAACTGACCTTTTCTAGGCGTGTGTCCACTGCCAAGTTTTCCAGATTTACTGGCATATTGAGTATAGCACTTTCACAGCATTATCTTTTAGGATTTGAAATAGCTCAACTGGAATTCCATTATCTCCAACAGCTTTGTTCATAGCAATGTTTGCTAAGGCCCACTTGACTTCACATTCCAGGATATCTGGCTCTAGGTGGGGGATCATACCATTGTGGTTATCTGGGTCATGAAGATCTTTTTTGTATAGTTCTTCTGTATATTCTTGCCATCACTTCTTAATATCTTCTAGATACAAAAGTACCTAGCCACATAAAGAAAAGACCTATTCCACAAAACATTGGTAGTAATTCTTGGTTAGAGTGTAGCTAACTCTTGTTTTGTGTATGCTTTTCTGGGTTTTCCAAATATTCCAAAATAGGTAAAAGTTATTTTTGAAATCAGGGTAAAAGTTACTTAAAACATACTTGGTGGGACTTCCTTGGTGGTCCAGTGGTTAAGACCACTGTTCCATTGCAGGGGCATGAATTTGATCCCAGGTCGGGGAGCTAAGATCCTGCATGCCATGTGGCACAGCCAAAAAAAAGCTTGGTATATGAAATGTAACTTATCATAGGAGAAAGCAATGGCAGCCCACTCCAGTACTCTTGTCTGGAAAATCCCATGGACAGAGGAGCCTGGTAGGCTGCAGTCCATGGGGTCGCGAAGAGTCGGTCACGACTGAGCAACTTCACTTTCACTTTTCACTTTCATGCATTGGAGAAGGAAATGGCAGCCCCCTCCAGTGTTCTTGCCTGGAGAATCCCAGGGACAGCAGAGCCTGATGGGCTGCTGTCTGTGGGGTCGCACAGAGTCAGACACAACTGAAGCGACTTAGCATCAGCAGCAGCAGCAGCTTATCATAACTGTGAGCTTTGGGTCTATATAGGACAAGTCTAGTTTTCGTGTGTGGTTTGATATGTCCTAATTTGCCTTCTAGCAATTTCTCCTTCCCTTGGAAGGCACATGGTGGCCAGGAGTCCCTAGAAGCTGTTCCACTCACTTCCTGTGTCCCCGTGTCCTGATGCAAATGTGGCCACAATGCGGGGTTAGAGCAAGTCATCCGGGAGATTTTTCCACACCTCAAGATATGGGGGGAAAGGAGCAAGTGGTCACCCACCACTGCAACACAGACATTGCCCTTGACCAGTGGATTCTGTATGAGGGTCCCAGGGCTGCTGTAACAAAGTGCCACAAAGTAGGTGGCTCGGAACAACAGAAATGCATTGTCTTCCAGTTCCAGAGGCCAGAAGTTCAAAATCAAGGTGTCAGCAGGCTCCCTCTGAAATCGCTTCTCGGCCTCTGGTAGCTTCAGGCAGCTCATGGGGTCCTTTGGCTTGTAGATATGTTACTGCGATCTTCCGCCTTCACGTGGCCCTCCCTTTGCCTCTCCGCCTTCATTTGACCATTTCTGTTAAGGACACCAGTCATGTGGCTTCATACCGCCCTACTGTATATCACCTCATGTTCACTGAGTGCATCTTGCCCTGACCCTGCTTCCAAATACAGTAAGATCATATTCTGAGGCCCTCAAGGTTGGGACTTCGACACGTCTTTCTTTAAACTGAAGTTTACTTTAACAGCTCTCATAGTTGAAAAAGATATATTACAAAGATAGGTGGCATCTTAGGCTGTCCTTAATAAACCATAAAAGTAATTTTTTTTCATTCTCACCTACCAATTTATTTGAAGAATTTTGTTAATTAAATTTCAAACTTTTATGATAAATGTCAAGCAGTTGTCTTAAAAATAATTGTAAGATCTTGCTTTTTAATGTTTTTAACCAGAGTGTTCAGGATCTCATCAAATTCTTCATTTGGGGAAAATTTCAAACATGTCAGAAAATCTTGTCATCGCATTACACCAAGGGTCCTAGGTGGTCCCATCAGGGCTTGCAGGGGGTTGGAGGTTGAGGATTCCCTTTCTCCCTTATGCCTGAGTCCAGCTGTCACGGGAGCTAAATGAATGCCTAGGATCAAGCACTATATAAATATTTGTACATTTCTTAATTTTTAAGATTCAAAGTAAATGTTAATGATAGTCTTATTACTTTCTTTGTGCCCTTCCACCACCCTTGGAGATCTCTGCTCTGGGTGACGGTAGGGGGTCATTTAAAGGGTGGGAGGACAGAGCAACAGCAAGGCAGGGACCCAAGGAGAGCAATGCAGTCACGGGTATTTTCTCGAGCGTCTTTGCTGCTCTCCCTTTAGACGTACCGCGAGCCCGTGTCAGACTACCAGGTCCTGCGGGAGAAGGCCGCGTCCCAGAGACGCGATGTGGAGCGGGCACTCACCCGTTTCATGGCCAAGACAGGCGAGACCCAGAGTCTTTTCAAAGATGACGTCAGCACGTTTCCACGTGAGTCTCTCCCCTCTGTGGACCCTGCCTTGTCCTTGAGACACCATCCCCTCTTCCCTCCCTCATTGTGATTGGAAGAAACAAGAAAGCTTTGTCCTTATCTTGGGTGGAACTTGTTTTTCAGATTTCTGGCTCTTTTTTCCCAGATCTTCAGGGCCTGTCCCTAACTGATGACTCAAAAATAGTCATGACCTGTGTTGGAAGTGGGTGCTTGAGGTTCGTTGAGTTGAGGTCACCTCGAGGGTGACTGAGCCCTGGGCATCAGAGAGGCTCATCCAGTGAGAGGGCGGCCCTGGTGGTAGAAGGACCTGGCGTCGGGCCAGGCAGTTACAGAGCCTCTGCCAGGCTTCGCCTTCATAGCAGCCTCTCACAGGGCCCACCCCTGAAGTTCTCATCTCAGCACTACCATTTCGCTGTGTGACCCAAGTTCCTTCCTCCATCAGCCTCCGGGTTTCCCTAGGGGAGCGAGGGTGATGAGCTTGGAGGGGTCAGCAGGCTCCTGGTGGATCCTCGCTGTGTTCCTGGCCCTGGATCTACAGCAGCTAGGTTACTAAGTCCAGAAGCTATGCTGATCACTTCCCTTCTGTTACTTCTGAGCTCCTTGAGTGAACCTCTGAGTTAGGAACTATTTCCACTGCCCTTCTGGGAAGCCAAGGCTTCTAGAGAAAAGCAATGGAGTAATTTGCCGAAGGTCACGTGGCGAGCAGATGGTATTCAGACCTAGTTCTTTCTGTGTGCAGGACCCACATCTGAGCCATGCTGAAAATAATCTTTGAGTGTCTGCTGTTAATTCTACCATGGAAGTATACACAGAGACTTTCTTTCAATTTTTTTTTTTTTTAAACAATAATTTCTCCTCAGCCTCATTGCTTTTTGGAGGAATTGGATCACTCCTTTACCTGAAGTGCCCTCTAGCTCCATGGATATATTCCAGGCCAAGAGTTCTCAGGTCCACTGTCAGGACTTGAGTCCTTCAGGCTGAAGGGATCCATATCTTTGCTCTAGTAATGAAGCTGAGGGGTTAACTGGCCTCGGGTATAAGATCACTAAGCTGATGCTTCACTAGGATTCAGCCCCAGTCCTCTCTGGTGCTTGGTAAAAGAAGCTCTGAAGTCATATTGCCGGGGTTCATATCCCACTCTGCCACTTCCTGTGTGTTTGAGGGGGGTGGCTCAGACAGTAGAGTGTCTGCCTGCAGTGTGGGAGACCTAGGTTCAGTTCCTGTGTCTGGATGGTCCTCCGGAGAAGGAAATGGCAACCCACTCCAGTCTTCTTGCCTGGAGAATCCCATGGTCATGGGATTGCAAAGAGTTGGACACGACTGAGCGACTTCACTTTCACTTTCACGTTCATCATCCCTCCATTCCTCAAGTTCCCCATCTGTACGATGAGGCTGGTAATTGTACTTGTTTAATATGGTGGAGGCGAGGGTTAAAGGTAACGTATAAGTGTTACCTGGCCCGTGGTGAGTGCCCGAGCATGTTAGGCATCCCTGCCGCTGGGTGCTGCTCGCTGATGTGTCGTAAGGCTCCTGGCCTCTTTTCCAATCCCCCAGTGATCGCTGCCAGGCCTTTCACCATTCCCTACCTGACGGCTCTTCTTCCGTCCGAGCTGGAGATGCAGCAGATGGAGGAGACGGATTCCTCAGAGCAGGACGAGCAGACGGACACAGAGAACCTCCCTCTTCACATCAGCCCGGTGGGTCCAGCCTTCCGTCCGCTTCCGTGCACCCCTCGCCCCCACCCCCCGCAGGAGCCCATGCTGCTCACTGCCTGTCTCCCCAGGGGTTGGACAGGACCCCCTCAGTCTCTGGCCTCTTGTGAGGGGCTTGCACGATGGGCCTGTGGTGACGTTATCTCTTGCTCCCTGGGGATTCGTTCAGTCATCCAGCAGATACTGAATGAGCCCCTGCCAGAGTTAGGCATGTGTTGGGTGCTGCGAAATTAGCGGAAGGCAAAATAGGCAAAACGTCCTGCCCTCACGGAACTAAGGAAAAATGAGACAGGAGTAGGGGACAGGAGTAGGCATGGGCCTGGGGGGCGTGGTATTAGACAGGGTGAGTGAGAAGGCGGACAGGTGAGCAAAGGCCTGAGGGAACAAGGCCTGCGCTTTTCTGGGAGGGGAGCCTTCCCCGCAGAGGGAACGGCAGATGCAAAGGCCCCGAGGTGGGAACTGCTGTGCTGAAGAAGAGCAGAGGCCGTGGGGGTGACCAGGGAGACACCAGTAAGAGGGGAGCAGCAGGGGATGGGGTCAGGGAGCTCCTGGGGCTCAGGGCTTCACGGTACACCAGCACTTGGGCTTTTTGTCAGTGAGACGGGAGCCACGCGACCCGCTAAGCAGAGCTGGGTCTCGGGATGGGTGAGCTGGTGCGGTCAAGGTGGACTGCACAGGGTGAGGGCGGAGCAGAGGCCGGTCAGGGGGCTGGTGCAGGAAGCTGAGAGATGGTGCAGGAAGCTCAGAGACGGTGCAGGAAGCTCAGAGACGGTGCAGGAAGATCAGAGACGGTGCAGGAAGCACAGAGACGGTGCAGGAAGCTCAGAGACGGTGCAGGAAGCTCAGAGACGGTGCAGGAAGCTCAGACGGTGCAGGAGGCTGAGAGACGGAGCAGGAAGCTGAGAGACGGTGCAGGAAGCACAGAGACGGTGCAGGAAGCACAGAGACGGTGCAGGAAGCTGAGAGACGGTGCAGGAAGCTGAGAGACAGTGCAGGAAGCTGAGAGACGGAGCAGGAAGCTGAGAGACGGAGCAGGAAGCTCAGAGACGGTGCAGGAAGCTCAGAGAAGGAGCAGGGGGAGAGGCACGACCGGGTGGGTGACTTAGCCGAATTGCAGGTGATTTTCAGAAAAGAACCGACTGACAGAGTGGGTGTGAGATGGGAAAGAGAGAGAGTCAAAGACAAATGCAAGGTTTTTTGCCTGAACAGTAGGAAAAAAGGAGTTGGCTTCAGCCAAGAAAGGGGAGGTTTTTGGGTGGAATCGGGGTAGGAAAAAAGGAGTTGGCTTCAGCCAAGAGAGGGGAGGTTTTTGGGTGGAATCGGGGTAGGAAAAAAGGAGTTGGCTTCAGCCAAGAAAGGGGAGGTTTTTGGGTGGAATCGGGGTAGCGGGGGAACCAGGAGTTGAGGTGTACATGAGGTAAGTTTGAGATGCTTGTTAGATATCCGGCTGGTGAGATCAGGTAGGGGCCTCCCTAGTGGCTCAGTGCTAAAGAATCCCCCTGCCAATGTAGGAGCTGCAGGAGACGCAGGTTTGATCCCTGGGTCGGGAAGATGCCATGGAGAAGGAAATGGCAACCTACTCCAGTATTCTTGCCAGGATAATCCATGAACAAAGGAGCCTGGTGGGCTACAGTCCGTGGGGTCACAAAGAGTCATGGTGATGTCAGGTAGGAAGGTGTTTGGGCTCAAAGTGCAAGTCTGGGAGTCCTCAGCATGTAGGTAGTGTTGAAAACCACTAGAGACCAGATGAGCACCTAGGGAGCAATGAGGACAAAAAAGAGAAGTATCAGGACTGAGCCCTGGGGCTCTGCACTGTTCAGCAGCTGAGGAGACAAGGAACCTGCCAAGGATGTGGAGAAGGCACAGGAGGGAAGGTGGCGCGTCCTGGGTGCCGAGGGAAGAAAGTTTTAGGAGGAGGAGCATGATCCCGCTTGATCTTTGTCTGCAGCTGCGGCTGGTTCCAGCCGTGTGAGGACTGAGACTTTGTCCCTTAGATTTGGCACCAGCCATTTCAGGAAGAATGAGAGCAAGTGAATTCAAAGAGAATGGGAGGAGAGAAATTGGAGTGAGTGAGTACAGACTGGTGTTGTCCTTCACAGTGGCCAGTAGTCCACAGGCAACTAAGTCTAAATTGATGTAAATTACATATAACAAAAAATTTGGTTCCTTAGTCAACACCAGCTACATTTCTGTAGCCACCTGTGACTCCTGCTACCCTGCTGGGCAGTGCAGATATGAACAATTAAATCATCACAGGAAGTTCTATTAAATGTAGACCGTGGTTTCAAGGAATTTTGCTCTGACGGAAAAGAGAGAAATGGCGTGGTAACTAAAGGGAAAGAATTAAGGAGGTCAGAGAGGTGTAACAAGATGCCTGTGCTGGTGAGAGTGATCTGATAAAGTTGATTCAGGAGAGAAAAACATTTTGGAATGATGATCTTTGGTAGGGCAGGAATCCAGTACCCAAAAGGAGGGGTTAGCCTGATTGTGGACTTTTCCCAGCCAGGATAGGAGACAAAGTGTGTGGACAGAGACAAAGGTTGAGGAGGGGAGTGTGCTCGTGGAAACTTGGGGGTGTTCCTTTCGGGTTATGATGTATTGTCCTTGGCAAGTAAGAGGGTAAGAGCCACTCATTTATGCATCAGGAGAGAAAGTTCCAAGTAGAGGCATAGACGTGCCAGAAGCTCTAATGCCTTTAAGGCTTATTGGATCCTTAGAGTGAGGTTGCCATGTTCATCTGTCATTTAGGGCTGGCCCTGGCTTTTAAGCAAGAGATGGCTTAGTGGTCGTAACTGGACTGAGGGTTCTCTGAGGTGTGAGGCCCCAGGTGGCAGTCTGCAGCCCCGGGATGCAGGTGGAGAGTGCCAGTTCTGACTCTAGTATTTACTGACGGTCTCTCTTGCCTGATCACATACCTCTTTAATGTTGAATTATTCCTTTCAGAATTAGGGCTGGCAGCCCATGGCTTTACGTAAAGCAGAGGAGCTTGTTATCCTACGCTTCTGGTTTGGACTCTATTAAGTCGGTCTGAGATATGGTGATTGGGTCATGGACTAAGATGAGGTTCACCTTATGAGAAGGAGGAATCTTCTAAACAAACATCACAATCCTTTTGTAAGTAAGCTCAAGGGCTTGCAGTTGAGTTACCTAACACTCTGGGAGTGACATAGGTGAGGTCATGGCGGTGAGTACAGCGAGGCGGACTGGATGCCAGGAGCTGCCTGAGGACTTCTGGATCCCTGGAGGCCAAGCCAGACAGCAAAGAGTAAAAAGACCTGAGCCTTGGGAGTCAGACTGGCCTGGCTGCAAATCCAGACCAGGCTGTTTTCCACTAAGTGACGTTGGTTGCCTGACCCAGCATCTGAGTCTGTTTCCTTACAAATGGGAATGCCTACTTCAAGGGGAAGTGAGGCGCCTGAGATAAAATCAGCTCATCTATGTTGGGTGCTTGGCATATGACAGCCCATGGCACCCCTGCCCACCCCCTCCCCGCCCCTGTTGTATGGCCATGTGCTCTTCTGTACAGAACAGAGAAATAAAAAACTTCAAGAGAAGGATTCCAGCAACAATTTATGGACAATCAATTGGGCTTGTTATTTTGTCGGACTGGCAACAAGCAAACATTTGAAACCCGAATGTGCAAAAAGATGTGTGGTGACCGTCTTTCACTCTCCTTTCCCCTCCTACAGAGCAAGCAGTGTCACCACATTCTTGTGAATTCTTCTAGAGACTTTGTTTGAGTTTATTTTTTTGGCCATGCTGTGCAGCACGTGGGACCTTAGTTCTCTGACCAGGGAGCAAACCTGTACTCCCTGCATTGGAAGCATGGAATCTTAACCACTGGACTGCCGGGGAAGTCCTTAGAGACGTTTTTTTAATTGTTGTTTTGAACATACACAGCAAATCACAGTTTTTACCCCTTGCTTTCTTCCCTTGTGGAGCTACGTGGCGGTCATTCCACATCCTTGTATGCGGAGCTGTTTCGCCCCTCCCCATAGTCCCGCCCTCTTGTGTGGACTTTACAAGCCAGTCCCCTTTGGACGTTAGGTTATTTCCTGTCTTTAGTGTTTACACGACATTGTTAACAAGGAGTTCACTAACTGGTGTTTTATTTATTTATTTATTTATTTTCTAACTGGTGTTTTAAAGTGTTCTTTTGTCTGTGGAGGAAGAAGCTCTCACAGACTGTTGCTGGGAAGTTACTTTGTTGAGCTTGATTCTGGTTTCTCTATCTACGAATATGAAGGGGCCCTTCATTTTAAATTGGTGTATCAGATGATTATTTTCTCATACATTTGAACCAGCTTCCGTCTGCAGGCAATCCCAGTGCCTCACCCTTTACTTTTTTCTGAACAACGTACCATTCACTAATTCAACAAATATTTACTTAATACCTGGTAGGTGCCAGACATTGTTCTGGGTGCTTGGGACACATCAGTGACCAGCACAAAGACAACCGCTGCCTCTTGGCAGCCCGTGTGTTGGCAGTGGGGGCTTGACCATGAAGTATAATATGTAAATCCGTCACTGTATAGTATGTTAAAGATGAAAAGTGCTCTGGGTGGAGGCGGGGGGGACTAAGTAGGGAAAGATCCAGGATAAAGCGGGGAGGTTTCCGTTCTAAATAGGGTGCTCAAGGTACACATCACAGGGAAGGTGACATCCGAGCTGTCTTGAAGGAGGTGAAGGATTGAGCCTCGGGCTCTCTGGGGTGGTGTCCTGGAAAGGAAACAGTAAGAAGGCAAGTGGGGCTGTGACTGAGGCAGGTGGGATGGGCGTGGGGGAGAGGGAGAGGTCAGGTCAGGAAGGGCCTTGTGAGCAGTTTGAAGAGCTGTCTTCCCATTGGGTGAAGCGGGAGTCATGAGAGGATGTGGGGCAGAGGAGGGGCAGGTCTGAGCTTCTCCAGGGAGCACTGGCCACGCTGGTGACCACAGGGCAGGCAGAGGATGGACTGTGACGGGATAGCTGTTAGGAGGCGGCTGTCCATCCAGGTGGGAGACAGCAGGGGATCCTACCAGGGGGTTCCACTAGAGATAATGGAAGTCAGTTCTGCCTGTATTCTGAAAGTAAGGCCAAGAAGTTTTCCTAACAGGTTGGCTGGGGGATATATCAGAGAAAGAAAAAAAGCAGGCGTGATGGATTTTGGGGCTTGGGCCAATGGGAGGATGCAGTTGCCGTCACCTATGTCAGTGGGAGGAGCTGTTTGTGCTCGGGGTTCAGTTTCAGGCACATTGAATTTGAGATGCCCGGAGATGGCGGTGGTAGAGTGACAGGCCGTGCAGGCCTGGAGGTCACGGGAGAGGTGACAGCTGGGGAGGTTCAGGTGGGAGATGTTGCCGTGGAAATGGTGTTGGAACCTGTGAGGCTGGAGGCAGCACCCTTGGGTGCCTGGTATTCACACAGAGCATGCGCATTGCCTGAGTCTGGTTTTTCTGAGCCCAGGTCACTCCTGACAGTCCTTTTTGCTCCCACCTTTTCTTTACAAATCTCAGTCAGTTTAGTTCCTTTATTTCTTTCATCTACTTCTTCTATCCCTGATGACAGCATCCTCTGCCCTGCTGTCTTTTGACAGCCCCATCTCCTGCTTGAGGTCAGATCCTCTTTTGCCTCAAGTTACACAACAGCTGACCTGGTGGCTCAAATGGTAAAAAAATCTGTCTTCAATGCAGGAGAACCTGGTTTCATCCCTGGGTCAGGAAGATCCCTTAGAGACGGAAAAAGCAACCCACTCCAGTATTCTTGGCTGGAGAATCCTATGGACAGAGGAGCCTGGCGGGCTGCAGTCCATGGGGTCACAAAGAGTCAGACACAACTGAGCGACGAGCACACACAGAACAGGAACCTCAGTGGTGGAACCTTCGGCCTGTCACCAGGGGGTGCAGCCCAACCAGCAGCTTCTGGTCACTTATTGCCACTTGGGCCTGAGCCCTTCGTGTGAGTCCCCTCAGCGCCTCTCCTGTAGCTTCTGCTCATTTTAAAGAACTTGGAAAATAGAAAGAGAGTGTAAAAAAGGAAAGGAAAATCAGTCACCCGTATTTTTAGAAGCAGTTTGTAAAACTTCAGCATCATTACTGTTTTCTATGTCTACATCCAATTGTGATTTAAAAAAAAAAATCTTCAAGATCATATTGGTTATACTCAAACTTATAAACTTTTCTCCAAAAATCACTTTTCTCAAAAACCGAACAGGGAGAGGCCTGACCCACAGGCCACACGTGGAGGTGGCGGATGACACTCCCATGCTGATGCCTTCGTGGGAGCTCTCGGGGCTCCAGCAGTTTCTGGCCTCCACCGGCATATGACCATTGGCACCACGTTGCAAGTACCAGATGCTTGAGAATTTATGGGGCAGTAGATCATGATTTACATGAGGTTAGCTCCAGGAGGGGCTCTGTGCACATGGTCTGTTCTGGTCCTGTACCTCTCAGTCCTGCAGGGGACCGAGGGCCCCTTCTCTCTCTCTCTAAGTTTTAAAAAGTATTTATTTGATTGCGCTGGGGCTTCCTTGTGGCATTCCGGATGTCTGATCTTTGTTGTGGCATGTGGATTCTAGTTCCCTGACCAGAGACTGAATCTGAGCCCCCTGCCTTGGGAGCGAGAAGTCTTAGCCACTGGGCCACCAAGGAAGTCCCACTTCTCTTTTTTGTTATATCCCCACAGGCTGAAGCATCTGACTTGTAGTCCCTGATTCGCTGCCCTCCCAGGCCTCTGCTCCCTTCCGACTCCTGTCCCTGCCTTCTCAGGGTCTTACGTTCTGTGTCACCGCTGACGCTCCCGCCTTCCTCTGATCGCAGCCACTGCCTGGTCTCCTCTGGAGCAGAGAGAGGCACATTAGCCAAGCTTCTGATTTCTCAATGAGAGGGGTGCTTGTAGTAGTTTTCAGCCACAGGTATGATCTCTTTCCTCACGCTGCTGGTTGTTTTGCTTTATTTCGGCTTTGCTCAAAGGATGATTCTGGAGCCGAGAAGGAGAACACCTCTGTTCTGCAGCAGAACCCCTCCTTGTCGGGGAGCCGAAACGGGGAGGAGAGTATCATCGATAACCCCTATCTGCGGCCTGTGAAGAAACCCAAGATCCGTAGGAAGAAGTGAGTTGGAGGCTGGGGTGCAGAGAGGCCTCCCCGGCTGACCGAGGTGGTCTTCTCTGCTCCTGGGCAGAAAAGAGAGGCTCATGGTGGGTCTGAGCCTTGGGCAGAGCTACTTGGTGACAGGAAATGTTCCCCACTACCTCTCCATCCTCGTTTCCTGCACGTACCTCTTTCTTGTTGCATGGAGCTTGAGCATCCTGCAGCCCAGGGACCAGCCCGCACAGCCCAGCAGTTTTTGTTCCCCTCACCAGAAGGAGAGCTAGCGGGCCCCCCGCCAGGTGGGCTCCAAGGATTCCTCTTCTTCCTAGGTCCCTCTCCTGAGCTAAGAAGGAAGCCTGCCTTGTACAGAGATGTGGACGCCACCCTCCTGGGCGAGTTAAAGCCACACGAGGGAAGAGGAAGGTGGTCGTCTCGGGGTCAAGCTGAGGCTGTGGGGTGTGAACTTGGCATGATTTTAATAGCCAACTCTCTATTACAATTACCTGTTCTCACTGGATTTTGGGGTTGATGAAGAAATGATGAGACTTTTAATCAGCTGGCCATACCATGGGGTACAGGAATGGTGAATTCATTTATAATCATGGAACTTGATTCTTTGAAACCTGGGAGACCAGAGAAGGTGGCAGAGGGGGGGCTCTGCCTGCTCTGCTCATTGCCAGAAAGACGGTGTGCTTAGTTTGTGTTTCAGGATATCTGGATCCTTTCATTGGCCAACAATTTGTGGCTCTGATTTATCATCCTAGAATCTGCTTATTTCTCTGCCCGCCTGGGCTGCAAGCACCCTGTTGATTTGGTTGAAGGTGACTTGCCCTTTTTCAACGTGTTGGAAGCAGGAGGCTCACCCATTGCAGCCTCATTGTAGGGCCAGCAGGAGTCAGGAGGCATGACCAGATGCCTTCATGGGGAGGAGAGTGGAAGACAGCACTGACTCTCAGCATCTGATGAAATCTCCCTGAGGCAGGGCAGTGCCCTCTCGCGAGAGGTTTATCATTTACTGTCCTGTCATGGAGCATGTGCTTGGGAACAACCAAGTTCTGCACCGTCCTGGGAAAAGAGATTTTTCTTTGGCAAGAGCCTACTAAGTGGATGTATTATGCTGTGATTTGATAGCAGAATCATTGATTTTATGCAATAGGAAAAGGATCGATGGGACTGGGAGGTGGTGGGGATGAGATTTTGAAGGCCGGGCTTGGCCGTATGGTCCAAAGGCTGAGAAACCTGGCGGGTCTGCTGGAGGCTGGCACGGATAGAAGGCCATGTGCCCGCCTTATGGCAGAAGTGGGCCAAGAAGAACCTGCATGTCTGAATCTGCCCAAACTCTTTGCCTCTTCATCCTTGATGTGCCTACAAACCAAGAAAGGAAGATGCTGGGCAAGCTGATACCTTTGGCTGGTCTCCAAAGGAAGAGGTTTTCAAACTAAGTCGGAGGAAGAGAAATGCCAGTGAAATCCCAGAGAAACCCCAGTTAATACACAGAAAACACGAGACCCTGGGTAAAGTCCTTAGGTCCATCCTGAGCTCTCCTGATACTCAGCCTCCACAGTCATCTCTTAGTCTTACGTCCTCTTGGTTGAATTTGAAAACTCAAAAAGCCTGGTGACAGCAGGCAGCAGGCTCCGTGTGCTGGCCTCACCATTGTCTTAAACACGCCATCCCACCGGCTGGAAGGAAAGTGCTGCTGTCAGTAACTGGACAAGGGAAGCGGAATGAGAAAATCTGATTCCCCAGCTCTGGACCAAATAAGAGTTTCCCCGTCTGTAGTGACCTGAAACCCTTCCAGTTATAGTCGTCAGATTGGGCCTGTGCTGACCCCTTCCAAGCTTGTCATTTGGCTCTTTGTTAAGTTTAAATACAGTCCCAGAGTCGAGCCATGGCAGTTACAGGGCTAAAATTCCACTTCCTGGAGTGGTCATCCCAGCGGTTTCTCCTGATACTTCCCAGACAAGCACCTGTTGATGCTGTAATGCTGAGTGATGAGGTGAAATTTGGAAAAGAACTGCCCTTCTGCTGTTGAGACTTCAGAGGCCATGCCACTCAAATTCTGTCCTGAACGAGACACTGGGAGATGCTTGGACAACGTGAAACATTGACCCAGCTCTTACTGTGTAAAAACTGCATGATCCTCACTGTATATTTATAAATTTATTTTTTATAACTTTGGGAGAATACGTGGAGGGAAAAAGTAGTCAATGAAATCAGATTAAGCCTGTGATTTATGAGCTCTTAATAAAAGGTCATAATAAACTTTGTAAATGAATCAATTACAAGCATTGAACTCAATTTATATGCAAAAGTTATAGCATTGAGTACGGCTGTCTAAGTTAGGCTTAGTCCTTCTAAGCTGTCTAAAACTTTTTATTTGGGAAGTCTGCAAACACAAAACTAGTGTTTTCCCTATGTATTATTCACCCAGCTTCAACATTTAGCAACATCTTTTCAGTTCTGTTTCATCTATGTCTTCTACTGTTTTATTTTTTTAATTCCTAGAATATATTTTAAAACAAACCTGAGAGCTGTATCATGTAATCTGTAAATATGCTGTTATGCATCTCTGATAGACTTTTTAAAGTTTTTCTTCAGGTAATTACAGATTGAGAGAATGTTACCCCCCCCCCAAAAAAAGAAAAGTGTTTTACCAGGGAGGTCCCACTGGTAGCATCTCAAATAACTAGTATAATAGCAAACCCAAGAAAATGACATTGGTACAATCCACAGAGCTTATCCAGATTTCACCTTTGTGTGCGTGTGTAATTCTATGTAATTATGTTGTGTAAATTCACAGTCAAGATATAGAACATTGGGGAGCAGGCAGGGCTAAACTGGGAGGTTGGAATTGACATACACACTATGACAGATAAAAAAGATAGGACTTCCCTGGTGGTATAGTGGATAAGAATCCAGCTGCCAAAGCAGAGGATGCGGGTTTGGTCCCTGGTCTGGGAAGTATCCACAGGCAGAGGAGCGACTAAGCCCAGGTGCCAGGACAAGAGTAGCCTGAGCTCTGGAGCGTGCACGCCACAAATGCTGAGCCCACGTGCTGCAACTCCTGAGCCCTGTGCACCTAGAGCCTGTGCTCCACGACGAGAAGCCACCGCCACGAGAAGCTCGTGCACAGCAGTGACGATAGCCCCCCGCTCCTGCATGCAGCGACGAAGACCCAGTGTAACCAAAAAAAAAAACCCACCATAAAAGTTATAAAATACATAACTAATAAGGACCTACTCTGTAGCACAGGGAACTCTACTCAATACTCTATAGTGACCTCTTTGAGAAAAGAATCTAAAAAAGTGGATATATGTATGTGTATAACCAATTCACTTTGTTGTATAGCAGAAACTAACATGACATTGTAAATCCACTTGCCCCAATAAAATTTTTTTAAAAATTCAGAACATTCTCATAACCATGAAGTTCCGTCGGGTTGTCTCCTTATAACCATATCCACCTCTCACATCTTCCCCATCCCTACCTTCTGGCAACCAGTGCTCTCCTTTCTCCATTTCTTTAATTTTATGTTTAAAATATTACATGGAATTTTAGGTTTGTAGCCTTTTGGAATTGGCTTTTCCACGCAGCATAAGGAGTGAGAGCCATCCAGGTGGCTGTGTCAGTAGCTTCTTTATTGCTGAGCAGCGTCCCAGGTGGATGTACCATGTTTGTTTAACCATTTGGCTGATTCCAGTTTGGGGCTGTTATGGCTAAAGCAGCTGTGAACAGCTGTGTATAGGTTTTTATGTAAACATAAATTTTCATTTCTCTACAATAAATGCCCAGTAATGCAACCACTGGGTCCTATGGTAACTGTATGTTTCATTAAAAAAAAAAAAAAAAAAAAACCTATTCCACAGTGGCCTGTATCATTTTGCCTTCCTACTGGCAATGTATGAATAAGCCAGTTTCTCCACATCCTCTCCAGTGTTTGATGTTATCATTTAAACAGTTTTTTTAGCTGTTCTGCTAGGCATGTGATAACACTCGTTGTGATCTTAGTTTGCCTGTCCCTGATGGCTAGATGTTGGACATGGTTTCATGTGCTTTTTTGCTGTCTGTATATCTTCTTTGGTTAGTTATCCATTTAAATCTTTTGTCCATGTTCTAACTGGATTGCTTCTTTGTTTTTAGATTTCTTTGTATATTCTGGATACAAGAACTTTGTCAGGCATGTGGTTTGTAAATACTTTTTCACACTCTGTAGCTGGTCTTTTCATTCGCTTCACAGGGATCTTTGGGAGAGCAAAAGTTTTTGATTTTCATGAAATCCAATTTATTTTTTCTTTTATAGATTGTTTCTGTTGACAGGCCTAAAACCTCTTTATTGAGCCCTAGGTCCTGAAGATCTTTTTCTATATTTTTCTAATATTTTAATACATGTTTTATGTTTTAGGCCTTGATCTATTTTTTTTTATTGAAGGATAATTGCTTTACAGAATCAATCATAGGTATACATATATCCCCTCCCTTTTGAACCTCCTTCCCATCTCTCGCCCCTTCCCATCCCTCTAGGTTGATGCAGAGCCCCTGTTTGAGTTTCCTGAGCCATACAGCAAATTCCTGTTGGCTATCTATTTTATATTTGGTAACGTAAGTTTCCATGTTATTCTTTCCATACCTCACACCCTCTGCTCCCCTCTCCCCATGTCCATAAGTCTAGTCTCTATGTCTGTTTCTCCACTGCTGCCGTGTAAATCCTTCAGTACCATTTTTCTAGATTCTGTATATGTGCATTAGAATTCAGTATTTGTCTTTCTGACTCACTTCAGTCTATATAATAGGTTCTAGATTCATCTGCCTCATCAGAACTGACTCAGATGCATTCCTTTTTACTCAGTGGCTGAGTAATATTTGCTCAGTATTACTTAGTGGCTGAGTAATATTCCATTGTGCATATGTACCACAACTTCTTTATCCATTCATCTGTTGATGGACATGCAGGTTGCTTCCATATTCTAGCTATTGTACATAATGCTGCAATGAACAATGGGATATGTGTGTCTTTTTCAGTTTTTGTTTCCTCAGGGTATATGCCTAGGAGTGGGATTGCTGGGTCATATGGTGGTTTTATTCCTTGTTTTTTAAGGACTCTCCATACCGTCTTCCATAGTGGCTGTATCAATTTACATTCCCACCAACAGTGCAAGAGCATTCCCTTTTCCCCACACCATCTCCAGCATTTATTGTTTGTAGACTTTTTGATGATTAGGCCTTGATCTATTTAGATATACTTTCTATGAGGTTGGGGTTTAGGTTGAGTTCACTTTTGCCTGAGGATGTCCAACTGATTCAGTTACCCTTTGTGGAAAAATTACCCTTCTTCCACTGAATGATGTTTGTGTCTTTGTTAAAAATTAGGTTTTTATATGGGATTGGTGGCTCAGATGGTAAAGAATCTGCTTGCAATGCAGGAGACCCTGGTCAGGAAGATCCCCTGGAGGAGGGCAAGGCAGCCCATTCCAGTATTCTTGCCTGGAGAATCCCATGGACAGAGGAGCCTGGTGGGCTAGTCCATGAGATCGCAAAGGGTCAGACACAACTGCGCAGCTAGCACTTTCGCTTTCACCAGGGAAGTACCCTGAAGAGTGATTTTATAGTATCCTCTCATATCCAGTTCATACTCAAATTTTTCCTATTATCTCAAAGATGTTTTTATTTTTTAATAGTTGGCTGGTTTGAATCAGGACCAAAATAAGATCCACACATTGCCCTAGGTTTTCACATCTCCAGAGTTGACTCATTGGAAAAGACTGATGCTGGGAGGGATTGGGGGCAGGAGGAGAAGGGGACGACAGAGGATGAGATGGCTGGATGGCATCACTGACTCGATGGATGCGAGTCTGAGTGAACTCCAGGAGTTGGTGATGGACAGGGTGGCTTGGCGTGCTGCGATTCATGGAGTCGCAAAGAGTCAGATACGATTGAGCGACTGAACTGAACTGAACTGAAGTGTACGACAGCCCCTCCCAGCTCTGGCCCGGGGATGAGGGTGCTGGGCAGGTCCTCTTCTCCTTTTCTGATCATGAGGCAGTTAAATAAGATGATCGGTGGAGTTAATGGAGAAACTAACAACAAAGTGGCCTGGTTTAGGGGGTGGGTGGGACAACCCTAAATGGAACTAGCCTTCCTGAACTTTGATTTTCTGGAATCCTTAAGTTGCTCAACTTAATGGTGGTGGTTCTATAAAACAAGACTCAGTGACATTTATCTGTACTTTTGGCTCTACCACAACCTACCAACTGTGTGTCCATGCGTGCTCAGTGGCTTCAGTCATGTCCGACTATTTGCAACCCTATAGACTTGTAGCCTGCCAGGCTCCTCTGTCCATGGGATTTCCCAGGCAAGAATACTGGAGTGGATTGCCATGCCCTCCTCCAGAGGATCCTCCTGACCCAGAGATGGAACCCAGGTCTCCTGCAATGCAGGCAGATTCTTTACCCACTGAGCCATCTGGGAATCAGCTGTGAGATGGAGGGCAACTCCCTAAATGTCCAAATCAGTTTCCATAAAATGGATAATGATGATTACCTCATCAAGAAGATTTAATGAGAACATCTGTACCTGTGCTTTGTAAGTGACAATGTTACTCAGTTGCCAAACTGTGTTCTTCTCTGTTGCGTTAAAAATGACATACAAGCTAATACTAAGTGAGAACTTAATGCTGGTCAGTCACTATTGTGTTTTCCACATACGGACTCATTTAATCCTCACAATCACCTCAAATGTAGATGTCCTTACTGTCCCCACTTGCAGTGGAGGCCCTGAGGCCCCAGAGCTCAGAAACACCTCAGTCTGCTTGGCTGATAAGGAGCAGAGCTGTGGTTCTGCCCACAGGCATCCCATTCAAGTCCACGCTTGTTAACCTTTCATGCTCTTGCTTCACGGGCACACGATTCTGCTCCTCAAAGGCATTGCTACCACTGTGTGCCACGTGGGTCCACCCATGCGCACACGCACACCGTCCCTGGGAGCTGGAAATGAAATCAGTTGCAGAGAGCGTTGGTGAGGCTTCTAGTCACTGTTATTCGTTTCTTGATGGAGTAGATGACAGGTTTACAAACGTTTTTATCAAGTATTTTGAGTGGTTTCTGAGTAATGGCTCTGTAACAGATCTGTAAGGAGACTTAATTCCTGGTATGTGGAGAGTGTGAGTCTTTGTCAAGGGACACACCTGTGGCCCCCTGTCACTGCCCCGCGGGGCCCCTGGCAGAGATGGGGTGGAACGACTTTTGGTCTGATCCAAGTGGTATTTCTACTGGATTAAACGATATGTTCCAACCTGAGTTCGGCTGCTCTCACAAAGAGTTCCCCAAATAGAGTCACTTAAGACAGACTATATGCCTTCTGTGAAAGTCGGGGTGGGTGTTCCAGGCCGGCTTGGTGGCCTGATGATGTCAAATCTCTGTCAGTCTCCCGGCTCCCCCATCACCTCAGGTGACACTCGTGTGTGCGCTGGAAGACTGCTGCCGCCCCTTCTGCTGGATCCCCTTTCCAGTGAGGAAGAGGAAAGGGGTGGAAGCGTGTGTGTGAAGGGAGCTTGGAGCCCAGAAGCTGACCCCCTCCCAGGCCCTGCCGAGCTGCACAGCAAGTGAGGAAATCAGGCTCTGTGTCTAGGACAAATGTGGGAGGCTTGTCAGCAAGGAAAGAATGGATTTGGCAGACAGCCGGCTATCTCTGACACAATGAGGGTTAGGACACGTGCCTGGGAATGCTTTGGTGGGACAGGCAGCAAACCCTTCTCCAGCACTGGCCGCACCTGACTTGGCACTGTCAGCTCCCCCAGCCAGTCCAGAGGCGGCAGAAAGGTGCTCCTCAAGGATGCGGCCCTCAGTGAGCTCCAGCCCAGCCTCGCTTCTGACAAGGGCCTGCTGACTGCCTCTTCCTTCTTCAGAGTCGCTCCTTTGGCCCCAGGACCTTGCCCCCGTCTCCTGATTGTGCCCCCTCTTAGCCTCCCTTTTCTTTGCTGGCTCTTATTCCCTTCCCCGACCCACCCAGCTGGGTGTGATCCCAGACCACCCTCTGCTTACACAGAACGTGGCTCATCTGCTCTTCCACCCCTGGCTGTCACCACCCTGCAAGTCCTCAGCATCTGTCTGTCGCTCTCCACTGAGCTATCTGGTTATACCCTCAAAGCAACAAGGTAGATTGGATTTTATTCACTCACCGCCACCCCCCACAACAAACCACTTCCACTCCCCAGCTTTCCCACTTCATGCAAAAGTTATTATAGAATCAAGGCCAGTAGCAGCTGGGCCCAGAGTACTTACCTTGGGCCAGGACCACTGGCTTTGCAGCACCATCTCATCCTCCAGATGGTCTGGACTCCTCATCCTCCATCTGCATCTGATCTCTCCCCAGTTTCTGCCACCTCTTCCTTCCCTGCCTGCTGGAGGCTGCAGCAGCCTCCCTTCTGTAAGCTCTTTCTGTAAGCTCCATCTTTCTCATCCCCACCCCCACTCCTGCACTAGACTTTTAAGTTCATCCCTACCACTCTGCACGAAACCTCCAAACTGCCCAACCCGGCTTTCCAGGTCCTCTGCCAACTCAGTGTTTCTTTTGGATAACTCATGCATCTTGCATTTATCTGACAAGTGTGGATCTAGAGCCTTTATGTATGTCAGGCACGGCGCCGGGCTCTAAGGATACCAGAGTGAACAAGACAGACATGGACATGCCGCTGGGGAATCCATTCTAGTGGGAAGACATACAAAGAAAGCAAACTGTGATCACCGCAGATTGTGAAGTGCTAAGAAGGACATACACAGAGGTCTTTATGCTGGCGGGGAGGCGACATCCTCATCACTGCTGCTCTTTTTCCCCTTCGCCTCCTAAAATCTCAGCCTGTCCTTCCCGCCTCCATAGCCCCTCTCCAGATGATACGGATCCTTCCCTTCATTCACTCATTCGACAAATACTGAGCTACTATGCGCAGGCGCTGAATCAGACATTGAGATGCAGCGGAGGATGACTGTGCTGCTACATTCTCTGACCTTCTGGTCTAACTGGGGGCCACATGTAATGGGTGGTGAATTGGGGTCCTGAAAGAAAAGCCACGGTATACTTGGGCTGGGGAATTTGAGGAAGGTTTAATAAAGGGATTACCTCCTAAGATGTGGACGAGCTAATAGGGGAGCACAGCACAGGTAGCCGGACCTGGGTGAGTACAGGGAGGGGAGGCGCAGTTACCAGACCTGGAGGGAGGCTGTTGGGAGACCCTTTTGCCAGGAGCTGGGGCCAAGGCCACTGAGGGGGCCAGTGGGCAGCAGCCACCCTGCAGGGAGAGAGCCGATCCCAGGGATTAACACCCCGGCCTCCTAACCCCTCCCTTCCTGTTCTCTGCTGAATAGAAGCCAGAGGGCATGGTGCCTATCCAGGCAGGCAGAACGGCCACCCTCCCAGGGCCCTGTGCGGGGTGGAGAGATGGAGAGTGAGCAGATCGGATCAGGAGGGGCAAGTAAAAGGGGCTAGGTCAGGGTGGGGAAGGAGAGCTGTCAGAGTAGGGCCCTGCCTGCATTAATAGGGCCAGCCACATGGAAAAGCATTCCGAAGAGAGGGAAGAGCAAGCACAGGAGCTCTGAGGCAGGATGTGGGCCCCTAGACCCTGGAGAGCAGAGGGAGAGAGGGTGCTGGGGAGGATCAGGAGGCCGGGGGGCAGCATGGCCCACACAGCACAGAGCCTGAGTCAGGGCTTTCAGTGCTATTCAGAGTGAGATGGATCACCAGGCAGTGACAGCCGTTGACTTAGCTTGTCAAAGGGTCATTCTGGCTCCTGGTGGCCTTCTGGCTGGAAGGACATGAGAGATGCCATTTCTCTTCAGTTACTTTCCTGTGGTCTGGTACTTAACAAACACGATCAAGCTGGGGGGAAGCAAGTCCTGGCCCCAGGACAGCCAACAAGGCCAAAAGGGACTGCCCCCTGCATCCTGAGCCCTGTACCTAGGGGAGAGGAGGAAACACAAACACACACAGATAATTAATTCCCTCCTCTGGGCGGTTGCAGTGTTGTCAGGGAGACAGATAAACACCAGAACCTGCTTACCACCACTCACCAAGTCAGAGGAGCCAGGGTCAATAGAGGGCTGGACTTAAGTGATAAAGGGACGCTGAGATCTGAAGGGGCAGGGAGGGTGTGAGCAAGTGAAGCTTCCGGAAGAGGTGAGTAAGGATTGAGGAGGGCAGAGAGAGCTTGACCCAGCTTTGGGTGACCCAGCCTCGGAGACTCAACTGCCCTAATGCTGACCTCCTATAGTCTTCTGCCCTGGGGTTACTTTGCTGTCAGCAGGAACCAGACTTCTGGTGGAGCTGGTGGGCGGAAGTCCTCCCACCCCCGCGAGGGCACTGGCCCTCAGATTGTACCCCCACGGGGCAGGTTGGGTTTTGGAGTGTGTCTGCCGGCTCTGTACCAGCCTTGCCCCAGAAAAGGGGTCTCCTGATCTGGCAGGGTCCAGGGCTGGAAGGGGCCCTGGCCCAAGCCCTTTACTCAGAGAAGTTGCTGATGATCCGGGAGGCTTTTAAATAGAAGGGCCAGCATCCTCGGAGGCTCTTAGAAGTGCTTGTGCTGTGGCCAGAGAAAGGGCCTTGTCAGGTATTTGCCATCACGAAAAAGCCCTGGTACCCCAGATTCTAATGGTGTTCCTTTTGGACTTTTAGGCATTCGTTTATGCATTTTCTTCAACTACTGATAGTGGGTCTGTCCTGCTTCTGTTTAACTAAGGCTCGTACTGAAATAAGTCTTTAATTCTCTGATGTCACCTGTCAGTGCCCAGGTACAAGTGGGGAGCAGCTGTCCTGAGGGTACAGATTTCCCATGGATACTCTCACCGTCATCTCTATTTTATTATGGTGTTTCTTTTTTTCCTAGTTTACTAAAAAGTTATTTAATCTTGAATAGATAATAAATATATGTCTACAATATAACATTTAAAAGACAGAAAAAGATATAAGTAATGACTAAGCATCCCCCTTCTCCCCTCTCTCCCAGACACCCAGTTCTTTTCCCTGGAGGCCTTCAGTACGTCAGTGTCAACATCACCTGATATATTTTTCAAGAAATAGTCTATGCATCAAACACAAATGCCGGTATATCCTTTCTTCCCTTTTTATATAATGGGAGATGCCGTATAAACTACCCATGTTCCTCCTCACCCCCGACTTCCCAGTGTATATTTGGTGCTGGTTCCATGCTAATAATTAAAAGCTACTTCTCTCTATTTTATGGCTGTACCATGTCCCATTGTATGGCTCTACCATGGCTTACTTATCTAACCCATTCCAAGTCGAGGGACATACAGGTAGTTACCAACCTCCTCCTGCTGTTTCAGGCATGAATGTGGTAAGTGGCTTTGTGCCTCTGGGACTTCATTGCCTCTGATTACTAGCTAGATAGATGTGCAGGTAGGAGGTTTGCCTTCCCAACCTTCTCTCCACCTCAGTGCTCAAACATCTCTGACCACCTCCACCAAAGCCTGCTCTCTAGTGGTCATCAAACTGGGAGTCCTTGAGGGTAAAAGCAGCTGGGAGACTGGGCTTTAAAGCCAGATTACGGCGTTTCTCAGCCTCAGTCTGGGCTTCCCTGATGGCTCAGTGGTAAAGAATCTGTCTACAATGCGGAGACATGGGTTCGATCCTTGGGTCGGGAAGATCCTCTCGAGGAAATGGTAACCCACTCCAGTATTCTTTCCTGGGAAATCCCATGGACAGAGGAACACGCGCGCGCGTGCACACACACACACCCAATTGTAGTCTACTGGTATTTGGGGCTAGATCTGCTTGCATTGTATGACATTTAATAGTAACTGTGACCTCCACCTGCTAAATGCCCTTAGGGTCTCGCAGGTCTTTTTAAATTTATTTATTTGGCTGCACCAGGTCTTAGTTGCGGCATGTAGGATCTTTAGTTGTGGCATTCAAACTCTTAATTGTGGCATATGGGATCTATTAATAGTTCCCTGACCAGGGATTGAACCCAGGCCTCCTGCATTGGGAACATGGAGTCTTGGCCACTAGACCACCAGGGAAGTCCCTTCTCCCAGATCTGGAAACAACAACAATAAATATCTCCAGACATTGCCAAAGTTCCCCAGGGAGCAACACCCCTCCTCACCATAAGAACCACTGAACTAAAATTAGGCACCAGGGCTGCATATTCAGACACTGGAGAGAGCTGTCTGAAAAGGACTGGGAGCGATCAAGGATTTTTTTTCCCTTCTCAAATCAGAATAAATCTCCTTTGGCTGATTCCTTTAATTTCTTTGAAGCTAGACCACAGAAATGTTCTAGAAGACAGTGTGTGTAACACTTCAGAGCTTGCATAGGAATCCTGGCTGTGCAGCTTCCTAGCTCTGTGACCTTAGGCAAGTTACCTTTCTCATCTGTTAACCAGAGATAATAAAAATACCTACATCCTGGGGTCACTGGGAGGATTCCTTGAAATAATATGTGTAAATGCTCAGAACAGTGTGTGGTGTGTAATAAGTTGTGGCAGGACAGGTTCCTGGGACACTGTGATTTGTGTACAGGATGTGTTTGGGGAGAGCCTTTAGGATGCATACCTGTCAAGTAGGGAGGGGTAAAGGAGAGCAGGGAGAGAAGGCCAGCCGCCCTGGGGGAGCCCAGGAGTTGTGAGGAGTCTTCAGAGTTGTCCTGGCTTGGAAGGAGGAGCCATCAACAAACATGGGCTGCCTCCAGGGAGCTGACATGACCTTGGATGAGGTGGCTGTCTCATGGACAGGGCAGTCAGTCATATGGAAAAAGGACCATGGGGAGGGACCCAACTGAGCACAAACAGTTGCAGCATCTCTGCCAGCAGGGGGAGCCAGAGCTCCAGCCCTGAAAAGGGAGGGGATCAGGGTGGCCACACCGGGTCCGCGGTGTGAGTGCTCATTAGCCAGTATTATGAGGATATATATTTTTTTTTTCCCCTCTCTCTTTCTTCTTTAAAATATTTACTTATTTGACTGTACCAGGTCTTAGTTGTGGCATGTGGGATCTAGTTTCCTGGGCAGGAATTGAACCCAGCATTGAGAGTGTGGCGTCTTAACCACTGGAGCACCAGATAAGTCCCAGACTATAATTCAATAGAAGTAAAGTGCTTTTAAAACACTCTGGACCCCCGGGAATGCCTCCCAGCCTAACAACGCCTCATGCCTCCTTTCAGCACCCTGCTTGTCCCTCCCTTGCTCTCTCCTCTTACTGCCCTACTGGAATCAGGAGGGGTGCATCACAGCCACCCCAGCCTGAGGGCGGGGCCCCAGGTGGTTGGATCTTCCCTGTCCTCCGCCGTGTGGCTTAGGCCACGTCTCTTGGCCTGTTGGGAATATCTTTGCTTCGTTGATAACTGGATGCTGCCTTCCCAGAGAGGAGTAGGATGATTACTCACAGTGTGGTCCTTGGGTCATCGGGACTGGGATGCTCAGTTGTTAAGTTGTGTCTGAATCTTTGCGACCCCATGAACTGCAGCACGCAGGCTTCCCTGTCCTTCACTATCTCCCAGAGTTTGCTCAAACTCATGTCCATTGAGTCAGTGATGCCATCCAACCACCTCATCCTCGGTCGCTCCCTTCTACTCCTGCCCTCAATCCCAGCATCAGGGTTTTGCCAATGAATTGACTCTTTGTATCAGGTGGCCAAAGTATTGGAACTTCAGCATCAGTCCTTCTAATGAATATTCAGGGTTGATTTCCTTTAGGATTGACTGGTTTGATCTCTTTGCTGTCCAAGAGACTCTCAAGAGTCTTCTCCTGCACCACAGTTCAAAAGCATCAATTCTTCGGCACTCAGCCTTGTTGATGGTCCAATTCTCACATCTGTACATGACTAGAAATGTGAATTCTCAGGACCCACAGCAAACTCACTGAATCAGGAGTACTGGGAATGAGCCCCAGGGATCTGTGTTTTCACAAATCCTCCAATATATCTAATGCAGCTCGAGTTTGGGAAATACTGGCAGATGGGGCAGCACTTAGCTCTGTGCCTGGATCCTAACGGGAGCCCTGTCAACCTCAGCATGAACATCATTTTCCGGGCTTGAGGTCAGGTACCTGTGAGCAGAGCGCCACCTGCTGGTTCCACGCACAGCCAACCTCACTTGTACACGTGAGGGTCAAAAGCAGCGGCTCAGCCTAGCCCTCGGGGCAAGGACAGCAGTGCTACAGACACAGACTTCCGCTCCTCACTCCCCTCCACTCCCCCTGGAGAGATCAGGTTAAAGTGAATGTCAACGGCAGCCTTAAAGTGCCAGCAGAGGCCATCGAAGACAACAGCAGTATGTGTGTCTGCCTCAGCAATAACAAGGACCCTTTCCCAAGGGTTTGCGTGTCAGACACTGGAGAGGAAGCAGGTAAACAGATGCCTGCCCTCCTTCCTCTGCCCGCTCATGCATGAGCTCCCACTGGGGTCACAGGGCTGAGGGCGGCCTTGATGACCTGGTCACAGGCCAGCAAGGGGGGCCGCCCGTGGTGCTAGGCCAGCAGTGAGTCCTGTGTGGTCACCTGCTCTATTTGGCCACCCGGCTCCCCTGGGTGGGAGAACTTTCAAATGCCTTGCTTCATATCCTAGTTATGTGTGTGTGTGTGTGTGTGTGTGTGTGTGTGTCTCCTGCACTCAACTGTGAGCCTCTTGCCTGACTCCTTGCCTTTGTTTTCTGGCTGTACTGGGTGACTTGTGGATCTTAGTTCCCTAACCAGGGATCGTACCCAGGCCTTTGGCAGTGAAAGCATGGAGTCCTAACCACTGGGCCGCCAGGGAACTCCTGTTGGCTCCTTGCCTTGTACTGTGCAGCCCTCTAGCACTGCGGGATGGAACTGCCTCAGGTTTGTGCTGCCTCAGGTATTTGGAACAAATGCTGGAAAGTTTTGAACGAAAAGGCAGGAAGATCACAGATAGGGTATGAGAGAGAGAGAGAGGAAGCAGGCACCTACCAAACCCTTTTTGAGTGGCTCAGAAAGCAAATGACAGTGACACGAAGTGGCAGAACACAGAACTCTCCTGGGAGGAAGTCTTAAAGGAGACTGGAGGCTCGGTCTGGGGAAGACAGATGGAAGAAATACAGTTTTCAGGGATGAGAAGGGAATGCCCCGCAGAAGGGCTGCCAGCGACATCCCACCTCGGCGGCACCGGGAACATGACGCCACTCTGCAGTGGGAGAAATGGAGGATGGCAATGTTGCTGGGTCCCCATTCTGTGTGTGGATCCCTCCTAAGGCTGAGAACTTTGTGCAGGGAGCTCGCTGTTTAACAGGGGGGTGGAAAAAAGCCAAAACAAACCCAAACCCCTCGAACTGTAAGGCTTCCTCCTGGGGTGGGGGACAGTGAACAGACTGATCCTGACCGGCTTCTGCCACCCTGGCCCCAGGGGTGCTGCTGCTTCTCACTGTCTGACCCACATTGGCCCTGGCAGCACAGGGACAGGCTGGAGACCAATCACAGTGCTGAGGATGGAAGGGCAGAAGGGGAGTGGACATGGAGGGCAGGTCATTGGGCTGCTTGGCGCTGGCAGCTCCAGGGGGCAGCAGCCCTGACCTGACACGAGGGTCATCTGAGGCTCCCATGCCTAGCCCTCTGAGGACCAGATGGACCACACCTGGTAGTACCCAGCTCCTTCTGCTTCCACTTAGAGGGCATCAAAGTCTCAGCGCACCAGGCAGGAGCCTCTTCAAGGCATCTTGATGCCATTATGATGAAACGCACGAGGCCTGTCCCTAAAACCATTACTTTACATCCTGCAGGAACCTCAGCATTAGATCAGGTCACAGACATCTAGAAACAAGAGGGTTGGGATTTCCCTGGTGGTCCAGTGGTTGAGAATCTGCCTTGTAATGCAAGGGACGCAGGTTCAATCCCTGGTCTGGAAAGACCCCGCGTGTCGTGGAGCAACTAAGCCCAGGTGTCGCAACTATAGAGCCCGCATGCCACAAAGAGAGTCCATGTGCCGTAACGAAAGATCCCCAACAATACAACAAAGATCCTGCATGCTGCAGCTAAGACCCAGTGCAGCCAAAAAAAAAAACAAAAACAGAGGGTTGTGTGATCACGGGTCCATAGGAGACATGGCCTTTGCCCTCAAGGAACTTAGATAGTGCATGACAGCATCTGATTACATACTAACAGGTAGCCACTCAACAAATGCATATTAGTACCTGGTGTGCCCAGGAGCAGCCAGGGATGCCGGGGATGCTGTGATGAATAAGACAGGCATCCTTGTGGAGCCAACAGGCTGCTGGGGAGGGAGATGTAGAGCATCTGAACACCATGTGGGGACCGTGAGCTTTAACAGGGGCTGAGGTGGCCATGGACGTGAGGGATGTTTGGCGGGGCCTGAAGGATGAGCCAGCCAAGGGAAGTGGGTGCCGCGGTGTGGAGGAGGGAGGGGTCTCCGAGCGGCACGGGGCTGGCTGGGCCTTGAAGAGCAACTCAGCCTTGAGGAAGCCGAGGGGGCGGGTAGTGAGGCCATCAGTCTGGCTGCTCTGGCCTCATGATTGTGTGAGAAGGAAGGAGGGGAGAGGAGAGGCCGAATCTCAGTGGCCGGCAGGATCCACAGGGAAATGGCTGGGGACAGAGTACTTTCAAGTTAGCAATGGGTGCAGGCCAGACGGGGGTGCCACTGAGTCTCCTGACATGGACGCTATGGAGAAGGAAGACTGGTTGGCGGAGGAAGGAAGGAGACAGGACTCCTAAAGGACCGGAGACCTCAGAGAACCATCTGTAGGAGTTTGGAGAGCAGTTCGCAAGGAGGGGAGCAGGGAGAGGCTCCCCTGTGCCAAGTGTTGACGACGGTTCTAGAGCTCTGAGAACTGGGCAGGAGCACAGGACCCTCGAGGTAAAGACTAGCATCCGTACATTGCTGCCAGGGTCTCCATCCCCTCCCAGAAGCGCACCTTCCTTCTCTCACCTTCTTGGCCAAAAGCGCCTACAGAGGCCCCAGCAGCAGGTCCACAGCGGCCGGCCGGCCCTGGGCCTTCGGGAGGAGGAGGCCCAGCTCCTCTGCCTGGACTCAGGGGCCGCCCATTCTGGGCAGCTGACTGACTCATGGTGGGAAACCAGCACTGCCCTCGAGCTGCAGAGATGAAAGTGGCCAGAGGCCGCCGAGGGGAGGCAGGTGAGGGGTGAGCAGGAGGGGGCAGGCTTCCGCTCACTCCCTCACGCCTCCCAGTGGAAGGCACCTCTCTCTCCTGCAGCCTCCGCAGGGGTGAGAAAAGGCCTCTCTGCTTCCAGGAAACCCCACCCCAGAGAAAGCTGTGCTTTCTCCTTTGGGAGAAGAGGGCCCTTCAGACATCACTGCAGGCCCCAGGACCGGACCCGCTGCTGCTTTGGGCCAGGCCTCAGAGGGGGATGGGGGGGGGGGGTTGGTTCTGGGTTCCGGGACTTGGGCCATGTCCAGGAAGCAGTGAGGAGGCTCCGGAAACCAAGGTGCGACCACCCCGATCCAGAAACACCTCTGCCACCTACACCCATTAACTTTGCCTATTAGCTTTTCCCTCCTCAGGCCCTCCCCCATCCCTGCTCTGACAGGTACACAGTTTGGGAAGAGGGATGAAACGTGGGAATGGTGGGAGGCAGGCAGTGGTGAGAAGCAGAGGTTGGAGGCAGGTGGGCTATTCTGAACAATTCACTCTTCTTCTTGGAGCCCTAATTTTCTCATCAGCATGGAAGTAGGAGTATCCTGAGGCCGGCACTCCTTAGACGATTGTCGGGAGTAAACAAGCAAAGGAATGAATTTTCCAAACTGTCAAAATTAAGTACACTGTTGGTGGTTACCACGACCACGATTTCATCAGGAGTTCTCAGCGTGAAGTCCACGGAGCCCAGTCTGGGGGAATCTGTGGAGTGCCTGAAATAACGTGTAAAAATGCATGTGGGGGCATCTTTCTGGGGTGAGCATCCATAGCTCTCAAAAGTTCTTTAAAGAAGTCTGGGACTAACAAAGTTTAAGACTCAGACACAGGGTGGTCCAGTGGTTAAGACTCTGTTGCCAGTGCAGGGGGCACAGGTTCAATCCCCAGTCGGGGAACTAATATCCCACATGCCATGCAGCAGGGTCAAAAGATTTTTTTCAAAAAAAAAAAAAAAAAACCACACAGCACACATCCATCCCGGCCACTTTCGAGCTGAGTTAGAGATGAATCAAGGTGATTCCTCGATCCTCGCCTCCCGCAGAGCAGCCAGAGGCAGGGCCCCATCCTTGCTCACAGTTCAGGGTGGGGACGGTGAGAGACAAAAGAACCAGGGAGCCCCAGGATGGGAGAGGGGCGGCCCTTCCAAGTTGCCAGACAAGTGAGTCACCCTCCCAGCCTCCCTTTCCCAGAAACCCCCCCACAAAAGGCTCAGACACAGGAAACCCAACAAGCACACTCTCACACGGTGAGAGACGACCTCTGGTTCTCAGTTTCCTCTTCTGGGAAAGTTAAAGATGCTTTATGGAAAGCCATGCAGGGCCACAGACAAGATGCAGTTTATTGAGCAATTACTGAGTGCCAGATACATGATGGATGCTTGGCTGGAACCACATAAACGGCACCCTTTCAAGAGGCCGCCCCCTGACCAGCCAGTCAAAGTCAATCCGCTCCTCCCCTCCACCCTCCGGTTATTCCCACAGCCCCTGTTTTCTCCCCTCCCTACCATTCTTTATAATAGAGCCTGTTTCTGTGTGTTCCTTCCATTCTCTCTCCTCCACGAGACTACAGTCTTGCCATGGGTAGGAGGTGTGTCAATGTTGATGGCTGTATATCCGTGCTAAGCACAGTGCCTGCTATCTCGTGGCCACTCAGATCCCTGTTAAATGAATGCACGACTGTCTTTAGTCGTCACAACAGCCTCATGAGGTAGGTTATCACATCCATTATACAGAAGAAACTGAGGTTCAGAGACTCAGAGACTTGCTTTGGGGCACAGTCTGTTATCACCAGACTTCAGCTCTACTCCCTCCCCTTGAAAGGACTTGGAGAATGAGAAAACCTAGGGGTCAGAAGAAAGAGTTGGGCTCAGCATAATGGCCCCGGTACAGCCACCACCCTGTACTCGGCCTTCCCCAGCTGAGTTCCCCCAACCTCTTGTCACAGCCCAGTACGTCTCAGTCATCAATCTGCAGCCACAGGGCTGGAGGCCATCCAGACTGGCCTGTTTATTTCCATGCCAAGAAAGAATTAGTCCTTCCCTGCCAACCCCAGGGCAAGATACAGCTGGGAGTCCACATCCCACCCCTCAAGCCTTAACATAGCAGATAAATTAGTGAAATCTTGTATAAAACATTGTACAGGGGGAAATACATACATATATATAGAGCCACTGCTGGCACTGGGGTGTGGTTGGCTTTTTAGACACAGGCAACCAGATCCTGCCCCATCAGAGCACCTGCCCACCCCAGCACTCTTTCCCTGAAGTGGTCATCTGCTACCCCCCACCCTGGTACTGTGAGTGGTTCGCACACATCACAGAGGTCTAGCATCATGCCCCCAAAGGGAACTGCTTCCTGGGTGCCCCCACCAGCCTGTTCCTCTGAGGCAGGCACCCCCTGCCCTATTCCCTCACCCAGGTAGCCTGCCTTGGCCTGGCCCCAGGAGTTCAACCCACCAAGACCTGAAGACAAGATGGGCCAAGGAGTAGTGGTCCCTGACGTGTCTGATGGCCAGACACCATCTACACCAGGACTTTTTTGAAAGTGGAAGGGGTTCTAATAAGCTGGAAAACAGGCCTAAACCCAGACTTCCCACCAAAGAACAAATGGTCACCCTACTGATCAGGTTTCCCTGCTCTGAACGGGCCTGGTCCTGCACTCTTGACTTTCCAAATCATGGTCCCTACTCGTAGCAAACTCTTCTCAGACCTCTATTACCATCTCCGTCGCCTCCTACTCTCCAAGGCCTTCTGGCATCTTGGTTACATATCCCAAGGCCTCAATAATATTGGGGACCTGTAGTACTGGGGTTGGGAGGGGTGGTTGGGATGATGCCCCTCCAAATCCCATACAGGACCTGGACACCACTCAAGGCCTTTGGTGTCAAGCCCCAGGCTTTCTGGCTCCTTGGGCCCAACCCCCCAAATCATGGCTGCCTGGGTCTGAGTAGAAAAGCAAGCCTCCACCCTGCCTTCCATCCCAACCTTGCCAAGTCTCCCCTCTCTAGGCCCTTCTGTAGCTCAAGGCCAGGGAGAAATGAACCACCAATTCCCCCATCCCTACTCATGGTCAGTGCAAAGCACTTTGTTCTGGTATCTTCCCCACTTCTGCCTACATATTCCTGGTCCCACCTCACTGTGGCTTTCATACCAGCAACCCCAGGTATCACCTCTGGATTGGCAACTGGTGGACAGGTGGAAGCTGAGATCAACCTGTAGCACCCTGCACCCCTACCCAGACAGGGCTGGTCCCCAGCCCCTCATGAGAGCCTTCCAGGAACCACAGCCATTCTGATGGGTTCCCATCAGGTTCCCATTCGGAGCCAGTGCCACTGCCCTTGCTTTTAGAACCTGCTCAGCAGGGCTGCTTGGAAAACTGCTTTCAGTAAGTCCTGCTAAGGCAAATAGTCCCAGATAGTGAAAACGCAGGCTGCGGGTCCTTAAAGGTTCCTTCTCTTCTCCCTTCTCCTCCCTCCCACCCTCCTCTGCAGACAGTCCACAGCCACACCAAGGCTTTGGGAAACAGAAGTCCAATCCTGATCTTCCTGGGGCCAAGGCTTCACTCGTTGTCCATCTGTCTTTGGGAAACAAAGACTCTTCTGTGTCTGGGTGAGGCTACCTAACACCAGTTGCATCCCTCCCAACCCCACCAAAACAAGCGCCTGGATACGACCCCTTGGAGGAGAGCTGAGAAAACCCTGAGCTCAGGAGGGGGCCTTCCAATGGGCCCCTGAGTAGGCGTAGGAGATGGGATGGCGGGTCCCAGGCCTCACAGTGAATGTGTTGATGGAGCTTCCGTAGTGCATGTTGTTGTGGGGAGACCTGGCGGGAAGCACGAGAGAGATGAGGTTAGTATCTGCAGCTGGTTAACCATCAACCTGCGAATCTCCCCAGGGCCATCAGAGGAAGGATGGAGCTGCCCCTCAAGCCCAGGGCTTATCCTCCCCAGTGGGACCCCAGTATTGACTCATCAGCCCCAGGGTTCCCTCTTGTCCAGGCCCTGTCGCCAGAGTACACGTGCAATACCCTCCTTCTCAGAGCCCTTCCCTCCTAGCCTGGCTCTGGATGCATCTCGGTGATGGGAAATCTCAGCACTCAAGGACCGCTCAGCTCTCCCCCACCCCACACGGGAACTCTAGGAAGAGGGAGACAGGAGCGAGAAGACAAAGGAGACAGTGGGTGTTAGGAAAGCAGGCCTCCCTGCCCCTTCTCTCTGCCCTGAGAGCCAGGAGGGAGAAAACCAAATGTCCAGGCTGATGGCTGCAGCCTGGCCAGCTCCGGGTGGTCTGGGGGTGAGCCTCCCTCTCCCCTGCCTTCCCTGCCCAGCCCCCCTCTCCCTTGCCTTCCCTGCCCAGCCCCCCTCTCCCCTGCCTTCCCTGCCCAGCCCCCCTTTACCTTACCTTCCCTGCCCAGCCCCCCCTCCCCTGCCTTCCCTGCCCAGCTCCCCTCTCCCCTACCTTCTCCCCTCTCCCTGCCTTCCCAGCCCAGCTCCCCTCTCCCCTGCTTTCCCAGCCCAGCTCCCCTCTCCCCTGCTTTCCCAGCCTGCCGCTCACCTGCCGGTAGCCGGGGCGCAGCCATAGTCGCCGCCGCCGCCGCGAGCTTTGTACTTGGCCTCTCCGCGAGCGGCGCCCTCCAGGGACACCTTCCGCGAGTGCAGGCCGCCGGGGGGCCCGCGGCCCGCCGAGTTGACGCGCCGCATCTCCGGGCCGCTGGGCGCTGCGAAGGGGCCCCCGGGCTGCGGCCCGAAGCAGTTGGGGAAGCTCAGGCTGCGGCCGGTGCCGCCGCGGGGCGGCTCTGGGTTGCGGTGGGGCTCCCCGACGTACAGGCGCTTCTTGATGAGCGAGCGGCCCCCGCCCCCGCCGGAGAAGCGCTCCAGGCCCCGGGCCGGACCTGGATCCGCGGAGAAGTGAGAGAAGCCGCGAGCTGGGCCCGCATTCGCGGGCTGCCCCAAGTCTGAGAAATTGTTCCGGGGAGGGGAACCCCGGCGCCCCAGATACTGCAAGGGGGCGGCCGGGGGCTCGGGATCATTGCTGAATTCTGGCGGCGGCGGGATGACCTCAAAGTTGAACTCCTCCTCCTTGTCTTCCTCCGGCTTGTGGGAAGGAGAAGGAGGGGAAGAGAAAGACTTGGGCAGCAGGCGGCCCTGGAGGAGGCTGGAGGGCGCCGGTCTCTCCCAGGCCGCGGAGGCCTGGGGCTTCACCTTTGTTGAGCTGGGCCCGCGGCCCGACTCTGTGTCCTCCGGGTCCCTGAGGGGCTGGAGTTCCCACTGACAGAGTCCTTTGGGTTGTCCTGGCGAGGTTAGCTGGGGGACCTTCTCAGTCTCCTTGGACACCTTGGGAACCACAGTGAAGGAGTTGGGCTGGCCCTCGTTGTACAAGATGGTATCAGAGCCTGCCTCGGGCTGGCTGGGGCCTTGGAGACTCCCTGGCAGGGAGGGCCGGCCCAGGGGGGCCCCCCTGGGCCTCCCCTTCTGGGCCCTCTGCTTGGCCGCAAGGAGCAGGGCCATTGGGGAACCCCGCTCCACCACCTCCCCCGTCACCGGGTGCCTGAGGAGTTCGTCAGCAGCCTGGGATGAGGCTGGGGGTTTGGGTGGCAGCTGCTGGGGCTCCTTCACCTCCACAGGCTTGCCTGACCCTGCAGCCTCTCCTCTGGACAGAGTGGGTATCACCACAGCCACCTCTCTGCTGGAGCTGTTCTGGCTGCAGTGGGGCTTGTAGAAACATGGCACCTCTTCTCGCCCAGGTGATATCTTTGGGGGGAAGGCTGGAGATGAGAGGGCTCCCTGTGTAGGAGGCTTACTGGTCTCTGAGGAGTGCCCCTCTACCTCTGGCTTGGAGGGCACTGCAAGTGCTTCATGTTCTGGCTTCTCCCACTGCCCAGCAGGGGCCAGGTTCTTTTCTGCTATCAGTTGGGAAGATGTGATGGGTAGAGGTGTGGCCTTGGGTGGTGTGGCTGGTCCAGACGTGGCCTTGGGTGGTGTGGCTGGTCCGGGCGTGGCCTTGGATGGTGTGGCTGGTCCGGGCGTGGCCTTGGGTGGTGAGGCTGGTCCGGGCGTGGCCTTGGGTGGTGTGGCTGGTCCGGGCGTGACCTTGGGTGGTGTGGCTGGTCCGGGCGTGGCCTTGGGTGGTGAGGCTGGTCCGGGCGTGGCCTTGGGTGGTGAGGCTGGTCCGGGCGTGGCCTTGGGTGGTGTGGCTGGTCCGGGCGTGGCCTTGGGTGGTGAGGCTGGTCCGGACGTGGCCTTGGGTGGTGAGGCTGGTCTGGGAGTGGCCTTGGGTGATGTGGCTGGTTCAGGCGTGGCCTTGGGTGGGGTGGCTGGTCCAGGTGTGACCTTGGACTGGAGTGGTGTGTTTGGCAGAGGGGTGGTGGATAGAGGTGGCAGATTCTTGGCCACAGGCTTGGGGAATTTGCTGTTATCATCTCTGTTTTCAAAGATTCTTCCCCCTTCTGGCTGAGATTTGGGAGGCAGAGACCCTCTGCTGGGCCTGGCCTCCTTCTCAGCTGATGAGGAAAGCTGGGCCTCCAGCTTCTTCCGGATCTCCCAGACGCTAGGAGTTGGCGGGTCTTGGGGGAGGTAGTCCACAGGAGGGAGGATCAGGCTGGTGGCAGCCTTCTTTGGCCGGCTGCAAGGACTCTCCTCAAGAACACTTGAGGGGGCCTCCTTCTCTGGCAGCCTTGGGGGAGCCTCCTTCTGTAGCAGACTCGGGGGCACCTCTTTCGCTGGCAGGCTGGGACGCTTGTGGTTCTCTCTTTCCTGAGAGGCTGCCATTGGACCTGGTCTGTGACTGGCAAGCCGGTCCTCTCTCCTGGAGCTGCAAAGATAGGCTGACAGCTGGTCCCGGAGCTTTGCCATCTGGCTGGGGTCCCGCCAGTCCATGGGCTCCGAAGAGGCTGTCTCCTCAGGGCTGGGGGGGTCAGGTTTGGGTTTGGGAGCAGGAAAGCTAAACTTGGTTCTTTTCATCAAGCCAGCAGGTGGAGGGGCTGCCTTCTCAGCAGATGGCAGAGGAGGGGCGGCTGGGGGCAGTGGGGGTGCTGGTGGAGGGAGTGGGGGTGCAGGAGGGGGTAGGGGAGGGGCTGGAGGTGGCATCTCAGCTTGTTCACTGCTCTGGACCTGAGGCTGGCCTGGCCTTGGGCCGGCCAGTGCCACAGTGCTGGGCTCCTCAGGGAGCGCTAGCTCAGCAGCCCTGTCGGGGTAGGCCTGGCACGCGGAGCGGATATGGAAGCTAGGAGGCAGTGAGGGTCGACCGGGGCCCTTCTTGGTGCACTCTTCGTCCTCAGGAGGAGTCCCTTGTGCCTCTGGAATAGAGATGGACGAAGTCCTGACTGGGGTTGGGGGAGGCACCTTGAATGACCGGGGGAAGGTGAGGTGGGACTCCAGACCCGGGAGGGCCCCCTTGGGCTCAGCAGGGCTCCTAGGGGGGCTGCTTCTGGGGACCTCTGGCTGCCTGCCATTCAGCGCCACTTCTGATTTCCACTTGGTGACACCCCCAGTGGGGAAGAGGCGTGTCCCCACGGTATGAGGAGACTCTGGGGCTGGGGGTGTCGGGGCTGGCAAGAGGGGTAGAGGTGGGGCTTGAACGGCCTGGGGTGGTGCGGGAGGAATGAAGTCAGGAGGCGTGGGTGTGGATGGGGAGGAAACGGTGGGTGGGTGGGGAAGGGCCCCCATTCCTGGGGGCAGAGCTGGGGCTGTGCTGGGTGGGGGTGGGGGCAGTGATTCCAGCAGGGGAGGAGGTGGGGGAGCTGTGGAGGGTGGAGGTGGCGGAGAGAACTCTGGAGGCTGCAGAGCACCTAGGGGTGGTGCCGGCGCTGGGCCCGGGGGAGGTGGGGGGATGAGTAAGTCCTGGCCATAATGCCCAGGCCTTAGGTCCCCCACAGAGCTGTATAGTCGGAGGTTGCCATTGACGAGTGTGCTGGTGCCTGAAAGGAGGGAGAGGCAGAGGTGAGGAGGGTGAGTGGGCAGCATGGGCTTGCTGACATGAGAGAGCAGCTGGCCAGTTTCTTGAACACCAAGCGAGGAGCAGCCATGTCTCCAGGCTTCTGACCTCTCCTGGGAGGGACCCTCTGCTTTCCAGGGAGGGACCCCTGCCCCTGCCTGTCCCTGGCACAGCCTCTGGAGCCTGTGCTGAATTTTCTCCATTGGCTTCCAAGGCTCAGGCTCCATGCTTCTTTGCCCTGCTCACAGTCCTATATATAATTCCTTTACTAAACTCTCTTCAGTTTGCCCCTTGGAGTGCACCGGGTGTTTCTTACAGGTGCCTCAGCTGGTACAAAGCCAGAAACGCCAGGGTTCAAATCCAGGCTCTCCACTTACTAAATGTGTGACCTTGGACCCACTGATTAAACTTGCTGAGCCTCAGTTTCATTATCTGTAAAATGGGAATAACGTCAGCAATTGCCTCATAAAGCTGTTGTGAGGATTAAGAGAATTTTTGTAAAAGCATGGAAAGAGCTTATCAGGTGCTGCTTGCTGCTGCTACTACTAAGTTGCTTCAGTCGTGTCCAACTCTGTGCAACTCCATAGATGGCAGCCTGCCAGGCTCCCCCATCCCTGGGATTCTCCAACACTGGAGTGGGTTGCCATTTCCTTCTCCAATGCATGAAAGTGAAAAGTGAAAGTGAAGTCGCTCAGTCGTGTCTGACTCTTCACGACCCCATGGACTGCAGCCTACCAGGCTCCTCCATCCATGGGATTTTCCAGGCAAGAGTACTGGAGTGGGGTGCCATTGCCTTCTTCGTATCAAGTGCTAGGTCCAGAGAATGGTAATCACTTTGACTACTACCACCTGTGCTTAACTTTTCATTCTGCATAAGACAGGAAGCTGGGAAAGATAGGAAATCATAGATGGAAGTAGGGGCCTGGACACCTCAGTGTCACCTCAGTGAGGAAGTTTGGGTGAAAGTTTGGGAGGAAGAAATCTGCATGAGCAATTCTTGCTTTCTAAAGATCCTGAATCTACCAAGAACCCAGAGAACCTCGCAGAGAACTGGAAGGGACTCTGGACTGCCGGATGGATGGGGTGTGTAGAAATGAATTGACTTGGATGACTCAGGCACTAGAGAGATACTGAGTCCCCCACCCTAGCCCCAGAGGCTCAAATCCCCAGCCCCCAGCCCCAGTCCCTGCCCCCTCCCTAGTGTCTGCAGACCACCAGGATGCCCTGGTTACTCCTCTCTGAGGGGCACATATCCTTTGCCTCCCCCACCTCTCAATTTCTGGCACAAGAGTGAAACAAACCCAGGAATGTGCAGCTCTGAAGGGCTCCTCCCAGTTTCCTGACTTCAAAATAAAGACCAGACAACATCCATTGAGCACCCAAGTGTTAAGAGCTGGGACACAGCAGAAAAGACAAATGAAAAAAATAATCAAAATATTGGCCCTCTTGCAGCTTGTGTTTTAACGGGACAATGAGATAGACAATGAATATATCAGTAAATTTCCACCACATCGAGGTGAAGAGTGATACAGAGGGGAAACCCAGGATGGGTGCTGGGGGTGCAATGTGAATAGCGAGGTCCGGGAAGACCTGGCTGAGAAGGTGACATTGGAGCAGAGACGGAATGAGAGAGAGAGAGAGTGAGCTGTGCACACGTGCAAGGGAAGAACAGACTGGACAGCAGAAAGTGCACAGGCCCGAGGGTGGAAACGAGCCTGGATATTGAAGGAGCGGCAAGGAGAGTGGGATGAGACGAGAAAGCCAGCAGATTAAGCCAGGTGGGGCCAGATTCTGGCCATCCTGGCAAGAACCCTTCCATTAGGCGACAAGGGAAGTCACTGGCGGGTTTTGAGCAGGGATATGACAAGAAGTGACTCACATCCTATCCAGTACTTTGTTTGCGCCTCCAGAACTGGAATTGTCTTGCCCAGAGATACAGAGGGCAAGGGGTTAAGTGACTTGCCCCAGGGAGCGAGGCTAATATGCGGGGGAGCTGGGACTCAAAGCCAGCGCTGCCTGACTCCAGGGTTCTTTCTATCACTCACGCTGCCCTTGTTCCTGCTCTGGCCACGTCCCTAACCATCCTTCCTCCCCTGGGCCTTAGCCCTGGCTCTCCTCATCTCCCACCCACAGCAGCTAGCAGCCAAGAGGCCTGGGGACTCCAGCTTTCTCACCAGCTGGGGAGGGAGGTCCAGATGCTTGGGCTTAAGGAGGAAAAAAAGAAAGATGGGCAAGTCTCAAGCATGAGGTCCTCTTACCTGTCCCTTGTTTGTCTGCAAAGCTGTCTGGCACACAGGGCGTGGGTACAGCCAGTCCATGGTTCTCCTGGGCATCCTGAAAGAGAGCAGAACCATCAGGGGATAGGGAAAGACAGACAGTTCTTAACTTGCTGCTCTGTGAGGCTGTTTTAATTGCTGAAAAATCCACAGGGTTAACCTTGTGAATATACTGAAATATGGGCTCAGTTAAAAGGGTGAATTTTATGATATAGTCAAGTCTTGTTATTCGTGGTAGTTAGGGTCTGTGAAATTGCTGCAAACAGTGAATTAGTAAAAACTGGATCCATGCCCTGAGGGAAATACAGGGTAAGGATCCTGTAAATCTTGGTCAAGTCACTTTCATCAGCTGATCAATACACAACTTTGTCTTTATGCGTGTTTCTCTTTAAAGACACCTTATTTAATGTCTGTTGTTAACTCGCTGATATTGAACTCACGGCAGTTCCATAACTCACGCCTTTGAAGCTTACCTAACACACGTATTTTCTCTGTAAGGCACCTCGTAGCTTCCTTGCACGTAGGGATGTTAGACAGCACATCAGCCCTGTGCTTAGGGGATGTTTCATTTAATTTTTAAAATTAAAAATGTTTTTCTAGCCATTCCATGCAACATGTGGGATCTTAGTTGCCTGACCAGGGATCAAACCCATGCCCCTCTGCATTGGAGACAGAGTCTTAACCATTGGACTGCCAGGGAAGTCCTTGAGGGCTATTTTTAAATAGCAAAATCACCAACAAAAAGTAAAGAAATATGAAAAGTATGGCACTAAACAGAAAAGGAGGCTTATTTACAGTACAAGGGCTGAAACAAGGAAGCAAAATGCCTTGTTCGACCTCAGCTGGTTCCCTGTGCAGCAGGTGACAAACTTTTCACTGCTCTGCTCGAGCCAAAGTGTCTTGAATACTGATTTGGGGGGTTACAAATAAATTTTAGCGAGTAAGCGAATTACAGATACTGAATCTGCAAATAATGAGAGTCAACTGTATATGAACTGTATCTCAATTGAAACAGATCAAAAAAACAAAATAAAACAAAACTGTGCATGACTCCCCAGGGATGTCCATAAGATCAAAAGCCAACCCCCCGTGGCCTGGCCTCCCGTTCACGCTTAGTTTTCATTAGGTAGTTACAGAAAAGTAAATAAGAAAAGAGTGGTGACCTGGAGTACTGACAACACTGTGGATGCCTTTCTGATCTCTAGGCTTTCGGACCATAATGCGTTTACACAGCTGTTGGTCTGTACATACTATTTTGCATTCTATTTTCTTTCCCTCCAAACACACATTTCCATATGTCAACAATGTCCACACACCTGTCCTTTGGAGGAGCTGTGGGGCGTTTTATGGTAGCTTTCAAGGTCCTCAACACCCTGGCAGTATCCTTCAGGCTAGTGTTAATTTCCATTCACCTGTTACAGCCAATCCGATAATCTAACTGAACCAGCTCCCTCTCTAGGATCCTTCCAACCCACCCCTCTGGTTCATGTTCATCCCTGATACTGGGTGTTGGTCAGGCTGTGCCCCTCTTCCCACCCTCCATTTCTAACAGTAACACCCCTTGCTCTGTGCTGTAAACACATGCTCACCATCACACTACCCTGCGATGAAGAAGTTGTCCCCATGAGCCGGAGAACGCAGAGGTTTAGAAGTTTGCTAAGTTGTTTACACTCTCACGACCAGCGGTGCTAAGCCCAGGTCTGTGGAGCTCCCACCCCTGAGTATTTTGCTTCCCTAAAGTCCAAGTCTCTAACCCTAAAAGGATTCACAGAGCCCCTCTAGAAAGATGGTAGAGGGAATGAGAAAGTTCTGGAGCCAGACTGCTTGAATTTGAATTCTAGCTCTGCTTCCCACTGGCTATATGACTCAGCCAATGACTTATGTTCTCTGTGCCTCAGTTTCCTTGACTATGAAACTGATTTAAAAATAGAATTTACTGGGACTTCCCTGGCAGTCCAGTGGTTAAGACTCCACACTCCCAGTGGCAGTGGGCACAGGTTTGATCTCTGGTTGGGGAACTATGTTCTCACATGCCACACGGCACGGTCAGAAAAGAAAAAATAGAATTTACCTATTCTAGGGAAGTTGTGAGGATTAAGTGATGCAAAACACAAAAAGCACTTAGCTCCTGGCATGCAGTGAAAACCCAATAAACATTAGCTCTTGTTATTCCTACGGAGCCATCCCTTGTCTGCACCAGGCCATACTGACCGACTGCTGTTCAGAGCCACCCACAGCCAAGTCCCACAAAGGAGGACTCCTGTTGGCGCCCTAGATATTCCCCCAGTTCCTCCAATGAGATCTGGTTGCTCCTTGGAGCCCAGGGACATGTCTTATATGAATCCCCCAAACATGGACATATAGTAAGCCAAGCTATTACTCACTCATGGGCTGATGGTGCCAACTCTCTAGACTTAATGGTTCAATATATAAGAAGGGGGATTCAAGGCAGATGTTTCACAAACATCCACAAGACCTCGGGGTACCAAGGGCAGTCTCAGAATTACTCTCTGGTTATATGAGGGCAGCAAACAACTCATTTTATTTAAAGAATTCTGAAGAACTGGAATGGCCTTGCTCCATCATCTACTTTTTTTCTGCCTCTGTTTGAGTCAAATGGCCACATACTTGTTCTCAACCTCTCTCAATCCTGCATTCTGAAATGCGGTGCATACTGCATGAGAGGCAGTACACAAGGCTGTCTAGCTGTTCAGTCGCTAAGTCCTGTCCACCTCTTTGTGGTGTGCCCATGACTGACTGTCTAATAACCCTCATGGAGTATGTATACTCTGATTTTGATGAGATGGAGGCCAGGCCTTTAAAAGCCCGGGTTGAGCTCTCATTCCTCTTTTGCACATAACCGGAAAGTAGAAAGACCTAGGGACTTATCATTAAGGGTTCTCAGATTCCAGTCGTGCTCTGATTTTGCCTGTGCATGTGTGACGTTGCCAGGAGTGTGACCTTGGATGAGCCGTAGCAACTATGATGTTAATCTATCATTTATGCACCTACTATATGCCAGCACTATGTTATCTCAAACCCCTTAAGAGACAGGGTGCAAACCTAGGCCTCCTAACTTCCCTTTTCTACAAATCAGAGACTCATTTTCTTCATGTATAACATGGAGAGATTTCCTGCTCTGTGGGGCCATCACGACGACCACAGGAGATAATGCTCCTAGCCCAGGAATCTGTGTTCTAAATCTTCTCCCCACAAAAGTGAGAATATTGTGAACAGTCAAAGCAAGCTGCCTGGAATCCTAGAAGCACCTTCTGGGTCACCCTATAATTATGTGTGAATGAGGAACACGGACGGACTTTATGGGCTGGAGGTAATACTGTCCACCCCACCTTTGATCTGAACTCTGAAAACGCATTAGATTCCAAAGACCACAGGATGGATGGAAATCTGTCTCCTGAGCAGCCTTGGAACAAACACACACACACACACACACACACACACACACACACACACACACGAGTCCAGAACACGCCCATCACATCCCCACAGTGCCTGAGGTGCTGTGGTACTCTGTTACCCTTGCGGTAGGTCCCAAAGTCCAGCCTCACTCCTTCAGTTCAGTTCAGTTCCGTCGCTCAGTCCTGTCCAACTCTTTGCGACCCCATGAATCGCAGCACGCCAGGCCTCCCTGTCCATCACCAACTCCTGGAGTTCACCCAAACCCATGTCCATCAAGTCAAGTCGGTGATGCCATCCAGCCATCTCATCCTCTGTCATCCCCTTCTCCTCTTGCCCCCAGTCCCTCCCAGCATCAGAGTCTTTTCCAATGAGTCAACTCTTTGCATGAGGTAGCCAAAGTATTGGAGTTTCAGCTTTAGCATCAGTCCTTCTAATGAACACCCAGGACTGATCTCCTTTAGGATGGACTGGCTGGATCTCCTTGCAGTCCAAGGGACTCTCAAGTCTTCTCCAGCACCACAGTTCAAAAGCATCAATTCTTCGGTGCTCAGCTTTCTTCACAGTCCAACTCTCACATCCATATGTGACCACTGGAAAAACCATAGCTTTGACTAGACGGACCTTTGTTGACAAAGTAATGTCTCTGTTTTTTAATATGCTATCTAGGTTGGTCATAACTTTCCTTCCAAGGAGTAAGCATCTTTTAATTTCATGGCTGCAATCACCATCTGCAGTGATTTTGGAGCCCCCCAAAATAAAGTTTGACACTGTTTCCACTGTTTCCCCATCTATTTCCCATGAAGTGATGGGACCAGATGCCATGATCTTAGGAGCCCCCAATACTGAACTGAATGCAGCCCCAAGCCCCAGCTGGCCCTGCTTCTTCCCCTCCCACCTGCCTGGGCTAGCTGTCCCTTCCACCAGTGTGGACTGGGGAAGGCAAATACAAACTCATTTTAATGCAAGTGCTAGTAAAACTGACCTGGAAGGTACGTCACACCCCTCTCAACACGGGGACCCAGGGAGCTGGCATCCAGTGCCCTGGCTTGGGTGGTGACAGAGTTCAGTGTGCAAATGCACAGGTGTGAACAGCATCCTTCTCCATGGGGAGTAAACTTCCTCACCTGCCTCCCTTAGCCTCAGAGGACTGAGGTGAAGCCTCTTTTGGAAGAGGGCCTGGAGGTAACATCTCAATTCGATGTGTGATCCTGCGATGGGGGAAGGGTGTGCCGTAAAAGGGTCTTAATGGACAATCAGCGATGATTGAATGTAAAAGGCATATCAGGTAATAGTATCGTATCTATATTAAATTCCTGAATTTGCTAGTTGCACAGAGAATGTCTCTGTGCTTACATAGCACACACATAGTATGTAAGAGTTTTTTTTTTTTGAAGAGGGAAGGTTTTGCTTTTTTACTAATTGCATTATAGTTGATTTAAAGTAGTTAGGAATAAAGGGATCCGATGTCTCAAATTACTCTAACATTTGGGCAGAAACAATGTGTAAATAATGAGAGAGAGAGCAAATAAAGCAAATGGAGCACAATGCGGTGAATCTAGGTGGCGGCTCTAGGGAGTCCTTTGTACTATCCCTGCAACCGCTCCGCACATTGGGGTTGGTTAAAAGGAGAGAGTTACTTAATACCCTTGAATGGTCCATTTTAAAATAGTTAAAATGGTAGATTGCATGTAATGTATCTTAACAATTTAAAAAGTTAAAACACAGCAAACAAAAGACCAAGGACTTCCCAGGGGGCGCTAGTGGCAAAGAACCTGCCAGCCAATGCAAGAGACTTAAGACAGGAGAGTGCAGTCCCTGGGTCAGGAAGATCCCCTGGAGGAGGGCACAGCAACCACTCCAGTATTCTCGCCTGAAGAACCTCAGGGACAGAAGAACCTGACGGGCTACAGTCCATAGGGTCACAAAGAGTCGGACACGACTGAAGCGACTTGGCACACACTCCCACAAACAAAAGAACAAGAACGTCAAGAGAGAAAGTCTTGAGGGAGACTTACAGCTTACCCATCCACTGGACAGACATCAGCATCTCACTTCTTTCTCTCGTTTTTAATATTCCCAACCTTAACCATAACCATAACAGCTGCTACTTAGCACTTACTCTGTACCACGTGCTCTGTCTTCCATCTCTTAACTCATTTACTTTTCACAACATGAGATGTGATCAGTGTTATTACACCTCCCCTTTACAGATGAGCAAATCACTGTCTTTCCAGGCATCTACCCGTCACCCATACCCCCAGCTTTTCACCTGGCTCTGCCAGGCATATCCTGTGTCCCTCCCTTCCTGCTACCCCGAAAGCTTGGCCCTCCTTCAGTCCTCACTGTTACCCAGACAGACAGACTACTGCTATCATCTCCCTGGCTTCTGCCTCACCCCATTCTTTAAGCCTGATGCCAGGATATTCTTTCTAAAATGCATCTCAGGGAATTCCCTGGTGGTCCAGTGGTTAAGACTCTGCCTCCCAATGCAAGGGACACAGATTCAATCCCTGGCTGGGGAACTAAGATCCCACCTGATTCGGAGCAACCCAGCCCGTGGGCCACAACTGCTGAGTCCCCATGTCTCAACTAGAGAGAAGCCCGGCAGGCACAACTAAGACCCAGAGCAACCAAAATAAATAAATATTTTTAAAAAAATAAAGAAAGAAATAAAGTGCATCCCAGAGCAGATCCCTTCCCTGTTCAGCATCCTTCTGTCGGTCTGGAGGATGACACCCAAACGCCTTCGCATGGTGTTCTAGACTTTTCCTAAGCTGTCCTGTCTGCAACCCCCACCACCTTCTCCCACCCACTCCACACACTCTGGGCTCCAGTTAGTGGTTCTCGTGTTTTTCCACCAGTGTCCCTGGAGACCTGCCTCACTCAAGAGCAAATGGGCTCCCTGCAGCAGGGATCTTCAGTATAGCAGAGACCACTCCTTGGAGGGAGTATTTCGAGGTTCTGGGGGTGAATCTATAGCTTGAAAAAGCCCCTAGGTGATTTGGCTCTGCTTCCCTCCCTCACCGTGCAGAATCACTGCAGCTGCTTGAGATTCACTCCCACATACTCTCAGACTTCCCAAATCTTGCTTTGCTCTTTTTTTAATTATTATAGTAGATTTAAGATGTGTTAGTTTCTGCTGTACAGTAACATCTATCAGTTATGCATATACCTATATCCACTCTTTTTAAAATTCTATTCCCACGTGGGTCATTACAGAGTACTGAGAAGAGTTCCCTGAGCTGTACAGTAGATCCTTATTAATTATCTCCTTTACCTTTGGCTCTTATTCTTAGATGCCCTTCTTTGTCCAGCAAACTCCTACCTAGCCTTTAAACCCTAGATTAAATACCCCTCCTCCATGAAGCCCTCCTTGGCAACCTCAGCCCAAGTTCATTTCTCTTCTCAGTGTGTTCCTCACCCTGTGTGTGCATTCTGATACCTGACATTTATTAGGTGCCTACTATGTGCTAGGCACTGTTCTGAGTACTTCTCATGTAGCAACCTAGTTAGTCGTCATAGTAACCCTAAGAGGTAGGTTGTTGTTTTTATTGTATAGAAGATGAAACTGAGGCACAGAGAGGCTAAGCACATCGCCCAAGGTCATACAGCTAATAAGCAGCAGTTGATACTGGAACTCGGAGCCTGCCCTCTTTGCCACTATTCACACTCACACTTTTCCTCCAGCATAAACGAAGCCTGCTGCAGGTGGCCGTGGTCTCTGCTGCCCCAGCCCAGTCTGTCTGTGGGTAGGGGGACGGCTGATTCTTTTTGGCCCACCTGGCACAGATGGGGCAATTCAGTGAGAGTTGGATGAGTGAAGAAACTCCTGGATGAATGAATGAGAGGTGGAAAGAACATAGGACAGGGAGGTGTAAAGTCTGTGTTCTGGCGCCAGACTGGGAACAAAGGGCCTCCTTCCCGCCCTCTCCTGTGAACGCTCTTCAGGATCATCTCCAACCTGGCGTTCTGTGAGTCTCGGCCCATAAGGTGTCCTGTCTGTGCTCGGCTCACCTGTGCCATGTGGGCAGCGGCCTGAACACCGGAGGCCACCCTCTTCCACAACCAGGTGTTGGGACAGACCTCTGCCCTTGTCTCGGGAGAGTTCTTGGGGGCAGGGGGGTGGCGGAACACGTAGGGGCAGGGGAGGAGGAAGGGGGAGGAGGGGGTGGGAGGAGTCTGTGAAGCTGCTTTTCCAGGAGTTACAGGGCGAGGCCAAGCGGGCAGGACTGGGCCTGAGGTCACCGCTGGCTCCGACGTGGGCCTGTGACCGCAGCAGTCAGCCGAGGGCTGCCCCACCCTCAGCACGCTTGCCCTGGGAAAATCACAGACCCCACGCCCCAGGGGGCTGCCTGCAGGGACTGGTGTGCCCCTCAAGTAGACTCAGGAGGGAGACCTGTCTGGCCCTTGAAGGACAGCGTCCCCACATCGAGGGACGGGGTGTGGCCACCTGGTGGGCAAGGGAAATGACCAAGAACATGCAAATGAGCATCTGAGCTCCTCTGCTGGGGCAGCCCCCTGGCGCCTCCGTCCTCAGCCAGGCCACCCCCACTCCGCAACAGCAGCCCTTGCTCAATGCCTGGGGCAGAGTCCAGGTGGGGCATTCCCCCTGAAGCTGGGCCTCAGCCCTTCCCGAACCCACACCCGGACAACACCCAGAAGCTAAGATCCCCATCACCTTGCCCACTTCACAGGGGTGCAAGCTCCAGCTCCCCAGCTCAATCAAGCAGCCCCATCACAGCCTCGTATACTGAAAAGTTACCCGGCAATGATTAGCTGGCAAGGAGCCTAGGGACGGAAGCGCCATTCTGAGGATATTTATATATATTTCCTTCCTTATACTTGTCTCTATTTTCAGTTCTTAACAATGAACTTCTGTTTCCTTCACAATTGAAAAATACACACTCACACAATACGTAGTTTTGGGTTTTTTTTAAGTTCTTGTAATCAAGAAGAGTATGGGGACTTACTTCCCTGGTGCTCCAGTGGGTCAAAACCCACCGTGCAATTCGAGGGATGTGGGTTTGATCCCTGGTCAGGGAACTAAGATCCCCCATGCTGCATAGCAACTAAGCCTGTGAACCACAACTAGAGAGTCCCGGTGTTGCCACACAAGATCCTGTGTGATGCAGTGAAGATTCTGTGTGCTGTCCCTAAGACCCAGTGCAGCCAAATAAATGAATACTTAAAAAATGAAGAAAAGCATGGATTTTGTAGGCAGGTAGACCACACTGGCAATCTTAATTTAACTCCATCATCTCAAAGATAGAATCACACACTCAGTGGTCAGGAAGTGTGCCCCCTTCTTGCCTTTTGAGGTTCAGTTTTCTTCTCATCTGTAAGATGGGGTTGATCCTGCCTCCGTGGGTTTGCTGTGACATTGGAGGCCTCCCCACACCTAAAGAGATCCTGCAGAGAAGCACTCAAGGAAGGGGCATCTCTCTGAGTCCCCACACCTCAGGTCCTAACAAGGCTCAGTGGGTGAGCAGTGGCCCAAATCCATGGATACTCTGCTCCGGGAGGGGCTCCTGGGATGTGTCTGTCTGGTTGGGCCTGAAGAGATAGATGGGTACTTCCCCGAAGTCAGGGCCAGGTCACCGGGAATCCCCTACTGCCCTTTCGACCACAAATATTTCAGAGTTAAAGAGAAGGAGGAAAGAAAGCAGAAAAGAAGAGGGGAGGAAAGCATTCACTATTTGAGGACTGAGGTTGTCTCCCCCTTAAAGTCATAGGGAGTCAGAGCCCACCACTAGCCCCCTGCTGCACCACCAAGGATCTGGGGGACAGCCTCACCCCACCAATGGGCCCAGCCCAGTCCCCTTGCCCTCCCTGAGCCAGGACACACATCCTCATACCTGGGGTTCCTCAGAACGCAGGCCAACCCCGAGGGTGGGTCACAAGGGTTGGGCCAATGGGCTACACACAGTTGACCTTGAGTATGAGCCAGCTCAGAGCCTTAGTGACAGGCTGTGGAATGCAAACTTCCTCAGATTCCTCCAGGAGCCTGGTGGGGCACCTCAGGGTGGGGTGCAGAGCTCAGGCGGTGAGGGAGGTGACCCTGAGTCACAGTCAGAGCCGGGAATGGTTGGGAACGCTGCTGTAGGCTGGGGAACAGAGGGATGGGCCCCTGGAGTGAGGGCCACAAGGAAACCCCTCCCAGCACCCAACGTCCCCAGCTGGGTGAAGCCCTGCTAGTTATTTCCCGGCTTTTGGGGGCAGTGTGAGGGTCGGCAATGTTTCACCCACACAGCAGCTTCTCTGAAGTTGGGAACCAGTGAGCATTTAAAATCAAGAGCTCCAGGACTTTCCTGGGGTCCAGTGGTCAAGAGTTCGCCTTCCAGTGCAGGGGGTGTGGGTTTGATCCTCAGTCAGGGAGCTAAGACCCCACATGCCTTGTCATAACCCCAAAATAGAACAGAAACAATACTGTAACAAATTCAATAAAGACTTTTTAAAAAAAAATGGTCCATGTTAAAAAAAATAATAACCTTAGGAAAAAAAATTTTTTTTAACATAAAAAGAGCTCCAGGACTTCCTTGCCCCAGCCCCTGCTCTCTGCTGAAGCTCATGCCTCCTTCCTGGGGAACAGAGAATTCCACCAATAATGCTGTCTTACTCTGGACCCACGCCACCCCAGGATCTCTCTTAGACTTGAGCTCTAGGGCCCGGCCCTGGACTCTCATCTGTAGAGGGCTGTGCTCTGTTGCCCTGCAGGGCAAGGAGTCCATGGGGTCAAGGAGACAAGCCCTAAGAGCCCACCCTGCCCCCTTCCTGACCTTGCTCCAGACACCAAGGTCCCTAGAATCCTCCATTCAAACGGCCCTTAGGCCTCTTTTGGTGACTCAGTGGTAAAGAACTGCAATGCAGGAGATCCAGTTTCAATCCCTGGGTTGGGAAGATCCCCTGCAGAAGAAAATGGCAACTTACTGCAGTATTCTTGCCTAGAGAATCCCCATGGACAGGAGCCTGGCCGGCTGCAGTCCACGGGGTCAGAAGGAGTTGGACACAACTAAAGCAAATAACACTTTCACTTTCTAGAGCTTCTTTCCCAATCAGTCCTTCTGAAGGCAGCCTGAGTGGGGGGCACACATCCCTGAACCCACAGGGTGGCCAAGTGTGTGTGCTAAGTCACTTCAGTTGTGTCCGACTCTACAACCCTGTGGACTAGCCTGCCAGGCTCTTTTGTCCATAGGATTTTCCAGGCGAGAATACTAGAGTGGGTGGCTATTTCTTCCTGCAGGGGATCTTCCCGACCCAGGGATATAGAACCCGTGTCTCTTAAGTCTCCTGCGTTGGCAAGCGAGTTCTTTACCACTAGCACTACCTGGGAAGCCCCATCGGGTGGCCAAGGGGCGGCCATATGTGGTTAGGATGAGGGTGTGTGTTGGGCTTTGGGGGTTCAGGCTGAGGCCCTCCCTGTGGAAGAAGAGCCAGGTGGGTGGCTTCTGCGGGGAACAGAGGGGTATTCCATCTGTTCACTGGCTGCAGGCTCCCAACACCCACTCCCACAGGAACACCCGGAGCTCCCTACCCAAGAGCCGTGCCAGCTAATGTCAGCCAAGAGAATCACTCAAAAGCCAATCATGACTGACTGCCCTTCCCAGCTCACCCAAATGAGCACCAACCCCAAAGGGAGCCTGGGCCTTGGCTTCCGAGACAGCTCCCAGAGCCGGCGGATGGAGAGGAAGAGTGGAAAGGAGAAATCTGGCTGACTTGGGCTGCATCTCTGCTGAGGAGTAGAGGGTGGGCCCCAAAACAGTCAGGCTTCCTGCCCGGAGCCCAGCCTGACATCTCCCCAGGCCCTGCCAGCCCTGCCTGACTCAGAGGGTGGGGTGACCCAGGGAGCTCTCACCGCCCAAGGCACCCCGGGGGACCTGTCTGGCCAGTTTCCCCATATTTGCCTCATTGGCGTTTCTTTTTTAATTCCTCACATGCACTGCCCTGGAGATGGTTGGGTTCAGACTGGGGTAGGGCCAGAGGCAGCCCCAGAGACAAGTTTGCCCTTCCCACCACCAGCCATCCTACCGTCTCAGCTCTGAGAAGCTAGGGGCAGGCTCTGGCTTGAGTTCTGGGCCAAGCGTCCCCTTGAAGGGAGAAGGAAGTGGGGAGAAAGGACCCTTCCCAGACTCAGCCCAGGCCCATCCATGGTGGTGTAGATGGGAATTGGGAGGAGAAGACCTGGACTTGGGGTCTGTCTCTGCCTCCATGGAGCTGAGGGAGTTGCATGCATCCCCCCTCCCTGGGCTTCAGTTTTCTTATTCCGATGCTCACCAAGGTCTGCGCCCACCCCCACCTTCAGTTTTGAAGTTTGCCATGCTAATCCAGCTCCTTGGAGCTCTCAGAGCAGGAAGTTGGGGCAGGGTGGGGTGGGGGAAGCCCTGGTGGCTAAAGGGCTTCCTTTTCAGAGGGTCTGGCATCTCTGGGGGCCTCCAGAGAGCTGACCCCACCTCCTGCCCCTCTGTTAGTGAGTTATTTGGACACAGAAAGTCACAGCTGAGGGGACCCTAGCAGACCATCCCACGTAACCCCACTGATGGGTGAGGAGCCAGAGGCCCCTGGAGAGGAAGGGCTGTGGCCCAGAGGCAGAGCTGGGACTGGTCCCCCGAGGATCAATCCAGAGCCCGTCCCCGTCACCGAGTGATCCCAGGGTCCTTCCCGGAACTGGCCTTTGGTGGCCAGCTGCCTGGGAAAGTATGGAGTAGGCCAAAATATTTCCCCATCCTTTGCACTTTCACCTTAATAAGCAAGGAAGGTCTAGGAAGGAAGCAGAAGCCCCAGCTGTGCCCATCCCCTCCTCATCTTGCCCTCCCCTCTCACACCGTCCCACGGGGGCTCGTGAGGGGTCGTGAGAGCGACTGTGTGCTCAGAAGACGGCCCGGCCTGGATGGCACTCAAGGAAGAGCGTGGGCCTGTCATGGGCACTGAAGCCTGGCCCCTCCCCTGCCCCAGGGTCAGGCTTGGGAGGTGCCCCTTGAGTGTGGGAAGGCAAGACAGGGAGGGGCGAGGCCCAGCTGTGAGGCGGTGTCAGAGCCCAGCTCCCCACTCAACCTGGCTCGGGGGGGTGCCGGGGGCAGGGTGTGCACGTGCACACCTGCGTGTAAACCTGCAGTTCTGTCCTCCTGCCTCTCATTCTCCGGGCCTTCTGCCCCGGCGAGAGGAAAGCAGAGGCCCCAGTCCAGAGCCTAAGGCAGAGGAGTTGGGTTCCCCGTAACCCAGATGCTGGGGCTGCTTTGTATCTTAGGACCTGAGTCAGGAGCAAAACACGTCCCCGGGACACAAGCGGTCAGGCTCAGGGCTCCTAATCTCGAGGTGCATCAGAGGTGGGCTTCTGGGGCCTGAGAGCCCTGGCTGGAATTGTAAGCAAGATCACGTAGATGTGGCCCACAGCCTCAGCATGGTCTCAGAGGGGTGTGTGATCCCCAAAAGGCCAGGCAGGAGTTCAGAGAGGCAGACATGGGAGAGGCAGGTGGTTCTGCAGGCTGATGTTGGGAGGGAAGAAGGAAAAGGTCATGGGTGGAAGGGCAGGTAGAATGGCCCAATAAACTTGGACCCTGGAGCCTGGCTACAAACCCCAGCTCTGCCACTTATGAGCTGCCTGTCCTTGAGCAAGTTACTTCCTCATCCTGAGCTTCAGTTTCTCTATCAGTTCAGTTAACACATGCTAACACTTGGGATGGTGCCTGACACACAGGAAGGGCCCCCCACAAGTAAGTCACGATCTCATGGCCCTGCTGTTGGCTAGCACCGTGCCAGCTGCACAGTTGGCACTGAAGGTACGGAATGACCTTCCCTTTCCAGGTTCAGTTCCTGCCAGTGTCTAGGGAGGCTGGTGTGGACCCCACGAGGTCCCTTTCAGTTGTGGATTCATGGCGTGTTCATTCCCTCAACCTCACCAATGAGGGGGTGTGAGTTTGCTGGGGAGAAGCCCCCATCTCCTGGGACTGGGTCTGAGGCTTGCCCTGACGGACTGTTCCCAAGCCAGTACCAGCCAGCAGCCCCTAACCCTGTGCAGCGCTCCCAGTCAGGCCCTGGTTGGCCCAGATCAGATCCAAACCAGAGGACTCAAACCAGAAGGGGGAGGGCAGAAAGGATGGACCTGTGGTGTTAATCAAATGGTCCAAAGTGAGTGGGTGGGTAGAGGCAGGGATGCAGGATGCTGACCAATCAGAACAAACTCAGTGATGCCTCATTAACACTTTACTTGCTGGTTCAGACCTGAAAGAGGAGCTAAGAGAGCAACAGCCATTCAAGGGGCAACAGCCATTTATTTCAATATTTTATCAACCACAATGGGCACGGTGTGCCAGTCCTGGGTGCCCACCACTGTAATTCTGAGTATGCAGTAGATGAAGGGAGAGAATCAAATTCACTTCTAGTGACAATCAAAAAACTGTTTCATCTGCATATATGGGTGCGGTAACCCTGGAAACAGTTTTATGCATCTCTGGAAACAGTGAGGAGTGGACTCATTTGCTTTATACCTTTTCTCTGGTGGTGGTGTACTTTCTGTATTTGTCTGTGATGTCCATGAATTGCTTTTGTAAGCAGAAAATAAATTAAAGCCGTATGCCCAACGATCTGTATGCTCAGGCCTCCACATACAGGCCTTGGGGACACAGCAAGGAGAATGTAAGACTCAGTCTCTCCCATCTAGAATCTCAGGTCTGTGGCGAGGTTGAACAACCAGAAAAAAATTGACGATGGTGTGAGGGAGGTGGTTGTGCCAGGCAGTGCTGGGCAGAATTTGTGAGTGCGGGGACCAAGGTGTCGGGTGCTGTGAGGTCTAACGGGCCCCTGAAAACTCAGATCACGATTTGGTGCCTTGTGAGTTGAAGCAGAACAGAGCCTCATGGAGGTGTGAGATGCTGTGGCCTCAGTGACAGTATTGTCCCAACCGGGACCCAGGTCTCACAGATGGTAATGAACCTAGAATTTATGAGGCTGACTGTTTAGGTCTAAATCTGGGCTGGTGCATATGGTAGCCACTGACCACAAGTGGCTCTTGAGCCCTTGAATGCCACTGCTCAGAAGCAGGATGTGTGCTCGAAGTGCGACACACTAGACTTTAACGACTTAGTGTGAAAGAAAGAGTGTAAAACATCTCAGCTGTACCTTCTACGTTGGTTAAATGTTGAAATGATCATCTCTGGACTAATTTTATCTATTTCTTATTCATGTTGCTACTAGAAATGATAGTTATACCTAAGGCTTGCATTGTATTTCTATTGGACGGCACAGGCCTAGGCTGTCTTGGAAAAGCCAGAGCTCTCGTCACAGTAGATAGAACCAGTCACGGAGAGGTTGTTTTGAGTCTCTTTCCCTTGTCCGAGAACAAAAGCCCAACCACAGGCTCCAGAAGGGAGTGTTTGGTTTCTGGCAGTTTCAGACCCACAAATAAAGCAGTCCACATGCTCTTCTCCCAAGGGTCACTGCTATTTGACCTTTGAGACAATCAGGTGTCACCTCTTCCAGGAAGCCTTCCTTGACCAGCCCCTGTGGCTAGGTAGGCTGCTCCTGCTCTGGTCTACGTATTAACAGTCTCTTTACTGATTCATCCCCTATACCGGGCAGCAGGTTCCTTGAGCAATCCTGGGTCAATCATTTCTGAATCCCAGCATTCTATGCAAGGCCTGGGATGAAGCAGGCAGCCTCTGGTGAGTGTGGAATAGGAATCCCATTGAGCTGGAGGTACCCACCGCTGCATTGCTTCTGCACCCATGTTCCCCATAACCCCTCCTTAGGTTTCGACTCAAAGGAGCTGACACCCCTAATCTCAGCCTTCCTGTCGTGAGCCATGCCTCCTCCCAGTTGCCGCCCTCAGTTGGCATCAGGAAGGAAGAGGATGGACAGAGGGTGAGGCTGATGACCACTCGGACCAGGGCAGGTGGGGCCACCTTCTCTGTGGCAGCCCAGGTGGCCCGCCCAGAGCAGACCCTCTGACGTCAGGGCAGAACATACTCACCAGCGGAAGAAAGGTGAGCAGGGGCCGGACTCTGGGCCGAGCTTTTAGCGTGGCGGTTCCCGACTCACTCACAGTGTCAAACCGGTTGTCTCCATAATAGATCCCATCTAGAGGAGACAAGACGGGGAGACCATGACTGGGGATCAAGAGCATGGGGGACGACTGAGTTTAGTCTGCTCTGCAGTTCCCAGTAAGGAAAACCAAGCCCCTTGGTGGCCCCTGCTTGGCTCTGCCAGGCGCCTCTTCGTGACAAGATCCTACAGGTAGACGTGCGCTGATGGGGCCACCGGAAACAGCACTGCGAGGGACTCCAGGGGTGGTTTCTCGGGGTCTCCTGGGGCTTTCGGCCCCCAGCTGCCATCTGTCTCCTGATCCACCCACTGCAGGATCTGAGCCTTCACTCTCACAAGACCCTCCTTTGGGGGCGCTGAGAGCTTGGCCAAGGCCTCAGCTAACGCTTATCTCTGAGAAGAGGGAAGAAAACAAGTTGTTTTCTCTCGAGTGTTTGAATTTCTAATCTGAAACTAGAAGAGCAGATGAGGCCACCCAGTGGCTCAGCACCCACCTTCTGGACTCTGCTAACCTGAGATCTCTTTTATTTGTTTGTTTATTATTTATTTGGCTGTGCCGGGTCTTAGTTGCAGCACGTGGGATCTTTAGTTGCAGCATGTGGGATCTAGTTCCCTGACCAGGAACTGAACTGAGGCCCCCTGCATTGGGAGTGCAGAGTCTTAGCCACTGGACCACCAGGGAAGTCCTTAACCCAAGATTTCTTTAGCCCCCAAACCATCAGTGATTGGGGGTCATGGCTCCGTTTGAGGTGCCCTTGAGGGCAGAGCAGAAAGAATAGGACAGTAGGGTCCACCTGATTTAATACAGATCCCAGCTCTGCCATGGACTTGCCATGTCATATAACCAGTCTGGATCTCACTTTTCCCATCTGTACAATGGGAGCAATGATGGGCCCAGCAAATGTGGTTCTGTCCCCTGTAGAAAGATGATACAGAACATTTCTCTTCCTCTAGTTGCTGGCCCTGTGTTCTGGGTTGTTTCTACAGGAGTGGGAGGGAGTGAGACGCTAGTCACATTTTCTCAACCAATCGCCCTCATGACTCTTAGCACACATTGATGGGACTTTCCCATCCTGCCCCAGACTCACACTGTCACCTCCGAGAGGCAGGAGTCACTGTGGACCTCCTACTACGTGGGCCAAGAGCAAGGAGGACTTTCTCCATTCACGGGACGTGGGGGACTTCCTCTTGAGCCAGAGAGGACAGAGGAGAAAAGTCAAAATTCCAACGAACTAGTATCCTACTAACCGAAACATTGGATGAACGGTGATTACTTTTCCTCTTGTACGTGACTTTAGGAAGAAATTGCAATAGTTTACAGATCTGACATAGAGGGCCTTGAATATGACATGGAGGCTCCAGGGGGCACCCTAGAAATGGGACCCAGAAACCTCTGGTGTTGCCCTACCAGCCAGAGAGTTGGCTGGCACATTCCAGATTCTCCACCTTTCTGAGGGACCAACACAGCAAGCTTTCCCCTCGTCCCTGGAAATTCCAGTTCCCAGCACTGCCCGGTCCCATACACTCTGGGCAAACCCGATTTCCCAGTGTGGTTGCCAGGCTCCACGCCTGGGCCTGGAGACCAAGATGCCATGGAGTGGGTGGGGAGGGAGAAGGAGGTGGTAAGAGTGTAGATTTGGCCCAATCAGAAACAAGAAAAGTAGAGATAACCACATCTCCAACCGCTAACGCTAAAGCCCACCCAGTTCTCACTGGCTCTAATGTCTCACCAGCTTGTTGACACCAGGGTTTCCTGGGACATTCTCTAGACAGGGCTGTTTTGAAACCAAGGACCTCGATCTGACCTGGCAGCCAGGTCCATCGCTGCCTGGCCCCTTATTAGGACAGGGGGTAGGGTGGGGACTAACCCAGGCATGCTCCCCTCTCTCTCACTATTTCATTTAAATCTGTATTGGTGTTGGGGTCAAGGGAGCATCCTCTCAGCAGCTGAGTTACCACAATATTAATAGTTACTATTATTGTGGACCAAGGAGTTTTAGGGGTTCCCTGGTAGCTCAGCTGGCAAAGAATCCACCTGTGATGCAGAAGACCCTGGTTCAATTCCTGGGTCGGGAAGATCCCCTGGAGAAGGGATAGGCTAGCCACTCCAGTATTTTGGGGCTTCCTTGGTGACCCAAACAGTGAAGAATCCGCCTGCAATGAGGGAGACCTGGGTTCAATCCTGGGTTGGGAAGATCCCCTGGAGGAGGGCATGTCAACCCACTCTAGTATTCTTGCCTGGAGAATCCCCATGGACAGAGGAGCTTGGCGGGCTACAGGGGGTTGCAAAGAGTCAGACATGACTGAGCTGACTAAGCACAGGAGTTTTAGAAGCAAGCAGCCTGGCAAGCTGATCACTATAATAGCAGTAATAATATAATGCCAGGTGGAATTTATTGGACATTTGTAATGGGTCAGGCACGCTTCTAAGCACCTTTCATGCAGGCTTAGCCACTCAGTTGCGTCTGACTGTTTTCAATATCATGGACTCCTCTGTCCAAGAATGCTGAAGTGGGTTGCCATTTCCTCCTCCAGGGGATCTTCGCAACCCAGGAATCGAACCTGCATCTCTTGCGTCTCCAGCATTGGCAGCAGGATTCTTTACCTCTGAGCCACCTGGGAAGCCCACAGATTCCATGACTCAGCCCATCTTCTGAGGCACTGTTGTCTTGGTTGGTTTGTGGTTATTTTGAACTGGGGAACCCTTTCTAAGAATATGATTGTTCTCTAGAATACCTGTGGAAAGGGAGCAGCTCTGGTAGAGACAGGCGTGGAAGGCCCAGGTGGCTCCCTTCCACGGGAGCACCTCTTGGAAATACAAGTTGCTTTCCCAGTTCTAAGAGGTGTGGCTGGGATTCAGGGAAGGAAATATGATGAGGGAAGCAGAGGCAAAGTGGTGTGATGTGTGAAAGACTCAGCTGGCCGTTGCCAGCTCTGAAGATGGAAGGGGCCGTGAGCCAGGGAGTGCAGGCAGAAGGTGGAAAAGGAGAGAAAACATTCTCTCCTAGAACCTCCAGAAAAGAACAAAATGTTGCTGACATTTTAATTTTAGCCCAGTGAGATCAGACTTCTGATCTACAGAACTATGAGATATTAAATGTATGTTATTTCAAGGGGGAAAAAAGAAAAGAAAAAGAGGTGTGTCTAGAACCTGACACAGTTTCCTGGGCCCCTCATACCCGGGCACAGTTCCCAGCTGGTCAAGTCATACCAGCAAGTGGGGTAACTGTGACTGCTGCCATAAGCTGGGATGCCCGAGAGTTCAAGGTCAGGGCTGGGGCTTTCTGAGCCTCAAGGTCAAGGTCCAAAATAAAGAGAAAGACAACAGAATCAAACTTTGGGGATTTTCCTGCAGAAGTAAATGAACTCTGCTGGGATGAATGTCAGGGACACTAGAATAACTTTCTGGGAAGCCCCCTCCTCAATAGAGGAGATAAAGGAGGGCCTCTTGAGGGAGATGAAGTCAGGAGATAAAGCTGGTGACAGAGAGGAGGCTGGATGACTCTACCCAATGGGGCAGAGCCACCAGGAGGTGGGTAGCCCTTTGCTCCTTTGTCAGGGAGAACTCTAGAGTCTGGACACTTGGGGCTGCCCTCTGTGCTGATGGGGAGACTGAGGCCCAGAATGGCTGGTGGGGGGTGGGGGGGCTGGCCTAAAGTCTCAGAGCAGCAGTGGTGCCAGGGCCCAAATGGAGTGCCCCTTGAAGTGTTGGGCTCCAGGCACAAATAAGGGGGTGCCCTACACATGCCATGTGTCTTACTGCCTCTCCCCAAATAGGCTGACCTAGTTTTCTCGGTTTGGAGCAGGGTGTGCGTGTGCTTGTGTGTGTGTTATGTGGAGGGGGAACCGCCAGCTCTGGGGGAGCTGAAGACTGGGTATCCATGGCTGCCTCACTCCCAGCCCTTCCTTTCTGCTTCTCCCCAAGGAGGAACCTCTCACTGGGCCTTCTTTCCTCACAGAGCTCAGGGTTGAAAGCCTGACAAAATGCTCTTACTGCCCCAGCCCCAAAGCTGCCCATGGGTCTCCTTGGAGGCTGAAGTCCAGAACAGTTGTTTAGCTCCTTTCTCAAATCCTAGATAGGTCCAAACTAGAGAGGAAATGAATGATAAAAATGTAACTGTCTGGGACTTGCCTGGTGGCCCAGTGGCCAACACTCCAGGCACCCAATGCAGGGGGCCCGCGTTCGATCCCTGGTTTGGAAACTAGATCCCATATGCCACAACTAAGAGTGTGCTGCAACTAAGTCCTGGCACAGCCAAATAAAATCATAATTTTTTTTAATGTAACTGTGTGATACCTGATACGCAGTATTATGAGCTAGGACCATTCTAAGCTCTCTTTACATCCCTCTTCATACACCTGTGTGGGAGGCACTTTTACTATCCTCATTTGCCAGATGAGGAAACTGAGGCTCAGAGAGGTTAAGTCCCCGGCCCACGGTCCCACAGCTAGTGAGGAAAAGAGGCCAGGATTCAAGTCCAGGCAACCCGACTCTAGAATCCAATTCCCTCTGGCTACAGCCAGCACAGCAGGGAATTAACGCAGGGATTCAACATCCCTTTGCTCAGTCTCCAGTGAGCTTGAAGAGTTGGTGAGGCCTGGAGGAGACAAATGCATCCGGGAATCAGATCTGAGGTCATGCCCCAGCTCCTCCATGTAGCACTTGAGGACTCTGAGCACTTGCTCAGGCTGGGTTTCCCCACCGCCAAATGGGGATCCTTTAGGGAGAAGCCTCCCAAAATCAAGGAAAAGAAAAAAGCTAGCAGAGCTGAGAGGAAGGCTGGGGTGACAGTGCGGGGTCACAAACTGCCAGGAGCCCCCACATGACCCCACGAGCACTGGCCACGGGTCTCATCAGATCCCAGGTGCTTGGGCTTCTCTGCCTGCAGATGCAGGGGACAGGGGTTCGATCCCTGATCCAGGAAGATCCCACATGCCGTGGAGCAACTAAGCCTGTGCTCTAGAGCTGGGCAGCCACAACTACTGAGCCCTCATACTACAGCTACTGAAGCCTGCGTGGCCTAGAGTCTGTGCTCCAGAACAAGAGAAGCCAGCGCAATGAGAAACCCGTGCACTGCAACTAGAGAAAAGTCAGCAATGAAGACCCAGCACAGCCAAGAATAAATACACAAATATTATGTTTTTTAATAAAAAATTCCAGGTGCTTAAAAAGGGTGGGGTTTCTAGTTGGAAGAGTTTGTTACCTTGACCAGAGTAACCCAGAACCCCAAAACAGGCCCCAACCTCCACCCCACCGAGGTAGGGCATCTGATCCTTGTCACTTGGCTGGAGCCCCAGCCTTTCAGGGACGAAGCTAGGGGGCCCCATGTGAATGTAACCCACAAACGGCTGATGAGGCCCTTCCTTGCTAATTAACAGGGCCACATGACAGGAACCTGAAAAGGCTGGTCTGTCCCAGCAAGTCTCAGCCCGTCTGACCCAGGGTGCCAGGGAGAAGCCTTTGTCCAAGGGCAGAGGGGACGCCGGAGGTGGAGCTGGGCTGGGCTGGGAGAGCCACAGAATAGGGGAGGGGGGACCACTGGGGGACGGAGCCTCAGGGTTGGGGACTGGGGGAGGAGGAGCGTAGCAAACAGGCACCCCCCAACAACCCCGCCCGCTTCCAGGCTAGGACATGCTCCCCAAAGTATGGCCTACAGCCCTGGTGAACTTCACCTGAAAAAGTGTCTGAAGTGCATCAGAATCTGATCTTAACAAGGTCCCGGGTGGCTGGATGCACTAATTTTTGAGCTGCCTGGAGTCAGACTGACTGAGCCTCTGAGTGTTTCCTCAATTGAGAAAACAGTTTTTAGCATGGTGCTTCTTTCAGTAGATAAGCTCTTGCTAATGCCGGAGACTCAAGAGACATGGGTTCAATTCGTGGGTCAGGAAGCTCCCCTGGAGAAAAAATGGCAACCAGTATTCTTGCCTGGAGAATCCCATGGACAGAAGAGCCTGGTGGGCTACAATCCATGAGGTCGAAAAAGAGCCGGACATGACTGAGCATGAGGGGGAAAAATAATAATGATGAGGATGGTATTATTATCATTAATTTATTGGCTGGGAGAGAAGGGGCACCCTGTAGCCTGCAGTGGTCAAGGAAGGGCCTGGCTTTCTAAGCTGAACTACAGGAACAAGAGGAGACGGGGTGTGTGTGTGTGTGTGTGTGTGTGTGTGTGTACTGAGCTGCCAGCAAACCACAGCACACCTCCAGGGGTGTGTGTGTGTGTGTGTGTGTGTGTGTGTGTGTGTACTGAGCTGCCAGCAAACCACAGCACACCTCCAGGGGACACGAGTAAACAGAAATCTCCTTCACACCCCTGTCACGCACAGGTCAGCTTTCCTTTCGGGAGGCTGGTGCCAGCCTGTCCTGGGCCAGAAATATGTGCTCAGTGCCTGGAGTTCATGGCTTTCTTACCCGTTAGCCTGGCCTGAGACACGCGGTCCCCAGGAGCAGGACTAGTAGAACCTGCAGCCACCTTAGGGAGAACGCCCAGGGGTTCTCGTGGATAAGGAACTGGGATAGGCCCTATGTATTTATGTAGAATTGCAGGAAGTCCTCAGTGGGGGAGAGCACGGCAGCTCTACCTGGAGAAGATTCTCAAATTTTCCCATACAAAAGAATCACCCAGGGGACTTCCCTGGCAGTCCAGTGGCTAAGACTCTGTGCTCCCAATGCGGGGGGCCTGGCTTCAGTCCCTTCAGTCAGGGAGCTAGATCCCACATGCTGCAAGGAAGAGTTCATATGCCACAACTAAAGATCTCACACAGCCAAATAAATTAATTAGTTTTTAAAAAATCACCTGGGAGTTGGTGAAAAGTCCAGGACCTGGGTCTTAGCCCAGAGATTCTGACTTCCTATACCTCAGGTGGGGCCCCCAGGAATCTGCATCTTAAATAAGCATACTAGGTGATTGTGAGGAAGGTGACTTACATTTCGGAGGAAGGGCCCCCAGCAAGCAGGGTGTCCTATTGGTGGGGTGGGGTGGAGTGACAATAGATAAGGAAGCTTGGCTCAACTAATCTGAGAGCCAAGGGAGGAGTCCAGAGCCACTGGCAGTCTGGTCTCCGGCTGCAGCAAGTCCTTTATCATGAGATTTAGAAAGATCCACATCTCTGTTTTCTCACGTACTTTAAAAAACAATTGTGTGGCCTTTTAAGACCCTTGGATGGGCCCAGCGGGGAGGCCTAGGCTTCATTAGGAATGAAATTGCATTAAGTGAAGCGCTTTAATAGTTACTGGATAAATACCAGGGAAATCCTGTAAGGAAAAATTTACCCATCACCACACTCACATGACTGTTTGCATTTTACCTGCTGCACCCAGCCTACCCTTGTGCAAACAGATTTTTACATGACTGTAGCCAAACAGCAAGTGCGTACTGCTTAATTCCCTTACATACTCCCCATTGATATTCTTCCCCCTGAATCCTACCGGCTGTTCTCCAAGCGTATGGATACTGCCAGCATCTCAGGGAACGTCACAGACTCAGGGACCCTATGAAACTCTAATCCCAACCCCTTTGAGACCGCTTCACAGATCAGTTTCCTCTGGTCTACAGCAATGTTAGGAGGAAGAACTGAAGCAGGAAGCGCTCAGAGCTAGACATGCCCTGATAATAATAAACCAGGCAGGAGTTAACAGATTTGTTCTGTAAAGGGCCAGCTAGTAAATATCTCTGGCTTTGTGAGCCACACTGTCTCTGCTGCAGTCACTCAATTCTGCCCTTAGTAGCATGAAGGTAACCACAGAAGACATGCAAATGATGGGCGTGACTGGTCATGTTCTAATAAAACTTTATTTACAAAAACAGGCCATGGGCCTTAATTTGCCAATCCTTGTTTTAGTGTCTTTCCTTTCGATGCTCTTTAAAGCACTGCCATATACAAAATTTAAGCACTCATTCTGTAAGGAGCCTGGATACCAGACTGCTGGACCCACTTAACAGAAACAAAAAATACTGAGGCCCAGAGAGTGGCTAGGCCCCCAATTATTGACAGAGGCGGACTCCAAAATAGGTCTGGGGTCTTCATCACATCTGAGAATCCTCAACACTAGTCCTTCCTGTCCCCAACTCCAACACATGTCCTGCTTAGCAGGAAGACTTCTGCTACACCCACTGGGGCCCGGGAAATACCCTGGAAACACTGGAGAGCCATTCTGCCGGCTGCGCGTTGCTTCCCACCTCTCCACATGGCACAGGCAGCCTGAGTCAGCTGGAGACCCAGTTGTGCCCTACGGAACGGGAGGCTCCCTGGGCTCCAAGCCCTGCTGGTGGAGGCAGCAGCTGGCCAGAGGTGACTGGGCACCATGCCCACATCTCTTTACTGACCCCACCAGAAGTCTGTTCGGTGTAGGAAAAATGTTGGGGAATTTACCTATGGCAAAAATGTAGAGAAGTATGTAAAGCAAAAATGTAGAGGTGTGCAAGGAAGGCATTCCCCTTGGGGAAGGAGTGTGGGGGGAGGTGTTCTCAGGTAGATGCCTCTCCATCCAAATTCCCCCTTGATTACCTTCCACTTTCGAGGCTTCCCTGGTGGCTCAGATGGTAAAAAATCCACCTGCAATGCAGGAGACCCGGGGTTCGACCCCTGGGTCAGGAAGGCCCCATGGAGAAGGAAATGGCTACCCACTCCAGTAGTCTTGCCTGGAGAGTTCCAGGAGAAATCTGGTGGGCTACAGTCCACGGGGTCCCAGTGAGTCCGACACGACTGAGTGACTTTCATTCATTCATACCTTCCACAAAGTCACCTCTGCAAGCTGGAGTGTGGTCTCTGGAGCCCCATAACCTGGGTTCAAATATTGGCTCTGCCCCATGAGGGAAATTTGGGGGCAATGAAAATGTTTTAAAACTGAATTGTGCTGACAATTACACAGCTTGATAAGTCTACGAAAAAAAAAAGAAAAAATCCGTGAACTGTACACTTAAGAAAATCCTGGCTCTGGCTTCCCTGGCTCAGTGGTGATCCAATCCCTGATCTGGGAAGATCTTACATGCACAGAACAACTAAACCCGTGCACCAAAACTACTGAGCCTGTGCTCTAGAGCCTGGGAGCTGAAACTAGCAAACCCCACACGCCTTAGAGCCATGCTCAGCAACAAGAGAAGCCACCACAGTAAGAAGCCCTCAACCGCCAACTAGAGAGTAGTCCCCACTTGCCCCAAGCCTGTGCAGCAATGAATACCTAGCACAGCCATAAATAAATATTAAAAAACAGAAAAAAAGAGAAAATCCTGGCTCGATCATTTAAAATGGTGTGCTCTTGGGCATGTTACTTAACCTCTCTGCGCCTCCTTTTCCCCACCTGTCAAACAGGAATAACAGTCCCTACATCACAGGCTAGATGAGGATTAAACAAGTCAACAACAGGAGGACTTTCAAATGGTACCTTGCACCTAAGAAGGGGTCAATAAATGTTTGGGATTCAGGTGAGGAGAGGTGTTTAGACCTTACAGAGTTGTACTTGGCAAGACACATGTGTTTGCTAAGTTCCTAAGCCCTGCCTCCAAACTGCCCTGGCCCTCCTACCTTTGCTCCTGCTGTTTGCTCTGGAAATGCTGGGTGCCCTTCTCTCTCAGCTCACATGCTAGTTCCAATCAGAGGTCACCTCTCTGTTGCTTTTGCACTTACTCTTTTATAGCATAGGCTCAGAAAGGGCTAAACGGCATTTGGTCATGTCTGTTCACCAGCCAGCCGGAGATCCTTGGGTCAGAGAGAGGCGATGTCTCATTTGCCCTCTTCTGTCCAGGTGTCTTGTGTCCTGCTCCTGATAAAGCTGGGGGCTAAACTGAATCCAAGAGCAGGGGCTGAGGCTGTGACATCCTCTGGGGGTCCCCACACTGTGGCCATAAAGGTCAGTGAAGGTAATGGGGTGAAAATGAAGGCAGGTGAGCTAAAGCAGTGATGGGTGACCCTCCTTGGGCCCAGAACCTCAGATCAGACACAAGAAGTGAATTCCTGGCCTCACCCGACTAGATTCTCTATGTTATAGAAGGTACAAATTGCAGAAAGATGCAGTGATCAGATGACCCACAGGCAGAGCCCAAAGGCAGGGCAGGCAGGTATGATGTTTTCAAATACCTGCAGACACATCAACCTGATTCAGGGGCCAAGGGCGGCTGGCAGTCAAGGGAGGCTTCATTCATAGGCACCCGTCGTTGACCTGACAAGGGCCTGTGATCCCAGAAAGAGACTGGGTGACTGGCACAGCCTGCTATCCTGCTGGCAGCAGTGGCTCTGGGCCTCCTTAGGGTAGAGGCCGGTGTGTGGGCACCTAGATAGCAGCTCCTTCACTGCCTGCAACGCCAGGCCAGGCGAGGCCGGCTGGGAACTGGGAGAGGGGGAACGGAGGAACCGGAAAGAGTAGGGGTTGAAGGGACCATCCCCAAGTCCTCAGATCCAGGCAAGGCTTCAGACTCAACAGAACTGCTGGGGGAAGGGTGAGGGAGGGTTTCGCAAACCCCGGGAAGCCTTTCTGGCAACAATAAAGCAAACATAACTTCCTCGGAGGAGGGAAAACAAACACCTCGGGAGAGGGACAAGGATCAGATGCGGCCTCCCCATCAAAGATCTCTGACCTTGCGGTGGGGAGGGGCCCCTCCTTCCTTTTCCGAGAGACCTCCCTTTGCCGAAGGCTCCTGCCCGGCCAGCGCACAGGTTCAAACGCGTTGCTTCCCCTCCGCGCTGGCGCGTCTCCCGCCCTCGCGGCCGCGGATCACCCTGAGCCCGGGCAGAGCGCCGCCCTTGGGGTGGGGGACCACGCGCAGGCCCCCGCGCGCTCCCGCTCCCGGGCGCACTCACCGAAGCCCCGGGTCCCCTCCTCCGGGGCCTCCTGGGTGAAGATCCAGGGGGGGTTCGTGGCGTAGAGGGAGGTGGCGGGCGGGTTGGCATGTTTCTTGCCGAAGAGTTTGCTGAAAGTGCCCGGGTTCTTTTTCATGCTGCCGCCGGCCGCGCGGGCGCTGGGGGAGGACCGTCCCTCCCTCGCCTGCCCTGCTCCGGACTGGACTCCACACCGTCTCCCCGGGGGCCTCTACCAGGCCATGCCGCGCGCCGTCCTCCCGGCCCGCGCACCGGGCGACAGGTGCTGGGGGCGCCGCCGCTCTCCGAGAAATGCGAGCTACCTGGACAGGTAAGAGGCTGCCGCTGCGCCCCGGCCCCGCCCCCCGGCCGCCGCCGCCCCGCCGCCCGACTCCCCCGGCTGCATTCCTGCCGCCTCCTTCCACAACCGGCCATTGTTGGCGGGTCCCGGTGGGCCGGGGAACCTCGCCCAGCCCACGCCCAGCGCGGGGACGACCCACCCCTTCCCCGCGGCCGCCTCCCGGGCCTCCTCCTCCGCCCCCTCCCCCCGAGGGAGGCAGGGGGCGGGCCGGGTCCCCGCTTCCAAGGCGGTTCGCGACCAGGACAGTCCAGAACTTGGGAAACAACTCGTGCGTCCAGCACTGGGGCGGCTGCTGGCCTCAGCGCGCAGGCAGATGGCTCCCAGAGACCCTGGAAGAGTGGGCGGGAATCATCCATGCCTGTAAGGAAATGCCCATAGGAAAAAAAGGGAAAAGCGATAAATAAAAGCAATAAACTAGTGTCCCAATCTGATGACTAGGGTGGAAAATATCCTCGTTGACAAGCTCCAAAGAGAATGCAGGATGGCTAAATCTTGGTGCGTTTTTAACATCAATTTCTTTATTTTTTCTGTGAAGTTGTGAATATTAATTGAAATACAGTTGAATCACAACATTGTATTATTTTCAGGTGTACAACAGAGTGATTTAATATTTTAATAGATTATATACCATTTAAAATTATCATAAAATATCGGCTATATTCCCTGTGCTGTACAGTAGGTCCTGCAGCTTATTTTATCCACAGCAGTTTGTGCCTCTTAATTCTCTACTCCTATTTTGTCCTTCCCTCCTTCCTTCTCCACTATCCAACCCCCCCCAACTATTAACAGTTTTGTTCTCTGTGTCTGTGGGTCTGTTTCTGTTTTCTTACATTCATTCGCTTAATTTTTTAGATTGCGCAAGTGAAAACATTTAGTGTTTGCTTTCTGTCTAACTTTATAAGCATAATACTCTCTAGGTCCTTCTATGTTGTGGCAAATGGTAAGTTTTCATTCTTTTTATGGCTGAGTGGTGGCTCAGTGGTGAAGAATTTGCCTATGATCCAGGAGACACAAGTTCAATCCCTGGGTCAGGGAAAATCCCCTAGAGAAGGAAATGGCAACTCGCTCCAGTATTCTTGCCTGGAAAAATCCCATGGAGAGAGAAGTTTGATGGGTGACAGTCCATGGGGTCACACAAGAGTCAGACACAACTAAGCAACTAAACAACAACAAAAGTATTCCATTGTGTGTATAATGTATATATACTTCTATGTATACTTATAAATAAAGTATCTTCTTTATCCATTTATCAGTTGATAGACTAGGCTGTCTCTGTGTCTTGCCTATTGTAAATAATGCTTTTGTGAACACTGGGGTACGTATATCTTTGGAACTGTTTTTTTCATTTTTTTCAGATATATACCTAAGAGTGATATTGCTGCATCACATAGTAGTTCTATTTTTATTTTTTTGAGAACCTCCATACTGTTTTCCATAGTGGCTTCACCAGTTTACATTCCCACCAACAGTGTCCAAGGGTTCCCTTTCATTCTTTGCTGCTGCTGCTGCTGCTAAGTCGCTTCAGTTGTGTCCGACTCTGTGCGACCCCATAGATGGCAGCCCTCCAGGCTCCCCCGTCCCTGGGATTCTCCAGGCAAGAACACTGAAGTGGGTTGCCATTTCCTTCTCCAATGCATGAAAATGAAAAGTGAAAGTGAAGTCGCTTAGTTGTGTCCGACTCTTCGTGACCCTATGGACTGCAGCCCACCAGGCTCCTCCGTCCATGGGATTTTCCAGGCAAGAGTACTGGAGTGGGGTGCCATCGCCTACTCCTTCACCCTCTAAGTGAATGTAATTTTTAAAAACTTCTGGTGGGTCAAGCCCACGGAGGTTCAGTTCATTCTCCAGGGAGTTGAGCTGTGCATCTTTAAGATGCTTCAGGTGCACCTTAAGACGCTATTCTAGCTCGGCCAGGGCGTGGCCTTCCACCAGGGGAGGTCCCATCAGATGAGGACCTGAGACACTGTGCGGAAGATTCAGAGAGTTAGGCCATGGGGGTGGGGTGGGGAGGTTAGATTTGAATGCTTTCAGGGGACCATGTAGAAGGCTAGTGTGTGTGTGGAGGGTGGTATTCGAGTCACAGAGTCGAAGTGCTTCCCTTGAGCTACTCCATCATAACCCCCAGCTGCATTTCCCCTCTTTCTCCCAGACAGTTGGAATGGCGCCCCTCTTTTACCACAAACTTTCCCCTCCAAACTTTTCATTTTGAAAACACTGAAACAGTAAAATGACCACCTGCATGCACACACACACTTCATTTTCATTTTGCTGACGGTTCATAGGTGTGGGTATGGCACATCTCCCCACCCTGACCACTACTTCAGTATCCATTGCCTAAGATTAAGGACATTCTCCTTAATGACCACAATGCAGTTATCACACACCAGAAATTTAACATCAATCGATACACTATGAATATATAAAGTATACTCCCCATTAAAAATTTCCCAATTATCCCCCAAGGTGTCATTTTAGTTTTTTGTTTTTTTTTTTCCCAACCTGCAATTCAATCAGGATTCACACACTGTGGGACTTCCCTGGTGGTCCATTGGCTAAGACTTCCTGCTCCCAGTGCAGGGGGGCCCAGGTTCAATTCTTGTTCAGGGAACTTAATTCCACAAGCCGCAACTAAGAGTTTGCGTGCCAGAACTAAAATGTCCTACATTCCGAAACGAAGATCCCTCATGCCGCAACTAAGACCTGGCACAGCCAAATAATTTTTTTTTTAAAGACTCACCCATTGCATTTGCTGGTCATATTTGTTTAATCTCGTAATTTAGGGCAATCCTCTGCTTTTGTTTTTCATGACAGTGGCATTTTTGAAAAGTCCACTCCAGTGTCAAGGGACAGGATGAGAGGGGCCCTCAGTCATCGTTTTCCCACCAAGAGAGGAGGGATTGAGGAACAAATTGGGGGACAGAGCATCTTTAAAGACAGTGTTCCCCAAATGTTTTTGATTGATGACATGTCTGTGGTCAACCTTGTCCTACCCCACCCACTCCCAGGGCACTGCAGGAGCCAGTTCCTGTTCAGAGTATTTGTGGAGGCTTCCCAGTTGCCTGTTGCCGTGCTGAAGGTTTGAGGTAACTGGAGCTAGAAGATAGTTATAGAAGTCTTATTTCTACCTTGCAGGGTCTTGAGGTCTCATCAGGGAACTGGGTTTACATGATTCAAGGTGGCAGACCACGATGACTTAAGTACAGAACAGTGACTGCTGCCAGTGATCCATACACAGCAGGAATTCAGAGGAGGGGAGAATAGCATGAGGTCCAGGAAGGCTTCTTGGAAGAACTGAGGCTTGAGCTGGCCTCTGAAGGATGACAAGGATGTTGACAGAGACTGGAGGGGCATCCACACATACCCACAGGATCCGCCCCACCACCCCCACCTCTGCATCATGGCTCCTCCCACTGGCCACTTGGGAAGGGTGCAAGGGGACTCCTGATACCGCATCCTGCCCTAGACATCATCACAACCCAGTCAAGTGCTGCAGATACTCAGGCACGAGATAGGGGCTTCCTTCTTGGAGACCTCCCGCCTTGGGTAGCTCCTAGGCTCTTACACCCTGAACTATCCCCAGGAGAGTCACCATCCAGCAATTCCATTCATACGCAACTTCCACCATATAAATAATATTCTTGTTTTTAAGTATTTATTTATTTAGCTGCAGCGGGTCTTAGTTGTGGCATGTGAATCTCGTTCCCTGACCAGGGATTGAACCTGAGCCCCCTGCATTGGGAGCTCGGAGTCTTAGCCACTAGACCACCAGGGAAGTTCCTATAAATAATCTTGAGAACATCTGTGTGCCCAGCTCTGGACTATGAAGGATCCAGAGAAATCAGAGACATGGTTCCTGAGTTCAAGTGGCTTTAGTCTATTTGGGGAGACAGTGAGAGACACGTGGAGAGGTAAAGGGCGGGGAGGTAAGTGAACAGGGGGAGACTAACAATGGGATTAACAGAGATTCAGAGTAGGAGAAAACAGGGTGGGCTGGAGGATCTGAGGAGGGCAGGCAGGAAGGGCAAAGACCTCTGCAAGGGCTCAGGGTGGTGGAACTAGGAACTGGGAGATGAAAGAGAGGTCACAGCAAGGTCAGCCAGGGTGTGACGGGCTTAAAAAGGCAGAAACAACCCAGATTGTCCAGTTAAAGATGACTGGTTAAATAAATGATGGCATAATCACACAATGGAATAATCATGCAACTCTAAAAATGAGTGAGTCAGCCAACTGTGTCCAGTTTTCTACCAGATAAACTGATAAACTGTTGACAAAACCATGTGTGTGTGTGTGTGTGTGTGTGTGTGTGTGTTACCGTTTGGGGCAGGATAGGTAGCTCAGACGATAAAGCGTCTGTCTGCAGGGCAGGAGACCCGGGTTCCATCCCTGGGTTGGGAAGATCCCCTGGAGAAGGAAATGGCAACCCACTCTAGTACTCTTGCCGGGAAAATCCCATGGACGGCAGAGCCTGATAGGCTACCCTCCATGGGGTCACAAAGAGTCGGACACGACTGAGCGGACTTCACTTTCACTATGTATAATCTTATTTGCTTGTATTGGCACAGAGACACTAAGGAAAGATAACCTAAGAAACTAGTAAAAGTGGTTACTAGGGGGACGTGGTGGGAACAGGGCAAAGAGAGTGGGAGGGAGAATTCTCACTGAATGCTGTTTTACACTTTCTAATTTTCAAACCGTGGGAAATATATTTGCTGTTAAAAAATAAAAAATAACTCGGCAGGAGAGTTTAGTTTAGAAGCACCATGGGGCTTCCCTGGTAGCTCAGTGGTAAAGAATCTGCCCGCAAATCGGGAGACTCAGGTTGATCCCTGGGTTGGAAAGATCCCCTGGAGAAGGAAATGGCAACCCACTCCAGTATTCTTGCCTGGGAAATCCCACGGACAGAGGGGCCAGGCAGGCTACAGTCCATGGGATCACAAAAGAGTCAGACATGACTTAGTAACTGAACAACAACAAATGGACCCACCACAAACCAGCCTCTGCATCACCTGGGATTTTACTAGAAATATAGGATCTCTGGCTCCACTCCAGATGTTGAGCAACCTCTCAAGATGTCCACTTGCTCATCTGTAAAATTAGATGTTAATTTAAAATCATTATGAGATTCAGTGAGCTGTTGCATTAAGGTACCCAGCAGAAGATCTGCAGTATATTTTTTTGAGAGTGTAATTTAAGCAGTTTTTTTAAAAAAAATTCTATTGCAGTATAGTTGATTTAAAATGTTGTTAGTTTCTGCTGTACTGCAAAATGAGTAAGTTATATAACAAGACTCCCAGGTAAGTCAGGAGCATGTTATAGTTTGAGAAGTTCAGGCTTAGAGTTGGTGGTTACCAGGTGATGGAGCAGGCAAGGGTAACTGGTGGTAACAGCTGTTTGTAAGGATCTTTAGCAGCTGGATGAAAGACCAGGAGAAGGAGAAAGAGTAGGCTGAGGGACTATGGGAGGCTGTGTAATTGATCAGTTATTTGCTTAATCATTTGGTTAATTGACATAAGCAGGAGGGGATTTGGACACGTGTGCTGGGGATAGAAAATGAAAAAGTTGTTAGTTTGTGGGACACTTCTTAGGAAGAAGGGAAGGGCATGGTTAACAGCTTGCATATGGGGAGATGAAAACAACTCTGAGCTCGCTTCCTCATCTGTAACATGGGAGTAATAACAGTACCCTCTCTGCGGGTCATTAGGAAGATTAAGTAAGATAACGATGTGAAGTGCCAGCACAGGGCCTGGCACCCAGGGGCCGCTCCTCAAGTGTTCGCTCATTTCCTCCCCTTCTGGTCCCTTTGCCTTAGGGGTTAGCCTTGGTTGGGGGTGGAGGAAAGGGGGGAACCAGGGTGACGCATGAACACCCAGAAGGGCTTGAGGCCGTAGAGTAGACAGCAGGGCTCTCCCTGCCCCCTACCCCCACATTCTACCCAGATTCCTTTTCCATGTTGGTGCGTGGAGAGGTGGGGGCCCATTTCTGACAACTTTAGAGGCTGGGTTCCCTGGGGCAGGCTCGGGGCTTGATTCTCTGTCCAGCTCAGCCCCCTGTTGTAGCCCCACTCCATCTAATGATGACATCTCACACCTGGTCCCCCAGGAAAAGAAACAGCCAAATAACAGGCTCCCCTCCAAACAGCCAAAAGCCCAATCCTGTAATTAAATCTTGGCTTGGCAGTTACTTAGTCACCTCCAAGAGCCGACTTTCCTGGCCAGTTCTGGAATGTGGGGTGGGATGGGGGCCCGGTAGGTGCAGTCTCCCCAGAGACCCAGCCGGGCCTTTGTCAAAGTGGTGGTCTCCCCTCCAACAAAGCCAAATGCTCCTGGCTGCGGGAGTGCACTCTGAGTGCGGGAAGGGCAGGCTGAGAGACACCAAGAGTCACCTCATCCCCACCCCAGGTCTCTGTGGTGAGCTCTGCAAGGGCAAAAGTCAAAACTCCCATCATGCCAATTCCCATATCCACTGAGCTGTGGATCACCTCGTCCCACCACTGCTCCAGGTTGGAGATGCCTTCTACCAGACCAGCTCCTGACACTGTTCCCTTCAGCCTGCAGGGTGGAGTGGGCTTCAGTCTCCACCCACCCCCTCTCCCAACCCCAGCCTTCCTCTGGGCTGGGCAGGTGCCAGGAAATGTGGTCAGGCTAAGAGGAAGCCTGGCTAACGTGGACTCCTAAATCCTGAGAAGGTGGTCAAGGTCAGTACCTGGTGCCTGAGAGTATGAAGATCCAAGATCCAGCCCTGAGTGGGAAGTGGTATGTTTGAGGGTGCTGGGAAGGGATGCATTTCCCTTGGTAACCGTGGGCTCTTTGGGTGGGACCATGGCAGGATGAGAAAGATCCTTGCTGGGGAATAGGTTTAAATCCTGACTCTGTTGTTTAGAAAGGGTGTGACCTTGGCTGAGATACCACCTCTCTGAGCCTCAGTTTGTTCATCTGTAAAACAGGGGCTATTAATGTAGGTGGTTATGAGACTCAATGAGATAGAGAGTTAAAATACCCAGCAGAGTCTGACTCATGGTGGGTACTTAGTACCTGCATGCTCTCACCCCAGTTCCCTGCCTTGACTTTGGGCATGGACATGCTGAACAGAACAGACAGAACAGAGGCCTTGAGAGGCTGCACGAGAGCAGTACCCATTCAACAAAGAACCTCAAGAAGGAAAATTCCATGGGGGCCTAGGAGACAGGGCGGGGTAGGTGTTTACAAGGTTAGGTTCAAAAGCCAGACAAAAATATTCCATTGTAAAACACATCCTACCATCTGAAATCATGTGTGTATATTAAAAAAAGGGAGATTATTTAGTACAAAAACAAAAACCCAAATCTCATGTAGATTGTGACTATAGGTAGATAAGGTGTATTTGTGAATGAACAGCCAGGGGTTTGCAGGGACCAAGACTGTGGAGCTGACTGGGAGTATGGGGGTAGTTGGGGCAGCGAGCAGGTGGGGAGTGCTAGGATGACAGGTGGGGCTTTTACTTTTCAGTAATGTCCTTTGTTGGCAGATCATTTGTCTTAACTTGAAATTCTACAAATAATAAAGAACACTATTTATTTTTTAATATTGGCCACGCGGGTTCTTTGTTACGGTGAGAGAGCTTTCTCTAGTTGTGGCTCACAGGTGCCCTAGTTGGGGTACACGAGCTTAGTTAGATGCCCCACGGCATGTGGGATCTTAGTTTCCCAACCAGGGATCGAATCTGCATTGGAAGGCAGATTTTTTTAAACCACTGAACCACCAGAGAAGTCCCAAAGAACATAGTTTAGCATGGAATGTATTTTTCCTTTTTTTAAAAAAAGAACACTGGATGGGGGCCAGCATGGAGATGTGGATCTCAGTGCCACTAACCTCCTGTTATGACCAACCTAGACAGCATATTGAAAAGCAGAGACATTGCTTTGCCAACAAAGGTCCATCTAGTCAAGGCTATGGTTTTTCCAGTGGTCATGTATGGATGTGAGAGTTGGACTGTGAAGAAAGCTGAGTGCCAAAGAATTGATGCTTTTGAACTGTGGTGTTGGAGAAGACTCTTGAGAGTCCCTTGGACTGCAAGAAGATCCAGCCAGTCCATCCTAAAGGAGATCAGTCCTGGGTGTTCATTGGAAGGACTGATGCTGAATCTGAAACTCCAATACTTTGGCCACCTCATGCAAAGAGTTGACTCATTGGAAAAGACCCTAATGCTGGCAGGGATTGGGGGCAGGAGGAGAAGGAGACAACAGAGGATGAGATGGCTGGATGGCATCACCGACTCGATGGACGTGAATCTGAGTAAACCCCAGGAATCGGTGATGGACAGGGAGGGCTGGCGTGCTGCGATTCATGGGGTCACAGAGTCAGACACAACTGAGTGACTGAACTGAACTGAACCTCCTGTGAGACCATCCAGGCTTCCTGAGCCTCAGTCTCTCCATCTGTAAAGTGGGATGCTCACGCTCAGTCCCCTAGTCATATACGACTCTGTGACTCCATAGACTGTAGCCCACCAGTCTCCTCTGTCCACGGGATTATCCCGACAAAAATACTGCAGTGGGTTCCATGCCCTGCTCCAGGGGGTCTTCTTGACCCAGGGATCAAAACTGCTTTTCCTGTGGCCCCTGTATTGGCAGGCGGATTCTTTACCACTGAGTCACCTGGCAAGCCCTGTAAAGTCACATGGTGCGCTCCAACACTCAGGTGTAGTTTCCCATCTGATTAATGTGTTCCTTGGCTGGCAGAGTGCAGGCAGAACAGCACACGAGGATCTCTGGTGCCTCTTGTGCAGGGGGCGCTCCGGGGAAAGAGAGGTGAGCACTGGATGCAGGGAGTATTTCCCCAGGGCGTGGCCATCTCCTCTGCACCAGCTCTGTGCTTTGCCTCTAGCCTTCAGGAGCCGTCTCTAGCCTTCAGGATCCGTCCCCTACCCTCTAGGAATCAGCGGAGCCCTGTACACTTTTCACGTGTTCTGAAGACCAACACTTGAATGGGGACCTTGAGCCCTGGGTGTGTTTCTATGCAACCTCTTGTGGGTCCATCTTGTCTCTCCCTCTCTTCCTGAGACCTGAAAGTAATAGCAGCTGCATCTACCATTCACTGAGCATCTTTGCTGTGTGAGGCACAGGGCCAAGTGGACTAGGTGCATTAACCCAATACCATCTTAAAAAAATTTTTTTTCATTTATTTTTTGGCCACACCACATGGCACGTGGGAGCTTAGTTTCCTGACCAGGGATCAAACCCGCGCCCCCAGCAGTGGAAGTGTGGAGTCCTCCTAACCACTGGACCACCAGGGAAGTCCCAACCCACTACCACCAAGCCAGCTCTACAAAGGAAGAGGACAATACGTCCATTTTGTGGATGGAGGGGAAAAGACTTCAAATGACATCTATTGTTTAGTTGCTAAGTCATGTCCAACTCTTTTATGACCCCATGGACTGTAGCTCGCCAGGCTCCTCTGTCCATGGAATTCTCCAGACAAGAATATTGGAATGAGTTGCCACTTCCTTTTCCAGGGGATCTTCCCTGACCCAAGGATCGAACCCGAGTCTCCTGCATTGGCAGGCAGATTCTTTACCAGTGAGTCTTCAGGGAAGCCGCAAATGACACCTACTCATACCCTGTGACCAGTCAATTCTCTGTTAGGAGCAGGCCCCAAAGAAACTTTCACTCTGGTCCATAAAGGCATGTGGATGTGATGTTATTGCCGTGCTGTTTGTGCAGATGGGGAGTAGGAGACACATGGGAGGAAAGGCTTTGGAAGGAAGCAAGGAATGAGGCTTATGCAGCAACACGGATGGATCTTAAAAACAGAAGGTAGAGATCAAAGTAAACAACAGAATGAGATCGAGAACACACAAAACCACTTATGTAAATGAACACTGCCTGCACACAAAACAATATGTATTTTGACAACACATTTGAACAAGAAGATACTTATTAAGAACATTAGAATAGCTGCCTCTGGTGGGCGGGGGTGGAGAGTGTGGTTGGAGACTGGAGATAAAGAGGGAAAATTAATATAACAAGAGAGGAGGACTTCATAGACCAGTGGTGATAAGGCACCTGATATGAGCTGTAAGAATAGCTCAGTTGTTTGTACTTGAAGTCCAACAAAGGAAACTCAAATAAGGATCAGAGAGGTTAAGTAATTTGTGCAAATCACACAGCAGACAAGGAGGAGTGGAAAGAGGATGTTCGAATAAGTAGGCTTCTTAAAGCAAGACGGTAGCAGAACCCTGAAAGCCACATGTCTGCACTGTAACAGCAAAGAGGGCAGGAGGGACAGAGGGACAGAGGACAGGTGTGTGTGGCAAGGGGTGGGGATCTCCTTGGGCTCCACAAGTCAGCCTGACATGTCACCAGCTCTCCCCATCATTCCCAAACACCCACTGAGTGCCGTGGGGTACAGATCACCCTCCTTACCTTCCAGGAATTATGATGAGGAATAAAATGAGCTCATGCTGGGGGTGTGGCAGAGAAGTCAGAAAGAGTGGGCTTCCAGGAGGCAGGACTGACTCAGTGCTGTCTGGGGCTTAGAAACGATAATAACAATATAACTCAGCACTGACCATGCAGCAGGCCCTCCTCCCCACCGTCTTCCAAGCAAGATACCATCTGCCCAGAGCCTTGGAGATCCCAGATCAGAGGCTCCGCCAGGGCTGCCCTTCCTCCCCACTCCTCCCTGCCTGCCTCCCCTCTTGGTCCCTCCCATCCTCTCCAGAAATTAGGGGTCATTACCATTAGGGTGTGAGATCTGAGTACAAGCCATTAACACCCCAACTCCCACTCCGCCTGGGGGCGTCTAAGTCTACACCATACTCAACAGGCAGTGCTGACAGTGCCAGGAAGGAAACTGGGCTGGGCCCAGCCCTGGCCAGTGGGCCGAGGGCAGGAAGTCACCAGCTGTTCTGCCTTCCTCACGCTGGGCCCCCTCCTTTCCTCCTCACTGACCCAGGGAGAAGCTCAGGGCAGTCCGACATGGGGCATTTCTGACACGTTCCTGGAAGTCTGATGTTGCGGAGGTGGGACCCGAAGGAGGTGTGTCGGGGAAGACATCTGGTTTTGAAGATGGCAAGAGGGCAGCCCATTCAGCCACCTACCCCTCAATACAGTTACCCACCCACACATAATAACAGCCAGTTTTATTTGTTTATTTATTTTTTGGTCACATCGTGCATAATGTGGATCTTAGATCCCCAACCAGGGATCGAACTCATGCCCTCTGCGTTGGAAGCACAGAGTTTTAACCACTGGACCAGGAAGTCCAATAATAGCTAGTGTTTATTGAGTGCTTCCTCTGTGCCAGGCACTGTCCTAAGTGCTTTGCCCTACTCTGTTATTAGTAGTTAGGGACCTTTAGTCCAACCATTTTACAGATGAGTAAACAGAAGTACAGAGAGGTCAGTTATTTATACTTGCCCAAGGTTACACAACTAGTAAAATGGTAGAGCCAGGATTCAAGCTCATAAAGTCTGGCTTTGAGCCTGCAGTCTCATCCACTATACAACAACCCACCATCTATCCACATGGACCATCTTCCCATCCACTCACCCGTGGCCACCCCACTTAACCACCTGTCTACTCACTCATCCAGCCATCCCTTCATCTCCTAACCCCTTGTTTGAAGTGGTTTAGGAAAGGGAACAGCAAATACAAAGACTTGGAAAGGAGAGAGCAGGGCATGTTAAGAAAGTAGCTGCTGCACAGAGTGAGGGAAAAGATAGCAAGCGATGAGACTAAGAAGGTGACCAGGGGTCCAATCAGGAGGGTCTGCTCATCCGCCGTCTATCCGCCTACTTGCATCCATCCACCTCCCACTCTGCTCTCCTACTCCTCTGTCCATCCATCCATCCATCCATCCATCCATCCACCCATCCATCCATCCATCCATCCATCTATCCATCCATCCATCCACCCACCCACCCATCCATCCATCCATCCATCCATCCATCCATCCATCCATCCACCCACCCACCCATCCATCCACCCACCCATCCATCCATCCATCCATCCATCCATCCATCCACCTATCCATCCATCCATCCATCCATTCATCCATCCATCCATTCATCCATCATCCTTCATTCCTATTCTTGAGAAGGCAGATAGAGAGGAAGAAAGAGAATAGAGAGTTAGCTGGTTACATTTCTTCCATGCCAGTGATTTCTTGTGACCTTTTGCGGGGCTGGGGGAACATTAGGACTCCCCAAGTTACCTGAATAAACAGAATGATGTCCTCCACTCTCCACTCACCCCACTACCCATAGCTCACCAGTCCTGGGCACCATGGGAAGAAGGGATTGCAGAGTGACTAGGTATTAAGGCTGGAAGAACCATCCAGACCTTGAAGCTTCTGCCCCCAGCCCTGCCCCTGTATCTCCTTAGGAAGACAGAAGGAATTATGTTGTCAAAGAGGTGTCACAATGCCCCCAGCCCCATACAAGTTCTCCTGACTTGGTGTCCCAGTACCCTCCCAAGAGTCCCTGAATACCTCTGGAGCCCTTGGCCGCCAGAAGTTCCATCTCACCACCAAGGAAGGCACTGGTCAAGGATGTTCCAGGTGGGATGACATCATGGTGTAGGAACAGAGCAGCCCAAAGTGGCAAGAAGTTTGATTGACAGGAAGGAGTGTGAAGGCCCCAGGCCAGCCCACCTGTGCAGCTGGGAGCTGAGGGACTCTTACCAAAGGTTTAGGTGCCAGTGACACTGCCCAACTCCTGTTCCCCAGCTGTGGAGCCGTCCTTGTCTCCCCGGGTTGGGGAGGGCAGGTGACCACCACTCAGCTCCTTTGCTCTCTGCCCTTTCACTTCCCTGAGAGGCTTCCTGGACCGTTAGTTTGCATGGCCCTACCTCCTAGGCACACTTGTGATAAGTAATAATGCTGGTCAACAGTTACTGAGGGCTAAAGACGTCCAGGCGCCTTAAGGAGAGTATCTCATTAACTCATAGTAACCCTATGAGATAGAGTCTCTGTTGTCCTTCGTAGATGGAAAAACAGGCAGAGTGTATGATAAATTACCGGAGAGGCTCCTCTGGGGGTCCGGGGGTTAGGACTCTGAGCTTCCACTGCCGGGCGCACGAGTTCGATCCCTGGCTGGAGGACTAAGATTCTGCACGCTGCGTGGTGTGGCCAAAAATAAATAAATTACCGGAAGAGCAGGTACCCAGTGGGTGGTAAAGGCTTCCTGAGGAAGCCGAGGCTCCCCCAACCTGGCTTTTTCACTGACTCCCTTCAGAGTCCCTGTACCCTCACTGAAGGCAAATAAGTGCTCATAAAGCTTCGAGCATGTGTGACACCTCTGTGTAACTTCTGGATGGGGCTGATGATAATTACCACTTTCTTTTACAGCTCCCACAACTCATGGTGCCCCCTCCACAAGCTGTGCGGTAGATAGCCTTATTAGCCCCATTTTGCAGATGAGGCAAGTCAAGCTCAAAGAGGTTCAGTGACTTGCCCAAGGATGCCCGATCTGTAAGGGCAGAGTCAGGTCCTGAGCTTAGACCTTCAAACTCCAAAGCTCGGGCATATTTCCAGCATCAGGTGCCCTGGGAGGCTTCACCAGCTGCCTCACCCAGTGCTATTTGCATTTTGACAGGGCAGAAGGCCTTCCACAAAAAAGGGAGGTGCAAATGGTGGCATGTCAGGCACAGACTAGGCCAGCAGATGGGCCGGGAGCCAGAAGAGGGGCCTGAAGTATTGAACCTCATCTCACATATGAATCTTGCCTTACTCAGAAAGTGCTGCCCTGAAGTCTCCCTCTTCCCCATTCTCGGTCCGGGTATAAGGGACAGATGTACACATAATATATCTGAAAAGCCTGGGTGGGTCTGCCTGCGGGTGTGGGGGTCATGGAAGGAGGGGGTCAGATTCCTTCTTTTGGCTCTTAACTCAAAACCGAAGTGAAAACAGGGGAGTGCGATTCAGCAGGGAGCGAAAGGGCTGGTGGGACCCTCTCCTTGCCCTATAAACTTCATTGCTCCCTGCTGAACGGGAGGACTAGGAGGCTTAAGGCAGCAGAAACCAGATAGGGGAGATGGGGGCCTTCCTTCCACCTCTAAACTCTTTTTCTCCGCCTCAGCATTGTGAGCTGATGGTTCTTCGCTGTGGGAGGGGCGGGGGAGGCCGGTATCCTGCGGGAAGTTTGGCAGCACCCCTGGCCTCTGGACACCAGTAGCACCTCCCAGTTCTGACCACCGAAAATGTCTCCCCGCATTGCCACATGTCCCCCCGGGGTGGGGTGGGGGCGGAAATGCCCCCAGGGGTGAACCACTTCTCTAAATTCACACACACTGTGCATTTGACAGGGAGGACCCGAGAGGGGAGGAGACGGTTAAATGAAACCAGATGTTAACCTGGAAAGTACGTAGTCCGGCCCCTCCCTCCCTCCAGAGCGGCCGTGCTGGGCTGAGCATGGGATGGGGTGTTCTCAGCGTGCGGAGCTTAGTCACCTGGAACCTGGCTGGGCCCCCGGGAGGGGTGGGACGAGGCTGGGGCTGCCCGGCTTCCTCCTCCTCTTCCCATCCGCCGCCTCCTTTCTCTCTTCCTCTTCCCTCGCTCCCCAGTTCCTGTGCGAGCCTCATCCCTGGATGTGCTGGGGGTCCTGGATCGCCCAAGCAGGGTCTCAAGTATAGCAGCAGCAGCAGCGGGGGCATAGCTGACGGGAGACTCGGGGTCTGGGCTGGGGTGGAGTAGGAGAGGAGGATTCAAACCCTGGTTCCTGCACTAACTGGTCACTGGTTGTGCAACTTCTTCAAGATTCTTACACACCTCTCACTAACCATGTGTGCTTAGACCAAGCTTAGAGTCCTCTGAGCCTCAGTTTCTGCATTAGAAAGATAGGAGGCTCCTCCGTCCATGGGGATTCTCCAGACAAGAATACTGGAGTGGGTTGCCATGCCCTCCTCCGGGGGATCTTTCCAACCCAGGGATTGAACCCACGTCTCCTGCATTGCAGGTGGATTCTTTATCGTCTGAGCCACCAGGAAAGCCAGAAAGATGGGAATAACATCTCACAATGGCTCTTTGGGGCTTTCGCAGAGGTCAGTGCTTAGTCACTGGCAGTTGGTAGATTCTCGATCTTATTAGCAAAGAGTGTTGCAAGCCCTTCCCCTTGCAGGAAGAGCCCCCCAAGACAGTTCTGAAAGCACCTGCCTCTGCCACCTCTCACAGCAGCTCCGGAGCCTGAGGGGCAAGGCCCAGGTGGCCAAGAGCTGCTAGGGAGCAGGGACAGGTCGGGGCAGGGTCTCTGCAGTTCCCTGTCTCCACAGGCACAGGCTGAGCCTCCCTGCATGTCAGGAGGACCAGAAGCCCACATCCTTGGATTCGTGCTTAACGTGAAAAGCCCGAGCCGCTTGTGCGCCCCAGGAAAGGAGAATTCTACACCTCCAGGCTCTCAGCCTCAACACTGAGGAAAGAGAAATTGTCATGGACTCTGTAGCACTGATTCTCACCGCCCTTGGAAGGAGCTGGCAATACCGAGAGATGTTCTCAGCTGTCACAATTGGCAGGGGGTGCTACTGGCAGCTAGTGGGCAGAGGCCAGGGCTGATGCTAAGCATCCTTTGACGCGATGCACAGGGCAGCCCCACAGCAGATGTATCCAGCCCAAAGTGCCAACGGGGCCGAGACTGAGAAGCACTGCTCCCCAGGGCTTCATATTTGTGTTCATATGTGTAGTGTCTCTGCCACTTGTACACCCAGAGCCTGGTGCATAAGAGGAGCACAAATGGATGGAACAACTGACGTCACATCCTCAGCTGCGCTGAGAGATAATTCACAGGATAAACCTCACACTCCTGGGGTGTCATCCTGTCTCTGCCAGGTCCAAGGACCCAGAACCAAAACCCAGCATTCAAAACCCCACAGTGTCCCTGCCACACCCGGGACATCAGGCCACCCTCTCTCACCAGCGAGCCTGGGGACTGGGGAGGGGTCGCCCTAGCTGCTCACCTGCCTCCCAGCACATCTAGCAAGGGGCCAGCAAGATGCTGAAATGAGGACAGAAATGCATTGGCAAAAAAAAAAAAAAAAAGAATTGGCAGGCCCCATCCCCACAGTGCTGTGGACACAGCATGTATTGTGGGGTACAGGGGGTGGCCCCTGGAGTCAGCCAGGCCTGGGTTCCCATCACAGCCTAACTCCTCACCAGCCACGTAACCCTAAACTTGGGAATACCCTCCTGACTTCTGTTTTCTCAATTATAAATGAGGCTCATAATGATACCTTCCTTAAAGGGTTAATGTGAGGATTCTCAGAGGAAATCCACTGAAAGAGTTTGGCGCTATGCTCATGGGTAGTGGTGACAAATGATCGTGGATTATCTCTATTCATACCTCATTTCCGGTGTGAGCCCCTCTGTTTGTCATCTGTATCCCAAGGCTGAGCCTGGACAGGTCTGGGAAGGCTGCTGACCGCTTGTGCACCCCTCTCTCCAGGTGAATAGGATGTGGTGCTGACCTCTGAGAGCATGTACATGCTGTTGGGACATTAGCCAGAGCCCGGAAGGACCACTATTTGGCATTAAGATGAGGCAAGCACAGGAGCTAGGGTGCAAAATATGTGAAAGGAAGCACTCACTGTGCCCTTGCATGAGTCTGAATATGAGCCCCTCCTGAAAATGCATAGCCTTGCCTTATTCTAGTCCCAGCCCAGAGAAGGACTACCTCCCAGGAGGAGGGCCTGATGGCACAGAGGATGGTGAGATGGGTGCAGAGGCCACAGCATCTGAGGCTTTCTGGAGGAGGTGCCATGAGAGCTGCTGGTGTGGGAAGATAAGGGGGAATTTTGAAGTGCAATGCTGAGGTCATATATTGCTAGGTGGGAACTTTTCTCTGCCTTGGAAAAAAGCCCTGGGCAAGTGTGAGTTGGGCAAATAATTTATAAATTAAACACAACAGAACGTACATTATGATTTGAGTAGTGGGGGTTTCGTCAGATGGCAGGGGTTCAACTTCCAATAGCTCTACAGCTAGGGGTTTCCTCCCAGTTCCCTGGGGCCTCTGCAGACAGGAAACAGGTCTTCTTGAGAATTGCAGCCTGGGGAAGTGCAAGAGACCTGCCTGACACTCAGGGATCTCAGCCTTTGGGTTGTTCCATCACAGCTGTGAAGATTCCTAGTGAGAGGGCACCCAGGATCTGGGAGACGGTATAGGGGTTCAAAGGTGAGGAAGATGATTCAGTCACAGGGTGGTCAAGGAGGGTGGCAACAGAGGACCAAATAAATGTCAGTACCATGAGATAAAGGCTGCAACAGGGACCTCCTAGGAGGGTGGATCTCCATACCCAATCACCCAAGAGTGGTTATGAGGGGCAGACATTGTTGGGTGGGAGACACAGTCTGTAACAATGAGAAGTGTTCTAAATTAGAACGGGGCTGGCTGGTTGGAAGGCCAATGACCCCTTACTAGAATCCAGTTCTGTTGAACCAATAGTTATTGAGCATTCGCTCAATGTCTTGTTCTGGAGTAAGAGAAGGAATAGGATTTTGGAGGCTATTATGTCAAGGGTAAGGGTGAGAGAGCGCTGCTCTTAAGGGGTTCAGGGCTGAATAAGAAAGAGTATCCCTGATGGGTGGGAGGGAGGGCAGGCTAGTCTCAGGGGACAGCCTGAGCTAAAGTGAGAATGCCTGGAAGGATCAGGTGTGACCAGGAAGTGACAGGCAGACTGGATGGCTGGAACTCAGGTTTTGGGGAAGCCCTGTCTTTCCAGGCTGGGGACTTGGCCTTTATTTTCTGGGCAGCAAAAGATGCTTTGAGGACAAGCCATACATGCTGGCCATTAAAATATTGGGTTGGTCCAAAAGTTCATTCAGGGTTTTCTGTAGGATGTTATGGACTTTGGGGCCAACCAATAGAGAGACTAAATCAGTGTGAAGCGCAAGCTGGGAAAGCAAGAAATAAAGAAACAGGAAGAGTTGGTAGAAAGCTGGAGTCACCTTGTAGGAGAGAGGATGGAGGCCTGATGGAGGGGTGGAAGAGGCCAGGGAGAGAAGGATGTGGGGGACATTGATGAACAGACCGGATGCAGAGGGAAGGGGCAGGCGTGGGGTTGGAGATGAACCCCGGGTTCCCAGCCTCTGAGCTGGTCGAGGTCTCCAAGAAGCAAACCAAGGTCTGTAGAAGCAGCTCCGGTGGGGGGACCTTGAAGGCTTTCTCCTGCCTGCAAGTGTCTAGCTCCAGGGCCAGCAGAGCTGGGCTCCAGGGGTAGCTCTGTGGGCCTCTCAGCAGTGCCCCTGCCCCCTCCCTCCTGCCCTTGGCCTTTGCAAAGTCCCCAGCTCTCCCCTTCTTTCCTTCCTCGCAGGACTCACAGAAATCCTCAGTACCCAGTCATGGGCCGAAGACACCATCAGGCCAAAAGGTGAAGGCTCCACACCGTCCCCTGTCCTTGTCGTGGAAGCAGGACCGTGAGCAGACTCTGGCGGCAGCCTATGTGCCAGTGGTGGTGGACCCCAGAGGGCAGAACCCAGACAAGCTCAGGTTCAATTTCTACACCTCCCAGTACTCCAACTCCCTGAACCCCTTCTACACCTTGCAGAAGCCCACTTGCGGCTACCTGTACCGCCGGGACACCGACCACACCCGCAAGCGCTTCGACGTGCCTCCTGCCAACCTGGTCTTGTGGCGCTCATAGGCTGGTGCCAGTCGGAAGCCCCCCACCCTACACCCTCACGCCCACAATGCTGGGTCCCCAAGGGGAAGGGCTGCTTCCTCCCGGAGGAGCAGAAAGTGCCTGGGCTAGGACGGCTGTGCCTTGCCCACTGTCAACAATGGCAAAGGGAGGTCTCGCTTTTCAGCAGCAATTAAAGTTTCTTCTTCCTTTCCCTGGTATCTGAATGGGTGGCTATGGATGGGTAAACTGAGGCCACAGGGGTGCTGTAAGCAGGATTATGGCCAGAGGTGCCTGAAGACTTGGAAGGACCTGATTCTCATCAGCTCACCCCAAGAGTAACCCCAACTCCCCTGCAGAGCCTGAGTCCCAAGCAAAGCTCATGCTGGCCACACTCTGCCTGTGGTCCCAGTTTGGCAACCTCTCCAAAAAGAGCTACATCAATCGACCGTGACCTGGGGTTGGAGCAGCCACTGGGGAAGGGGGACGTCCTGCAGGGAGTGAACCTGATCTCCAGGGAGCCTCCTCTCTAGCTCCTAGTTTTACGTAAAACTGCCTCTTCTAACTGGTGGGTTTTTTGGTGAGGGATGGACTTCCCATCTCAAGTCTCCCCTCTGGTCCAGCAGAGCTGATGCTGAGTTTAGTTAGGCTCATGGGCCGTGGTTCACGGAGAAGGAGAGTAAAAGCAGAGTGCGCTTGACTCCTAGCCAGAGAGAGTCCTTGGTCACTGCCACCCAAGGCTGGATCCAATGGCCTGCTGGCGCCAGCTCACACTGGCCTGTGAGAGCTGGCAGTGGGCAGCTCCCAACTCCACAATCAGTGACTTCATGTTGGTAGCTTGAAACCAGTGCAGTGGAAGTATTTACACCCAGGAAACCAGCAAACATCTATAAAACAGGATTTCTTTTTTTCCAGAGAGCCAGTAGTTAAATATTTACCAGCAGACGACTGAGTGATTCCAGCTGGTTTCACTTCTAGGAATCATGTCTTATTGCAGGTAGAATGGTGAATTCAGTGGTGCATGCTTCACTTCTAGGGCACAGGAGACAAGGGGGCTGGTGTGGGATGAAGAGACAGGGTGCTGGGGACCCAGACAAGCAGCCAAAGCACTGGCCAGATTTCCCTGGACACCCTTCTCTGAAAAGAAGATGGCAAGCCAGAGAAAAAGGATGAGAGGGTGTCCTAAATATCACCTAACAGCAAGGGATCCAGGTTTTTCTATGTATTATATTTGAAGTAGGCTGTCTTTCAAATTAGAGGCTTTCCTCAAATGTCTAGTGATCCTTGGCTGGAAGCAGGCTATTTGGCATCTGTATCAAGCCTCTCCTTCCTGGTTGCCATTGTTCATGGAGCCAGTGTGGAAAGGAGCTGCGCAGGGGTCTCACTTTTCATATGCAGACTTTGCCATAACTTCCTGGTTTCCAGAGCAGCCCTTCTCTCTCCTCTCGAGCTATCTCTCGAGGCTAGAGCTTGTCCAGTTCAAGTCTCCAAATAACCTTCCCCCAGGGCCAGGAGGAGAGAGATGACACCTTAAGATGTCCATTCTGCTGCCTTGAGGAAGGCCTCTGGGGAACTAGTTGCTCCTGACACAAACTTCCCACCAGTATCCCTACTTCTTTCCCACCTGTCCTGCACCCCAGCCCGCACGACACCTTCTGTGCCCACCTCCTGAGCTTCCAGAGTCCTGTGGTGAGAATTTAAAATTGTATTTATTTTTAATGTATTTATTTGGCTGCACCAGGTCTCAGCTGCTGCACTAGGGATATTTAGTGGCAGCATGTGAACTCTTAGTCGTGGCACGTGGGATCCAGTTCCCTGACCAGGGATCGAACCCAGCTTGCCTGCATGGGGAGCATGGAGTCTTAGCTAGTGGACCACCAGGGAAGCACGCCCTTCTGCTCTCTGAGCACACTCAGGTTTCAACTTTCCGCACTCTGGTAAGGCACCACTCGTCCAACTGTTTCTCTCGTCCAAAATTTGTATTAGAACCTGTCATCTGCTGTCTTCTTCTTCTTGGCCTCTTTGGATCTGCAGCTTTTGGAAATGAATTGCCATTCCAGTGTGCTTTTCAAAAGAGGCAGAGATAAACGCAAGTTTTTCAGTCTACGCACAACCCGAAGCTGTACCTCCCTACAGTCATCCCACAGACACTGGGTGAACACCTAGCGCATGCTGGGCCCTTGGGCTACAAAGCTGAACAAGAATCACCTCTGAGCCCCCAGACCCTACAACCTCGAGGAGTGGGGGCGGGGCCCGTATCTGCACGCGCTCAACTGACGCCTCCTCCTCGCTCCTGGAGAAGGTCGCCCCCTAGAGGTTCACATTGGTAAAGCGGCCTCCACTGATACTTCTAGGACACCTTGACAGAAGCCAGTCAAGGTGCCAGGTCGGTCTGGGCGGGACACTGTCTGGAGGCCCAGAACCTACGCTCAGGGCTCTGTTGTGTTTCTGTGGAGGTGGCCAGTGGGCAGACGGGCACGTTGGAGCGAGTCAGTCGGGACTGGGATTGCCACCCCTCCCATCCCTTCCAGGCATGGCTTCTATCTCTACACCCCTGCCCACCATGTTCCCTCTCCTTGGCATCATTCAGCCCTGTGGGTGCTCTCTGGTGTGGCATCTGTCCCAGGAAGGAGTCCTGCAGACAGCAGCCTGGGGAGGCCACAGTCCTCTCTCACGCGGCCACAGCATGAGCTGTCCACTGAGACCCTCTGTACTCCTCTCACGTGTTCATGTCTTCCTCCTCCCACGGTCCGTCTCTTCCTCCTCCCACGGTCCGTCTCTTCCTCCTCCCACGGTCCGTCTCTTCCTCCTCCCACGGTCTGTCTCTTCCTCCTCCCACGTATTCATCTCTTCCTGGATGCCTCGCTATGGCGCCCTGTCTCCCTGACCTGGCATCTGTGTCTCTGGGGGAGGGATGGGGAGGACTGCTGGAGCCCCTGAAGAGGGAGAGGCTGGGCTCTGGGGCTGGGGAGCTGTGGATTCCATTCGCACCTCGGGCTGGAGTGAGGGATGGGGCCCCACAGCCAGCTGGAGCAAGCTCCCTGTGGGGGGTTTCCTCAGGCAGAGGGGCCACAGGGAAGGCGCTGGACTCAGGAGCTTATAGATCCTCTAGGTTCATCCAGCCTTTCCCCCAGAGACTTATTTTTTTCCCCAGCAGTGTGGCTTGTGGGAATCTTAGTTTTCTGACCAGGGGAAAGGTTGGCGTGCTGCAGTCCGTGGGGTCACAAAGAGTCGGATAGGACTGAGAGACTGAACTGAACTGACCAGGGATTGAACCCTGGGCCCTTGTCAGTGAAAGTGTGGAGTCCTAACCACTGGACTGCCAAGATGTTCCCTTCCCAGTGATTTGATGACTTAGGCTAAAAGCAAGAATTTAACATGAAAAAACTTTGGTACATCACCACTTAAAAATTCTGTGAACCTGAGAATGTGATTTTTCTGCCCCCCATTCCTCCTGTCTCACATGGAAATAATAACATCCATCCCACAGGACTGTCTTGAGCCTGTTCATCGAGCTTAGCCTGGTATTTAGGATAAAGCATCTGCCTGCAATGCAGGAGACCCGGGTTCGATCCCTGGGTTGGGAAGATCCCCTGGAGAAGGAAATGGCAAACCGTTCCAGTTTTCTTGCCTGGAGAATTCCATGGACAGAGGAGTCCGGCGGGCTACAGTCCACAGGGTCGCAAAGGGTCGGACACGACTGAGTGACTTCACACTCACACTCACAGTCTACGTTAGCTCTCTTGAATCTTTTCTTATCTTATCATTCATTCATTCAATAATGTTTTATTGAACCCCTCCCAGTCAAATGTTACTCTCTAAAAGATAATTGAGCGGGGAGGGTGTAATGAAGGAACTATTCACAGATAAGTGGGCATGGTTAAGGGACTGATGATATGCCCAGAGGGTGGCAACAGAGGGAAGCCCTTCTTACCCCTAAGCCTGAGGGGTAGAGGGATGAGGCTTTGTCATAGGAGCCTGGAGGGAGTTCTAGCAGGAGCTGTAGCTGAAGGTCAAAGAAAACAACCAGGACCCAAACTGTGGCCCAGCAGGGACAGAGGGGAACAGATACCCAGCCTTGGTCTCTTTTCATCCTCCAATCTCCTAGCTGCTGCTGCTAAGTCACTTCAGTCGTGTCTGGCTCTGTGCAACCCCATAGACGGCAGCCCACCAGGCTCCCCTGTCCCTGGGATTCTCCAGGCAAGAACACTGGAGTGGGTTGCCACTTCCTTCTCCAATGCATGAAAGTGAAAAGTGAAAGTGAAGTTGCTCAGTTGTGTCCGACCCTCAGTGACCCCATGGACTGCAGCCTTCCAGGCTCCTCTGTCCATGGGATTTTCCAGGCAAGAGTACTGGAGTGGGATGCCATTGCCTTCTCCAAATCTGCTAGCAGTGCTTCTCAAAGGATGAAGCTAGCTTGAAGTCAGAGGGTCAGGGAGCCCAGGTGATCCAGTCCACAGGTTTCAGCCTCCTGGGGCTCAGAGCAGACCAAGAAAGGTAGAGGAGTGAGGCAGGGGCCAACAGCATAACCAGCACATGACGAAGTGGGATCCATGTGAGCACAAAAGCCACCTCCTCTGTCAAGCCTTCTGAATCTCTGCAGAATTCACCTTCCCCGCCTCAGCACCATGGTACTGGGTGCTGCAGTGTTGTGAAAAAAATGAGGAAGACAGAGGTCTCTACTGGGGAGCTTGCTAGATTCCTGAGGACAGGCTGGTAATAACCAGCTGCTTATAATTCCAGAAAGAAATGAGTGTTCTGTCTATGTTATTGTAAAAGTGTGACTATCATAGACTTTAAAGTGAGCTGTAATGATTTCCACCTGTTGTTCCTGCCTTTGTGCAGTCCCCTCCCTCTGAGTGTGGGTGAGACCTGTGACTTGCTTCTACTCCACAGACTATGGCAAAGGTGATGGGTGTCACTTCCTTGATGAGGTTCCACTATATGAGATTCCATTTTAGCAGATTACAGAGAGGATCTCCTCGCTGACTTGATAAAATAAGCAGCCATGTTGAGGAGTCTATGTAACAAAGAATCGTGGGCAGCTTCTAGAAACTTTGGGCAACTTCTCGGACCTGAGAGTGTCCTCCAGACAATGTCTAGCAGAGAGCTGTGGCTTCAGTCCCACAGTCGCAGGAAACGAGTTCTACCAAAGACCTGGATGAGGTAGAAGTGGATGCTTCAACAGTCAAGCCTTCAGATAAAAACATAGCCCAGATGGTACCTTGATTCCAGCCTTGTGAAATCCTGGGCAGAGGACCCCGTTGAGCCATGCCTAGACTCCTGGTCCACAGAAGCTGTGAGATAACAAATGTGCATGGTTTGAAGCTGACGACTTTGTGGGTAATTTGTTATGCAATGTAGAAAACTAATAGAACACATAAGCAAGATGTCAGAGTGCTGAGGCAGGGAAGGTGAATTCTGCAGAGATTCAGAAGGCTTGACAGAGGAGGTGGCTTTTGTGCTCACACGTGAAGAGTGAGGAGGATGTAAGCAGAGATGGAAAGATGAGCTGTCACCTCCTCCTTGACCTCTTCATTTCAAACCCTGGGCCTGAGAGGACTCTGCAAGGACATGAATCCTAGCCTGGGTCCCAAGCAAAATAAAGGGAGGAGCCCTCTCTGCCCTCTCACCCCCAGAAAAAACCATGCTCCGGAGAACTTGATCAAAGCAGGCAGATCCCAGTGTCCCCCTCCCCTGCAATGCACCTTAAGTCAATCGTTTTAGGTGAAAGAGAAGTAAAACAGTCCCATTTGATTCTTTTTTCAAAAATGGTTATCTTCTGTTTATGTGAGCAACATATGTACATTATGAACTGTTATTTTTAAAATTTTTATTTATTTTAAAAAATAAATAAGCCTGCTGGCTTTGCAGCATGGCTTGCAGGATCTTAGTTCCCCGACCAGGAATTGAACCTTGGCCCTAGGCAATGAAGACACCGAGTTCTAACCATTGAACTGCTGGGGAATTCCCATGAACCATTTCTTGAGATGCAGATTTTTTTTTAAAAAAACAAAGATTGAAAAATCACTGGTGATCTCAGAGATGACCCTGTTAACATTTTGGTGGTTTCCTTCTCATTGTAGGTATCATGTTCACAAGTGACAAGGACAAGAGTATTGGCATCACTCTGGTCTCAGTCTTTCTCTCTGGTCTTCTAAAGGGGCATTCTTAACTCAGGTCCTTTGGATGAACTTTCTCAGGATAACAGGCAAAAAGAGCTAGAGAACTGGAAAGGAGACCATCTTGTGGATAATGGAAAGGAAGAAAACTGCTCCCTGGGGGAAAACCAGATCTGAGAAGGCAGACAGACCTGGTCCAGAGCACAGCACATAGCCCCCCACCCCATCCCATCCTCAGTTATATCTGGCAGATGTCTGTAGATCAGGGCCAGAGAAACAGCCCCCAGAGGTTCCTCTGTTCTCAGGGAGCTTTGTCTCATTCCATCTGAAGCATCTTGGTCAAGGAGGGAAATCTCTCCCTAGGTGCTTCCGGTGGTTCCTCTGTTCCCTGAGCTGTTGGAAGGGGGTGTCCGCCTGAGAGAGGGCTTCTAGGACTGAGCAATATTCAGGGGCACAGACCCCATCACTCCAGGCTCCTCCCTCCACCCAGCCAGTGCTCACAGCCCGTGGATACACAGGACGGGGCCCTGATGGCTGGAAGACTGTGACTGCCCTTCTTTGTTGAGCTGGGCCATATCCCTGAGCTGACCTCTCCAGGCCCAGTTCCTTCTGTCTGGTTCTTAGGAAGGGATCTTAGGATGACAGCCTGACTCTTCCCACAAAACTGTATAAGAACTACCATCTTCCTGGTGCTTCCATCCTCAAATTGCCTCTGAGGGTTCTAGTTTGCTTTTTAAAAAAATATATATATATATATGTTTTTGATGTGGACCATTTTAAAAGTCTTCATTGCATTTGTTACAGTATCACTTCTGTTTGACGTTTTGATTTTTTGGCCGTGAGGCATGTGGGATCTTAGCTCCCTAAGCAGGAATCAAACCCACGGATCTAACCTGCACCCCCTTTATTGGAAGGCGAAGTCTTAACCACTGGCCTGTCAGGGAAGCCTCCTCTAGTCTACTTTTAATTTAAATGAAGAGAGGGTGGCCCATGTAGCAGATGAGAGAAGCAAACAGGGAAGGGACAGGACAGAGCTAGGGCTTAAGTGCACTTGAATGTTGGCTGGGGACTTCTCTGGGGGTCCAGTGGCTAAGAGTCCACGCTTCCCACATGCCACAACCAAGAGTTCGCATGACACAACTAAAGATCCTGTGTGCTGCAACTAAGACCTGGCAGCGCAGCCAAATAAATTAATTTTTAAAAATTATATATATAATAGCCTATGGCCAGAGAGTATCCCACTAGAGATCAGAGGAAGGTGTTACTGCATAGATGGGCTTCTATTCTCAGCCAGGGACGCTTCCAGGACCAGCAGGTAACAGCACACTCATGCACCTGTGTGCCTGCACTCACACACACACATACACACACACATGCCCCAGGCCACTAGGCACACTCTCAGTGTCCCCTCCCCCATGCCCCTGAGTGGTGATGGTGTCAGGTTTAGAGTGAGATGGAGGGCTGAAGTCAAGCCTCCCATGATGGGAAAGATGCAGCTTCCAGGAACATAAGCGTGGTCAAAACAGGACCAGTGTGTGTGTGTGTGTGTGTGTGTGAGGCTATGTGTATTTGTGCAGTTTTATGTAAAAGGGGTTTCCCTCTGACTTCTCTGGTCTCATCTGGGGAGCCCATAAACTCAGCATCACCCAGGCCCTCTCATATATCAACTATCCGTGGTGTGATTGGAACCCCTCTGTCATGATGGCCAAGTGCAGTGCACAGCCTGGGTAACTGTACACAGCAGTCCTCTCAAGGGCCCTCAGCTGGCCCAGCTCTGGAAGAGAGACCAGATCTTTCTCATAGTACCTCAATTCCGTGTCCGAGGACAGGAACCAGAAATACCGAGCACCCATTCAACCCAGGAGAAGGGAGTGGAGGTGGCAGGATCAGAACAGCTGTTGGCTGGCCACCCACTTTGTCCCCATAAGAAGGGATCAGGAGATTGCAAATTGGGTAAGAAAATCCTCTCACCTCCAGCTCAAGACTGTAATCCTGGGCCTCTGGTCCCCTAAGCTTTGTTCTATTTTCGCTCCTCTTCTCAGAGTGAGCAGGTCTCCATTGGCTGCAGGGATTTAGTGGGGACTTTTAACACGTGTTCTCCAGCAGCCCTTGGATCTGGTGTAGCCTTGCACAGCCCCCGTGACCTCCTCTCTTCTGCTTACCTCCTCTAGTCATTTCCCTGCACTTTGGGATTCGTCAGGCTCTTCCTCGCTCAGATCTGGGGAACTCAGGCTTGTGAGCGAGGAGGGCCCAGTGTTAGGAAGCCCAGCCGCGCTGGTGTGGGGACCAGCGGTGAAAAGAACCGGTCCCCCTTGGGCATCAGCCTCCCGCAGGCCTGAGCAATGGGGAACATTATGGACGGTAAGTCGGTGGAGGAGCTGAGCAGCACCGAGTGCCACCAGTGGTACAAGAAGTTCATGACAGAGTGCCCCTCCGGCCAGCTCACCCTCTACGAGTTCCGCCAGTTCTTCGGCCTCAAGAATCTGAGTCCCTGGGCCAGCCAGTACGTGGAGCAGATGTTTGAGACCTTTGACTTCAACAAAGTGAGCTGGGCTCTGGGTGGGGAGCGCTGCAGGGATGCCCAGGGGCTAGTGTGGGGGTGGGAGGGGCAAGTGTGAGGACGGCTGGAGGAATGACTGTTTATCTGGGAGACTGAGAGTCTACATCAGTGACTCCAGTTTTCTAACGTCCATTGAGCACCTACTGTGCGTCAGGCACTGGAGGTTTAGAAATCAATCAACCCTCATCCCCAGGGAAGAGAGAGAGAGAGACCCTGGTCAGTGCACTCGGAGGCTAAACATTGGTTTCCTCTGCCTCTTCCCCATGCGCAATTTACCCCAGAACAAGCGTGAACACTTAAAAGACGGTCGACAAGCACCTATTAAGTGCTTGGTGCTGCACCTGATACCTCTGCCCAGGCCCTCAGATGCCCCCAGGATGCAGAAGGCAGAGGGGCAGAGGGCAGAGAGCAGGGTGATGAGCTTCAGGCTGGCTTCAGGCCTGCTGGTCTGGGGTGGGCAGGTCCATGTTGTTTGGGTCACCGATCCCATGATGATCTGTGGACCCTAGAACTGGGACAATCAGGGTTGCCTGGTCACCGGGGAACCCAGGCCACGCCAGCTCCCAAGTCCCCAGTGACCTCCGTTCATCCTAAGAGGACCTGAAGGTCTGTGCAGTGGTCAAATTATCCATGTCTCCCCAAGGGATCACCTGAATGCACCAGATGAGGGCTTCCTGAGAAGACAGAGGGGGCACTGTAAGTTTGCGTCCCTAGTTTTCATCAGCTGAGAGGCCTTGGAGCCCATTTCTTCCCTGCTCTGCCTCAGCTTATTCACCGTCAACTGTCATGGACATCAGGAGCATTAGTTAAGATGTTTCTTGGTATTTCAGAGCAAACCTTCCATTTATTTGGAGCAGTTCAGTCAAGATGTAGTGGTAGAAGAACGTGAATCCACACATCTATCTCCCCCGACCCGCTGGCCCCCACCTTGGCTGCTGCCTCCTCCAAGGTGAGGACAGGAAGCTGCCAAGTGTCCACTGCATGCTGGGGAGACACTGCCCAGAGCTTTTCTGGCTCCCCTAGCTGCCCAGAGGGTCCCAACATCACTGTAGGTGGGGCTTCTAGGGAAAGCTGAGGCGCAGAGGCTATTTAAAAACTCACTAATGTTTAGGATCAAGGGACCAAAGCAGCTTATGGGCTTTGAGTCCAAGCCTCAAGGGCAGCATTGTGGTGCCTGAGGGATTTCCTAAAAGGGGTGCAGGGTCAGAGTACTGGAGCCCAAGGTACAGAGACCAAGAAGGGATGGCATCCTCATGCTAGACCCCTGAAATACTCCAGAAGAAATGATCTAGAGTCCATGGTTGAGCCTCAACTCATTATACCCAAATGCACTGAAAGAGCTCAGCTTCTTGCCTGTTAAGGAAACCCTTTGGATCAAGATAACCCTTTGGATCTCAGATCCAGGATGACACTTATGGCACCGGGGCGGGGCAACCCCTCCACCCTGTATTTGGCTGAGTCATTCAAATGCTAGCTCTTCAACTTCTGTCACATGTAGGCACCACTGCTGACTCAGACAGTAGAACTCGCCTGCAGTGCTGGAGACCCGGCTTCTATCCGTGGGTCAGAAAGATCCCCTGGAGAAGGGAATGGCAACCCACTCCAGTATTTCTGCCTGGAGAATTCTATGGACGGAGGAGCCAGGCAGGCTACAGTCCAAGGGGTCACAAATAGCCGGACACAACTGAGCAACTAATACTTTCACTTTTTTTTAAAGCGCCACTTGTATTGTCCCAAACCGGACCGCTTTGATTCTACTCACACCCCCGCCTTAGGGCCTGGGTTCTGCCAGGCACTCTTCCTCCAGAATTCTGCTCAGCTCACACCTTCCCCAGCTGCAAGGCTCTGGTCAAATGTCTCCTTTCCACTGATACTGCCCTGATGTCCTGGTTTCAGCCCTGTTTAACTGGGACTAGTCCCCACCTTGGAGAAGGCAATGGCACCCCACTCCAGTGTTCTTGCCTGGAAAATCCCATGGATGGGGGAGCCTGGTAGGCTGCAGTCCATGGGGTCGCAAACAGTCGGACACGACTGAGCGACTTCACTTTCACTTTTCACTTTCATGCATTGGAGAAGGAAATGGCAACCCACTCCAGTGTTCTTGCCTGGAGAATCCCCGGGACGGGGGAGCCTGGTGGGCTGCCGTCTATGGGGTCACACAGAGTCAGACACAACTGAATTGACTTAGCAGCAGCAGTAGCAGTCCCCACCTGGGCATTTCCTCAACCTTCCCTTTCCCCTAGAGCATGTCTCATCTTTGTATTAGAAGATGATGTTGAATAACATTTAGCTGCTATGATTATGGTCAATCTCCCTGATGGAATGTGAGCTCCACAAAGGCAGGGATTTCTGTCTTTCTCTTTCATTGCTGTATCCTTTGCACCTAGAACAGTGCCTAGAACACAGTAGGAGATCAGTCAGTATTTTTACTTGAGTGAATGACTATATGAGGAATTATTAGTTTTATGGACTACTTATATATAATATATATTAATTAACATTCATACTTGCTAAACTGAAGAGCATCTTTGTAATGTTTGAAGTGTCTTGTACACTGAAGGCAGAAATCACACTTTGGACACTCCTTCCACCCACTGTCACCAGCAAAAGGCAGTGGGGCAGGTAGGCTACAAGGTGAGACCCAGGACCAGGAAGTTTTGATACAGAAGACTGGAAGTTTTGGGTAGTGCAAACAATAGCCCTTGGGCTTATTTTTGTCAATGAAGTTTTGTTAAAACACGCCACATGCATTCTTTTACAGATCATCAAAACTGAAATATGTGCTATGTGGCCCTTTGTAGAAAAAGTTTGCCAGCCCTTGAACTAGAAGAGACTTGTATCCTAGGGTGCTGTACCAGATGGTCAGGGTTTGGGGGTACGGCCATGAGTAGGGGATGTGACCAGGGCAACCCTCATATGCTTTGCTTACTTCAGAGTTTTGCCTGAGCTTGATTGTGCCTGGCAATCACACAGGTGCACACAAATCAATGTAAATCTCCCAGCCCTGCATCTGAGCGCTGGGTGGCAATTAGGAGACTCAGTTTATTAATATTTATTTATTTGTTTATTGGCTGTGCCACAAGGCTTGTGGGATCTTAGTTCCCCAACTAGGGATTGAACCCACGCTCTCCTGGCAATGAAAGTGCCGAGTCCTAACCATGAGACAACCAGGGAATTCTCAAGGAGACTCAGTTTCTAGGCAAGGCTTTGTCATTCACTAGCGTGTGGCCTAACCTTTCTCACCTTCAGCTTTTAATCTGAAAATAGAGATAGAAATACCCAGAGGTGGTTGTGAGATTAAATGAGTAAAGTGAGTGAAACACACATCACCTGAAGCACACAAATCAAGTTAGTATTGTTGTAGTCGTATTACCGATCTAACCCAGACCACAATCCTGAAAAGCACATGCTGTCCTTTAGTCTCAGAACTGAGACCCTGAGGCTATCTGACTTGTCCAAGGCCACACCTCTCCCAAGAAATGGTTTAGGTCTTTCTGGAACAAACAAATGCCTTTCCATTGCCCCATTCTGGCCATTTTTTTATTACAAAAAATTATAAAATTAAGAAAAATTTTAATTACCAAGAAATGACAGCTCACTGTAAAAAGTTTCCAACAATATAGAAAGATAAAAAATGAAAAGCAAAGTGTCCTTACCCTCTGTCCCCTTGCCTGGGGGAAATCTCCACAGTGGTAAGAAAGCAAACCTCTTGCTTCTCTGAGCATGGCTACAGGGGGGCCTGGCTCCACCGTGACAAAGAGCCTGAGAGGAGGGTTGATCAAGGGGTGATTGAGGGACTTCCCTGGTGGTCCAGTGGTTAAGATTCCGCACTTCCACTGCAGCAGGCATGGGTTCTATCCCTGGTTGGGGAACTAAGATCCTGCATGCCCCATGGCACAGCCATGTGTAGGAAAGCCCTTGAACATGGGCAAACACCCTGAGAATATTCACTATGATTTTGACTTCCATTGTGGAGCTCAGAGTGGGTGAGGCCTCACCTAAGGCCAGCACATGATCAGGAACTCTTGGAGGCCTTCTTGTCCCATCTCTGCCACGTCCCTAATAACAGTACCCCAGCCTCTGCTCGCACACTTTCAGGGACAGGGAGCTCATTACTGCATGAAGCTGTCCCTTCCACTGTGGGCAATTCTGTCTGTTAAAGAGTTCTTCATACGGATCCCAAACCTGCCACTCAGTAACTTCCCGGTTCCAGAGTGAGGGTTGTGAGTAAGTGGAGCAATAGAGGCTGGACTCTGGGTTCACAGGCTCTGAGTCCAATGCCCCTTTCCTTTCAGCACTCATCCTCTCTGCAAGACACAGGCTTCCCTTTTCCAGCTTCACTTGACTTGGGCGGAAGGTGGGCAGAGGCAGGCCTGTGTTTCCTGCTTCCCTGACCCTATTTGTAGGGCTGGCAAGGCCAGGTGGAGAGTCAGCTGCTGAACATATGGGGGGTCCTGGGGAAATATCCTGCAGGAATGTCTTGTACCACCTTCCCCCATGGCCAATCCCTCCAAGACTTAGTGAGGGCACGACCTCCCCCAGGAAGCCTTTCTGCTGCTTTTGCCTGCTCGCTGTCCTGTTCTATGATTCCAAATGTCCCGTCCAGATGTGCTGTCCCTGAACATATGTCACGATGGCACCATGATTTCCTTATAGTGATGGTAATAATATTGCGTGTTAGTCGTTCAGTCGTGTCCGACTCTTTGTGACCCCATGGGGTATAGCCCGTCAGGCTCCTCGGTTCATGTGATTTTCCAGGCAAGAATACTGGAGTGGGTTCCTTCTCCACGAGATCTTCCTGATCCAGGGATCAAACCTGGGTCTCCTGCCTTGCAGGCAGACTCTTTACTGTTTGAGCTACCAGGGAAGCCTTGGTAATAATAATAATAATAATAGCTGACATTTACTGAGTGCTTACTATGTGCCAGGCAGTGTTGAGTGCCTTACATACCTGCATTTATTTAAGTCCACATCAATTCCATGGAGGTGGGAGCTATTATAACTACTACTGATCAAGGGTCAGAGTCATGTTGAATCCTTCCTACCAGATCCTATATATTTGAGAAGGTGGGGCCAGGATTCCAGCCCGTGTCCTCAACGCTGCGCTCCCATCAGGACGGGCTTTATCTTACTGAGTTCTGAATCCTCAGTCTATCACAGCACCTAGTCGGTGCTCAGTAAGCTTCCAAGAATAAAGGGAAGAAGGAGAAAGGAGCTCGATGCCTCCAAATCTACCTCTATCCCTTTTCCAGGCGCGTTAGAGCGCCTCCAAATTACGCCCCTATTCCTAGGGGGTTCGTGTCTCAACTACACACATCTGGCAACCACACCCACCAAACTGGAAGGGCTGAAGTTTGAGGATCACAGCGATGGCTGGAACCAAAGCACCTGTGAAGTGATAGCAATAAGCCATTTACACTCCAGTGGGCGGTTGGTTTATCCGAGACGCTCAGCGTCTCCTGGGCCCCTGGGGGCTCCGGGGGCGGGGCCGGGGCCGGGGGCGGGGCCTAGACAGAGGGGCTCAGGCGGCCACCACCCCCCAGGACGGCTACATTGATTTCATGGAGTACGTGGCGGC